>NC_042615.1:83598193-84257251 GCF_901001135.1 Rhinatrema bivittatum | reverse complement strand
GGAGGTGGAGCAGAACAGAAGCAGAGGCTGACTGGAGCTTCACCAGTACCAGTCCTCGTTCCCCGCAGATTGAGCCCTTGGGTACTAGGACCAACTGGTCTTAGGTGGGTCTCCGCGTGGTTGATCCTCAAGGCAGGGGGCCAGGCAGCAATGGAGACACAGAGTCCAAGGAAGCTAAGTTCAAGACAGGGCCTGGTTCCAGAAGCCCGGACAGGCTGAAACAGGCTAGACGACAGGAAAATGTTAAGTCTGGGCTTGTAAATAGGCAAAATCCTAAGAAAGGCCAAGTCCAAGTAATCAGCTGGAGGCAAGGTCAGTTTCAAGCTGGAGTCAGGGCAGGCGGGGTAGAGACAAGGTCAGACACAACCTGAAGTCAGGGCAGGCGGCTGGAGACAAGGTCAGGCACAAGCAAGGGTCAGAGCCAGAGAATCCGTCCAAGGCGTGGTTAGAAACAAGCGAGGGTCAAAGCTGGGAATCCGTCCAAAGTGTGGTCAGGAACAAGCAAGGATCGAAGCCAGGAATCCGTTCAAAGCGTGGTCAGGAACAAGTGAGGGTTGAAGCCAGGAATCCGTCCAAAGGATAATTAGGAACAAGCGAGGGTTAAGAATAGGGAACTGGAATTGAAGCACGAGCTGGAACAGGAACGCAGGATTAGAATAGATCGGATACAGGAACAGGAACAGAAACACATGACTGGAAGCATGGAGACCTGTTGTCAAGAAAAATACCAGATGACGGAGCCTAACTTAAGTAGCAAGGCCCAGAGACGTCATCATCCGGAGCCACGGGAAGGTTTCCCACCACGGCTTCTTTAAAGTCAAGGAAGGTGCGGGCGCCTAAGGCAGACAGTCTGGAACTAAGTGGTGGCTGCGTCTCCCCACGACACATGGGGGGGACCTGACTGGGACTAGAGGAGGCCACAGAGCTGCCAGAGGAACCTGGGAGCATAGCAGGAGTGCAAGCACGTAGGCGATTGCCTACTGCTGCCAAAGAGGAAGGGCCAGGTCTGGGACCCTGGTGTCAAGGGTGAGTAGGGCTGGCCGTGGGCCTGCCACCGCCGAGATACAGAACAGGAATGTAAAGCTTTTGGCAGGAGTGCCTGCTGCAGGGGAGCAGCATCCATCACCACGCCACCATCCCCATCACAACCAGCAGTAGTGGACCCTGCAGTGGGGCAACAGCAACTCTCCCCCCAATGGTATTACCCAGGCCTATTGTCTCATCTATCCCTCTCACCTTCCCTGTAGGGTTTCCTCCCCTTTCTGCCATGGAACCTCAGAACACAGGTCCAGAGGCTGCCCATTCATTGCTGAGAGAAGGATTTGCCACTGCACCCCATAGTTTTAGAGGCCACTTCACCGGCTAGATGACCAGCTCCAGACCAGGAGGCAGGTGTCAGGCAGCTATGGGCCTGGCAATGTGAAAATGGCAGAGGAAATGAACAAGGTCAAAGCTGGGCTCAGGAGGATAGTCAATGTGGTAGAATGACACACTCAGGGTTAAGAGGGCTTCACAACAGATCGTGAGCTAATGAGCATGAGGCAACCACCACAGCCCCCAACTCCCTAGGCCATTCTGGACCAGGCCTACTGATGTTCCTGGGCTCTTTTTTATAATTAGTTTAGTCCCTAGTATTTACCAGTTTCCCAGTTTATTTTTTTTTTGTTTGTAATGATTTTTAGTGGTTTTCTCATACAAATTATACCAATGCAACATTAACAGCAAAGGTAATACAGATACTTAACAATGGAAACTCATTTGAATCATTCGAACCCATCACAGCCTCTGATCTCCTCCTGTTACTTAAGAAAATGAAACCTTCCTCCCACCCCTTCCACCAAATACCCACAAAGCTCCTCCTTCTTATACCGGAAACAATCTCCAAAACCCTGGCAGATATCATCAACTGCTCATTATCCCAGGGAATTTTCCCAGAAGAACTTAAATTAGCTTCTCTAAAACCACTCTTAAAGAAACCCAATCTAGACCCCAAAGACCCTAACAACTTTCGCCCAATTTCAAACCTTCCATTTATTGCCAAGATAATGGAAAAGCTGGTCAACACTCAACTCTCCAACTACATTGAAGACCACAAAATACTCTACCCCTCACAATATGGATTCCGTAAAGCATTAAGCACGGAAACTCTACTCATATCCCTGACGGATAACATCATCATGGGACTAGACAAAGGCCAATCCTTCCTACTTATTCTCTTAGACCTTTCAGCTGCGTTTGATACCGTTAACCACTCCACCCTCCTCAACCAACTGTCGAACATAGGTATTTCAGGTATTACTCTATCATGGTTCACCTCTTTCCTCAGCAACAGAGGCTATAAGGTAAAGGTCCATAACAAAGAAACTTCCCGCCATTCCTCTTCTTTAGGAGTTCCTCAGGGTTCCTCCCTCTCACCTACTCTCTTTAATATTTACCTTCTTCCGCTTTGTCAACTGCTTACCCACTTGAAACTAATTCACTTCCTATATGCAGACGACGTGCAGATCTTGATCCCTATCAATGAAACCATCACCAAAACTCTTGAATTCTGGGAACTCTGTCTTAAAGAAATCAACATCCTCCTCTCGAGTTTAAACTTGATATTAAACACAGCTAAGACAGAACTTCTTATCATCTCACCAGAAAACAGCAACCCATCTTCGAATCTTCCAACCAACCCACCGACCACCCAAACAAGGGACTTAGGAATAATTATTGACAACCATCTCAACTTAAAATCCTTCATCAAACAAACTACTAAAGATGGATTCTACAAACTCCACGTACTCAAAAGAATCAAACCGCTCCTTCACGTACGAGACTTCAGAACGGTCCTTCAGGCAATTATCTTTTCTAAGATAGACTATTGCAATTCCATTTTACTAGGTCTTCCTTCCGCTTCCATCAAACCCCTCCAGATGCTCCAGAACACTGCTGCGAGAATTCTGTCCAACACCAGGAGAAGAGATCACATTTCCCCCATTCTCAAGAACCTGCACTGGCTGCCTATACACTTTACAATTCTCCACAAATCCCTCACTATTATCCACAAGGCTATACATCAGCAAGCAACTCTCAGTTTACAAATACCACTCAGACAACACACATCCATTAGACCCATCAGAGAAACCTACAAAGGATCTCTCCGCATTCCCCAAACCAAAACCACTCACTATCTAACTTTCAGAGACAGAGCCTTTTCCATAGCCGGCCCTTCATTATGGAATTCTATCCCTCCGGATCTGAGACAAGAACCATGCCTACCGACTTTTAGGAAAAGGCTTAAGACTTGGCTATTTAAACAAGCCTTCCCAGATCCGAACTAAATGATAGCAATTTATAAGAGATAGTAAACTATACAAGAGACTCCACAGTATAATGTATATAATGTAAATAATGTAATCCTTTCTGTTCGGCTCTCTTATTCTTATCTCTCCTCAAGTTTAAAACCCTTGTTGTAATGTAACTTTTGATCTCCCTGCACTTGTTTATGTTCCGTTTTCTGTTCTCACCCCTTGTTACCTGTAAACCTGCATGATGTGGTTTCTAACCATGAATGCCGGTATAGAAAAAACGCAAATAAAATAAATAAATACAGCAAAACATGGTGATGTTAAAGCTATAGAGCTTTTCATATTCCCTTGCGTTCGAACCATGTCAACCTCCCTTCCCCCCCTCCCTCCCTCCCTCCCCCCTATCACACTTGGCTTGGAATCAACATGAATATATGGCATCTATGTCATGATGCTGTTAAATTTCAAGGTTGAATTGGAGTTAGTGTCCATATCAAAGGGCAGTGTTTGCACAAATATAGTCCAAGTGGCCTTGAATTGCAGTCGTTTCTTCTTTGAGCTAACTGGTGTCGCTTTCCTTTCCAGTAGGTATAAGTCCAACATATCGTCTATCCATTCCTGCAGGAATGGTGGATTTGAGGATAGCCAGTGCCGCAGTATCACTCGTAGAGCAATTAAATGACTTTTGTGCAACAGCAATCTGTGTGCGTTGGGACCTTGGCGTTAGAGGTCTGGAATCCCCAACAAGCAGAACTGTACATCCCATCCCAGAGACCTGTTGGAGAGGATGTTGAGGTGTAGGAGGATCTGAGGCCAGAAGTTCTGTTTGGAAATGCAGTCCCACAAGCAATGTACTAAGGAAGCATTAGGGTGGGAACATGTAGGACAAGCATGAGAGGAAGCAATGCCAGCAAGAAATGCCTTACACGGCCAAAAGACAATTTTATGCATGATCTTAAAATGCAGTTCTCGCATGGCCATGCTGAGTGCTACTTTCTGATTGATCTGAATACTTATACATAAAGATTTTGCGGATATATCTCGAGCCAGGTCACTAGACCATGTTGCTGCTAAGGAGTTATATAAGACATACAGGGAGGTGGTATGCAAAAATGTATAATACAGCAAGATTTTTACAATCTTTTTGGTGCTCATATGTAAAAACCTCTGGAATGGGCCATTGGTAATCCCTCTTGTACAAGAGGAAATAATTGATTTGATATAGCTGCGAATTTGCAAATAGGTAAGATAATCTGACTGTACAAAGTTAAGATGGTGACAGCAGTAATCAAAGGATTGTACACAATTACATTACAAATCCACAAATGGGAATAAGTTACGGATTCTCTCCTGCCTCCAATCCATAAGCCATTGGATCAGTAATTTTTTCAGTCATAGTGACGACAAACTTTAGATCTGTATCTGTTATGCCCCACACTAAGCGGAAGGCCCGTATAAGGGAAGCAGTATCTTCGTCTCCCTTACCCGGATTAACCCAACCACAGATTTCCTCTTTCTTTATGACTTCAACAAGTATACAACTGGAGGATAGGGCCGCTGAAGTTATGGATTATGAGTGAGAATCCGTTTCTCAGGCCGAAGTCATCTCTTTGAGCCCCGGTGCTCCCAATACCCCTTCCCCGCCAATAGTTTTAAGGGATAATAAAGGGGATTCTATTTCTAGGGAGAAATCCCCTGATTTAAATGTAGTTCCTATTATAGAAAAGGGAATGGGGAGCCTAGCTGTAGGGGGTGGTGAGGAAGATAAGCCTGAAATGAGAATAATTTTGCCTGCTAGGACCTCTGAAGTAACCATGGACACAATCTGGGCTGCAATTAAATCTCTTGAGATGGCAATAATAAAGCTAACTAATACTAATAAAGAATCTCAACAAAAAGTACTAGATATAGAACAAGTTATTGTTACCCATAATGATAAATTGGAAGATCAAGAAAAACGCTTGGTAAAAGTGGAACAAATTCAAAATAATTTGATTAAGACAGGAATGTTGAGTGAGAAAAAATTAGAATATATGGAGAATAATTTAAAATACTCCAATTTAAGGTTATTACATTTTCCATTTCAGAAGATTATTCTCCTAGCGAAATGTTTAAGGAGTATTTGTTACATATCTTGAAAATGCCAGAACAAGCTATTCCAGCTCTGGCGAAAATTTATTATATTCCTAAAAAACCAACTACAGGAGATTTGCAGCAAGAGCAGTCCATGAACATATCAGAGGCCCTAGAGACAACTATTGAAACAGAAATATCGGTAAGAGAAACTTTATTTGTCTCATTTATGTTTCCATCAGAAAGAGATACAGTCTTACGGTTATTTTTACGTAATAGATCACAGAAATACCATGGACAACAGCTTTGGATATATTCAGATCTGTCAAGGGCAACTCAATTAAGGAGACAAGAGTTTCTTAGATTAAAAAATGATACCTGCTTAGGGGTGAAAGTTTTTCTTACTGTATCCCTGTGTGAATTATGGTATAAGGATCATAAATATGTATTTTATGAAGCTTCGGCATTACAAGCTTTTCTTGATTCCCACCCTCCAAGTGCAGCGAATGGTTGAGAGCAAAATTTAAATTTGTTGTATCTCTGATATGCCTCAGAAAAGATGTATGGTTTGTTATTTGGCTCGTTCTAATTGATTATTCAATGTCTTACGGTTTCCCTTAAGGAACATACTGATATACTGATTATAAGGGAATTTTGCAATTAATATGTAAAAATAAATAAAGTTATTACTGTATCATCATAATTCAGTATAAATAATAACTTTGTTGTTATAATTAATGTATAATTTAAAATAAAAAATAAAAATAAAAAAAAGTTACGGATCCCATCAGCCCACAGCTTTGCCAGTGCTTTGCCATGCAGACCCTCCGGGAAGGCTGGGTTCCCAATCAGTATGAAATGGCCCTCGCTAACTGCAGATGTTGCCTGAGAAATTTCCAACAGTTTCACATCGAGCATACTAACATATTGTTGTTGACAGCAGATGGAAGAGACTCACGGGGGGTGTGTAACAAAAAGGCTAGGCTCCTGGGTGCTAGTAAATCCCCTTCCAATCGCAACACACAGGAATCACAGTCTAAGCCCAGCCATTCCCTCATTGTAGGCATTAAGCCTGCAATATTATAGAATCTCAGATTGGCCACCTCTAGGCCGCCTTCGGACTTTGACACTGTTAATTTGGAAAACGCCAATCTGGCCTTTTTGGGGTGCCAAAAAAACGTACCAAATATATTCTGTAGAGTTCATATGTCTCTCGCTAGTAAATAAAAGGGAGTCATCTGTAAAATATACAATAATTTTGGCAACAGTATCATGTGAACTACAGCTATTCTTCCCGAGATGGATAAAGGAAAATAATTCCAACTGTTTACCTTCAACTGGAATGTGTTTAGTAAGGGGGTCACATTGTAACAATATCATTGCCGCGGGTCACTGTGTATTTTTATTCCAAGGTATTTAATCATGTCAGTGGCCCAGAGCAGTGGAATGTCAGGCCAATTGGCACGAAGGTTCCCAATAATGTCCAACGTCTCAGATTTCATTAGATTTAATTTCAGTCCAGAAAAAGTACCGAAAGTCTGGATGGTATCCAGTAACACTGGTAGAGAGTGGTGGGCATTAGATTACCATCAACATATTGTCCACAAACAGCATCATTTTTTGTTCTATTCTACCTGTTTTGACACCAGAAATCATAGAATATTGCTGAATTTTATGAATCAGCAGTTCTAGAGAAAGAAGGTAAAGGAGGGGTGATAGGGGGCATCCCTGCCGCTTGTCTCTTCCTAGGGTGAACAGGGGGGAAGTGGAACCATTAATACAAATAAAGACTTTAGGGCAGGGGTCGGGAACCCATGGCTCGCGAGCCAGATATGGCTCTTTTGAGGGCTGCATCTGGCTCGCAGACAAGTGTCGCCACACTTCGCGGTTCCCCGCTGACCCAGCTGCTCCCCGGTCCTCCGCCGCCCGGGCTTAAAATGCTGTCAGCCCGGGCGGAACGCGGCGGGACAGCTGGAGTCAGCGGCACAGGCGTGCTCTCTTCTCCTCCTCCCCCCCCCCCGCGGCCCGGAAGAGGAAGTGGTGAGCATCGGGTGCCTGCGCGGAAGAAGAGACCACGCTAGTGTGGTCTCTTCTTCCCGCGCAGGCCGCGCAGGCCGCGGGAAGAAGAGAGCACGCTGGTGCTGAGCGGCACCAGCGTGCTCTCTTCTTCCCGCGGCCCGGAAGAGGAAGTGGTGAGCATCGGGTGCCTGCGCGAGAAGAAGAGGCCTCGCTTGTGGGAAGAAGACTGCAGCGTGGCTCGGAGGAAAATGAAGAGTTTCAACCGCGGCCGATGGGACTCCGCCTCCGCGAGGGCTGAAAATGAAGGAGGTTAGTGTTGGGAGGAGGCTGCTGCTGCCGCGAGTTCCTGGGGTGGGGGTGGGGGAGAGAGAGAGTGAATGAGCGAGCAAGCGTGTGTGTTTGAGATCCTGTGTGTGTGAGTGAGATTGCATGTATGTGAATGATTGAGAGCCTGTACATGTGAAAGAGAGTATGTCTGTGATTGAGAGCCTGCCTGTGAGAGAGAGAGCATGAATGTAAGTTTACCATTGGGAATCTGTATGTGTAAGTTTGTGATTGAAAACCTGTTTGTGTGAAAGAGTATGTGTGTATGATTGAGATCCTTTGTGTGTGAGAGAAATCATGTGTATGTATGATTAAGAGCCTGTGTGTATAAGTAAGAGAGAGATCATGTGTGTCTGTGTCTGATTGACAGCTGGTTTAGGTGATGGAGCATGTGAGTATGTGATTGAGAGCCTGTGTTTAAATGAGAGAGAGAGACCATGTGTGTCTGTGTGTAATTGAGAGCTGATTTAGGTGAGGGAGCATGTGAGTATGTGATTGAGAGCCTGTGTGTAAATGAGAGAAAGAGAGGACATGTTTGTAAGCATGTGAATGAGAGTCTGTGTGTGAGAGAAAAAGACAGCATGTATTTATGTGATTGAAAGCCTGTGTGTGTGTGTAAGCGTGAAAAGATAGACAGCATGTGTGTAAATGTGTAATTAAGAGCCTATATAAGTGAGTGAGAAAAAACATGTGTATATGTGAGTACTGAGAGCATGTGTGTATAGGTGTGTCATTGAGAGCCAGTGTGAGAGAGAGCGCTGGTATGTGACTGAGAGAGGAGAAAGTTCCAAGCAAACCACCCCACCTCCTGCTAATTCAGAACAATCTCAGGACACCTGGATATCAAACGTTCCCAGGTATGCAGAGCAAATAAATTTTTGTATCCTTATTATTTTTCATTACTGGATCTTTGTGTCTGCTATTTTGAAATATTTTGTTGGTATCTGGAAATGTTTTATATGAGTTTTAATTATTGGATATTCCTCTCATCAGCTGTTTCGAAATATGTTCTTTTTGTTAGTACAGTTTTACTGCTGATGATTTTATATTTCTTGATTTGTTTTATAAGGATGGGTGATGTTTCTTTTTTCCTTTGTTACACTGCATACAGAGACTCTGGCTTGTTGCAGTTTCCAATTCAGTTTTTTTCTGCATGCTTCTTGTTATGCGTTTTGGTCTCTTTATTCTATGTTAGGTGAGGGACAGCACGTGATTCAGGTGAGGTTTTCTGCTGGCGTGTTGTTTCTGTGTAGGACTCTATAGCAGCCTGACTTGGTCCGTTTTCCTAATAGGAGATGTATTGGTGTCTTAAGGCCTGGTGTAATATTTTCAGAGACTTATTGTACATTAAAAGTGGGATCTTACATAAAATGCACACATTTACTTGTATTTAGTTTTAAACATATTGTATGGCTCTCATGGAATTACATTTTAAAATATGTGGCGTTTATGGCTCTCTCAGCCAAAAAGGTTCCTGACCCCTGCTTTAGGGTCTCGGTATAAAAACTTGATAGCTGTCAAAAAGGGACCTGCAAACCCAAACCTCTGCATAGCCTCAAATAGATATAACCAAGCCACCCTGTCAAATGCTTTTTTAGTGTCAAAACTTACTAACAGGGGTTCTGGTGTTGCCTGAATTTGGCAGCTTTCTAGAGCTACCATTAAACATTTAATGTTTGAGACTGGTCGCCGGCCATACATAAAACCAGTTTGTTCTAAAGAAATAATATCTGGTAAAATGGACCGGATTTTAAAAGCCCTGTACACGTAAATCCGGCATTATTTACACGCGCAGGGCACTCGGGAGCCGGTGTGCCTATTTTGCTTAGGCCGCCGGCGTGCGCAAGTCCCGGGGCTTCGTAAAAGGGGCGGGGAGGGGGCGTGTCCGTGGGCATGTATGGGGTCAGGGGGCAGTTCGGGCTGGGTCCGGGGGGCGTGGCACCGGCCCGGGGGCACCAGCCCCTGGGTCGGGTGATGGCGCACCAGCAGCCTGCTGGCACGCGCAGATTTACGCCTGCTTTCGGCAGGCATAAATCTGCCAACTAAGATAGGGGGGGGGGGTTTTAGATAGGGCCGGGGGGTGGGTTAGGTAGGGGAAGGGAGGGGAAGGTGAGGGGAGGCGGAAGAAAAGTTCCCTCCAAGGCCGCTCCGATTTCAGAGTGGCACACTTTACATGCAAAATATACACGCACAATAGCAAGGGGCGAAATGGGCCTGAAGCAGGATAAAACAGATGCGCCCATTGCAATTCTGGGTGCCTGATGCATTTGAACATTAGAGCAGCAAAGCTATTCCCTAGCAATCCTTTTTAATGCAGCACCTCATTTTAATACTGCATCGGGCGCCCAGGGGATGTGGCTGTGCCTGCATTAGGGAAATGGGTGAGTAATACAAGCGCCTGTTTTGACGTGTGTCTTATTGCATTGGCCCCTGTGTGTGTCAGAGCCGAGGAGATGCTGAGAGCAGCCTGGTGAAATAAATGGTATGTGTGTTTCCCACCGACAAAAAAAAAATTCTAATCTCATATCAGTTTCTAATGTAACTATAACATTTCTAAATTCTCAATTCTATAATGAAGGGGGGGGGGGGGCGGGAGGTGTCCATGGGTTAAAATGAGATTAAAACTGATTTTATAATCAGAATGCTAATCTCGCTGAGTGGTGACATTTGGAAAGGGCAGCTATTCTGGCTTAAGTAAGTGAAAGAGCAGAAGGTGATATTCCTGATCTCTATTCTGAGATTACTCTCAGGTGCCAGTCAAACACCGAGTTAAGCTAGAGAGGGAGCAGGCACACCAATTATATGAGAGAGAAAAAAATGAATGTGAGTGATTTAGTGAAAGTGTGCACAGAAATTTGAACAAAAGGCAAAGTTTAGGCTCAGGATAGAACAGTTAATTTCTAAATAGTGATTGACCCGCGTGAATAGATGTCAACTTTTATAGAATTGAGACAGAGTAAGAGACTGAAACATATGCTCCCAGTCTCATGCGGGTGAAACTGAGAAATAACCCTGATGTAAATACATGACAGCTAAGGAGGGAAAGGGCCATTTTTTGTGCCCTGGACAAGAACACATAAATAAATATTAAATAAGCAAAAAAAATAAATATATAAATCTGTGGAAGTAAATACCTTTTTCTGAAGATTAATTCCATAGTCCAGATAAACAGAGAATCCAAATTGATTTCTGATGGTAATTGTGATCAGATATAGCCATTTCTAAGATATTAATAATATATTAAACTAAGGTGTAACAACCTTGAGTTTTAAACTAAAAGGGAAAATTAATTCTCTTCTCCAAACTGAACAACCCTGACTTCTTTAGTCTTTCCTCATAGGGGATCCATTCCATGCCCCTTATCATTTTGGTCGCCCTTCTATGCACTTTCTCCAGTGCAACTACATCTTTTTTGAGATGTGGCGACCAGAATTGCACACAGTATTCAAGGTGTAGTCTCACCATGGAGCGATACAGAGGCATTATGACTTCCACCATTTTATTTGCCATTCACTTCCTAATAATTCCTAACATTCTGTTTGCTTTTTTGATTGCCATAGTACACTGAGCTGATGATTTCAATGTATTATCCACTATGACGCCTATATCTCTTTCCTGTGGAAAATCCTAAGATAGAACCTAACATTGTGTAACTACAGCAAGGGTTATTTTTTCCTATATGCATCACCTTGCACTTGTCCTCATTACATTTCATCTGCCATTTAGAAGCCCAATCTTCCAGTCTCACAAGGTTATCCTGCAATTTATTACAATCTGCATGAGTTTTAACTACGCTGCATAATTTTGAGTCATCCGCAAATTTGATCACCTCACTTGTGGTACCCCTATCCAGATCATATATAAATATATTAAAAAGTAGGGATGTGAATCGTGTGCCCGATCGTTTTAACGATCTGGATCAGCTTGGGGGAGAAAAAAATCTGATTGGCATGTTTTTTTTTGTAAAAAAATTGTTTTTCTGGTTAGTGCACACTAATGGAAGGTTAGTGCGCACTAACGGAAGGTTAGTGTGTACTATCAAAAATTGTTACTTAATGGTTGAAAAGTAACATTTGAGGAAATGTTCGTTAGCTGGAGGTATCGTTCTGCATCCCCATTGGCTGCCACCACCTTGGAGACAGCCAATGGGAATGTAGAACCATATATTTAACTAATTTTTGTTTGTGCGCACTAAATTGTGGTTAGTGCGCACTAACCGAGTTAGTGCGCACTAACCGCGATTTAGTGCGCACTATCCCGCGCATGCTTGGTGCTGTCCCCCGTGGCCATTTTGCTACCAGATATAGCACGCACTAGCCAGCAGGCTGCAGCACAGCAGCAGTGGCAGTGCCAGCCCAGCACCCAGCTATAGCCAGACACTGCCAGTAGCCTAGCCAGTCTAGCCTCAGCCTGCTGTTTAAATTTAACCACTGTAAGTATAATAAATTAATAATAAACATTTTTGTTTAGTTTTTCTATAGTATGTTAATGTTTTGAAGCTCAGGTTGCAAGTTTTTTTTATTAAATGTTTTAACTAAAGTAGCATATTAAATAGAGAAGTACTTAATTTCATTTTATGTAAAGTTTCTTTAGTTTAATACACAAAATACTTCATTTTATTTTATGCTACTCTAGTGAAAAAAAAGAAGTTTTAACACAGGAACTTCAAACTTGAGCACAGTGAATTGGGGGGGGGGGGGGAGAGGGATGTGAAGGGGAGACAGCCTCTGTATTCAGCAGCTCTGATTTTCTGAAGAGATCTGTCCTTTAGAGACCAGGGAGTAGGATTGCTTGTGCTTGGCCCTTCACCTCCACCTTTCCCTTCCCTTCCACTTCTCTATCCCATATACCAGTAGTGGGGGGAGGGGGGAGAGGGATGTGAAGGGTGGGATACTTCAGCCCTTTGCATTCTGAGCTTCTGATTTTCTGAAGAGATCTGTCCTTTAGAGACCAGGGAGTGGGACTGCTTGGCCCTTCACCTCCACCTTTCCCTTCCCTTCCACTTCTCTATCCCATATACCAGCAGTTGGGGGGGGGGGGGAGAGGGATGTGAAGGGGAGACAGTCCCTGCATTCAGCAGCTCTGATTTTCTGAAGAGATCTGTCCTTCAGAGACCAGGGAGTGGGACTGCTTGGCACTTCACCTCCACCTTTCCCTTCCCTTCCCCTTCTCTATCCCATATACCAGCAGTTGGGGGGGGGGGGGGAGAGGGATGTGAAGGGGAGACAGTCCCTGCATTCAGCAGCTCTGATTTTCTGAAGAGATCTGTCCTTCAGAGACCAGGGAGTGGGACTGCTTGGCCCTTCACCTCCACCTTTCCCTTCCCTTCCCCTTCTCTCTCTCATATACCAGCAGTGGGGGGAGGGGGGAGAGGGATGTGAAGGGTGGGATACTTCAGTCCTTTCCATTCTGAGCTTCTGAACTTACTTTTTTTCACCTTTTTTACTTTCTCATTGTAGATGGATTGTGATAGGGATTCAGCCCAACCGTCCTCCTCCAAGGTAGCTGGTACTAGGTCAAGGAAGCCCCAGTTCACGCAGGCTGATGTGGACCTCCTAGCTCAGCTACTCCTCCTGGATGAGGAGAATCTATACACCCCCCCCAGGCAGCAGGCCTAACCTGCAAAGGGAGTCTGCTGCCTGGGTGACTCTCCAGGAGGAGTTCTGCCGGAGAGCCTCTTACCTGCATGAGATCAAAGATCTCAAGAAGAAAGGTGATAGATAATGTTATCACTAGTGGTATATTAATATTATTTATATTTATCATTTTGAAATGGTGGTATTTGTATTTGGGAATTTGGAATGCCAAATTGAAAGATAGCTAAGTATATTTGTATTACTGAATTTTATATATTGCATAAAAAAATAACCTAGCAGGTCAAGGCAAAACTTGGGCATGTTGTGTTTGTAATTAATTTATTAATCAATTAATGTTATTCTATTTCCTTTCTACCTCTAATTCTCAGGTCGGCATCTGAGACTTCATGCAGGTGATTGGCTTAAGGAGGTCCACAAGACTTTATCGTGTCCTTTGCCTGGTAGGTTGTTTTGAGAATACTATACAAGTACACAAATATTATTCAATTAATTGTAATGGAATTAGTGTTTAATAATGTTTGTGTCAGATCTAATTCCTCTTTTTAAAATTGTAACTGTTGTTCTCTGAAATTTGATCTTTGTCTTCGTACAGAACCACACACCAGCAGGGACGAGGCGGGGCTTCCTGGGCCCAGTAGCTGCCAGCAGAGGAGGACGGAGGGAGCTGTCACTGGTGGGCCAGGTAATATTATTAGATAATTGAGCCCTGACCATTGACCAACATGCTGCAAATGTGAATGGGGGGGGGGGGGGGAATGTGAGACTGAGGGAAGGGGGTATTAGTCAGTGAGAGGGGAGGGAGGCAGTGGGAGAAAGAGGATGAGTGAGGAAGAAGAACTGTAGAAGAGTGCCATGTTAAAAAATGAACTGAAAAACATTTTTCTTTAATGTAGCACGTTTTTACGGACTTAATGGCATATTTTGGGCCACAGGGCCAGTACATATGTACTAGTAGTAGTAGTGTGTCTAGTATCTGTCTGAGGCTGAAAAACAAAATTATTGTTTGTGATCAGTCAGTTATATAGGGTGGGATAGATGTATGTTATGTTATATATTTATATAATATTATCTAATTTTCTAGAATGATATCCCTCCACTCTCCCTCCACTCTCCCTCTCTGATGTTGTAGAATATAAACTCATTTTTCAAAAACTTTGTAATTTAGTAAACTAAGGGGTTGAATTTATTTTAATATTATAAACTTGCTGGTGCGTACAATATTTGCTTATTTATTTCATATATATGTATTGTTCTATATCTTATGCTGAATTTTTTTACATTTCTTTACAGGGCAACCACCAGTGCCACTGCCAGTGCTGGAATGGAGGCAGCCACAGCCGGGCCCAGCAGCAGCACCAGCACCAGCAGCACCACTGCTGCTTTACTCCCTGCAGGATCTCCTCCAAGCTGCGTATGCACTGCGCATGCACAGTTTGGCATGCTGAAGGAGATCCTGCAGGGAGTAAACAGCCTCAGGGCTAATTTTGAACTCATTCCAAGGATGTGGAGAGGAAGCTGTCAGCCATGGAGGAGGCCATTCAGGAGCTGAGGGCACAGGTATCTCCTCCTCACGAGATGCCTCGTGAGGAGGAGATGCCAGTGCCTTCTTCTCCAGAGCAGGATCCTCCTCCCAGGTTGCCATCCTCCTCTCCATATCCTTGAGCAATGAGTATCAAAATTAGCCCTGAGTGGGGTGCTAAACCCATAATTGTTTTTTATATTATTATTTTGTCATTTGAAAGTTATATTTTTATAACAATATTATTTATTTTCGCTATATTTTTGTAGTTAATAAAATGTTTTTAATTTGAGAAATATTAGTGGACTCAATTATTATAATTATTATAAATTGGGATTTATGTGTGCTTGTCAAGAAATGTTCTAACATGCACACAGCAATGAAATTACCAGTGTTATCAATTAGTCTTTCAGTTTCCAGTCCATCTGCAACTCATCAAGATCAGCCTCAGCTTCCCCCATTTCCCCCAGACCCCCACCTAGTCAGTGTTTCACTTTTAAGACTTAAACAATCACTTACTCCAGATAAAGAGTGAGAGTAAATATTAAGTAAGCTGCTAAATCTACACACATACAGTAAGGGGTAGATTTTATAAATTTGCGCGAGCGTGTACTTTTGTTCACACACCAGGCGTGAACAAAAGTACGCTGGATTTTATAAGATACGCGCGTAGCCGCACGTATCTTATAAAATCCGGGTTCGGCGCGCTCTGCCTGTTCCCTCCGAGGCTGCTCCGAAATTGGAGCGGCCTCGGAGGGAACTTTCTTTCCACCACCCCCCCGCTCCTTCCCCCTCCCTTCCCCTACCTAACCCACCCCCCCCCCGGCCCTATCTAAACCCCCCTTCCTTTGTTGGCAGATTTACGCCTGCTGAAAATAGGCGTAAATCTGCGCACACCAGCGGGCTGCTGGCGCGCCATCACCCGATCCAGGGGCTGGTCTGGAGGCCTCGACCACACCCTCGGGCCGGCGCCACGCCCCGGCCCTGCCCTGAATTGCCCCTGGCCCCGGACACACCCTGGACACACCCCCTCCCTGCCCCTTTTACGAAGCCCCGGGACTTACGCACGTCCTGGGGCTGTGCGCGCACCGGTGGCCTATGCAAAATAGGCGCGCCGGTGCACGAATGCCCTGCGCGCGTAAATCCGGCTGGATTTACGCGCGCAGGGCTTTTAAAATCCGGCCCTAAATCTCTTATAAAATAGCGACTTACATACATAATTGTAAAATGTTGGCCTCCACTTGGGAACATCTGGACCATCCCTTTTTTTCACACGTGTAGATTTACTCATGTTGTACTATATAAACAAGTATATGCTATTTACACACGTAAATACTGTTTTTTATTAATGCAACTTGAAAATTCAGATTAACATGTATCTGCTCAGCAGGGAGAAATATTTAAATCTTGGCCAGAGAAAGCCTTTGAATACTGACCACAGGGAGGTTAAGTAACTCATGACACATAGTGGAGATGGTTTTGATTTAGGCACTAACTTAGGTGGTCAGGCTTTAATTCTAGAGAGTGAGACAAATTGGTCCCTATAAACCAGGGCTTCCCAAATAACCACTCAGCCGGATTTTATGCATGATATAAATTTGTATATACTGAGTCCCCATGATATGCAAATGTATCTCATGCATATTCATTGTGGATATTCTGAAAATCCAACTGGCTGTGGGATCCCCAGGACCGATTTGGTAAGCTGAGCTGTAAACTGTCTCAGCCTAAAAAATAAACCATGCCCCTATCACAGTATGATACACATTAACTGCTTAGAGACTATGGTCCAAAAAAAGTACTTTAACTGCTGTGTTTTCTAACAGCTGCTAAAATACTAGCACACAGTTGATAGACACAAATTTAGGTTTCTTTCTTGCATATACAAAGTCCCTGTTCATCAAGCTGATAAGATAGATGATAACAGCAGACACCTGAGGTGAAGAGGCAGGGGCATTTCTATCATGAGGCAGTGCTGCTGCTAAATGCTCCATCCTGCTGCATCCCCAAATGACCTTGCATCCCCATCTAGACAAGAGACTCACTCCTCCTCCCAGTCACAGCAAATTTTTGCATCCTCAAGCAGCGGAAGGTTCATTTTGATGAAAACCAATTCCTCTACTAAGTCTGGATTCAAACGTGCACGGTGTGGACTCACAATGTTCCCTGTCAATGAAAATACTCTTTCACTTTGCACACTGATGGGTGGGCAGGAAAGAAAGTGTTGTGCTACTATGGTAAGATTAGGCCACATTGAAGCTTTTTTCTGCCCAATATCTCAGGGGATCTAACTCCATGCTCTGAATTGGCTCAGAGAGAAAATTCTTCATATGAATTTCTAAAACCTTCTCTTGCAGGTATTGCTGCTGATTAGCAGCACCACCAGTCACAATTCTGCCAAGTCTTGCTCTTGCTTTTGAAATAACACCAATTTGATGAAATTTGGGAGGAGAATGGGGTGTCATCATGAGAGGGGAGCAGCTGGTAGAACTGGAAGCAGTTGAGAAGGATGGAGCGGGAGGAGTTGAAATCTTTTCAACCATTTAAATCAACTTATGTTTCCAGTATTCAAGAGTATTGCACTTGAGAGCAAAATTGCCTTTCACACGTGGGTCACACATAGCAGCTAACATATAGCTATCCCTTTCCATTAGAGGTTTCAACCTTTTCTGTACTTGCTCTTTTAAGCATTTCACAAGCTGCAACGCTTCCTTCGACAAATCTGTCTGATGCAGAAATTCCTCCTGGTCCAGCTCATATATTACAGGGATGATATCACCTAAACTGGCCTTAGCTGCACTCAGTTCATCAGTATATTCTTTAAAAGGCTTGAGGACATACACCATCTGTACAATGTTTGTCCAGTCCTGACATCCAAGTGGATTTTCCAATCCAATTTCTGATTCCATTGCCAAATCATGCAGAGGTGTCTGTTGTTCAGACAATCTCTCCAACATAAGATAAGTGGAATTCCATCTGGTAGGCACATCTTGAACAAGGTTATGCAATGGTGCTCTAACTGCTATTTGTTTTTCTCTGAGTTCCTTCCCACTTTTCACACTGCGATTAAAATGTGACACTTTTCAATCAACCTCTTCAGGACTTGACTAGTACCAGCACCTTGTACTTCCATGCCACTTAGCCCCAAAGCATCCCTCACCTCCAGGTGCAGTGTATGTGCAAAGCATCGGATGCCTTTGAATCCACCATCACCCAGAGCCTTAATCATATTGGCACCATTGTCAGTAATAACATATCCATTTAAACATTCCATATCACTGCTTCTAAGTAGCCCTTTCCATCCTTCCATCATCCCCTGAATTGCCATCACAATCTGCATTTCAGCACGACATTGTGAGTACAGGGAAGAAATCACCTGACGGGTAAATGTAGTTCTTGAAGGAATTTTGTAGTCAGGGGCTACAAGATGCATCAGCTTCTTAAATCCACCATTCTCTACAATCTGCAGTGGCTGATCATCCTCAGCAATCATTATAGCAATTTGTCGTGTCAACACTTTGGATATTACTTGCTTCCTAGTCTGTGAAATTGAAGAAGGACACCACCCCATCTGCTCAATAGTAGCTTGCCGCTGCTGCCGGGGAAGAGGAGAAGGAGAAGGAGACTGCTTCTGCTTCACATACACACAATCTTCTGAACTAATTTCCTTCTGTGGCTTCCCTGCATCTTCTTCTGCAAGCAACAGTGCTCTATGTTCTCTTTCAAGGTGATATTTCATGTTGGTGGTAGTAAGATGTCCAATACTTCTTCCACGGCTCATCATCCTTTTACAATGGATACATTCACATCTCCAATCAGCCACAACATTAAAATGATTCCAAACCTTAGATGTTTTTCTACTGTCCCTTACTCTAGGCTGGACATTTCTTGTCATTGTCATAGAGGTAGTACTAGTAGTAGTATTACAAGAAATAGCAGACGAAGTTGTTGTTGTATTAACTTGCCGATGTTCAACTGGTATAGGAATAGGGAGGATACTGGCACCAACAGTGGTTTTTGCAATCGGACTACCATCATCATTATTACTACCATCTGATAGTATGTCATTGGTGGTGTTCTTCTCCTCCTCCTCCTCAGAATTTTTAATACGCCAAAAACCCTGATCATCATCAACATCGTCATCCTCCTCCTCAGAGTCCTCTGGTTCTTTATTCAAGACTTTCTCTAGCACTTCATCTAACAATAAAGTGTGTTGCAACTGCACAGATTTCACTTTCACCTTTCCTTCATATTTTCCTGATTTTGCTCCTTCCTTGTCCTGCAAGTTACCTTGCACTTCTACATTAGCTGCATTAGAAGGGGTATCATTCTTATCAAATCACAGTTTTTTTCTAGGGACTGGACTTCTCTTTCCAGTAGCACTCTTCTTGTTACCACCAAACATTATAAAACTTTATGATTTTAGCAGGTAATATTATAGCAGCCCCAGAGAACAGGAATTTAATTATACTAGCGCTGTATAGGTGATATTATAACCAGTGGCCACTGGCTCACCAGCCAGGCTCAGTCAAGCTGCAAGTCCAGTCCAGTACCAACAAGTAAGCTGGCCCAGCAGTGTACTGATAGCAGCACTTAATAGATAAGATATAAAGAAGGATATAGTTAGTGAGTGACTTCGTCAGTCAGTGACACGTCACTGAGTGACTATTAATCTGACTAGTGGCTCACTGGCTACTAGTAGCCACTAGCCAGCCACTAGCCAGCCAATACCCCTTAATAGCACTACTGATACTGAGTGATTTATAAATTATAACTGCCAGCCAGGCAGACTCAAGTCCAGCGCCAACAAAGTAAGCGCTGGACTTGAGTCTACCTGGACAGAGCATAGGAAGGATATAGTCAAGTGACAGGTCACTGTGTGACTAGTAATCTGACTAGTGGCTCACTGGTGTGGCTAGTAGCCAGCCACTAGCCAGCCACTACCCCTTAATAGCACTACTGATACTGAGTGATTTATAAATTATAACCGCCAGCCAGGCAGACTCAAGTCCAGCGCCAACACAGTAAGCTGGCACAGCAGCCAGTGAGTAGTTCAGTAATGAATTGTGTTGTATTTTACTTTTTAAACTTAAGCAGCTAATATATAAATATAGCCCCAGCTAGAGCACAGGACAGAGGATAGGATATAGTCAAGTGACAAGTCACTGTGTGACTAGTAATCTGACTAGTTGCTCACTGGTGTGGCTAGTAGCCAGCCACTAGCCAGTGATACTAGGTTACCCCATAATAAGTATTATACCTAATATACTAGCGCTACTAACAAACAATTGATTTATAAATGTAAGGCTCAAATGCAAGTCCAGCGCCAACAAACTGGCACAGCAGTAAGACGACACACTAGTTTAGTAGTTAGATTGATATTTTAGTATCAATCAATCACCAGCTGCAGCTAATAGTAAACTGATTGATCGATAATATATAATGCAATGCTGCACTACTGCTCAGGAAGCACTGATGTGACTGCTGGAGTGGTGCACTGCCTGCCTACCTAGGCTTGAATATAATGCTGCAGTACTGCTACTAATAATTCTGCTAAATGCCACTAGTCTAGCCAGACAGTGACACTAGGCTAGTAGCCTAGTGTATCAGACATTCACTACCACCTAGTAATTAATTATTAATTCACTGATATAATAAATCAATAAAAATTTGAGTAGGTTGATATAATAGATCTAGTAGATTGAATAAAGAGCTGATGTTTCTCCTCTCCTCACACCAAACAAAAGCAACACACAAGCAGAGAAGCCCTTCTTATAAAGCTTAGCTAGTTGAGTAAAAGTAGGAGGGAAAGTAAACATACTGGCCAGTGTGGCCACTTCAAAAATACACTTACCAACAATTACCATATACATATATTTGAAGTGTGTATAATAATTCCAGGACCACCTTTCTAAAATGCATAGGGATTGGCAAATTCAACATGCACTAGCATTTCATGTGCCAGTGCTTGGTAACAAAAATAATAAACAAACAAGTTTTAGTCACATGAGTGATGATCATCACATTACTTTTTTTGTCAAGCTACCAACCGTTTCCATTTACCATCCCCCCTATATTAAACCATCACCTCAGTGGGAACCTTGGTAACATCAATAAATAAGAGGGCAGCCAGCCAATAGGAATACATATTCATTCCTAACTGACCTGAAAAGTGTCAATTTGTATCATTTTCTGTTAGTGCGCACTAACAATGGCTAGTGCGCACTAACTTCCTGTTAGCGCACACTAACTCCCGTTAGTGCGCACTAACACAATTAACAATTTTTTACGATAAATCGAGGGAATTCCTATTGTATCGCGCTCTTTAACGATTGATGATGATTTTAAAATTATCGGACGATAATTTAAATAGTTGAAAAATGATTCACATCCCTATTAAAAAGCACCATTCCGGAGCTGCTTGCCTGCCTTGCTGCTGACCCAGGAGAGGAGAGCAGGAACACCATGGCTGCCTGACGCTTATGGCATCGGAGTGTCAGGGGCCTATTTCAGGAGGCGCTCACTGGTAAGATCCAAGCTGCTTGCCTGCCTTGATGCTGACCCGGGAGAGGAGAGCAGGACCATGGTGGCTGCTTGAAGCTGATATCATCCGAGCAATGGGGGACCTATTTGAGGAGGCGCCCTGTGGTACAGCACCTCCAGCGCGCCGAAGATGCACATCTATTTTTTTTCAAGATCCAATTTTTGCTAAGAATGGGAAGAAAAGGTGCACTTCCCTGGGAAAGGGCCGGGTTGCACAAACAAATCTACGCCCGCACGTATCTTTTAAGATCTGGCCCAATGTGGGTATTTTTTTTTACCAGAAAGATTTGTACCAGTAACAAAGCAAATTAATGCATGGAATATTCCTTTGATTTTTGCAGCAGGTAAAATGTTGCCATGAAATTGGTGCCTGCTTTTTGTGCAGTAAAATATAAAGGAAAAGAATACACATAAATTTGAAAATGCAATCTAAGCTTGTTTATTTATTTCCTCCCCTGAGGTAAACATATTTTTTTAGAACACTGGATGACTTTGCAGAGAAAAGGATGCACCTTTTCGTTCAATATTCATACTTTTACCAATGAGGGTTTGCAATTTGCATAAAGTGTTTTACTTGTAGAAATTAGCTTTCAGAATTACCCTCTTTGGTGATAATTTTCAAATAGATTTACACCCACAAAAGTTGCATATATCATAGCAATTTTCAAAAGCCCATTTATTATACATGTGAAACCCAATTTTAAGCATGCTTAGCATTATTTTAAATTACTCCCTCCCCCAATATGTTACTGGTAGGAGTAATTGGGGGACGGGTTTGTACACTTAGGGAGTTGGCGAGATTGGGCATTTTGATTCAGGGAAAAAATGTTACTAGGGTGGAGATTCACAGGCTTTGTGGGTTGGGGGGAATTTGTCCAGGAAAGGGTATTGGATGCTTCAGAGATAGTGGAATTGACACTTTTGTTAGTACATAACCCCATAGTGATGTGTGTGACTATGTATTTTTGTGTCTATTACTAGGATGCACAGGTTTTACTTTTTTGAACTCTATTTTTTTTTTTAAATATTCATAGCCAATTGTTTTGGTCACAAACTATGATTGGGATTATCTTTATCAAACAGCATGATAAGGTGGTGTACTCAGATTCTATTTTCTTTGTTTTTCTCCTCACAGGGACACAACCTATCACGTATTTGATTATAAATGTGAAATGTAATAAACAGAAAGTAAAATAAAGTTGTCAAAATATCAAATCAGACAGTGGGAAATAGTACATGATTGAAAAAAATATTGTGTTTCTTTCCATAGTTAATATAAACATTGAAAATCATTATTATTTCTTCTGGATTGACAAAATATAGAAAAGAAACCTGCTGTTTCTATTAAGTAGTTGCTTTGTAAACAGTTCTCTGGTTATGCTGGTAAATACAAATTTGATTAAGAGAATGAATGACTTATGCATACTGTATATACTGAATGTGCAAGTATCCTGACCTGTATAGAGCCATTCATCCTTAATGTAGTATACATTGTCCATGCTACACTTTCTTTACAGTGCTGAGCTGACTGCTAAAATGCTGAAACACTCAAACTCCTCCATTCTATATTCATTGGATTTCAATGAAGACGAGATGAGTCCTGTTCACTATATTTCATTGGTCACTATGATTTATGGAAATATGTCATTTGCACTTAGGATGTATCTTACTAAATCATATCTAAAATATGATTCTTTTGGCTTCCTTTGCTTCTTTTACCCTTCTATGGAAAGGCCAGACCTTTTCTACAATACATATAAAGTACTGTACTTTCAAGCACAGACGAAAAGGTGAATTTATAAAGCTAAAGGCAAAAGTATTTTAGCATGGATATGACATAATTGTTACAGTGTTACTGGTAAACTTCAAAAAGGCATATGGGTGCACATATACATGTGTGTATCAGCAGGCACCCAGGGACACGACAATCTTATAACATGAGTGCATATATGTGCGCATGTTATAAAATAGCCTAGAGGTGCATATCTGTGTGCTCATTTTTAAGCTTGAACATGCCCAGCAGCTTACAGATGAGCAACTACCTGTATTCTATAATAAACACAGGTCCAGCAAACGACCAATTTAACCAGTTTATCCACCAATTTGTCCAGTGTTCTGCAAGATCCTCCTAACCCCTGTTTCTTTAGCTTGCACTTCCTCCAGTTACCCCAGATGCCTCCAATACCTCTCATATGCTTATACATTTTTGTTTTTAAACTTACACATCCTCTGTTGCAGAAGTAAATTAAAGTGGCACTGGACCTCGGTGCACGCCCACGGGCATAGGTAAAGGCGCACACAACTCTTGGCATCACCCTGGAATGCCCACACCCCACCCACAATATGTCCACACCATTCCCACACCATGCTCCTTTTTTCTCTGATGTGAGATATTCAATCCTTGCTCTGGTGGATTCCGGAGCAGGAGGAAATTTTATCCTCAAGGATATAAGAACATAAGAACATAAGAAATTGCCATGCTGGGTCAGACCAATTGTCCATCAAGCCCAGCATCCTTTTTCCAACTGAGGCCAAACCAGGTCATAAGAACCTAGCAATTACCCAAACACCAAGAAGATTCCATGCTACTGATTCAATTAATAGCAGTGGCTATTCCCTAAGTAAACTTAATAGCAGTTAATGGACTTCTCCTCCAAGAACTTATCCAAACCTTTTTTGAACCCAGCTACAATAACTGCACTAACCACATCCTCTGGCAACAAATTCCAGAGCTTAATTGTGCATTGAGAGAAAAAAAAATTATCTTATTAGTCTTAAATGTGCTACTTGCTAACTTCATGGAATGCCCCTTAGTCCTTCTATTATCCGAAAGTGTAAATAACTGATTCACATCTACTAGTTCAAGACCTCTCATGATCTTAAAGACCTCTATGATTCCCTATCTTAGAAATTTTAGTGGAAAAACACCTATCCAAATATGATTTTGGGAGGTGATCAATTAAGATCACCTCCCAAAATCAGTTTCACCTCCTAACATGGAATATCCTTGCACAATATTCGTAAAAAAGGAGTGATCATATTGATTGGGTGCATATGCAGAAATCAAAATTACTTCCCTTCCAAATAGAGTACTCTTCACCATAATAATTCTCTCGTCCATATCACTCCAAGAATCCAGGAATAAAAAAGAGACCTGATTGTGTATTAAGATCGCCACCCCCCCTTTTTCTTGCTAGGGTAGTTGAAGAGAATAATAAACTTGGGAATGGCATCACCTATGCAATTTACCATGCTCCCTGTCAGACATGTGAGCCTCTTGAAGGAAAATAATCTCCCCTTTAGACCTCCGTATATGGGAAAGAACATTTTCACGTTTAATTGGGGACCTTAAACCAGTTACATTCCAACTCATATAGCAGATTTGCTTAGACATGAGTTCTCATAAATCCTAAATTGCTAAATTGTAAATAGAGGAACTCACATACAGGCAAATAGAGGAACTCACATAAAGGCCAATACAGTACAATGCAATATTAAGTCGGAGGTCCCAAAGTAAAAAATAATTAAAAAAAATAAAATATAAATCAGCCTGCGGCTCATAGGTTGAAAACCGGACATTCAATTTTGCCAGTGTCTGGTTTCCGAACCCGTGGCTGTCAGCGGGTTTGAGAACAGACGCCGGCCCAAAATTGAGCGTCGGCTGTCAAACTTGCTGATAGTCGCCGCTCTTGTCAAAAAAGAGGCGCTAGGGACATGCTAGTGTCCCCAGTGCCTCTTCTTAACCCGGGCCCTCATTTAAATACTGAATCGTGTGCACAGGAGAGTGGCCTGTGAGCGCACCAGAAGAGCGGGCGCTCCCCCGCTCTCCTGTGACTTTTACTGAATCAGCCTGTATATAAAGAGGGGAAAAAAGTGGAAGCTCCAGCCCTTTGGAGATCTCTCTGTGCATTGCTTTGATTTGCAGTGAGCTATTACTTGGCTGAGTCTCCCTGACCACTGAGTCAGTTCAACTCCTCACTGGCGCCCTCCATGTTGAAGAAATAAAATTACTGGTCCTAGAGAAATCTATTCACCCGGTAGTCCTAGGGCTACCGGGTGAATAGATTTCACCCGGTAGCCCTAGGAGTGACCCCCAATTTGATTGGGGGTCACTCCAGCTGGTGGAATGGGGTTCCACCTGCCATCAGACTTGTCTACAAAAGGTGGTGCCACCCCCTGTGATTCCTTTGGCGACCATCCCCTCAGGCACACCAGCTCCTTGCACAGACTTTGAAGATGTCTTTTCAAAGCAGAAAATGGACCTTCTCCCACCTCTTCAGAGATTCGACTGCCCTATCGAACTTCTGCTTGGGACTATGCCTCCCTGAGGGCATATTTACCCTCTGTCACTTCCTGAGACCAAGGCTATGATGGAATACATCTGAGAAAACCTTGCTAAAGGGTTCATTCACCCTTCAACATCTCCTGCTGGAGCAGGATTTGTCTTCTTTACAAAGAAAAATGGATCCTTAAGGCCGTGTATTGATTACCACATCTTAAATGCCATCACCCACAAAGACAAATATCCATTGCCCTTAAGTTTTGAGTTTTTTGATCGACTAAACAGAGCCTCCATTTTCACCAAATTGGATCTACGTGAGGCTTACAGCTTGGTGTGTATCCACCCCGATGACATCTGGAAAACAGCTTTCAACACCAGAGACAGGCATTATGAATATCTGGTGATGCCCTTTGGCCTCTGTAATGCTCCCGCAGTATTTCAACGGATGATAAATGAAATCTATAGTGATCAATTGTATGTCAAGGTTGTGGCATACCTTGATGACATTCTTGTCTTCTCCAAAGATCTGGCTATACACCGCACCGATGTTTGCATGGTACTTCAACGTCTCCGTAAAAACCATCTTTTCGCGAAGTTGGATAAATGTCTGTTTGAAAAATCCAGTTTACCCTTTCTAGGATATATAATCTCTCAACAAGGATTCTCTATGGACCCTGTAAAGCTCAAAGGAATCCAAGATTGGCCCCAGCCCGTAGGCCTTAAAGCATTCCAATGATTCCTTGGATTCATGAATTATTACCACCATGTCATTCCTCATTACTCAAAATTGGTGGCTTCTCTCACCGCATTGACCCATAAGGGCCAAGATACCCTGAACTGGACCCCAGAAGCCATTACAGCTTTTCAATGCCTCAAAGAGGCTGTTGTGTCCATTAGACGGCTTCGTCCCACATGCCTCACCTCAATATTCGCTTTCTCTACCAGCCTCAGGAAGATGGCGACCGCCACATCTGCTTGCCACATTCTACGGCATCCCCGGAATGGCTATGGCAAGGCATTCCGTCATAATTTACCTGAGGGCCTCCTAGGGTGCGCATGCGCGCTACGCACATCTTTATTCCAGCATTGGTGTGAACCTCGGGGGCGTCCCCCTCAAGTGATGTCACACCATCCTGGTATTTAGCCTGCCCATTTTCTGACTGACTTTGAGTTAGCAAGGATTGGATTTGTCCAGTCTAAGCTGTTCTTCCACTTCTTTCTGTTGCTGGAAGCTCTCTCTACCCTCTGGGGTTCTACTAACTTGGGTACCTGCTCCTCGGGGGCCCTATGCTTCTTTCCATGTGATAATCCAGTATCCAGGTACTCGCTCCTTGAGGGCCTGAGTTGTCTATCTTGGTGCCTACTACTATTACTTCTTTCTGCTGGGAACTCTACCATTACAGCTACAAGAGTTGTGAGTAAACTAACATCTACCAGTCTGTCTCACCTACAGCTCCTCATTGATAACCTGCATCGGATCTCCCTACACCACCATTATGGAACTGGTCTCCTCAGCCGAGGACCCAAGACTGCTGCTGCAGGAATCTGCTCACTACTGCCACCTCTGGTGGTCTCTACAAGCTGTATAATAAAACTATCTCTGTGTTTGTGCATCTGAGTCTAGCCTGGTACTGCAGTTCCCCACGGAGCTCCTCCCCATGGGAGTGGCCATCACTGCAGCACCTAAGAATCCACCAAACACCTCAAAACCATAACAGAGGCCTTCCTTTCTAGACTTTGTCTTTACCATCCAGACCCAAAATGCCTCTTCCATGTCAAAGTAGACACCTCTGCTATTGGGGCCGTGGTGGTCCTGAGCCAACATTCAACTTCTGGATCTCTAGTTTCGTGTTCGTTCTACTCACACAAATTTTCTTCTACAGAACAAAACTATAGCATTGGAGATCACAAATTGCTTGTTATCAAATTAGCCCTAGAAGAATGGTGCCTGTGGCTAGAGGGTGCTCAGCATAAATTCACCATATACGCAGTTCAAAAGAACCTGGAACACTTGGATCATGCCCAGGATCTCAACGCCCGTCAAGCTCGATGGGCCCTGTTTTTTTCTAGGTTCAACTTCGAGCTTCGTTTTTGCCCAGCTGAAAAAAATCTTTGGGCAGATGCCCTGTCACATTCATTTGAACAAGAAGATACTCCTGAAGAACCCAGTCACATCATTGACTCAGCTTGTATTTGTTTGTCTGCAACTTACCCAGTCCTGACAGGGAAGACTAGTGTGCCCCATCATCTCTGGTGGGCACATGATTCTAAGTTCGCTGGTCACCCAGGGCAAGCGCAAATCTTAGCTTTACTCCAGCGGTTCTTCTGGTGGCCAACTATGGTCTCTGACGCTAAAGCGTACGTTGATTCCTGCAATACTTGCGCTAAACTGAAAACCCCGGTCAGCCGACCATCGGGTTTACTCCAGCCCCTTCCAGCTCTTGAAGAACCATGGACACACCTCTCCACGGATTTCATTGTGGACTTGCTGCCATCCAAGGGTCACACGGTATTATGGGTTACCATAGATAGATTTTCTAAAATGACCCATTTTATCCCACTACTGGGCTTACCATCTGCTCCCGAATTGGCACACCTGTTCTTTCACCATATATTCAGGCTACATGGCTTACCCAAGGATATTGTCTCTAACAGGGGTCCACAATTTGTTGCCCGATACTGGCACGTCCTCTGCAATAATTTTTGGTATCAACATCAGTTTAACCACAGTGTACCATCTGTAATCCAACGGGCAAGCTGAGAGAATGAATCACTCCTTAAAATATTTCCTTCGCACCTACATAAATAACCGTCAAGACAACTGGTCTGAACTCCTTCCTTGGGTGGAGTTTTCCTACAACTCCCATATTGCCGCTGCCACAGGTACATCGCCCTTCTCTATTGTTTATGGGAAGCAACCATGACCACCATTACCCATACAGTTATCTGTGCCCTCTCCAGCGCGTAAGCCACTGCTGATGCCCTCAAGGCACTCTGCTATCAGATGAATCTGCGCTTACGCCAAGCTGCTTCCCAGACCAAGAAGTTTGCGGACCTCCATCGACGCTCAGCTCCTGAGTTTCATTCCAGCCAGAAAGTCTGGTTAAGCACTCGGTATATTCGGCTTAAGATACCTTCCCAAAGGTTTGCACTGAGGTGCATCGGACCCTTTTTAATCATTCCTCGTGTTGGACCAGTTACATACCAGCTTCGGCTGCCACCAACATTAGGAATCCATAATATGTTCCCTGTATCACTTCTGAAGCAAGTGGTTCTATGTTGTTCCTGAACCATCTCCACTGGTTGCGGAATCCAACACTACCTACAAGGTCCATGAAGTCCTTGATGTTCACCGTAGGGGCCGCCGGTGGGAATACCTCCTTTCCTGGGAGGGTTACGGCCCAGAAGAGAATTTCATCGCACCCATCCTGGCAAACCCAGACCTCCAAGGCATGGGCGTATTGGGGGGGGGGTTACTGTTCCGTGTGCTGGCCAGCAGACCCTCCGTTCGGCCCCCTCACCTCATTCTGATGAATCCAGTGCCTAGTTAAGAACATAAGAACATAAGAACATGCCATAGTGGGTCAGACCAAGGGTCCATCAAGCCCAGCATCCTGTTTCCAACAGTGGTCAATCCAGACCATAAGAACCTGGCAAGTACCCAAAAACGTAGTCTATTCCATGTTACTGTTCCTAGTAATAGCGGTGGTTATTATCTAAGTCAACTTAATTAATAGCAGGTAATGGACTTCTCCAAGAACTTATCCAATCCTTTTTTAAACACCGCTATACTAACTGCACTAACCACATCATCTGGCAACAAATTCCAGAGTTTAATTGTGTGTTGAGTGAAAAAGAACTTTCCCGATTAGCTTTAAGTGTACCACATGCTAACTTCAGGGAATTCCCCCTAGTCTTTCTATTATCCGAAAGAGTAAAAAACGGATTCACATCTACCCATTCTAGACCTCCCCTCAGCCGTCTGTTCTCCAAGCTGAAAAGTCCTAACCTCTTTAGTCTTTCCTCATAGGGGAGCTTTTCCATTCCCTTTATCATTTTGTTTGCCCTTCTCTGCACCTTTCCCATCGCAATTATATCTTTTTTGAGATGCGGCGACCAGAATTGTACACAGTATTCAAGGTGAGGTCTCACCATGGAGCAATACAGAGGCATTATGACATTTTCCGTTTTATTCACCATTCCCTTTCTAATAATTCCCAACATTCTGTTTGCTTTTTTGACTGCCACAGCACACTGAACTGACGATTTCAATGTGTTATCCACTATGACGCCTAGATCACTTTCTTGGGTAGTAGCACCTAATATGGAACCTAACATTGTGTAACTGTTGCATGGGTTATTTTTAGAGATGTGCATTCGTTTTTGCTGAATTGGAAAATTGCAACAAAATTGTCCAATTTCGGCATGTTTCAGGGAGCCTGAAAAAAATCAGGATTTTCCCATTTTTTCGCAAAAATTCGTTTTTCCGATTAGTGCGCACTTACAGGAGTCAGTGCGCGCTAACTCCCCGTTAGTGCGCGCTAACTCCTGTTAGCGCGCACTAACAAAAACTAACAAAAAGTAACAAAATCTAACGGTTTTTGTTAGTGCGCACTAACGGGGAGTTAGTGTGCGCTAATGGGGAGTTAGCGCGCACTAACTAAAAATCGATTTTTCGCGAAAAAAAGACCCGAACCGAAAAAAAATGACATTTTCATGGCGGCCGAAAAACGAAGAATGACACGAACACAAAAAATGATGCACACCTCTAGTTATTTTTCCCTATATGCATCACCTTGCACTTGTCCACATTAAATTTCATCTGCCATTTTGATGCCCAATTTTCCAGCCTCACAAGGTCTTCCTGCAATTTATCACAATCTGCTTGTGATTTAACTACTCTGAACAATTTTGTATCATCTGCAAATTTGATTACCTCACTCATCGTATTTCTTTCCAGATCATTTATAAATATATTGAAAAGTAAGGGTCCCAATACAGATCCCTGAGGTACTCCACTGCCCACACCCTTCCACTGAGAAAATTGTCCATTTAATCCTACTCTCTGTTTCCTGTCTTTTAGCCAGTTTGTAATCCACGAAAGGACATCGCCACCTATCCCATGACTTTTTATTTTTCCTAGAAGCCTCTCATGGGGAACTTTGTCAAATGCCTTCTGAAAATCCAAGTACACTACATCTACAGGTTCACCTTTATCCATCCTCAGTCTGCCCCTGGTGCCTCAGCTTCAGCTACAGTTCTCTGAGCTCCGCGTCTGGCCTCTCCACGTGGCCCGCGGAGAGACGTTGTTGTTCAGTGCTGTGCCCCTTCCTAGGCACACACGAGCGCATCACTGTTCCTTATGAGGGGTCCGCGGCAAAAACTTGGCCACGGCCCCGGATGTTAACATCGCAGATGCTCCAGTATTTAAGGCTGGGCTCGGCTTCAAGTGATCAACTTTGTAACAGGTTTCCATGCTGGTCGGGTACTCGTTGCCTTCTGGTGATTCTCCTACGTACCTGGTTCCTGATCCTTGCAAGCTCCTGTTCCTGATCTCCTTCGTTCTTGCATTCTTGATTCCTAACCTCACCTCGGATTGCCTTCTCGGACACAACCTCTGCATTGCCTGACTATGCCATTGATTCTCTCCAAGCCCAGACCTCTGCATTGCCTGACTATGCCATTGACTTTCTCCAAGTCCAAATCTCTGTATTGCCTGATTACGCCATTGACTCTCTCCAAGCCCGGACCTCTGCATTGCCTGATTACGCTATTGAATATCTTGAAGCCCAGACCTCTGTATTGCCTGATTGCGCTATTGACTCTCTCCTTTCCCAGACCTCAGCGTTGCCTTGCCACCGCTCCTTGATTGCTGCCGGCCCTGACTGCAGCTTGCTCTATGACGCCTCTTCAGTCTACATCCTGGACTTGGCCTATTCAGGCTTTGATCTGTTCTTGCTCGGGCACCCCCTGTCTAACTTTGGTTCTATTGGCGCCCAGGTCTCTGGGTCGTATGACATAGTGAGGGCAAAGGTAGCGCCGGCACCATTTTGAATATTGGCAATACGGCCCGCGTGCAGGAGGTAGCTCCCTGACCCCTGCTGGACTTTTGGCAAGTCTTGTGGGGGTCAGGAGGCCCCCCCAAGCTGGCCAAAAGTCCCTGGGGGTCCAGCGGGGGTCCGGGAGCGATCTCCTGCACTCGTGACGTCGGGTGACAGGAACCAAAATGGCGCCGGCGCTACCTTTGCCCTGTCATATGGTAAAGCAAAGGGCCACCGGCGCCATTTCTATTAACGCAGCCGTGGCCCGAGAGCGGGAGATCGCGCCAGGACCCCCCACTGGACCCCAGGTAATTTAAAATATTTTGGGGGGGTTTGGGAGGGTGGGGGATTTGTTTTAAAGGGTCGGGTGGGTTTTAGGGTTGTTTTGGTGTGCCGGTTTTCCCTCCCTCCCCCGATTTATGATTTTTTTACGATTTTTTAACAAAAAAAACCATGACGATCAGATTTCCCTACCCCCCCAGCCAAAATCGATCGTTAAGACGATCGATCACAGGCTGACAGGGCACACCTGATCCCAGATCAGGTGTGCCCTGTCAGCCAGGATGTCAGCCACAATTTGTCTTGACAATCATAGGGGTACTCAGGTTCAATTGAAGCCAGGGGCTTTGAACCAATCCTAGTCACTGTGTCATCTCTGACAAATGTGTATCTCTGGAGGACATACTGCAGAATAGTCAGGGACATGAATAATCATTCCATGAGATTGATGTCTTTCTGCAATGACATATGTGGCAGCTGTGATTTACAGCTTCAGTGTTAGCAGAGTGCAAGAAACAGGTAGTAATAGCTTAGTTGTGAGTGGCATGGTCACATTGTGTAGGAACCCTAGATGCTGTTTTCCATTCAGGAAGATCTGACACAGCATATCAAGTGCTATAGAATACTGTTGCATTCGTGCCTATTCTTGCCCTCGCTCCACCCTCTCTACCTTTGTGGCGACTCCCTTCGGTTCAGACGAACAGATGCAGCCGCAGCTTCTCCCCGCCTCTTTGTCCTGGTATCCCCGTGCTGGCCTGACACCACAGATCCGCCATGTTTCTTTTTTTTTTTTTTTTTTAGTTGACAATTTTTTATTAGAGTTTTATAACAAAACAAACCAAGATACTTACAGTGGAAGTACAAGTCAATATCCATGAACAATAATGAATACAATAATGAATACAATAATGAATACAAATGTCGTGACTTGAACACAATTCTTGCGTAAGAAAAGGAGAAGAAAACAGTAAAATAAAGAGAGAACCATAAAAGATATAAGTAGAACATAGTCAAAAGAGGTAGATAAGAAGCTAAAAAAAAAATAGAAAGAAAGAAGAAAGATATAGAAACAGACGAGAGTAAGAAGAAGGATGCGTCTTATTGATATTAGCATGCCAGAGGGTAATACACATATACAGTAGTTGGTAAACATTACATTGAATTAATATAGACGTCTAATGGTTTCCATTCTTGAGACCAAATTCCTAAGCGGCCACATTTGACAGCCATAGCCTTCTCATACTGGGTATATAAACAGACAGTGTTCCACCACAAAGGTTCAGATAATAAGTCACTTCTCTTCCAGTTAGACACAATATTGTGCTGAGCGATAGTCAAAAGAAAATCTACTAATTTACGATGTGGTAAGGATAGAAAAAGTGACGGATGTGCTCCTTTAAGAATGGTTACTGAATATGATAAGGGGAGAGTAAAGTTCATAATGTTGGAAATTTTATCCCATACACGTCCCCAAAAAGTAAAGACAAAGGGGCAGTCGTATAACATATGTGTTAACGAGGCATTCAGGGCCGAGCACGACCAACAAGCATGAGTCTCCAATAGACTAGCTCTATGTAATTTCCATGGAGTCCAGCTTTATGAAGAATAAAAAAGGAAGTTTGCGTCAAGCTGGAAGAGAGTGAAACACGGGAAGAGACATTCCAAATATATGTCCACATAGAGGAGGAGATTGGAATACCTATATCCGACTCCCAAGTGGGATGCATCATGTTTAATCTATGTCGTGCTTTAAGCTTCTTAATCATTTTATATAAACGGGACGCTAAGTGACCTTTATCCCCCTGTGCCTGATAAAAAACCCATAAGTAAGGAGATTGGTCATATGGAACTGTACGTGTACTATGAGATTGTATAGTCTCTTTTAATTGTTGCCAAGCATAGTATTGAGTATCAGGTAACCCATAGCTGTCTATCAACTGAGAGAGTGGAATCATCTTACCATTTTGAAAAATGGAAGAGACCAGCCAGATATTACACCGAGACCATATGGGCCAAAACGGCGTAGTGTTCCCAATCTGGAGTGACGGGTTATGCCATAAGGGTGCCATCGCAGAGGATCGCCAATCTAAAAAAGAATCAGGTCTCCTGGAATCTAATTCAGAAAAAGCTCTATGCAAGGATCTTAAAATAGGACTAGCATTCATGCGGGTGGAGGGAGAGAGACCAGGAAAACAGAACAAAGGAAAGGGAGCTAAAACATTCTGTTCAATGCAAAGCCATCGGGGAGGAACTGTATCCGAATGCTCAAAATCAAAATAATAATACCCTTGCTGCAATATAAAGGCTAAATGATATGAATAAAAATCTGGGAAGTTCACACCACCCCCACTCCGAACATTCTTTAATTTAGAAAGGGCAATACGCGGGGTTTTATTGCGCCATAAGAAGCGGGCCAATATTCTATCTACCTTTTTATAAAACTCATTGGAAAAAAAAATAGGTATCATGTTCAATATATACGTGATTTTAGGCGCCAATACCATCTTAATAGTATCTAGTCTTCCCCACCACGTAAGATGAAGGGGAGACCAGTGCAGAGTAATATCGGTTAACATACGTATGATTGTAGATTCACTATGAGTAATAGTGTCTAAGGGGTCCATAAAAAAATATACGCCCAAATACTTTAATTTGGAGGATTTGGTCTGGACAGGGAGATTGGTAAGATCCAGTACTGAAGCGGAATGATTAAGTGGTAATAGTTCGGTTTTATTCCAATTGATTTTATAGCCAGACAAAGAGGAATATGCGGATATGAGTTCGAATAAAGGTGGTAGTGACTTCTCAGGTTCTTGTAAAAATAAGAGAACATCATCAGCGTAAGCTGAAAGTTTGTACACATCAGAGCCCACTGAAACCCCATGAATTGCAGTGGACTGCCTAATAGCTGATAGCAGAGGTTCCAAAGCCAGGTTAAATAATAGTGGGGAAAGCGGGCAGCCTTGACGCGTGCCCCTATATAAAGAGAAGGAAGGAGAGATTTGTTGGTTAATATAGAGGAATGCCGTAGGAGAAGTATATAAATATTGGATCCAGGCAATAAACATAGGACCAAGCCCATACCATTGTAGTGTGTTCAAAAGAAAAGGCCACTCAACGCGATCAAATGCTTTTTCAGCATCTAGTGAAACGGCCACTGCTGGAATAGATGATAGAAAAACCGATTGTTGGATATGAAGAAAGAGTCTGGTATTGTTGGAGATAAGACGATTCTTAACAAATCCAGATTGATCTGGATCTATCAAGAATCCCAGTACTCGAGACAATCGAGTGGCTAAGATTTTTGTAAAAATTTTGTAATCAGTATTCAGTAGAGAAATGAGTCAATAATTAGCTGTATTGGTTTCATCACGACCTGGCTTTGGAATTACTACCATACATGCCTGAGTGAAGGAGACAGAAGAAGAGCCAGGAAGGAGAAATGTAGAAAAGTAATGATGAAGATGGGGAATCAAAGTATTCTGGAAGGAACGATAAAAGTCAGATGTAAATCCATCAGGACCAGGTGCCTTTTTCTGAGCAAGGGAATTGATCGCCATTCCAATTTCCGAGGTGGTAATAGGGAGATCAAGGGTGGTCATTTGTTCTTTAGATAGAGTCGGATGTTGAATGGTAGAAAAAAATGCTTGAACCATCTCTGGCGTTGCTGAAACCTCTGAGCGGTATAAAGCAGCGTAAAATTCTCGAAACGCTTGCAAAATATCAGTATCAGTGGTCAGAGGTATATGAGAAGAAGACTGTATCTTGGTGATCCTTTTCTTTTCTACCCTTTTTTTCAAGTAGGAGGCCAGCAAATGACTACATTTGTTGTTACCGGCATAATATTGCACCTTAGAATGCGATATATGGAGCTGTGCTCGAGAACTGAGAAGTTGATTATACTGGTAACGTACTTTAATTAAAGCTGTTAATGTCGCAGACGTAGAGTTTTGGATGTGTTCCGCTTCCAAAGAAGTGGCTTGTCTTTGAAGAGAGTTCAGAGTTTCTTTTTGCAGTTTAGCTCTATGAATAGAATACCCAATGATCTCCCCTCGAATCGTGGCTTTAAAAGCATCCCATAATGTAGTTGCCGCTACCTCACCTGTAGAATTAGTTTGAAAATATTCCAAGATTCTTTTGTCTATTAGGGTCATAAATTCAGGCTCCTCTAATAGGTCCGGGTTAAATCGCCATTGTCGCTGAACACTGGTAGGGTGTGCAAGGGTGCAGGTGATAGATACAGCTGCATGGTCAGAGACCAAAATAGGGTTAATCTCTGCTTTAAGAATTCGTGGCAACAAGGATTTAGCAATTAGAAAAAAATCAATGCGCGAATAAGAAGAGGGTGGCGCAGAAAAAAAAGTAAAATCTCTCCCAGTCGGATTGAGCATTCGCCAAGGATCTGTAAGACCATATGTCACTAAAAGATGCTGTAAAGTCCGAGTGGATTTAGAAATAGTGAATCTAGCTTCGGTTCTCTTATCAAGGACCGGGTCCATTGGTTGATTGAAATCTCCCCCCACTATACATGGGGAGGAATCCAACTGAAGTAAAAGAGCAAAATTGGTTTGGAAAAAGCTTGGATCATCCAAGTTGGGCGCATATAAATTAAGAATATTGAAGGACTCATTGTGTATAGTAATATGCACCATATTCCATCTCCCTTCTGGATCCGCTAGATGATGAGAAACTGTCGCTAGTAGGTTTTTATGAAGAAGAATAGCTGTTCCCCTTTTCTTCTTGGCAGCAGGACTAAAAAAAAATTGTCCCACCCATTGCTGCCGAAGTTTGAGTGATTCAGATGCATTTAAGTGCGTCTCCTGCAGTAGTACTATGTCCGCTTTCAACGTTTGTAAATAAGTGAGGATCTTCCTCCGCTTAATAGGATGAGAGAAACCATTGACGTTTAATGATACCAGATTAAAAGAGTTGATAACAGAAGCCATTATAGAATATTGATATGCACTGCGGTAACACCGTATTGTATGTCCCTCCGGTACAGAAAACATACCATCTTCTTAAGAGGATCGAAAGGAAAAGCTAAGGAGAGAAACAGTTCAAAAAAAGAGAAAGAACAAAAAAACAGAAAGCAAAGCATTTGTGATACAAAAATAAAGTGGATCGTGTCTGAAGGGTAGTGTTATATTCACACCACCACAGTGATAGTCCAAAATGAGCCTCTAGGCAGACCAAGATTTAGCCCACTTCCCCCGCTCTGAGATGAAGATTCCAACGTGTATTAGGACGAAATATAAAGGTAGAAAACAATCCTTGTCGTCTATCGATCAATTGTACTTAAAAAAAAAGAAACAGAAAATCAGGACAATTAGTTCCGCTACGATAAAAAAGGAATGAATGAAAAAAAAAACAACTTAAGTATCTCCTGCCTTAGGAGGGCAGGCCATCGGGTAAAGAGACCATGAAGGAGGTCCCCATCTTTGAAAAAGAACATTGATCCCCCAGTAAGCTTTCTTAGAAGCTAGATCGTACAAAGAACTTAGTCAAGGATCAAGTCACCATAGATGCCGCAGAGTCAAGAGAGGCCAAAAAGGCTTCCAATTCCCGGGGATCATGAAAAATGGTGGTTTGATTGTTATGCGTCACCCGCATCTGGGCAGGATAGAGCAAGCCGTATCGGGCCCCCAACGCCTGCAGTCTGGGCCGCATAGCTAACAAGGTCTTCCGTTTAGCTGCCGTGGACTTCGCCAAATCCGGGACGAACAATATCGTCTGTCCTTGGTAAAGAACCGGTGTCTTAGTGCAGGCTGCGGCAAAAATCTGAAGGGGATATCGCAAGACCTTGAAAATAATGGGTCTAGGATATTTCGAGAGTTTGATAGGGCGCGAGGGAATCCTGTGCGCCCTTTCCAATTCAAAAGGTTGTTCAAATTCAAGGTGTAGACTGGTAGGAATTAATTTTCCCAAAAAGGTAAGCAAATCATTACCTTCTACTCCTTCTGGGACTCCCAAGATTCTGATATTATTCCTCCGATTCCGGTTGGAAAGATCTTCCACAGCGTTTTTTAACTGTGCCACCTCCGTAGAAACTGAGGTAAATGACACAGTCGTAAGAAGGAGTGAGGAAACCTGCGATTCGGTGTCATCCAAACGGGACTGAAAGCCATCCATACGTGCAGATAAAGATTGCAAATCGGTGCGAATCGCCGAGGTAGTCTCTATATTCAGCTGTATCAAGTCCTTAAGTTGTTTTAACTCTGTTAAAACTAAATCAGCGGACGCCATATTGCTGGCTTGCTTGGCCTTGTCCGGCGTTGGAGGGTCTTGTTTCTGACGCTTCGAACCCGCTGCTACCGCAAAAGCAGCCTCGATCTTCCCGGATTTCGAGGTAGCCATCTGTTAGATAAATGTGATTTTATGTGCCAGAAGACAAAAAAAACTCAATTCGTCCAATTTTTGAGCAAAAACAGAGCGAGGGCTCACAGAGCCTTAGAAGTAGGCAGCCATCTTGTGCGCCGCTCAAGAGCGCCCCCGATCCGCCATGTTTCTAATGACGTAAGGGTGCGCGCACGCGCTCCAGACTTTGTACCAGGAAGGGCGCGAACCTCAGGGGCGTCCCCCCGTACTGACGTCATCCATTTTCAATTTAAAAGGTCTTTGTTTGCTAACTAAAAACAAGTTTGCAAGCAACTCCAACGGGACTTGCTTCAGCAGTCCACGCTACTTGCAACAACGATCCGAGTCAGCAAGGGGAAATGTTTCTCCACTGCTCGGCCTTTTCAAACTTACCAAGAATACCCACTCCTCGGGGGCTCAGCTCTCTCTCTTCTTGATTTCAGATTGTTGGACGGGATCCGGTATTCAATCCTCGAGGGCCTACGTTCCCGAAGATTCAGAAGACTCCTATTGCCTGGAGGCAATCGCAGACGTGAACACAGTGTGTCCTATTACAGACAGGAACCGGTATGTGCTCCACGAGGGCCCTTGTTCCTAATCTCTGAGACTCTCTTCAGTCTAAGACATTATCGTAGGTACGGAGATCATGAGTTACCATTGCAGACTGCAGATAGGAGCCGGTACTCGCTCCACGAGGGCCTATGTTCCTAATACCTTTCTCAGACTCTCTTCTTCCTCAGAAGATATCGCATACCTATATCTTATGGATTACTATTTCCGATTATCAGATAGGAACCCGTACTCGCTCTATGAGGGCCTATGTTCCTAAATCTCTCCTAGCCTCTCTTCTATTCCAGAAGCCACCCCATACACGGTTACTGTGAGTTATATTTCAGACTGCCTATAGGAACCAGTACTCGCCTGCGGCTCCTGTTCTTGAATACTGAAGACTCTCTGTTGCATAAGAAGACATTACTGATATCTACATTTGTGAGTGTATCATCTACCTCTGGTTATGTCCAGCATACCCTGTCTACTCATTACCTATAGTCTCTTCTTACAGCTCAGCAATTCAGAGATCATAGTTCCAGTATCAGAGGGACTTCAGCCCTGCTGGTCACATCAACTCACTACTGGCACCTCTGGTGGTTCTACTTCCAGTCAAATAAAGAACTAGCTGTGTTTGTCTCAATACTCCAGCCTAGCCAGTGGTCCCTCTCAGAATTTCCACTTAAGGGCACTGTCATCTGCCATCGGCCCAGGGATTCACTATTTCTACTAAGTATTACTCCTTACACTAATAGAGTGGTATTATCATCTGCCACTCTGTGGGAGCCAACCCACATCAGACCATTACTCCTCTTTCTGCGGAAGCTGATCCATATCAGATAGCTATCTCCCCGTAGGGACCATACAGGTTGCTGGCTCATCTTTCTAAGGGAACCAAGCATAACAGTTGCTATTCCTTCCCTCTGGGGGAGCAGAGCACTAACAGATTGCTAAACTCCTTCTCCTACAGGAGCCAAGCCTATCAGATTGCTATCTCCTCCCTTGGGAGGAGCTGATTGATACCAGATCGCTCACTCTGCCCTCCTGGTGGGGTAAGTGCTATCAGATTGCTAACTCCTTGGCAGATTCTGTAACGGATTACTAACTCCTCCTTCAATGGGAGTATCCAGCAGCCAGATGATAACAGATTGCTAACTCCCTAGCAAGATTCCTAACACATACATATAGTGTCACAGTAAAAGGCAACATGGACTTTGGGTTCAAAAATAGCCTTTTAAGGCTCAAGTCAAGCTATAGCTTAGCTTCTAGTGTGTATTAGCATGCTATGGGTTGGCAGCAATATCACAAACTAATGGTGGTTTGAGTAATCCAGCCATTCTCTCTTTGCTACAGGAGATTCGGGATATGATTGTAGGGACCTGGCTTCTCACACCTGTCATCATTGTCAACATGCCAGCAGAGATGAGGTATAACAAGGCCTTATGTTGTACCTGCTGTGTCATAGAATGCACCTTCTCAGTGCTCAAAAGTAGATTTTGCTGTTTGGACAAAACAGGGGAAGATTTAATGTATACCCCACTCAGTCACTGAGATAGTGCTGATCTGCTCTGTATTCCATAATCTGGCTCTATGGTATGGTATCCCAGTAGACATCTTTCCAGTTCTACCTGCTGATCCCCGATATCTCCCGAAGAAGCCAAGGAGACCACACAGACTGGCAGCCAGCTTCGGCAAAGTGTCATCCAATGCTACTTTGCTTGTTAATCCTCATCTAATCCTTCTCCTTCCATGGAAGGGGACCCAGCAGAGTGGTTTGCGCTGGTCTCATATCTATCTTTCTTTTACTCACAGGTCCTCTGTCTGGGTCAGAGTATAACAGAAACCACTTAGGCCTAGTTAAGCAACAGTGTTAATGGAGCAATAGGTGTAATAGACAGTAGTGGACAAAGTAGACACTAAATAAATCTAACACAAAAGAGAAGTGGCTGGCCTAATGCATTCATAGTGATTGTCAGTCCAAAAGAGTCATGTCTTGCCATAGCATTTGTATAAGACTGCCAACACAGTGTACATAGCTTGCCATAGCTTCCACCTTTTGCTTGCCTGGGCTACACCTTGGACTGTCCTATCCACATTTGTCAGAAAACAGCAAGGATTTCATCATATAGTCATGCAGCTGTAGGAGAGTCTAACTATCAGCTTCTGAACCATGGTAATAAGATAGTCACATAGGTATGATGGAACTCCAACAGGGCCTTGGACATGGAGGCCAAGTGCTCTAGAAGTCATAAAAATCATAAGTAGCTCAGTTACTTAAAGATACAACCTGAAATTATAGGTTGACATTTACAATCATCTATCACAGACTCGACATGTTATAGCCAGATTCAATAGCTGACATCCATATGTATCCGAAGATATCCACAAGTACATTGGATGTATAATGTCACATGGGTCTGCAAAGACACAGGTGTCAGCACTGCCCCAGCTGTTTCTGAGGAGTTCTGACATCAGAGTATACACATAGCAGACCTTCACTTACAGCCTTTTGGGAAGTATATGTCATATATTGTGGCAATCCCAAACTTCTCACAGGTCATTGTAAGCTAGCATATCTCATAAGGGTTGCACACGACCATGCATAGCTTGTTGGAGCTTGTGTCGGCCTTGAGCTCGGGACACTCAAGGCTTGGCAATTGAGTTACGCTGACGATGAGACGGAGCGCAACCGGGAATTCTCCAGTGTGGGACAAGGAGAAGGTGTGCCCTTGCGGAGAGGACAGTCCAAGTCTGGGAGTCAGGAGCATGGATTGTAGATGTGGAGCTTGCAACGTAGACGTGGAGCTTGGAACGTAGATGGTGAGCTTGGAACACTGATTTGGAACTTGAAATGTAGACATGGAGCTTGGGATGTAGAGCTTGGGACGAAGACAGGAAACAAAGAGGGATAAGCAAGACCCTCAGGCGCCCTACACAGCATGTGGGGCTGGATGCAGACCACACTGTCCCCTTCACGCCCTACACAGCTTGACGGCTGGTCGCGGACCATGAGGAAGAGCAGGACAGGCTCAGGAAGTCTCTTAGCGCAGGATGCAGTAGCCCCTTGGATCCTACAGAGTCGGGACTTGGAACTTGGAAGATAAAGCTTGGAACTCGGAAAATCAGATAAAAGCAGGGACTTTCCAGAGGCATAGGTCCTACAGAACCTGGAGCATTAGGACCGGATATATTATGGAACTTGGGATATCAGGACATCATGGAACATCAGGAACATCAGGACATCACGGAACATCAGGACAGAGACCAAGGAGATACAGGAAGTCCATGGACGAAGATCAGGATGCCTGGTTAGGAGCTGGAGATGAGAAGTCCTAGGGAGGACTATCGCCTTGTCGAAACAAGTTGGAACTGGCTGAAAAGCCCTTTTATAGGGCTGGAAGTCAACAACTCCCTGGGAGGAGTTCAGGAGGAGCCAGAGGGACCACTCCCTGCTGGCCCTTTAAATATTGAGAGAAGCCACGGCCACACCCCCTAGGCAGAGAGGGCTGGACCCTGGATAGCAGATATGCTTGACACTGAGGAGAGGAGATGGAACAGGCTTCAGAGCAAGCCTGATGAGGGAGCAGCAGCGTCCAAGCCGCAAGAAAGGCTCTGGAAGCGGCTCCTTAGCCGCAGGAAAGTCCATGGATGCGGCCTCCACGCCGTGAGAGCAAGGTTCCAGGGCAGCCTCCGAGGAGAAAGCCTGGACTTCTGTGGCCTCTGGACTGTGGAATGGCATCAGCTCCACGCTGTAGGAAAGGCCCCTGTTTCACGGCCTCTGGGCCGAAGGTAAGAGCCTGCTTGCGGCAAGGCAACATAGCTGGGCCCTGCTACACCTAGATAAGCAAATAATAAATTCTTATATACAGATGGTGAGGGCCTTGGCTCTTCAGCTATCATGTTGGTTATTTTATCTGCTCGGGGTGGATACACAAGGATGCTGGTCTGTCTATCTTGAGGCTGCATTGAGAAAAGGATGGTGTCCTGACTTCACATATGGTTGAAAGTCACCTCTGAAATGTATAGGTCAGAGTTTATTTACTGATGACAATAATAGCATCCACATGTCACATTACAAAGGTGTCTCCTCATTGAACCCAAGGCAAAGCTGTGCTAGAAGCTATTAACCTAGCCTGATATTTCACAGGTATCTTTTGGGAAATGTTGAGATGTCATGGCCCAGAAAAGGAAAATTGGTTCTTATCTGCTAATTTCCTTTCCTGTAGTACCACGGATCAGTCCAGACTGCTAGGTTATGCATCCTTTCCAGCAGATGGAGACAGAGTAAAACTTGAAGGGCACCCCCCCCCCCCCCCTCTTAACACAGTGTGCCACCTGTGTCCCTTCAGTATTAAGAATATCAAAGCAGATTAAAACAAGATTATACCAATGGGTAGATCAAGCAAGAATAGAGATAATGCCAACTACAACTATATACACTGAGTAAATTCTTCTGCCGAGACTTCCGGTGCCTGTAGCAGATTCTGCAAACATATTTATGTATTTATTTATTTAAGAATGTTTATATACCACTTTTACAATACAAAAATTAATCAAAATGATTTACATACAGTACATACATAATAAAATACAAAAAAACAAAAACAAAAAACAGAGCAGTATAGTATAAAATCTAGATAACCACCAAAACAACAATGGAAGGACAAAACTAATAAAAACTAAAATTGATATCCAGTCTTAGTATTCAGAATACCAACCCACAAACATTGTTAAAAGAAGTAGCTGGAGAATGGGTGGAGTATGATAGTCAAGGGTGATTAAGTGTTTTCTGATGCAAAAGTCTCAAAAGCTAATTGAAATAGGTACGTTTTTAACAATTTCTTGAATTGTTGCGAGTTTGAAATTTGACGAAGTGAATATGGGAAGGAATTCCAAATAGATGGACCTGCAACCGAGAAAGCTCTTTTACGAGTGATGTCCAGCCTTGCAAGATGGACTGAAGGGACATCCAGTAGGTTTTTATTTAGAGATCTGTTGTGTTGGTTTATAAATTCGCAGAATAGAGCCCAACCAAGTTGAAGATGAGTTGTATATGAGTGAATGAATAATGGACATTGTTTTATATTGGAGCCTGAATTTAATGGGAAGCCAGTGAAGAGAATTGAGAATTGGAAATATATGATTTTTCAATGAAGTACCAGATAGTATACAAGCAGCAACATTTTGAACTACCATATTTTTCACTCAATAAGATGCACCTGACCATAAGACGCACCTAGGATTCAGAGGGGGAAAATTTAAAAAAAAAAATGGTATGCTAAACAGGCCCTGTTCCCAGGGGGTCTGTGCGTCTTATTAGGGGTAATTCAAAAACAGAAATTGAATTACCCCTAATTAGCAAATTAGGGGTAATTCAAAAACAGAAAAGGGGAGCAAATCCTGCACTTAAATAATACACAGTTATGGGAGAAGTGCAGAATAGAGTAAAAGTCCACACAAGGATTTCCAATATGATATTCTTTAAATCATTTTCAATATCATATTGAAATCCTTGTGTGGACTTTTACTCTATTCTGCACTTTTCCCATAGCTGCAAATTAGGGGTATGCATACAATTTTTTTTTCCCCATTTCATTTTCAGGTCTGGGGAGGGCCACTTCGGTCTACTCCCCAGATCAGAAAACTTTTATCATACTTTCGTGGAAAAAAACCCCAAAAACCACCCCAACCCTTCAAATGTACTTAACTACAACCCCCACCCCCACCCTCCTGACCCCCCCAAGACTTGCCAAAAGTCCCTGGTGGTCCAGGGTGGGTCCCGGGAGCGATCTCCTGCTCTTGGGCCATCGGCTGCCAGTAATCAAAATGGCGCCAGCAGCCCTTTTCCCTTACTATGTGACAGGGGCCGTCCATTGCTCCTACCATGTGACAGGCACCGACCAATGGCACCGGTAGCCCATCACATAGTAAGGGCAAAGGGCCGCCGGCGCCATTTTGATTATTGGCAGGAGCAGGAGATCACTCCTAGGACCTCCCCCCCCCCAAGACCACCAGGGACTTTTGGCAAGTCTTGGGGGGTCAAGAGGGTGGGGGGGTTGTAATTAATTATTTTTTTTATATTCACTCCATAAGACGCACAGACATTTTGCCCCCAATTTTGAGGAAAAAAAAAAGTGCGTCTTACGGAACGAAAAATACAGTAGTTGGAGGGGATGGATAGTTGGATCGGGTAAACCCAGATAAAGTGCATTGAGTAGTCAAGTCCTGAAAAACAAGGGATTGAAGAATTGTGCGAAAGTCTTGATAAAAAAGCAGGGGACAAAGGCGCTTTAACAGATGTAGTCTGAAAAATGATTTTTTTAATATAGCAGAAATGCTTATATTCAGACAAAGGTGAATTTGAAGAGATAGGCATGCATGTAGGACATGCACACAACCATCTGATTTTAAAAGCCTCTCACATATGCATGCAAGCCCAATGTTTCGAATATCTTGCATTGGAGAAAAAAGGAGCATGGTATGGACATGGTGTGGACAGGGCATGGACATTCCAGGTCACAAATCTAGGTCAGTGCATGTAAAAGAACCAGGGGGTTTGGAGGACTAGCTGAACAATCGGCAAACTGGTGGAGGAATTGGTGAAAATGGTCATCGGCTGGACAAGCGTCTGTTATAAAATTTCCTCAGTTGCATGTCCTTAAGCCAATTTACACTGCTGGGCATGTACAAGCTTAAAATTAGGCGCACATATATAAGAACATAAGAACATAAGAAATTGCCATGATGGGTCAGACCAAAGGTCCATCAAGCCCAGCATCCTGTTTCTAACAGAGGCCAAACCAGGCCACAAGAACCTGGCAATTACCCAAACACCAAGAAGATCCCATACTACTGATGCAATTAATAGCAGTAGCTATTCCCTAAGTAAACTTGATTAATAGCAGTTAATGGACTTTTCCTCCAAGAACTTATCCAAACCTTTTTTGAACCCAGCTACACTAACTACACTAACCACATCTTCTGGCAACAAATTCCAGAGCTTAATTGTGCTTTGAGTGAAAAAGAATTTTCTCTGATTAGTCTTAAATGTGCTACTTGCTAACTTCATGGAATGCCCCCTAGTCCTTCTCATTCAAGACCTCTCATGATCTTAAAGTCCTCTATCATATCCCCCCTCAGCCGTCTCTTCTCCAAGCTGAACAACCCTATGCTCTTTAGTCTTTCCTCATAGGGGAGCTGTTCCATCCCCTTTATCATTTTGTTTGCCCTTCTCTGTACCTTCTCTTTTGCAATTATAAGGTGACCAGAATTGTACACAGTATTCAAGGTGTGGTCTCACCATGGAGCGATACAGAGGCATTATGACATTTTCCGTTCTATTAACCATTCCCTTCCTAATAATTCCTAACATTCTGTTTGCTTTTTTGACTGCTGCAGCACATTGAGCCGATAATTTTAAAGTATTATCTACTATGAGGCCTAGATCTTTTTCCTGGGTGGTAACTCCTAATATGGAACCTAACATTGTGTAACTACAGCAAGGGTTATGTTTCCCTCTATGCAATAGGGATGTGAATCGTGTGATCGATCATCTTAACGATCGATTTTGGCTGGGGAGGGGGAGGGAAATCTGATCGTCATGGTTTGTTGTTTTTAAAAATCGTAAAAAATTGTAAATCGGGGGAGGGCGGGAAAATCGGCACACTAAAACAACCCTAAAACCCACCCCGAAACTTTAAAACAAATCCCACACCCTCCCGAACCCCCCCAAAATGTTTTAAATTACCTGGGGTCCAGTGGGGTGGTCCCGGCGCGATCTCCCACTCTCGGGCCACGGCTGCGTTAATAGAAATGGCGCCGGTGGCCCTTTGCCCTTACCATATGACAGGGCAAAGGTAGCGCCGGCGCCATTTTGGTTCCTGTCACCCGACATCACGAGTGCAGGAGATTGCTCCCGGACCCCCGCTGGACCCCCAGGGACTTTTGGCCAGCTTGGGGGGGGCCTCCTGACCCCTACAAGACTTGCCAAAAGTGCAGCGGGGGTCCGGGAGCAACCTCCTGCACGCGAGCCGTATTGCCAATATTCAAAATGGCGCCGGCGCTACTTTTGCCCTCACTATGTCATACCTTACGTGCGCTGGGCCTATTTTACTAAGGTCCGGCGACGCGTGTAAAGCCCCAGGATGAGTCTAAGTCCCGGGGCTTTACTAAAGGGGCGATCCGGGGTTGGGGTGGTGGTAGGGCAGGGCAGTCCGGGGGCGGGGAGGGGCCACTTGCCCAAGGAAGGCACAACAGGGTAAAACAATTTTTGGGGGGGCTGGGACGCGGGGACGGGAAGGGAAGGTGGGGTGGGGGGTAGGGAAGTTCCCTCCGAGGCCGCTCTGATTTCAGAGTGGCCTTGGAAGGAACGGGGGAAGGCAGCGCAGGCTCGGCGCTCACAAGGTGCACAATTGTGCACCCCCTTGTGCGCTCTAACCCCCGATTTTATAACATGCAGGCGCCTGCGCGTGCATGTTATAAAATTGTGTGCCCATGTGTGCATGCGCCCATGGATGCACTCGCACAGGTCTTAAAATCTACCACAGTGTGTATTTTTTATTTTCTTTTTTTTGACATATAATATGTATTTTAGTGAAATTGTGTCAAGTTTGTGTAATATTTTACTTAGTTTTTATGCTGTAAGCTGCCTAGAACTGTGCTATAGGCAGTATAGAACTGTTTTAAAATATATGTACAAATCAGGCCCTATATATTGGAAACATCGTATTTTCTTTCCCTTTGAAAATTGGGTAGGAAAAATACTGTATCTGCACAGACCTGCAGTTGCTAGTAGTGCGAGTACTTTTTCCAGCAAAATTATTCATAAAATAAATAAAGTTCATATTCAAGTATGCATATGCATGTAACTGTGTGCAATGATGTGTAAGTACTAAGTACTAACCTTCCCTTACTCCACCCTTAGGAATGCTTCCTTTCTCTGCATGTAAAAGTATGTGTATACTGGCCATTAGCTGTTTTATCTATGGAAATACCTTTATAATTTGCCCTATTAGAGTTTTAGAATCATGAAAAGGAAAATAGGTTTGTGCTTGGACAATATAAATGTGGTCATGAACAGGCTGACAGCAAAATGGTATGCCTTTTTATCTGATTTGATCTATGATGGTAATCATGGACCTGTGCTTAATGCTATTCTTTTCTCGTCTAAAATTTGAAAACTGCTACTATTGTAATATATTGATGCTCCTTCTATCCTCTCTAATTTGAGATATCACAATTCTTACTACTGTCTTTCCATAACACTGTATCTTTTTAATCTTATTCAATCTATAATTGTAATCATGGACCTCTGCCTTTATTCTATTTGCAAGACTATAAATGTAAACATTAGCCTGATGTAACACATTATGAGCTCTCAGGCTGGAAAAGCATGAAATAAATAAATGATGATAATGATAGTTGAGCTTCTTTGTGCGATAGTAATAAAACGTCTGTTAAACATAACTATATCAGTGAAGCACATGTCAGGTGCAGTCAGTGAGATTACTGATGCTTTCTCTCAATTTAAGCAGCCCCATGTCAGGTTGCTGGCACCAGCAGCCAAAGAATATAAAAGCATAATAATATAAGAAGTTCCATGATGGGTCAGACCAAAAGTCTATTGAGCCAAGCACTATATTTCTGGCAGTGGCTTATCCCAAGAAGTAGATCCAATTTCTTATTGCTCACACCTTGGGATATGGTAGGTTTCCTGGAGTCATCTGGCTAATAACTGATTATGGACTTTTCTTCCAGGGAGTTGTCCAAGCCCTTTCTAAACCCAGCTATACTAACTGCCTTGACCATATCCTCCGACAATAAATTCCACAACTTGATTCTGCATTGAGTGAAAACATATTTTCTCCAGATTGTTTATATGCTACCTGTTGCTATCAAGGAATGTCCCTTAGTCTTGTATTACTTTAAAGGGTACCATTCCCTACTTACCTGTCTCACCCCTGGACCACTCATGATTTTATAAACTTCTACATATCTCCTCTCAATTGTCTCTTCTCCAAGTTGCACAACCCTAACCTTTTTGGCCTTTCTTCATAATGGACACATTCCATTCCCTTCATAATTTCTGTTGCATTTCTCTCAACCTTTTCTAATTAATACTAAATCTTTTTTGAGATGGGTGGCCAGAACTGCACATAAAACTCAAGATACAATCACACTAAAGATAAATACAGATGCTTTGTGATGCTATCTATTTTGTTCTCCATTCCCTTCCAAACAATTCCTAAAATTCTGTTTGCTTATTTAACTGCTGCTGCACACTGAGCTGAGGATGGATTTCAAGGACTCCAAGATCCTTTTCTTGGGTAGTTTCTCCTATTGCAAAACCAACAGTGTGTATCTAAAGTTAAGATTATTTTTTACTATGTGCAGGGGCAGCAGTGTTACATTTGGCAGTCACAGGCTACTCCTGTGGACCACCACACTCACCCCTTGGCCAGGTCCATCCTGCCTGCTCCCGACACATTGCTCAAGCTCCACACAAGTCCTCTATTCTCTGCTGTGGCAAGATGCTGCTGCTACCTCACACAACCCTGCACCAACTTTTCTGAAAGAAGCCCAATGTTGCCGACTTTGTATGCATCCCAGCACTGCTGACTCCGCATGCGTCCCTACACGGCCCGATTCCACCAGCCCCAGCAGAAGCACATGCCCAATCTCTCTTGATTTAAAGGACCGGTGGTTGGAAAGGCTCCGTGGAGCCAGATATTAATGTCACCACTAAAGCACTATAAAATGGCTTATCTGATCATGCCTCATTGCCTCAGCAACAGGTCCTACTAGTCTAGCAATAGAACATGTTACCTCAGCATTTTGTCTTCAGTTCCAGCCTTGTTTTCAGCATCTTATCTTCAGTCCAGTCTTGTCTTCAATTCTAGACTTGTTTTTAGCATCTTGTCTTCAGTCAAGCCTTCAGTTCTAGCCTTGTCTTCCATTTCTTGTCTTCAAGCCAGCTTTGTCTTCAATTCCAGTCCTGTCTTCAGCCCAGTCTTTTCTTCCATGTTCCTTGCCTGCCTGTGCTTCTTCTTGCCTACCTGCCCTACCTATGTGTCCCAATTTCCCTTTCGGACAGATACCTGGTTTGACCTTAGCCTGATCTTGGATTCCCCTAACCATAGTCTGCCATTGACCACTGCCTATTACTAGATAAGCCTGACCTCAGCCTGCTACTGACCACTGCCTGTTACCAGATATGCTTGACTACCATCTGTCCTGATGAGCACTTTGACCTTGGATCATCTGACCTCTCTCTATTTCGATTCAAGGATGACCACCTCCACCATCAGTATAGACTCCCACCAGCTCCAGCACCCAAAGGCTTAACCCAAGGAAAATGAGGGAAGGTATAGGTGAAGCTCCAGTAGGGTCTCTGCTTCATACGGCTCCGCATACTGATGGTAGGAACCTGCAGATCTCTTACTGCAGGTTGCGCCAATACCACCTCAGCACAAGGGTCCACTAACACAACAGGTTAGTGATGCTATGGATCCAGCAGACTTGACTTCCTTGCAGGCTATTCCAGGTCTCATTCACAGGTTGCATGATCAGCAACAAAATTTGGAGCTCCTAGCCATATCCGTGGATTGGCTATCTACCCGCTTGAATGCCTTGACCAATTTGGTGGTGCCACCCCCACCTGCATAGGTACCACCACCTATCCTCATCCAATACCAAGTTTCCTGCTCCACTCTGGTATGCCAGGGGCACCAAATAATGTTGTGATACCTAAATCAATGCCATATAGATTTTCAACTGCAAGTACCTCTGTTCCATGATGATAAGACAAAAATCACAATTATATTATTGCTGCTGGACAGTTCAGCCCTGTCTTCCATATATCCCCTCTGGGAACAGGGAGATCCCCTCCTATTTAACCTACAACAGTTCACTGAACAAGTCCGAATAGTTTTTGAGGAGCCTGGCCGTGCTGCATCCATGGCATCTGACCTGCTCCACCTCCATCAAGGTTCCAGGACCCTGGTGGAATATGCCATAGACTTTTGCACACTGGCTACTAAGCTAAATTGATGAAGCTTGACTGCAATATTTCTTGAAGGTCTCTTGCCTAAGAAAATAGATGAGCTAGCCACTTGAGACTTCCCTACTTCCTTAGAAGAGCTCATAACATCACTGGGAAAATCAATTGGAGGCTACAACCGAGGGCTCATAAAGCCCATCTGGCATGAAGAAGCATTATATTGGAACCTTAGTTTTAGAAACCATTCTTGCTCTTGATTGCAGCTCCATTAACCTCTCCTTCTTTTGAAGAGCCCATGCAATTGGGACATTCTTGCTTATACCCAGAAAAGAGACTTTACCATGGCTATTTGACTTTTAGCTCAATGTCCACTGAAGCCAGGAAAATTCAATGCCTTGAGTCCTGTGGGGAGATGACCCTAGGTCTCACAGTTCTAGCTTCCTAAATCCTGATTCTTGTGAGCCTGGAGCTGGGTTCTACATACTTCACTTCTTAGGCCTTTGTGGACTCTGACTCTGGAGGAAACCTTACATTGAAGGAATTCATTGAGCAACTTTTAATTCTCATGGTCCAGATGACCACACCATTAATAATTTCCTCTGTCCATGGAGACCCTCTTTCAGGCTCAGTTACTCTGACCACAGTACCCCTGAGCCTATGCATTGGCCTTGGAAATCTGGAGTAAATCAGTCTACGTGTAATCTCCAGGGCCATCCAGTTCCATTATCTTGGACTACCATGGCTCCAGAGGCATCAACTGCAATTCAACTGGGCCACCCTTCAGCTCACCTGATGGAGCAGCAAGTACAATGATTCTTACTTAGAACCTCTAGATCCTTCTCATCCCATAACTGTGGCTATTCTACTTCCTGGTCAGCCTCTGGACTTTGCGGAATTTCAAGACATCTTTTCTAAGAAAAAGGCTGAGAATTTCCCACTGCCCCGCATCTATGATTCTGGCATTGAACTCATTCCTGCGGTCAAACCTCTGCAACGACAAGTCTATCCCTTGTCACCTCCTGAGACTCAGGTCATGTCCTGCTACATTCAGGAAAAGTTACAATGCATATTTATACATCCTTCTTTGCACATATCAACATTAAAATACATCTGTTATTTAAATACCCAGTTCTCCAGTCTCACAAGGTCCTTCTGCAGTTCCTCACACTCTGCTTGTATTGTAACTACCTTGGATATTTTTGTGTCAGTTGCAAATTTGATCATTTCACTTGTTGTTCCCATTTCAAGATAATTCATGACTATATTAAACAACACCTGTCCAAGGTGGGTACTTGCCAGGTTCTTATGGCCTGGATTGGCCACTGTTGGAAACAGGATGCTGGGCTTGATGGACCCTTGGTCTGACCCAGTATGGCATTTTCTTATGTTCTTATGTTCTTAAGGAGAGATCCTGGGGAACTCAACTATTTGCCTTTTTCTACTGGGAAACTGACCATTTAGTTCTGCTCTCTCTTTTATCCAGTTTCTTTTATCCCAAGTCATTTTTCTGAGGAGTCTCTCTTGAGGAACTTGTAAATGCTTTCTGAAAATCCAAATGTACTATATTGATTGGCTGAACTTTATCCACCTTCTTATTTACACCTTCAAGGAATTCTTATAGGTTAGAAAGGCATAATTTTCTTTTCTAAATCATTGCTAGTTCATCCCCATTAATCTATGTTTATCCATATGACCATTAATTTTGTTCTTAATTATAATTTCATGGTGCATGCAAGGCAAGCTGCTGAAATTTGCCTACAAAATGAGAGAAAGAGGGGTAAGATGGCCGCCGAGATGTAAGACAGCGAGAGATGCCGGAGGGAAAGCTGCTGAAATTTTTCTTCTACTTGCTAATTCTTTTAAATAACAATGCCACATATGAAATGAAAGGGCTGACTAAGAGGTGAGAATGTTGGCTCACCATTAGAAGACCCTTGACAGCCACAGATCTCTGGATTCTTCGTGGGTGCACCACTGACAATCCTGGAAAGCTTGGTTGCTGGGAGAACGGCCCTGGAGCATGAGCCGACCCCTTGACCCTGGATATGACCCTAAGCCCTGGATTACTGTGGAAACCCGCTTTTCCAGGAGACATTGCAATACCCAGCCCAGCCTCAGTGGAGGCAGGCGCAGCCATGGTAATGGCCTGGGACAAAACTTCTGAAGTCAAATGGGTAGGAGCCATGAATGCCAGCGAGGTATATCTGCTGGGGGAAGCAAGCCCAGAAGAAGGAGAAATGGAGAGTCCTGCAATGGCTTCTTTGCCGTTTGTACCAGAGATCTCTGTCCTATCATTGACTTCAGGGATTGGGGTGAGTGGGGGAACTGTGGAAGATATGGGGATGAAACAGCTAAGAATGCTCTCTGTTTCTCCATTAACTGCTAGACCTGATGCAATATCCTTGGATGAGATTTGGACAATGCTCGGTGTTATTGAGAGTTCCATTAAAATATTATCTGCGGCAACAGTGGAGATTAAAAATCAAGCAATTAAAAATAATAATTTAAAATCAACTTTCATGAATAAAATAGAAGAAGTGGATAAACGAATGACATCTATTGAAAATAAATAAGTTAAATTGATAGAATCTGAATCCATTACTACTAAAATGTTGGAATCAATAGAAAACGCTTTAAGAGCCCATAATCTCCGGATCTTGAATTTTCCTGTGGTGAGACTGATTTCCCCAATGGATTTGTTTAGATCATACATGATGCAAGTTCTCAAGATTCCGGAGTCTGCCTTGCCAGTTGTTGTAAAAGCTTTTTACCTTCAGCAAAATGTACAAAATGAGGAACAAAATCCCCCTTTGGAAGTGACGAATATATTAGAAATGTCATCAGAACTACAGATTATCCTGAGAAGACCTATGCTACTGTTGTTTGCTTTTCTTTCTGAAATAAATCATGTAATGTGTCTGTTCTTTAGGAACAAGCAATCTTCTTTTTATGGCAAACCTATATGGATATTTCTTGATGTTATTAAACCATTCCAGGCACGTAGAAAGGAGTTTCTCAGGCTGCGACCTGAGGTTTTGAAATTGGGAGCTCGTTTTGTCTTAAAGTACTCTTGCAAGGCATGCATCAGATATTTGAATGTAAATTATGTTTTTCTTGATCCTGAGCAATTGAGAACATTCTTTGCAGGATGATCCCCTACTATAACTTCCACCGGCCCAGTGTGAAATATTGTAGGAAGTGGTAGCAACTCGGCGTGTCATCGCTTATAAATGTTAATATAAATATATATTGAATGATATGCTCCTTTCCGCCCCCAATTACTATTATTTTTCTTATAATATAAATGTCATACTATATTTTATTTATTTTTTTATTTATTATTTTTATATACCGACATTCGATCTGAGATATCACATTGGTTTACATTCAGGTACTGTAGGTATTGTGTATCCTTGTATTTTTTCCTTTATTGAAATTGATTTTTCTGTATAGGTTTTCTGTATGTTATTCCTGGTAAATTTCAAAACTTGAAAATAAAGAATTTAAAAAAAATGAGAGAAAACCTTTCATACATAAGCCAGGCATAGGTATGCAAGTTGTATACCTCAAGACTTATGTTAACATCTTCTATAGAAAGTCAATGACCTGCTGAGAAAAACTCTAATCCTTAAGCTCATGGTGAGCTTATGAGCAGAAGCAATGCAGGCATTTTTGGCTCAGCGAGGGATCACTCTATTCCTAGCCCATCATGAGGCAGCAGCTGATAGGATTCTTGATGCACTTAAAGTAGGAGAGCCTATTAACACCACCCTTTATGGCCTGCTTGGTTAGAGTAACTTTTTTCTCGAAGACTAACAGATTTCTTCACCTCACAAAATCCTTCTTGATTAAAGAATTTGAATAGGAGTAGTCCCAGCCAGTGATAAATAGTGCTGAATGAATCAATCGCTAGACATTTGGCAGGCCACAGGTTCAGTCTATATATTAAATTCTGAAGTGGTCTTATTAAGGGTAGCATTTTCTTTCTCTTTCTACATCATTCTCTGAGAAAACAAGTTAATGGCCCTAAATGAGTGACTGCAACCTTGGAATCCTGTGAAGAGATGCATAATCATAGTATCTAGAGCCATATTACAAATTCAGAAGTCCAAAACTGATCAGTAGGACAAAGGGCAGCTTTTAAGCTAGAACAAGGGGCAAAGCTGACAGTCATTCAGCAGTGCATTCTTCAGAGGAATGTATCTTTGAAGGATACCAATGAAACAGGAGAGTTAGGACTTCCCAACAGAGAAGTTCCAATAAAAGCAAATATAGTCCATGTTCCTATAAGTAAAAAATCATCTGAGCTAAAGATTTCCTGTATGATTGAATACAGAATACTGGTATAAAAATGCTTTAAATAAATACATACATAGATTATCCCTATCAACTGAAAAGCAGGTTGTTAATACATACAAAAATGCACTTTGAAATGTCTGTACGCCAATGCCAGAAGTCTCAGAAGTAAGATGGGAGGGTTAGAGTGTATAACAGTAAATGATGAGATAACCATAATTGGCATCTCAGAGACCTGATGAAAGGAGGATAATGAATGGGACAGTGCTATATCAGGGTACAATTTATATTGCAATGATAGGGAGGATCAACTTGATGGGGGTGGGGCACTTTATGTCCATGATGGCATAGAGTCCAACAGGATAAAGATCCTGCATGAGACTAAATGTAAAATCAAAACTTTCTGGGTAGAAACTCCATGTGTGTTGGGTAAGATGATAGTGATAGGAGTATACTACTCAACTACTGTCCACCTGGCCAAAATGGTCAGACAGATAATAAAATGCTAAGATAAATCAGGGAAGCTAGCCAATTTGACAGTGCAGTAATAATGGGAGATTTCAATTCGTACTAGTTTAACCGAACACAAGTGTTGCCTTAAGACAGGGAGAACCGAGGAACCGCTGGTCACACACTTTACAGAATGACAACACACCTTTGCTGAAATTAAATGGACAGTTTTAGAAATAATACCGGCACATTGGAGACGGGGCGACAGGATTAAGCGCCTCCGCCAATGTGAACAATGTTGGATTTATCAATTAAAAACAGTGACCCCTCATGGCCTCAACAAGGAAATTGAGTGGGTTCACTTCATGTGAACATCGTTACTTAGTCAAATCAAACACGCAGCTGAAGCATGATATATAATCAGCAGGACTCTCACGATAACCTTGCTTAGACGCCGACAAGAAGGAAAGGCGGCAAGGTTTGGTGAGTCTGTGTTGGTTCTTCTTTCGCCCATTTAGGAAAGTATGTATGTGCCAATTTGAATTTAAATCCATTTTCTATGAAATTGTTAAGTTATGCTGACATTTGTCCTTTGTAGAAAATGAATTAATAGTCAAGCGAGTGGATATGATGGGTATAACCTTTCAGTGATCAGCACGGAAGAATTCACGTTAGTTACAGTCCCTGAAGCAGCAAAGCGAAACGTACGTCGGCCTGGACCCAAGGATTAACTGTCTTCTGAACGAAACAGCTCCTTGGAGTGCGGTAGCGCCTTTGAAAGAAGTAACCCTTTGAGCAACGTATAAGGAAGGTATCATTCCACATTTACTTTTAAAGAAAAATTACTAAAGAAAAGTTCATAAAAATAAGATATATTTAATAATAAAGGACTTGGACCTATGATTAAATGTGACCCGGTACGGCAATACATAAAGTGAAAATTGCTTGTATGCCTACGGGTGTTATGATGGTCCTCTATACAAAGTAATACACATGAAACATTGTACATTGAAATATTGCACATTGAAGAAAAAACTGGAATCTCATAACATCTTATAGTGAGATTTCAATTACCCCAATATTGACTGGGTAAATGTAACATCAGGACATGCTAGAGACAAAGTTCATGGATGGAATAAATGACTGCATCATGGAGAAATTGGTTCAGGAACCAATGAGAGAGGGAGCTATTTTAGATTTTATTCTTAGTGGAATGCAGGATTTGGTGAGAAAGATATCAGTGGTGGGGCCACTTGGCAATAGTGATCATAACATGATCACATTTGAACTAATGACTAGAAGGGGGACAATGTTACATGCCTCGTCCGTGCCTGGCCCACGCACGGGCCTGCTAACCTCACTAGCTCCTCTGCAGGTCACAGGTCAGCCTCCCCAATGGCAGCTGCAAGCTCCTCCAGGCCTCGGTGTCCCGCAGCAGCGGTCGCCGGGCCTTCCATTGCGCACCAGGCCTCATGTCGGAGTTTGGCATCTCCAGTGGCATTCTCCATGCCCCTACTTGCGCGTGCGCAGTCCGCCCGGCTTCTTGTAGGGCCAGGAGCAGGTTCTAGCTCTTCAGCGTGCCCTGATTGAATGTTCAATATAAGGAATTCCCTGCCTGCACTTCCTTGCCTTGGCAATTGAGTCGGCACTGCATGTGTACTAGTTTGCCTCCGCGTTCACAGTCTTGTTCCAGTCTTGTCCCAGTCTTGTTCCAACCTTGTTCCAGTCTTGTTCCAGCCTTGTCGCAGCATCCTACTGTTCCAGCGTCCTACTGTTCCAGCCTTGTCCAACATCCTTCTGTTCCAGCGTCTGTCTGTCCTGTGTACAATACTGGTTGCCACATGTAAGAAAAGATATATTTGCACTGGAGAAGATACATAGAAGGGTGACCAAAATGATAAAGGAGATGAAATGCTTCCCCTAAGAGGTAAGACTAAAGAAGTTAGTGCTGTTCAGCTTGGAGAAGAGACGGCTGAGGGGGGATATGATAGAAGGCAGACACTTCATCAAAGGCCAGGGTCTAGGCACTAGGCCCGACAGCCGCAGTTTGGAGTAGACCAATGGCCAGCAAGAAGAATCCTATGTACAATCCAATCCAGGGCAGGTGGCAGGCAAAGAGGAATCCAAGGCACAGTCTGAGTCAGGGCAGGCAGCAAGCAAGAAATATCCAATGTATAATCCAATCAGGTGTAGGTGGCAGGCAAAGAGGAATCTGAGGCACAGTCTGCGTCAGGGCAGGCAGCAAGCAAGGATAACCAAGGCACAGTCTGATGAGATAACAGGCAACTGCAGGAAAATGCATCAGTGGCTGAGACCCCTAAGGCAAGTCAGGCTGCCCTTTAAATAGGGGTAGCTTGATGATGTCCAACACCTGCGCCGCCAAAACGTCTAGACATGTGCATCGTTTTTTGTGTTCATGTCGTTCTTCGTTTTTTGGCCGCCATGGAAAATGTCGTTTTTTTTCGGTTCGGGTCTTTTTTTTTCGCGAAAAATCGATTTTTAGTTAGTGCGCGCTAACTCCCCATTAGTGCGGGCTAACTCCCCGTTAGCGCGCACTAACAAAAACCGTTAGATTTTGTTATTTTTTGTTACTTTTTGTTAGTTTTGTCAGTTAGTGCGCGCTAACGGGGAGTTAGCGCGCACTGACTCCCATTAGTGCGCACTAATCGGAAAAACAAATTTTTGCAAAAAAATGGGAAAATCCTGATTTTTTTCGGGCTCCCTGAAACATGCCGAATTGGACAATTTTGTTGCAATTTTCCAATTCGGCAAAAATGAATGCACATCTCTAAAAATGTCCTGCCACAAACCCTTTAAGAAAAGGGCTAATGCACACACACGCACCTGGGGGGACCCGCGGCAGCACATCTCTGCTGCGGAATGGCGGCATTCAACGGTCAGGCGCAACACAGTGGTCCATGAGTGGTAATATTATGCAATATGTGTGCTTACCAAGTACTCTCCATATTGCACGGTAATGATGTGTTACTCTCCTTCTGTGAGGGCTACTGCCTTAGACTGACAGAGCATGGTGCTGCTTAGGAGAGAGAGTCTGTTAGCAGATTCAATCTTGAGGAAGAGGGCCCAAGGTGGTGAGCAGAACAATTGCAGAAGCATTGTGGTGTTGTATCTGTGGATCGTTGGGCTGAGGTGAGATTGGCTCTATCTTCAGGGGGGACCCCATCAGGTTCTCACCATCAGTAGGCCACCCAGGCAAAGTAGAGACCCATTGAGACTTCACCTTTACCAGCCCACATTCCCCTCAGGTTGAGACTTTGGGTTCTGGAGCTGGCTGGGCTCAGACAAAGACTGGATCAAGCTGGGCAGACGAAGGCTTGAACAGGCTGGTTAGCTACACGTACTGCTTAAGGTAACTGGACCTGTTGCTGAGGCAGGAAACATCAGGGGAACTGCCCTTATATAGGGCAGTGCTGGTGACATCATCACTAGGGGCAGCGAGGAATTTTCTGCAGTGGCCCCTTTAAATTGGCTGACTTCGGGTGCATGCGCACCTAAGGAGAAGCAAGGCACATTAAGGCTGGAGGCGTCCTGCTATGTGGTGTTTGGCTGTATGTCAGCAACTTTTCGCCATGTCAGGAGGCATAGTGGTTGGCCCAGCCATAAAGGTAAGGACAGCGGTTCATGGGGGCAGCCCAAGCTCCACCAAACACATCATGTGGAAATCAGAAGTCCAGAGGGTGAAGCACTGTTCCCTCCCCACTTTATATTCCCCTGCCACTCTTCTCCCTTCAATGTGTCTACCCTTCTCCTTCAATGTGTCTGTGTCCCTGTGGCCAGCCAATAATATCACATTCTGATAGGGTCCAGCTCAGAAGTGTATATGTGGGCCAAATGGTAGCATGCTAGAGGAGAGGATCCCAGAGGCAGCCTTGCTGCACGACCATCCGGAGGCCCAAAGGTGGCGTGAAAAGCCACATCAGACCCCAATTTCAACCACTCAATGTGTGCTACAGACCAATGTGTCTGTGCACCAGATGAGAAGCCATGATTTTACTTTTGTTTAAGTTAGTATTATTTGATAATACCCTATGCGTTGGTTTTACAATACATACTAGGAAATAATATTTTCTTAACTTTTGAACTACAACATTGTATATGGGCACACTATTCCCAGCCAAATGGCACAGGCAAGCAAAGGTTCAGCTCTTATTTTGATTTCATTATCAATGTTTCCAATTTACAAAATCTTCCAAAGGATGCATGAAGCTTTCCGTTTGCAGAAGCATGGGTTCTTGGTAATTACAATGTTTTTTTTCATGGAATGTTGATGCAGCTAGATTAACATCTTACCCAATGACTTTTTATTTCCAAAAGTGAAAATTTATGGTAATTATATTATGGTAGTATTCCATATTTCCCTGCTTATCGATGGTCATTTTCTCATAACAGGGACTCATTTATTAGCAAAAAACATTCAGTCTTTATTAAAAGTATTTGTAAAACTCATTTCCATTTTTTAAAAAAAAAGGTGACATCTGCATTTCTCACTGTTGGGCTCTTCCCTTGCTTCTCCCAAACAACTGAAATTAGACACATTATACATCTGCCATCTTTTATAATCCAAACTGCCTCAAGTAGGAGCAACACATTTATTTTTTATAATGAAAAGAAAGTCTCTGAATGCCAACTAGTAGACACAAAAGATTCTCGTCTGATTTGCCAGGCTTGAGTTGTCAGACATTAAATTTTTTATCAGCCATTCCTGATGAATTATTGATGCTCTCGCCATTTAGAAAATAGATCACATCATTGGAGTAATTAGCACCCTGCCACTTCTGCCCATCATATTTAATATGTCATGAGAGTACTCGTTGTTGAGTCTTTATTTTTAACAAAAAAAAAAGTTTATATTGCAGTCTACTGTAATTCTTGCCAGCTTGTTCACTAAACAAAAAATGTCCAAGTCATTGAGTGTGAGAGCATATTACAAATAGAACAGCTGTATACCATATTTTCACATATAAATGTTAGACAATGGAAGAGCTCTAAGTGCTGCAAGACATGTTTAAGAAATAGATTAAAAGGGACTGGCATAGTGAGATTTCCATGCAAAGTTAGGGCCGGATTTTCAAAAGGTTACACGCGTAACTGGGTTTATGTGCGCTGGGTTTACGTGCGCCGGGCCTATTTTCAAAAGGCCTGGCAACGCATGTAAAGCCCCGGGACGCTAAGTCCTAGGGCTTGCAAAAAGGGGCGGGGAGGGGCAATCTGGGGTAGTCCGGGGCAGGGCGAGGTGGGGTCAGAGGCTCCCGGCACAGTGGCCATTTGCCTGCACGCACATGTTATAAAATTGCGTGTCCATGTGTGCACGCTGGGTAGCGCGCGCACATGGACACTCACGTGCATGTCTTCAAATCTACCCCTTAGAGTACACTTGTAATGGACAAAGAAAAAAAAATCACAAGGTATGGTAAGTCAGCCATTAATAATGAAATGACACTACTAATAATAGCAATTTTCTTTGGCTAAGTTATGTGATTAGACCAGCAGCCTGAATCTTTCAAAATGTAGGTAATTGTTTCATCATGAACATCTTTCTATCTGACGATGATGTATTCCAAAGATGTCACTACTTAGAGAACGGGTGCAACCAAGTAGTCTTGTGCTATTTGGACATGATGATAGTGATTGCAAAATTGTGTTCAGTGCATTTGGACAAAAGCAAGTGTCTGAGTTGTTACATAAGGCTGAGTTACGGTCAACTTTGGTATTGACGATGCCCATGAATGTCATTATGTAATTATGAAGGATTTCATTTTTGGCTCTATAGAGTTGCTCATAGAAAACATCCTTGGCTTCATCTGTGCGAATCATGATAGGAGTATAGGTAGTGATAATGATGGCATGTCTGCCTTTAAAGATGTTTAATTGAATAGATACAATTTGTCTCCAAAAACAGCAAATCCTCCTCCAAATATTCTAGGTTCATATTTTTGTGTCACTAGTCATTAGAATGGGTGGCCTGTGTGAAACTCTACATTACTCCTACTCCTGAGAGAGCCAGGTTTCACTCAATCCTGTAATTCTGATACATTTTTTGAGCATCCTGCCTAATAGGGCAGTGTGCATCTCTAGTCTTCAGTTGTTATCCATCTGTATATGCACATTCCATGTGAAGTTCCTATTGTGCATGCTATTTTAGCCACATTTTTGAATGGCCATCCAGGACCTTGCAGATTATGGAGGGTCTCTTTGGCAACTTTTAGGGTTCCCTTTTAGTACCTGTTCCCATATGGGGAATGCATCACTATCCCTGAATAGTTGTTCATACAGGACACTGGTCTGCAACTTGATGTTCATGCAGCTCTTTGAGTACATATATATGGCTATTTGTTACCTCCTTCCCTAGAAGAATTTGTTACCTCCTACTCTAGAAGAATAGACCATTATCTTTTACTAGCAGCTGCATCTCTGAGGCTGCTCTCCTATAAAACATATATAGGGCCGGATTTTCAAAGGGTTATGAGCTAAACGTGGTGGGGAAGGTGGGGTGGGGGTGGGTAGGGAACAGGGGAAGGCAGCGCGACTCCGTGCGGGCTCGGTGCGCGCAAGGTGCACAATTGTGCACCCCCTTGCACAAGCCGACCCCTGATTTTTTATCTTGCGCGCAACTTACTTCAGCTCCAGGGCCGGATTTTCAAAGGGTTACATGCGTAAATCTGGAGGATTTACGCACGTAACTGGGCTTACGTGCGCCGGGCCTATTTTCAAAAGGCCCAGCGATGCGCGTAAAGCCCTGGGACAAGTGTAAGTCCTGTGGCTTTACTAAAGGGGTGGGGTGGGGCGGTCCGGGGAGCGGGGACAGAAGCTCCTGGCACAGAGGCAATTTGCCGCTGTGCCAGGATTCGTGCGCTGCAACTTACTTCAGCCCCCAGGGCTGAAGTAAGTTTTAAAACAAGAAAAAAAAAAAAATACAAAGGTAGGGGGGAAGGGCAATTTTGGAGCTGCCTGAGAGGGAACTGGGGAAGGCAGCGCAGCTCGGTGTGGGTTCAGTGCATGCAAGGTGCACAATTGTGCACCCCGTTGCGCGCCGACTCCTGATTTTATAACTTGCGCATGTCTGCGTGCGCAAGTTATAAAATTGGGCATACGTGTGTGCATGCTGGGTAGTTTGTAGTACTAATGGGGCACCTTTTGAGAATCCATTTGCATTTCCTGTTAACCAAGCAATAAGTACTTCACAGAGTGCAGCAAATTGAAGCTGCAGCTGCTAGCCTGCCTACCAAAAGAAACGTTGTTTTTGCTGCCGCCTTGAAGAATAGTTGATCACAGTACTAAGGACCGCTGTGATAGCTAGGGCCAGAAAGCTGGGGGTGAGGAGGTGGAGATGAGGAAGGTGGAGTGGGGAGGGGGGGACAGGGGGATAGCAGATATTACCTGGAGGAAATGGAGGGCCTGAGGGAAACAAACACCTTACTTGGAGAGGGGAAAGCTGGGAGAATTGCAGAGCAAAGATATCAACTGTCCCTGGATGTAACTCACTTTGAGCTGCAATAAAAATGTGTGAGCTAAATAAAATAAAAATGCATAAGTCTTTGTTAAAGGTGGGTATGGCAGCAGAGGCTATAGGCAAGGAAGAGTACCTGGAATGCTGAAAAGTGCTGGGGGTATAGGAGTTTGGGATGCAGTGGCAGACCTGTGTGAAAAAAAAATAGAATTAAAGGGACTTATTATTGTGAAAGGTATTTTATTTCCCAAAATATTTTTTTTATTTTTCCATACATTGGTCATAATTAGTTTGTCAAATGTTATACATGTATTAGAGTTTGTGTATCTACATTATGCGGAGAAATACTTAAACTCCCTACAATATTTAAATACTGCAGGCAGCTAATCTAGGGGTGGGAATGGGGGAAAATTTCATTTTGGTTTTTGTTTTGTTTAAGGGGGCATTTATGGGAGCTTTTTCCCCATTAATTTCTTTTGTGCATTGTTTAATTAATTTCTTTAGTTAAAAAAAAAACAAAAAACAAAATAACCATTGCAAAACAAAAAAGAAAAAGAAACAGGGCCTCCCACAGCCTCCCGTGGCTCTCACATATTCCTCCCTCCTGGAAAAATGTTGGGATCATAGAGGCAAAAACTCAGTAAAAATGTGTTAAAATATATCCGAAGCAGAAAGCCTGTGAGGGAGTCAGTTGGACCGTTAGATGATCGAGGGGTTAAAGGGGTACTTAGAGAAGATAAGGCCATCACAGAAAGATTAAATGATTTCTTTGCTTCGGTGTTTACTGAAGAGGATGTTGGGGAGGTACCCGTACTGGAGAAGGTTTTCATGGGTAATGATTCAGATGAACTGAACCAAATGATGGTGAACCTAGAAGATGTGGTAGGTCTGATTGACAAACTGAAGAGTAGTTAATCACCTGGACCAGATGGTATACACCCCAGAGTTCTGAAGGAACTAAAAAATGAAATTTCAGTTCTATTAATTAAAATTTGTAACCTATCATTAAAATCATCCATTGTACCTGAAGATTGGAGGGTGGCTAATGTAACCCCAATATTTAAAAAGGGCTCCAAGGGCGATCCGGGAAACTATAGACCAGTTAGCCTGACTTCAGTGCCAGGAAAAATAGTGGAAAATTTTCTAAAGATCTAAATCATAAAACATATTGAAATACATGGTTGAATGGAACAAAGTCAGCATGGCTTTAGCCAAGGCAAGTCTTGCCTCACAAATCTGTTTCACTTTTTTGAAGGGATTAATAATCATGTAGATATAGGTGAACCAGTGGATATAGTGTATTTGGATTTTCAGAAGGCATTTGACAAAGTTCCTCATGAGAGGATTCTAAGGAAAGTAAAAAGTCATGGGATAAGTAGTGAAGTCCTTTTATGGATTACTAATTGGTTAAAAGACAGGAAACAGAGAATAGTATTAAATGGACAATTTTCTCAGTGGAAAAGGTTATACAGATGAGTGCCTGAAGGATCTGTACTAGGACTCGTCATTTTCAATATATTTATAAATGATCTGGAAAGGAATACGACGAGTGAGATAATCAAATTTGCAGATGGTACAAAATTATTCAGAGTAGTTAAACCACAAGCGGATTCTGATAAATTGCAGGAGGAACTTGTGAGACTGGAAAACTGGGCATCCAAATGGCAGATGAAATTTAATGTGGATAAGTGCAAGGTGATGCATAGAGGGAAAAATAAACTATGCAGTAGTTACACAATGTTAGGTTCCATATTAGGAGCTACCGCCCAAGAAAGAGATCTAGGCGTCATAGTGGATAATACTTTGAAATTGTCAGTTCAGTATACTGTGGCAGTCAAAAAAGCAAACATAATGTTAAGAATTATTGGGAAGAAAATAGTGAATAAAACGGTGGATTATATAATGCCTCTGTATCATTCCATGGTGAAACTGCACCTTGAATACTGTGTACAATTCTGGGCAGCACATCTCAAGAAAGGTATAGTTGCATTGGAGAAGATACAGAGAAGGGCAACCAAAATGATAAAGGGGATGGAACTGCCCTGCTATGAGGAAAGACTAAAGAGGTTAGGGCAGTTCAGCTTGGAGATGGCTGAGGGGTGATATGATAGAGGTCTTTAAAAACATGAGTGGTCTAGAATGGGTAAATATGAATCAGTTATTTACTCTTTTGGATAATAGAAGGACTAGGGGGCACTCCATGTAGGTAGCATGTCGCACATTTAAAATTAATCGGAGAAAATTCTTTTTCACTCAATGTCTGGAATTTGTTGCCAGGGGATGTGGTTAGTGCAGTTAGTTTAGCTGGGTTTAAAAAAGGTTTGGATACGTTCTTGGAGGAGAAGTCCATTACCTGCTATTAATCAAATTGACTTTGAAAATAGCCACTGCTATTACTAGCATCAGTATTGTGGGATATACTTAGTTTTTGGGTACTTGCCAGATACTTGTAGCCTGGATTGGCCACTCTTGGAAACAGGATACTGGGCTTGATGGACCTTTGGTCTTATTATCTTATGTTCTTATGGGGTTACATTGGCCACCATCCAATCTTCAGGTACAATGGATGATTTTAATGATAGGTTTCAAAATGTAACTAATAGGTCTGAAATTTCATTTTTGAATTCCTTCAGAACCCTGGAGTGCATACCATCTGGTCCAGGTGATTTGCTACTCTTTAGTTTGTCAGTCTGGCCTAGTACATCTTCCAGGTTCACAGTGATTTTGGTTTATTTCATCTGACTCATCATTCTTGAAAACCATCTCTGGAACCGGTATCTCCCCAACAAGCTCATTAGTAAACACAGAAGCAAAGAATTAATTTAGTCTTTCTGCAATGGCCTTTTCTTCCCTAAGAGCCCTTTAACCCCTTGGTCATCTAATGGTCCAACCAAGTCCCACACTGGTTTCTTGCTTGGATATATTTTAAATTGTTTTTATTATGAGTTTTTGCCTCTATGGCCATCTTCATTTCAAATTCTCTCTTAATGTTTTACAGTTAACTTGACAATGCTTATGCTTTTTAAAAATTTCTTCAGGTGGATCCTTCTTCATATTTTTGAAGGATGTTTTTTTGGCTAAAATAGCCTCTTTCACCTCACCTTTTAACCATGCTGGTAATCATTTTTCTTTCCTCCCACTTTTCTTAATTTGTGGATAATGCATTTGGACTGCATTTCTAAGACTGTATTTTTAAACAATGTCCACACCTGTTGTACAGGTTTGACCTTTGCAGCTGTACCTTTCAGTTTTATCTAACTATTTAACTTATTTATCAAAGTTTCCCTTTTAAAATTTTAGTGTTAGAGTTGTAGATTTGCATATGGTCCCTTTTTCTGTCATTAGTTCATATTTGATCGTGTTATGATCAGTATTGCCATGTGGCCCCACCACCGCTACCTCTCTCACCAACTCTTGCATTTCACTAAGAATTAAATCCAAAATATCTCCCTCTCTCATTGGTTCCTGAAGAAATTTCTCCATGAAACAGTCATTTATTCCATCCAGGAATTTAATGTCTCTAGCATGTCCTGATGTTACATTTACTCACTGGGCTAACTGAAATCTCCCATTATTACTGCACTGTAGGGATGTGAATCGTTTTTTGATGATTTAAAATATCGTCCGATATATTTTAAATCGTCAAAAATCTTTAGGGCCACGATACAATACCAATTCCCCCGATTTATCGTAAATCGGGGGAAGGGGAAGGGCAGGAAAACCGGCACACTAAAACCCCCTAAAACCCACCCCCGACCCTTTAAATTAAATCCCCCACCCTCCTGAACCCCCCCCCAAATGCCTTAAATTACCTGGGGGTCCAGCGGCGGTCCGGAACGGCAGCGGTCCGGAACGGCCTCCTGCAATTGAATTGTGTTGTCTTCAGCCGGCCCCATTTTTCAAAATGGCGGCGCAAAATGGCGGCGGCCATAGACCAACACGATTCGACTGCAGGAGGTCGTTCCGGACCCCCGCTGGACTTTTGGCATGTCTTGTGGGGGTCAGGAGGCCCCCCCAAGCTGGCCAAAAGTCCCTGGGGGTCCAGCGGGGGTCCGGAAAACGATCTCCTGCCGCAAATCGTTTTCCGTACAGAAAATGGCGCCGGCAGGAGATCGACTGCAGGAGGTCGTTCAGCGGGGGTTCTGGACCGCCGCTGAACGACCTCCTGCAGTCGATCTCCTGCTGGCGCCATTTTCCATACGGAAAACGATTCGCGGCAGGAGATCGTTTTCCGGACCCCCGCTGGACCCCCAGGGACTTTTGGCCAGCTTGGGGGGGCCTCCTGACCCCCACAAGACTTGCCAAAATTCCAGCGGGGGTCCAGAACGACCTCCTGCAGTCGAATCATGTTGGTCTATGGCCGCCGCCATTTTGCGCTGCCATTTTGAAAAATGGCGCCGACTGAAGACAACACAATTCAATTGCAGGAGGCCGTTCCGGACCGCTGCCGTTCCGGACCGCCGCTGGACCCCCAGGTAATTTAAGGCATTTGGGGGGGGGGGTTCGGGAGGGTGGGGGATTTAATTTAAATGGTCGGGGGTGGGTTTTAGGGGGTTTTAGTGTGCCGGCTCATGATTTTCACGATTTTCACGATACTTCAAACACCCAAACGGCAACAATACGATTCCCTCCCCCTCCCAGCCGAAATCGATCGTTAAGACAATCGAGGACACGATTCACATCTCTACTGCACTGCCAAATTGGTTGGATTCCCTTGCCTTTTTAAATAAGAAAGCAGAGAGATAGACAATACTGCAACTTAAGCTCATAAGCCAGGAGCCAGCCAAGGCAAGGTCCAGAGGTTGGAAAGACCCCCACGCTTGGAATAAAGAGGGAGTCTGAGGCAGAGAGAAACACTGAACCTAGCATAGCAGCCTGGCATACAGTCATGGCCAGTTCTCCTACCAAAAAATGGGGAGGGGGAAAAGACCTGCAATGCAGGAGAGACCCTCCACCCTCCATGTGATTATGCATGAGCTTATGCATATTTATCAGCTGGAAAGTATAAGATGGGGCAAATAAGAAAAAAAAACATGAAGGACCCCCCTGGAGGCTGGGGAGTGGATCCTAAGAGTGAACCCTGAGAGTGACCCAGAAAGGAAGAGAGAAAGAGGAACCTGAAGTAGACCAAAACCCCCTGCTATCAAGGAGGGAGAAGACTAAGTGTGGCCAAGAAACTGGAGCAGGAGACCAGAGAGAAGGACACTCTGCTCAGGTGCAGAGAGAGACATGGAGTCAGAGATGGTGAGGGGTGAGAGAAAGCCCCAGACAGCCCAGCAAGCACCAGAGCCAGAAGCTAGCCTCCTCCCAGATCACAGCTGATAGCTCTACCAGAACTCATCCCAAATTCAAGTCTCCTCGCCTCCCCACACTCTCCAACTCTCCAGCCAAAACTTGCTTCAGAGGTAAACAGGGGAGATTGCCTGCCTGAACCTGTACCAGGGGTAAGTAAGTTAGCCATACATATTAATATTAAGCATGCTAAGGTTTATGGCATTTTATTTATTTATTTAGTGATTTTTATATACCGCGGCACGTAAAAATATACATCACCTCGGTTTACAGTAAACAATAAATTAGCAACAGGCTTTATGTTACGATCCCCCCTGTTGCTGCGCTATAGGTGGTCTCTCACCTTCCACCGGAGGCCGCTCCGAAGCCAGGGCCTCGCCTGTGTTCCATCCGGGACTTGCTCCAGGGCCTGAGAGGCCTAGCTGTGCCTGTAGCTTGCATGCCAGCGTTTGGACTTCCTGTTTGGCGACGCCCTTCTCCTAGGGGCCGGCCCGCAGCTCTCCACCTTATTTATAGGACCAGCGAGGGGCGGTCCTGGCAAGCTCCTCCTAGGGAGTTGCCTATAACCTCCAGTATTTAAGGACTTTCTTGTCATTTGCAACTTGCCTTCGGATCGGGTTCTACAGTCGTCTGTAACCTTGCCGATCCAGGTCTTCCGTGATCACCTATGCCTTGATGGGTCCCTGTCCAGTGTCTCTGCCTTGATATCTGTTCCTGACCTTGCTTTGATGTCTGTTCCTGACCTTGCTTTGATGTCTGTTCCTGAAGCTGCCTGATTCCGTTCCTGTTCCAGTTCCGGTTGTTCTGCCCTGTGTCTTTGTCTGGTTCCTGAGCCTTCTGTCCTGTTGGGCCCTGGAGTGGCCAACAGGAGGGATTCGTCCCCCAGGCTCTTGAGCTTCTGTTCCTGCCAGCCGAAGGGGCTTCGGATGTCAGTATCCCAGCATCGGAGTTCCTGTTCGCCTGGACCTTTCCTGCCCTCTTCTACGATGTCCGCTTCAGCCTTGCCCTGCTGTCTCCAACGTCTTGCTTCAGCCTGTCTTGGATGTCTGCTTCAGCCCCCGTCTGACGTCTTCAGTGTAGAGGACTCTGTCTGCCCTCACCTCTGTCCGGCCTGCTGCCCATTGCCGTTCCCAGCGGCAGGTCCGAAAGGGCCGGGAACAGTCGGAGGACCGTTCATCAGTCAACTTCCCAGTGTTGGCTACCATGAGCGTGCAGGTCCGGCTGAGGGTCAGACTCTGTGCCTGCTTCTGTACCCGCCTGGCTCACCATGCCTACCCAGCTTACCTCCCACGGTGTGGCTGGGGCTCCTCCCTAGCTCTCGCCGTGGCCCCAAGGGCTCACCACCAGCTCGAGACGACCGCGCCCGCGCGCGCTCGTAACACTTTACATACAACAGGCTTTACAGGAAGAAAACAGATGACAGCAACAGGCTTAACATGAATAACGGAACTCCGGCATGTTTGTTACCACCCATGTTACAGAACTTCCTTTAGGGAAAACTGGTGCTTAGTGGCCAGGATGTTAGAGACAGGAATTGTTATTTTCTAAATGCTATATCCTGCCAAATCTGATAAATAAAAGTCTGTTGCTGAGGAGAATACATGTTATCTTTTCCTGACTTAGGATCGTGAAGTAAGGTGGGAGGGCAATTAGAAGTGTCCTGTAGCAGACCGGTCCCTGCACCCCTAAACTTGCTTACAAGAAAGCATATATGTATATGTGCATGTATGAATGAGAGAGTGCTTGACTGTATGCGTATATTTGAGAGAGAGAGAACATGTCTGTGTGTATTTATGAGAGAAAGCATGTATGTGTATGTATGAGAAAGTATGTCTCTGTGCATGTGTATTGTATGAGAGAGGGCATGTCTCTGTATATATGTATGACAAAGAGTGAGCATGTATGTGTGTGTATGTATATATGAGAGAGAGGGCATGCCTCTTTGTGTGTATGACAGAGAGTATATCTGTGTATATGTGTATTTGAGAGATGGCATGTCTGTGTGTGCATGTATGAGAGAATGAGCATATCTGTATGTTTGTATGAGAGAGAGGACATGTGTGTGTGTATATGTATGAGAGTGAGGGCATGTCTCTGTGTGTAATGTCAGAAAATATTTCTTCATGGAGAGAGTGGTGGATGCTTGGAATGCCATTCTGGAGGAGGTGGAGAAGATGAAAACAGTTAATTAATTCAAAGGAGCATGATCCAAAAAGGCTAGAGGACAGAAATGAAAAAGAGAGTGCATGGGGGTAACCTGCATGGTTCAGCATTTACTATCCTTAACAAAAGGCTTGGGGATTAACACCCTTAACAATAGCCTTGATGTTTTTGATGCAACTGCAACATCACACTCTGTTTTGGTAGGAGGGGGAAATGGAAACAGAGGATAAACCACATGGGTACTAACTTTTACAGTCTGGGGTACTGGCATGCAGACATCAGGGAAAAAGCACAGGATGGCTTTCGCAACCAAGTCCCTGTTGCATCGGAGGTGGACCCATGGCCCGAGATGACGTTGACATTAACTGTAAGGCAATCCCCATGGGTTCCCACCGTCAGGAGGCGAAGCAAACTAGGAGACAGAGGACGACTGGAGCTTCTCCAATACCAGCCCACATTTCCCGCAGGTTGAACCCTTGGGTGCCGGGGCCAGTTGGTCTTAGGTGGGCCTCCGTCAGACGACTCCCAGTGGATGTTGTAGTAGGTAGCCAGAGACCAGCAGAGGTATCGGAGAGACCGAAGCAGGTCTGAATGAGGCAGGGATCCAGACACCCGGGTGCCAAGGATGGGCAAGGAACAAAAATGGGTGATGCCCAGGGTAGTAGAAGGCTGGAGCCAGAGAAGGCCAAGTCTAGGGAGATACCAAAGGTGTAGTCGAGAACAGGCTGGAGTCAGGGCAGTCAGCAGGGCTAGTCAAGGTGCAGAGTCCAACAAAGCAAGGATCAAAGTCGAAGGTCCGTCCTGAGCATGGTCCAAACATAGCAATGGTCAAAGCCAGAGGTCAGTCCAAGCAGGGCTAGGTAGGAACCAGTAACGGAGTCAGGAACTGGAACATGCAACGAGCACACGACAAGCATGGAGACCTGTTGCCAAGGCAAGGAATGAGTAGCAGGCCCTGCCTTAAGTAGCAGGGCCTGATGATGTCATCATCCGGGGCCGTGGGTTGGTTTCCCACCGTGGCCCCTTTAAGTGCTGGCAAGGTGCATGCTTAGGAGAGGCAGGACGTTGGACGGCGGCGTCTCCCCGTGGCACACATGGGGAGACCTGCCGGGAGCTGGAGAGGTCTGCAGAGGAACCAAAAATGGCTGAAGAGGCAACAGGGGTGTGGAAGTGCAGACGGCTGCCTACTGCCACCAGTGAGGACAGGCCAGGTCCAGGCACCAGGCGCTGGAGTTATGTGGGCCCAGTCACAGGCCTGCCACGGGCGGGACACACAACAGTCCCAAAGCAAAGAACATCAAGCAACATTGTCTGAAATATCAAGAAAGCTCCTCACCCAGTAAAAATTTAGCTAGCAGTAATTTGTTATAGTTTTTTTTTAATTGTATTTTTATTGCATTTTAAATTTAACACAACTACACTTGTGAGGTAAGATAAAGGTACATGAAATTGAATACAGTGACTCATTTCAAAGTTACAAGAAATATATATGACCTTCAATTATAAGGACATTTGGGGGGGGGGGGGGGTAGCTCAGGAAAATCCAAGAGCGAAAAAATCTAGGAAATAAAGAGAAAGGAAAACAGAGGTTTCATTGCCTAACAACACATGCCAGCTGCACCAGTTACATTTATCACTCACTTAGGGTGAGAATCCAAACAAACCCGCAATTGAGACTGTTCAAAGAAAATATATTTAGAAATCTGGAAATTTACCACGCATTTACAGGAGTAATGTAATATAAACTTAGAACAGATTGTTAAGGTATCAGATCTCATGGTAAGAAACTTCCTTCTCCTCTCCTGGGTAATATGTATGATATTTGGATACATCCATATTTTCTGTCCATGAAATACAGAATTCCTGTTTTGAAAGCAAAACCTAAGAACTGTATTTTTATTAGGGATGTGCATTCGTTTGCAGCGAAATAGGAAATATAGATGATATTTCTTATTTCATCACGGTTCGGGAGGTCCCCGAAATGATAGGGAAATCCATGAAATTTCGTGTGGTTTTCTTATTGTTTTTGAGGGGGGAGAAAGGGCACGTAAAAGAAAACAAAAAACTCTAAATCCACCCCAACTCTTCAGATTTAATTAATTACAATCCCCCACCCTCCTGACACCCCCAAAACTTGCCTAAAGTGCCAGGTGGTCCAGTGGGGGTTCCAGGAGCAATATTCCCCTCTCAGGCCGTCGGCTGCCACTAATCAAAATGGCACCGATGGCCCTTTGTCCTTACCATGTGACAGGGGCTTTTGGTGCCATTGGCTGGCCCCTGTTACATGGTAGGAGCAATGGATGGCCTGTGCCATTTTTTAAGATGGTGCCAGCCATCCATTGCTCCTACCATGTGACAGAGGCCGGCCAATGGCACCAATAGCCCCTGTCACATGTTAAGGGCAAAGAGCCACTGGTGCCATTTTGTTTACTGGCAGCTGATGGCCTGAGAGCGGGAGATCGCTCCTGGGACCCCTTTGGACCACCAGGGACTTTAGGCAAGTTTTTTTGGGGGGTAAGGAGGGTGGGGGATTGTAGTTAATTAAATCTGAAGGGTTGGGGGTGGTTTAGGGGGTTTTTTTCGGTTCGGGACAGCCGAAAAAAAATCAGCCCAAACCACGGGAAACTAAATTTCCCATGGTGGGCCGATAACAAAGCACATCTCTAATTTTTATCACTTAGAAATGCAAAACTCACTAACAATGTTCCTCTTTGAGCAACTTGATCTTCGTGTGAGAGTTCCAAAACATCCGTGAGATTCATTGCTTGCTGAATATTCCTGTCATTTTGTGGGCCCTCAGCTGCCTTCTGAGGCAGAAAATAGGCCTTTGTAACTAATGGCAGAGCATCTGCTGGTATCTAGAGATTATTAACCATATAGTTCTTAAATATATCCACCATAGGCAACAGTTTCATAACTGGGAAATTAAGAACCCTAATATTAAAGCCTCTTAAAGAATTTTCTATATTTTCCATCTTTTTAACCTGAACATTTTCAGAATGCACCAAATTTTGTTGAAGCTTTTCAGCTGAGGCTAATCTTTTTTCAACATTGTTTAGTCTCATTTCTTGTTCTGAAACCTTTTTTTCAGTATTCCTAGTACGCTTGTTAGTATCCATATATATCTGAGATAATATAACAATTGCAGACTCTATTGAGACTAGTGCTTCCCAGACCACATCAAGAGTTATTACTTTAGGTTTCAATAGAAAAGGGCCTGAAAGAACCCCATGCTCACCCCCTTCCAGTGATTCCAGTGTCAGTGTTCCAATTCGAGTCCAAGTTTGATACAGCAGAGCAAGTTTGTTTCAGTAAAGAGGGGGGGGGGGATAGGCCATAGAATGGCCCTCCAAAACCTTTTCTGCTGCATTGTTCCCCTTGGATCCTTCTCCCATGGTTCCCAAATCAATCTCCTGCTTTGCAGGTCGTACGGTGGAAACGGCTGAAGAAGCCATAGCGACAGCGACAGGCACTGCACTCGGCCGATGGGGTGGGGATGGCATCTCTGGCGCACCAGGGCTTAGCAAGATCTCCTCGGCCATGAGAGGAGACGTTCACTCTACATGCCCTCCTTCAGTGGCCCTCGCTCCCGGCATGTTCAGCATCGAGGAAAAGAAGCTCTCAGTTCTTTGCTGTTTAAGGTCTGAGGTATCTAGAACTGCCAGGCTCTCACGGAGCTTGACTTTGCGCTTCGTATGCAGCATAGGTAAATTGAAAGGTAACAGCGGTAAATCAAAGATACCGAGGAAACTGGAGAGTGTTCTGATCCTACTCCTCAATCGTCCACCATCTTGGCTCCACCCCCCCCCGGGGCTGGGAATCTTGCACCACAGTGATTTGTTATAGTTTTGATAGTTGCTTGGTTTTGATTTTAAATATTTCTACCCTTATCATAAGGCTTGGGGGTAACTGCACGGAGCACCAGTTACTATCTTTTAGAGAAACATGGGGGTGTTCTGCACAGAGCAGCAGATACTACCATAAGAAGCTTGCTGGGCAGATTGGATGGACAATCTATTCCTTTTCTGCCATCATTGCTATGCTGAGTTACTATGTTACTAAATATGCTCCCTAGAAAAGTATACTTCTGGGAGCACATAAAATTACCAAAGGCGCAAAGAGCACAAATTTTCAAATGTGTATGTGTGCATACGTATGTGTGAGAGACATGTGGAGGCTGTGTTTGTGTATGTGAGTGAGAATAAGACTTTGGATTTACCTGAATATGTGTGTGTATAAAATAGAGATGAAAGAGTTCTGGGTGGTTCAATGTATGAAAAGAATTCTTATACAGTATGATTGTGTGAGAAAGGGAGGGTGATAGGTGGGCAAGGTGCCGCATGGCCGGAGCCCACCCTTGATGGCGGCGAACGCGGTGATGGAGGATGGAGGCGGGGGGAGGGCCAAGGAAGAATAGGGTGGCCGCAGGTACACCCCCCCTCTCCGGCCCTTCCCTACCTGTTTAGCGGGTCAGGAAAGAAACGGGGACGAAGCAACGTCATCGCCCCACCCCGGGGTTATGACATCATAGGAGGGTGCCGGCCCTTGGATGACGCTCGCGGCCCTTTAAAGGGCCGCAACACACTCTGAGCATTCCTTTTCGGATCACCATAGCAGACGAAATCTCACCCACCCACCCAGATCGCACGGGAGGCCCGAGATAGCCCGAGCAGGTGAAAGACCCATGTGAGGGCTAGCAGAGGGCTCCAACCCACGTGAGGGGAGCCCCTGACCAGGCAATTATTCCAGCAGTTTTGTCGGAGTGAACAGGAGCCGTGGCCCGGACGGTGTGAGGAGCGGCCAGGAGGGAGACCTTGGGATCTGTCAAGGAATCGCAAGAATAAAAAAATAAAAAAGTAAATACATAAATAAATGGATAAATATTAATAAATAATTAAAATTGATTATTGCACTGCTAGATGTGTGACTTACTAATCTATATGATATAGATTTATAAAAAAAAAAAATTAGAAAGCTGTGGAGTCCTGGCCATGTGATCCCCCACGCGGCCGGAAGGTGGGGGGGACTGGGTGGATATTGTGTGAGATTGTGGGAAGCTATTGAGGTGGGAGATTATTGATTTGAAGTTGATTGCCAGCCACTGAGTAGGGAGGTGGAGGTTTGGGATTGGGTCCATGTGGATCCATTGGCCATTGGGCCCTCGGGCCAATGGGGAAGGAGGCACAGGGAATTTGGGATGCCAGGGGGAGAATGAGGTTCGGCTCTAGCCACCATGGGGGGGGGGGGGGTTGCATGGCATCGGGCACCTTGAATGGGAGGGGGGAAGCTTGTGGGTGATTTGCACCCCCCTGTGGAGGGGGATGGAGGGGTTTGGGAGAATGTGCCATGTGGTCCGCGAGAGGATGGGGGGTGGTGGCAGGGATGTGGCCCATGCCAATTAACATTAAAATATATACGAAGTGGCTGCAGTTATATTTTATTGTAGCTGATGCATGGTAGCAGCTGGGCATGTGATGCAACATAAATAAGTACTAATAAAGGAAGTAACACATGCGGGCATGGTAGTTGGTATGGTTGCACGTGCAGGTGCATGTGTGTATATATAGGTATATACACATATATATATAGAGAGACGTATGTATATATAGTTATATATATCTAAAGGTGCAGAGGTGCATGGGTGTATTTATATAGATGCAATTATTATTGCTAGAATGGGGTATCCAGTTTTTCACTGCAGTTATGGAAGAATTCTAACACAGGTAGGCTCCAAATAAAAAAAAAAATGTTTTGAGATAATAAATAATATTTAACAAACGCATTAATAATAAATTACATTTTGCAGCTATTAGCAGGCGTTCCAGACCATAAGATGGAGGCCAGAAGATCTGGAAGGAAAAGGTGAGCAGTACGTTCAATCGGGAGGGGCGGCAAATTGAATGAAAACCCAGTGCACGCACAGACCAGACAGGCAGGGCAGCATGATAATATAAGAGACGGAAGAAGGACAAGAACGCCTAGGAGTAGAGGAAGAAGTCGGGGCGTCAGAGGCGCCAGTCGAAAACAGCCGGAGAAGCAAGTGACTAGTGCTGTGCAACAGCAGGAAACAGAGGATACCGTGATGGCTCCACTACAGCCAAGGCCACCGTCTCATTACCGCAGCAGAGCTCTCATGAAAATGCACAATCTCTGTGCCAGTAGGACTGAGAGTGCTTCCTGCCGAGATTCATTCCCGGCCCAAAACGAGTTAAGTTGGGATCAAGCTCCACCACCTGGATACAGATACAGAAGATATCCACTGCGGTACGAAGATGATGAAGGATGGTACATGAGGCCACCGTGGGACAGCAACATCCCTTATACATTTCATGATTGGGATCAGGAAGATAGATGGCATGAAGGAGGCCAGTAAAGAGGAAGGAATAGACGACACTACAACCAGCCTCCTTGGTGGTATTGGCAAGCGCCACCAAAGGCAATATGTCACAATCAGAAGAGAGAGCAGACTGAGCGGCCGGCACTAGCTTCCAATCGAAACACAGTAAACAGATCAGCAGAGGAAAACAACGGCGAAATAGAGGAGTCTGTTAGCCATGCCACATCAGCAGCAGCAGGTGAAGACATCGAGTCTGCAAGACACAGGGATGGCATGCTGCCACAGGACAGCGGAAGCGACGACAAAAGGCCAGCTACCAGCTCCCAGGCCGAAAAAAGTTTATGCAACGAACAATGCAATACCGGTGAGTCTGGGCTAAGAGGGCATAAGGAGACTTCCGCAGAGGTGGCACAGGTAGAGGCAAAAAATAATTCAAAATGCAGGTCAAAGTGCAAGTGCAGGTCCAGTTCTAGCTCTAGTAGCTCTTACTCAACATCATCTTCTGAATCCTCTAGTCACAGAACAGCAGTTAACCAGAAACACAGTTGACAAGGAGTCCAGGGGCCCACCAGTGCTAACCACATTGTCTGATCTATGGGAGGCCGAACTGAGGAGATTGAGAAAGAAAATCAAAAAGAGAGAGTATATAGACACTTTTACTATCCTGCATGGTCGGTGAAAACCGGAAGAGAGAAAGAAACAGAGAGCCGGATCGGCAACCCTTGGAAAGAGATAAAAATTCCAAAAACCGTAGTCAACTGGGTGATAGCCTTCATGTACATGATGAGTGTGGTAGGACATCAGGATCTGTCGTAATATGGACCCATGTTGAGTTATACAGTTAACATTTTATGAGCGTACCAGCAGCACAAGGGTTGGGAATGGCTCAATTATGACAAGCAATTCAGGGAGGAGAATCATTTCATGACTTGGGGAACCCAAGACGTTAGTCTATGGATTAGTCAGTTGACCACAAAACCCACCGAACAAGGAACAAGGTCAAGGTTTACAAGGAGGGCGTCGCCCGACAGGTTTCCGGCTCGACAAGCGTTGGGACAAGACAACACTTGCTGAAGGTATAACAAGACAGTTTGTAACTTTCCGGACTGCAAATTTAAACACATGTGCACAGCATTTGCAGCAACACACCCTTTGACAAAATGTCCAAAAAAACAGTCAATGGGGAGTAAGCCAAAAGCAATGTGAAAAGGAACAGTTTGGTAAAGCACCATCACCCATCAGACTGGAAGCAATTCAACCATGGCTCGATATATATACAAATCAACAAAAGGCGCATACAATCGCTCAAGGTTTTTGGGAAGGTTTCATTATACCTTTCCAAGGCCGCATTGAGGAAATGGAGACCAGTAACGCACTATCCGCAACACAGCATAAGGATATAGTGCAAGCACAGTTAGAGACTGAAATCGCATTGGGCAGAATAGCTGGTCCGTTCAGCGAACAACCTTTTTGGCACATATTCCTTTCGCCATTGGCAGTCATCCCAAAAAAAGAAAATGGGAAATACTGGCTGATACAGAATCTATCTTACCCAGCAGGTCGGTCGGTGAATGACCAATTGCCACATGAGGAGTACACAGTGCAATACACATCACTTGATTCTGTGATAGCATTGGTACAAACTTGTGGATACGGGGCACTAATGGCAAAAGTGGATATTGAATCCGCCTTCCGGTTACTGCCGGTACACCCAAAATGTTTTCCGTTACTGGGCTTCAAATTCAAAGATCTCTATTTCTTTGACAAATGCATGCCCATGGGATGTTCTGTCTCATGCACTTACTTCGAGCTATTTAGCTCATTCCTGCATTGGGTGACGTAAAAACATACAGCATCGCACATTATCCATTACTTGGATGACTTTCTATTTTTGGGGCCTAGAGAGTCAAACTCCTGCTACAGCCATTTAGAGGAATTCCAAAAGATTACCAGGGAATTCAGTGTTCCGCTGGCTCTCAGCAAAACGGAAGGCCCTGCAACTATTATATCCTTCCTAGGCATCGAGATTGATTCTAACAGGATGGTAGCAAAGCTACCGGAAGAGAAAATCTACAATCTACGATTAATTATCCAACAAGCAGCCACAGCAAAGAAGATAACCCTACGGGCTGCTCAATCCATTCTGAGTTCATTAAACTTCGCTTGCCAAGTCATTCCTATGGGGAGAGCATTCATGAGGAGACTTGCAGAGGCAACAGTGGGAGTCCAACGACCACATCATTTCCTACACGTATCGAAAGATATCCGGGCTAATTTCCAGATATGGAACTCATTCCTCACCAACTTTAATGGTATATCAGTGATACAGGGACCACCTTAATCCAATCACGACTTAAACATTCACACCGATGCATCAGGGGGTTGGGGTTTTGGAGCCATTTGTCAAGATTCATGGTGCGTGGAAAGATGGCCAGAAGAGCGGATCTCATTAGGTCTTACTAGAAACATTACATTTTTGGAACTTTTTCCTATATGGATGACACATACTGTGGAGCAACAGGATAAGAAATAAACACATTATATTTCGATGTGACAACCAAGCAGTAGTGCAGGTATTAAATTCACAATCGGCCAAGTGCCCAATGGTTGTCAATTTACTAAGAGAAATAGTTTTAGAGGCATTATGTAATAACACCACACTGCACACTAAGCATGTGCCAGGAATATGTAATGGCGCAGCGGATTCTTTATCCCGTGCTAAATGGCATTTGTTTCTTAAGCAGGTACCAACAGCGGTCGAGGTGGGAACACCAATGCCAGCCCGCTTAAGGAACATTGGACGACAACCACATGGGAATTACTATGCAGTTCAGTCGCCCAATCCACTTGGAATTCATACTGCTGGGGATATGAAGTTGTAGCCAAGTTCTTGGGAGAGAATGGTTGGCAACAAGGCCCAATAAGTGATGACCTGATTGTCAGATACATTGACTCTTCAAAGGAGAGTGGATTAACAAGGAACACCGTAATAAAATGCTTGGCCGGACTGGCATTCTTTGCAAAAGCACGCGGTTGGGGTGATCCTACCAAGTCATTCATTATCAAAAAGATGATGACACCACCAAGGATACCAGGCATCCCATCACACACAACACGCTGAGAACGTTATGAGCACAGTTATCATCAATCTGCTCTTCAGATTTTGAAACAGGACTTTTTCGACTGGCATTCTCATTGGCATTCTTCAGAGCATTCAGAGTGAGTAAATTGGTGGCAGACAACAAGGAAGACAAAGGAACTAGCAGATTGCTTATGAAGAATGTGGTGTGGACGTTAGAAAAATTGACAATAACTATACAGAAATCAAAAACGGACCAAGAAGGATGAGGAACTACGTTATCACTCAATACAGTTCCAGAGTGTGAAACTTGTCCAATATATAACATGAGAAAGTATCAGGCAGTGCGGCCAAAGGGGGGAGTGCACCTGCTGATACACGCAGATGGTATGCCGCTTACCAGATTCCAATTTTCTGTGGTACTATGAGCATTTGTAACAGAAATGAAGTTAGACCCAAAAAGGTTCACCACACACTCATTCCGGATTGGCGCTGCCATGAGTGCGGCACAGGCTGGACTCAAAACGGCCGCAATAAAGAAAATTGGTCGTTGGCGATCTAAGGCAGTGAATTCATATGTTAAATTAGACAGAGTGGACACGGCTAACAAGAATTGTTAATTTTATCTTACATATGGGCAGCACAGACAGAATATAGCATGGATTATCTGTCATTCTTATGTCCGATGAGCAGCAAAAAGAGCATGCGGACGGCCATACGGACAGCACTTGGGTCTGGCACAAAAAGGTTGGGTCATCGAATGGATGGGGAAACCAGGCATGCAATGGGGACAGTTATTGCCCTTCATATGGCACCTGAAGCACATGAGGGCAGCTCCAGATGTAATTATACTTCATTTGGGAGGCAATGACTTGGGCTCATGGACATATAAGTGCTTGGTTAAAAAGGTTAAAAATGACCTGGCCAGGATACTAGAGCTATACCATAGTATGCTGGTCAGATATTATTCCCAGACCAAAATGGAAAGAGTCAAGATTATGGGGGTGAGAGAGAATAGACAAATCGGGACATGGATACAAAAAATGGGGGGACAGCAGATAAGGCATCAGTGGGCCGACGATATGTCCCCAGGGCTTTTCAGATCACACAGCATACACTTACAGATATTGGATATGACATATTCAACAATACCCTCCAAGATGCCATTGAGGCACAAGACAGGTACAGGTAATATGGCCATAGCTGGTATATTAGTGGGGGGACACGAGGCAAGGGTCCTCCCTACCTTGTGTCTTGGTGGGTACCTGAGCCGGTTGGGCTGGATTACAAGTGGTGCTGGTGTCATCACATGATGGCGGGGTAGCCGTTGGCGCCGGGCGGCAAAGAGACGATGGCCCCCTTACTCGTGAACAAGGATGGGATATTTTAGTACTTTGACTCTGAATAGATAAAATTTGTTGGTGCTACTTTGGGGTATCTGATGATAAAATATTTCTGCTTGGGTTATGCTATTTTGCACATGTTTGTACTGATGTTGTATTATTGACTAATAAATGTATTTGTGATACTGTATTTGTGAATAAAACAATAGACTATTTATGATGTAAGTTTGTCATTGAAGAAAATATTATTTATGCTGGAATGAATATATATATTGAAACATTCATAATTATCATACAGATTCCCTATATACTTGTGTGTTTTTGCCTCTTTGGACAACTTTTTTTTTTAATTCTCTTTTAGCCTATCTTATCAATGCTGTACATTCAACTTGATAATGCTTATGCTTTTTCTATTTTCTTCAGATGGTTCCTTCTTCCAATTTTTGAAGGCAGATCTTTTGGGTAAAATAGCCTCTTTCACCACCATCTGTTAACCATACCGGCAATCGTTTGGCCTTCCTTCCACCTTTCTTAATGTGTGGAATACATCTGGACTGTGCTTCTAAGCTGGTATTTTTTAACATTGTTCGTGCCTTTGTGGGAATGATTGCCCACTCAAATTGCTCTCTATAATTTAAGAAACAAGAAGCAACTATAAACACATTTTGTGTTTCTTCATTTTAAAAGCTTAAGTTGAACACTTAAGTTCAAAAAGGACTTACTGCAAAGATCACCTAAAAATAAAATGCAAAAATGAAAGTAAATAAACCATAAAATAGGAATTACCAAATGTAAATGAAGTATAAGTACACAAATACTCTGTACTCCCTGGTGTACAAATCTTTCAACTCTCAGCACTCTGAATGACACCCAATTTTCACAGGTGTCTACTGTGCTGTTTGTACAAGTGATGGGGTATATTAAGTTGCCTCCCAAGCCTTCCCCACCACCCCGAATTTAAAAGTCCCCCCGTAACAGTCATATAAATAGTAAACTAACCCATTTGGCTAATACTGAGTCTCTCTCTCTCACACATATATATATATCATGGGCATTAGGCCTGTGAAATTTATAGCAAAATGATGAATAGGGGTTAATTATCTGAGCCATTACAAAAGCTACTAGTTAATGAATTAATTTTTTTTTTAAAGAACACAAAAATATCTCATTTGGCTTGCTGGAAGATTTTCCTTTAGATGTCATGGGTGTTGGCTTTGGAAATGGAGAAAAAATCTATTTCTATAAACTATTATCTGCCTTCTATATTAGACTATCAAGAAATGTAGATTGCAATCAACAATAAGTTGAAATATTTTTTTTTCCAGTGAATTAAGCCATTGATTAAAATCATATAATTAATTTAATTTCAAAGGCTTATATCCCCTCATTATAATTCATAGTCAAACAAGGTGGATTATATAATTATTGGAAACAGCCCAGCCACAAAAGAAAAATGGCATCAATTTTTTTCTATAGGTGAATATGTTATAGAAAACCAGTTTCTATGGGAGGCTGTGAAGAAAGAAATATTTCCGTATGTTATTCTTAACTCTGCCCAATTTCAGCATCACACCATGACCTTTTTTTCAGAAATATTTTCCATTTTATTAAATGAACAGGACTTCCAGATTAGGCAAAATAGGGCATTAAATGTTTATCCCTGCTCAGTATCAGCAGGCACTAAATGGGATGCTTTAAAAGCAACATTAAAAGACATAATTATACATTTTAATGCTGTATCTCAAAGTGGAAAATAGAAGCAGAAATAGGACTTCTGCTCTTAAGATGTCACCAAATAAAGTAAGTTATAATAGTTCAGAAATAGCAGCACAGTTTAAAAGGTGCTACTCTGATCTTTATACATTGACAATATCATGAGGTCCATGTTCAGACACTTGCTGACTAGCGATGTTAGCCAACTGCACTGTTAGGTATAGCCAAATATATCAAAGTTAGCCAGATAAGTTTATTTGGCTAATTTTAGGACTAGTCTTTGTCATTCCTAAAATTAGCAGGCTAAGGGTCTGTGTGGTACCGAGTAGTTAGAGGTTAGCCAAAGAACAGACTTCATTGTTGGACTCTGGGAAATCTTTTATAAATCTCTTTCAGGCCGATACAGTAAGGATGCGTAAGAAAGAGTGCGGCAGTGCCGGGCGCACCCTCGTTTGCCGCGCGCACAATTTGGTTCACATACCGCTCGATACAGTATTCAAATTAGACGCAAATCCAAGTGGCGTCCAAAGCGCGTCAATGAAGCGGTAGGCGTGCGCAATCCATCTATCTGTATACAGTGGTATACAGCGCCTATACAGTATCCAGGGTGCGCTGGTACCTGTCATTTCATATGTCATTTGAAATGTCATTCCACCAGGTAAGTTCTTTTTTTTTTTTTTTTTTTTTTGGTAATTCTTTTTTATTGATTTTGCAATCAGACAGTCAAACCAACATTAGTGCAATAACAAGGAGGCTCCGCTAAGGGGAGCATAGTACAGAGACGGAGCACCAATAAGAAAACTGCCAAACAACAAGGTCAACCGTCAAATTACAGAACATCCAATATAACTGGAAGCAGCAGCGTATCTAATAGCAAAACCATTTACAAGTAATGATGATGGGAGACCCCTCCCCCCTGACCACCCTCCCCCCCCCCCCCCCCCCCCCATGCAGCTGAGGAAAATAATGCCCCAGAGATTATAACTGAAAAAAAAGACAATGGAATAAATATATAGTAGAGTCTCCGCTAAGCACGGGGACCTGACTCTCTCAATTCAAACTGCTCGTTCTTGTTAAAGGGTCCCCAAATCTGCTCATAGTCGGTTTTCTTCTTTTGAGATTGTGATTTTGTCGTCATTTGCTCCAAGGTCGCCAACCTGATCATCTTATTCAACCAATTTTGGAAATGCGGCCCAATATCGGCAATCCAATTGGCTAAGATCACCTGTTTCGCTACCAAGCCAGCCTTGTTCAAAAACAGCTTCATGGGATTAGAAAACCTGAGTGGAGAGGATGTGTCTGCCCCAAAAAGCCAAACCTGCGGGAGAAGAGGAATATCACTGCCCCAGACTTTGTCACAATAGGCCTTAATGAAAGACCAAAAATCCTGAATCTTGCTACAGGACCAGAAACTATGCATATAATCTCCAGCGTTCGTCCCACACTTCAAACAGTTAGGGGAATCGCTAATCCCAAAGCGGTAAGCTTGTTCATTTGTAACATACAATTGCCAAATAAATTTGAAATGCAATTCTCTCAGGTCAGAATTTTCAGTAAGCATTCTTCCATTCTTCAGGTATTTTTTAACAATATCTGGCGTGAGCTGTACTTCTGCAACTCCCCTCCATCTAGTGCAAATGTCCTCAAAAGTATTAGAGCCTATGAGAGTGTTCAACACTTTGGAAAATAACGTGCATGACATTTTCATCTTTAGATGAAATCCCAAAACACTATCTAATCTGGCTCTTAAATTATAGGCCAGCTCGTGTAACCCATTGGTAAGAATATAGTGTCTAATTTGCAGAAACGCAAAAAAATCCCTTTGGGGAAGGTCAAAAAGTGCTTGGAGGTCCTGAAAACTACAGATAATGTTTGACTGAGGCTGTAGGATTTGCACAATATGAGTAAGCCCCTTAGCGGCCCATTGTTGAAAGACTGTGTGCCCCTTCCCTGGAAGAAAATGAGGGTTGTGGCAAATTGGCAAGTAGGCAGTTTGTACCCCCGGCAGTCCCAGCCATTTACATAATTGGGACCACGCTTGCCTCCCCGCCCGCAAGAGGAGAAAGCGTTTGCAGGTCCCTGGGAGCTGCTCTGCGCCCATTTGTAGCAAAACCGCTGGTGAAACACCCTGAAAACTAGCTTGGAGAAAGGGCGTGGGAGAGAAGAATTCCGTACCCAGAACCCAATCCCGGATATGGCGCATCATACACAGTAGGTTGTATCGTCGGAGGTCAGGACACGCCAGGCCCCCCTCCTCCCTGGCACAGGTAAGGTAACGAAAGGCCAGCCGCGCCCTGCGACCCCTCCAAAGAAAATATCGCATAGACCTGTTAACCTCTGTTATATCCCTCTTAGTTAACCAGACAGGAAGCATTTGTAACATATACAACCATTTGGGAATTTCAACCATTTTTAGCAAATGAATCCTCCCTGTCAGCGATAATGGAAGGTTATGCCAGTGTAACAGTCTATTTTTCATTTTAACTAGAATAGGTCCCACATTCGCTTTATATATGGTATCCAATAAGACCGGAATCTGAATGCCCAGATATTTGATAGAGCCTTTGGCCCATTTTAGAGGAAAGGGGGAACCCCAATTTGCCTCAAGATTCCCAAAGATGTCTAACGCCTCTGACTTATCAGCGTTTATTTTAAGGCCGGAAAACCTGCCATATCGTTTCTGCAGTGATAAGACCAGAGGCAGTGCGGATTGTGGGTTGGTTAAAAACACTAGAATGTCATCGGCAAATGCTGCGGTTTTAAACGTGTGGCCTGGGACGTGAAATCCAGTGACCAATGGGTCCATAGCCATATGGCGGAGTAACGGGTCAATGGCCAGGATATATAAAAGCGGGGAGAGAGGGCAGCCCTGCCGGACTCCTCGCTGGGGAAGAAAAGCTTGAGAGAGCAAGCCATTCGCGCGAATATGAGAGGTCGGTTCAGTGTACAGTAAGGAAAGGTATGTTAAAATATTACCTGCTAGCCCATAACGGGATAGTACTGAGAATAGGTAAGCCCACGACACTCGATCAAATGCCTTTTCAGAGTCGAAGCTGACAGCTATAGAAGGTACCCCCTGGGTTTGACAGGAGAACATAGCCGTCAGCAATTTAACAATATGAGAGCTGGAGGACCGCCCCTTAACAAAGCCAACCTGGGATGGGGAAATCAGGCCAGGTAGAACCAGACCCAGTCTAGCCGCTAAAACATTGGCCAGAAGCTTAAGATCACAGTTTAATAATGATATAGGTCTATAGGAAGCTGGAAGTCCTGGATCTTTGCCGGGTTTTGGGAGTACTGTAATATATGCTTTATTAAAATCCGGAGGGAACCTGCGGGACTCTAACGCCTGACTATAGAAGGATTGCAACATATCAGCCGCCTCATCCCCCAGAATTTTGTAAAAATCATAGGTGAAGCCGTCTGGCCCCGGAGCTTTCCCGGATTTGCTCTGTTTGATAGCCCAAAGAATTTCAGATTTCGTGATGGGATTATTAAGCCTGGCCCTTTGGGTCTCCGTCAAAGAGGGCAGTTCCAACTTTTCAAAGAAACTGTCTTCCTCCTCAGCGTTCCCCAACCTATCTTCAGTATAAAGCTGCTCATAAAAAGCCCGCAAAACCTCGCAAATCTCCTCCCCTTTAGACACCCACTGGTCCTTAGTGTTCTTAAGTTTTTCAATGTAGGATTTTTGAAAACGAGCTCGAACTAAATTGGCTAATACCCTCCCTGACTTGTTGCCAAAGCGGAAGAAGGTGTGTTCCTTAAATTGATATGACTTCAGTGCCCGTTGTTGCAAATTAGCCTGAAGCATGCTCAATGTTTTATGATATTGAGCCCAATTTTGCGGGGATGGAACCTGAATCATCGCCCTCTTATCTTGCTGCAATTGCTGTGTGAGATCTATTATCAAGGCATTCAGAACTTTGTTTCTATGCCTGAGAAAGGCAATGATCTCTCCGCGTATGACAGCCTTTCCCGCTTGCCAGATGAGGGTCGGGTCTTCTCGGTGTTGTGCATTGTGTTCTAGGAATTGTGCCCATTTGTCTTTCAAAAAAACTTGAAAGCTTTTATCATCCTTAAGAAATGTAGGGAATTTCCAACAGTGACTAATGGGTATAGAATCCTCCCAATTCAAATCTGCCCATATTAACGCATGATCAGATACTGCCGGGGTGTCAATCCCAGTAGCAGCAATCAGGGGAAAAAAGGACACATCCCCCAAAATGTAATCAATTCTGGAGAGGGTACCATGCGCCTTGGACACATGAGTGTAATCTTTGTCTTCAATGTGCAGCACCCTCCAATAATCCATAAAATTTAAATTCTTACAGAGTTGGCTAAGCAGGGTAGGTTTTTTTGTGCTAGTTCGTGTGCCCGGGAGTTTATCTAGATGGGGGTCAAGAACACTGTTAAAGTCCCCAGCTAGAAGTTTCCTTCCAATACCGTGGGTGTGATATAAATTCGTGATTTTTGCAAAAAATTCTGAAGAGGGAGACTTCGGACCATAAGATTCCCTATAGTAACATCTTTACCATTTAATTTTCCTGTGATTATGATATACCTCCCCTCTGGGTCTATCAATTCCCTGGCTACCTGAAACGAGAGGCTTTTGTGTACTAGAATCGCAACACCTGCTTTCCTGCCCAGAGCAGCCGAAAAAAAACATTGGCCGACCCAATCTCTGCATAGTTTTTTGGATTCTGCCTCACTCAAATGCGTTTCCTGTAGACATGCAATCTGCACTTTAGACCTTTTTAAAAATTGCAATACCTTAGTTCTCTTAATCGGGTGGCCCAGGCCATTCACATTAAGGCTGGCTAGCTTCAAATAAGTCTTACCCAGAGCAGTATAAATAGGTCTCCGCCGGGGTAAATACTTGGAGGTGATGAAGGGCTCCCCAGCCTAAGCCCATCATCTCATTTACCATACACCAGAGTGAAAAAAAATCTAATGCTACAAAAACACTTCTCCATTTTAAAACTGTTAAGGCAGTGAGAAAACAAAAAAAAAGGAAAGTACCCAGAGCTGCATTCCCCCCCTACCCACCCCCCCTGCCCCCCCTACCCACCTCCCCCTGCCCCCCCCTCCCCCCTCCCCCCCCCTGCCCCCCCCCCTAGTAACCCAACCTCGATCTCCGAGGTGCATAGCGTTATCAGTAAGTTCCCCCTGTCGAGGGAATCTCTTGGAAGTCACTACTGATGTGTCGTGTCCTCCACCCCTCCACAATCGCACAAGTTAAACAGAGCTCTAAAAGAAAACATTCAAGAGATAACAAGAATAACAAGGAGGAAGATGAGTACTCCACCAAAAGTCACGAAACTCAATAAGTTCAGCAGGCAGCTGCCAGCTGTAGGTCTTTGCCATCTCAGAGCAGACGGGATCCAGCATACTGTCGCCTCGGCGTTTGCTGCCCCATCGTCAGCCCCCGGAACCAGTCCAGCAAAAGGTTATCCCATAGCATGCGTTTGTTATAGTACCCCTGGGACCCCCGTCAGTCCTCCTCTGGCTCTCTACCGATTAGGTCCGCGAGGTAAATGGAGCGATGTCGAGGGGGGTCGCCTCTATTAGGGAGTCCGCAGGCAGGTTGGGGAAGTCACTTGAGGCAATAACAATCTGGAGGCAACAGTTCGCAGGCGCCGGGAAAGCCATCTCCCGCCATAGGGACCAATAAAAGCAAACTGCGTGCCCAAGCTCCATCTGCAGAAAAGAGCTCCCGATGCAAACCCAGTGCCTGAATCTGTCGCTGAGTTGGTAATACCACGCGTTTCCCGGCCTTAAGGGGGGGAGTATCCCCACCGCCATAGAACTAGCGTGACTGTGTCCCAAGATGGCCGATCTCCCATAGGAGTAATAGCAAAGTCCGTAGGCCCAGGATAGACCTGGCGTGTTCCAGGCGTGATAAGCCATGTGGGGAGCACTCGTAGCCCATCTTCCTCAACCGAACAAATCGCATAGTAAAACTAGAAACGTACTAGAAAGTCAAACGGGCTCGCATTATATAGCCGCCATAAATTCCTTAGCCCGTTCAGCATCCGTAAATACATGCTCCTTACCTCCATGCTTAAACTTCAAAGTGGCCGGGAACGCAAGCTGAAAACGGATGTTTTTGTTGAAGAGGTCCGTACAAATAGGACTAAATAGTTTGCGTTTCTGTGAGATAGACGCAGAGTAATCCTGAAACAAGCGAACATCCCCATCCCTGTATTTCAGTACACGTTTCATGCGGTAAGCCTGAAAGATTTTTTGTTTCTGGGACCAGTTGAGCAATTTGGCGATGATTAACCGTGGTCGCGGGTCACCATCTCGTCGTCTGCCCAGTCTATGTGCTCTTTCTATGCGAAAATCACGGCCCAGCTCGGGCAGATCCAAGGCCTCTGGGAGCCATGTTTCTAATAGGTTCTCCAAATTAGCTTCTCCCTCCGATTCCGGGATCCCCGCGATCCTGATGTTGTTGCGCCTCGCCCGGTTTTCTAAATCATCGATCTTTTCAGTTTGGGCGGCTACCGTCGATTCAAGGACTTGCACTCTACCTTGCGTAGTAAGAGAAGCATCCTCGAGATCAGAGACCCGTGTTTCAATTTCTGCGAGTCTCGGAGGGAGTTCTGCAAAGGAGTCCTTCAGCTCTTTTATCTGCGTTAATAACGCAGTGAACTTCCCGTCCAGAGCGGCCACCACTGCATTGGTGACATTTAGAGTTAGGTCCTGGGAGGGTGTGGAAATATTCGGCGAGTTTGGTGGAGTCTGCTTTGCTGAGGTGTCCGCCATTTTGAGTGCAGCAGGGCCCGTTTTTTCTTTTTCTTTCCTGCTTCCCTTTAAGGGCATGCTCCCGGAATTTTTCAGCATAAACCGATCTATAGACATGAAGCACTGCCGTCCAGCGTAAAAATTGCTTGTTTAATGGAGGTTTGGAGGCGATGTCTGCAGATTGTGGAGGGGTAAGGCACGGAGCCAAAGCAGAAACGTCCGCTCAGCTACATCACGTCACGTGACCCCCCCCCCCAGGTAAGTTCTTTTCTACAGACCCCGCTGCCTTGAGCATCCGGCTGGACGTCCAAGCCGCAACCTTGGACGTCTGGTTTGGACGTCCAGCCGGGCGCTCAAGGCAGTGGGAAGGTCCATGAATGGACGCCGCGACTCTCGTGGAATAACATCATTCCTCCATGTATTGCTGATGTCATTTACCAAACTGCCACTTCCTCTGAAATCTCTCCAGACAGTGAATCTACAGCTCTGCACAGGAGATGAATGCAGACCCCTGGCTTTCCTTTCCCATTAGCTCTTATTTGTTAACTCTTCCTCATGTGTGTGTGTGAGTGAGAGAGAGAGAGAGAGAGAGAGAGAGACTCTACTTATGAGCTCGGGCTCTGCCTTCAGTCTCTCGCAGGTCAGGAGCCATCTCCAGGCGGGGAGGATGGGATAAGGAGATCCCAGATCCCAAAGGTTAGCGTGACCCGAGTGCCTCCCAGGCAGTGATTCCCTCCCCATCAGACGCCCTCCTTTTGGAAGCCCCAAGACCTCCATGGCCCACGCCCACCCCCGCCGCCACACATGGCCACGGAAATGCCACCCTGCCGGCTCCTCGGATGCCGCAACCTCCCGCTGCCTTGAGCGCCCAGCTGGACGCCCAAGCCGCAACCTCATTCATACAGCTTGGGCGTCCAGCCGGGCGCTCAAGGCAGCGAGAAGTTCCATGAACGGACGCCGCAACCTCCCGCTGCCTTGAGCACCCGGCTGGATGCCCAAGCCGTGACTTCAGACGTCTGGCTTGGGCGTCCAGCCCGGCGCTCAAGGCAGTGGGAAGGTCAATGAACGGACGCTGCGACCTCTCTGCTAAACTGCTCCGCCACACTCGGGGAGGAGAAGAAGGGAAGGCTTTCGGGGTCTTCAGCTCCCCTCTCCTCGCAGGGTGAACTTTCTGGAAAGCTGGCACAGTGGGGGGTTGTCGCCTGCCTCTTTAGGGCATCCCCGTGGAGAGGAAAGGGTTAACCCCCCTCCCTGACTCCCCTGGCTGCAGGGCACCGTGAATTAGAACTCTGATTCTATGGCTGCGGTGGCAGGGCAAGCGGGCCCAGATCGGGCCTTTCCAGCTGCCTGGCACTAGAGTGAAAGGAACATGTTTTAAATGACTTTTGTGCAGAGAAGATTGAAGGAGGGAGATCCAGAGGGGGCGAAGATACAGCTCAAGGCAGCGGGAAGCTGACTGAACACCACACTAACGCCAGGGTCAGGGTAGGTGGTAAATTTGCAGTTTAAAGACGCGGCAAAATAGCTGGTTAAAAGGCGATAATCTGGGTGCACGTTACTGTATCGGAGGGAATAGCTAAATCGATCATTAACATATCATATACATGCGGCGGGTGGAGAAGGATACGCGTCCATTTCAATTAGCGGTAAGGACGTGTAAAACCGGATAGTGAATCGCGGGTTCGCCTTACACGTCCAAATTGTGCGTCCAAAGCGGGTTAGAAACAGGGTAACCGCGGCCGTGCTCTACTGTATCGGCCTGATTATTTGTAGAGAGTAAAAGCCAAAGCAACTTTGCTATTCTACTCAGTTCAACAACCAAATGTAAAAATGTAAATTGTAGACACCCTGAGTCTACAAGAGCATTTTCCAACTGCACCTGGATCAAAAATTCCTTAAATCCCCAATGTGGAATATCCACCAAGCTACAGATTGAGACAGTGTTCACCCATTCATGTTCCCACTTTTCATTCTCAATCTGGGGCTCTGCCTCCACACCCTGCTTCGTCTTGCATTGTTTGTCAGCTAGTGTTCCCACACCATGTCTTCCAGCTATAGGCACTCTTCATCCATATGTTCCTTTGACTTATAAATAGAACATGCCTGGGGGATGGGTTCTCCTTTGCTTTACCTACTTTTTCCATGGGCTCTTCATTTTATGCCTTTTCATACGAGCAGCGATCTCCCTCTTGTCCATTCCTCGCACAAAGCGCACAGAAGGAAATAGTATCTGTAGCCTCATTCCTAGGTTGTGTCAGTATGTCCGAGGCTCCCTTTTCCTTTAGTTGGAGGATCATCCCTACTTTGGAGGTTTGCCTTTATCTGTGTGGATTTTACTCTGTGTGCATGGAAACTTGAAAACCTTAGGAGATTATTGCGGTCTGTAGGTTTGCGATGAATTGTAGTTATGAATCTGCCATCCTGTGCACTAATTGCCACATCCAGAAAAGTGATACAATGTTTGGAGGTTTGTGCTGTAAATTGTAGATTCAAATCCACAGTGTTGATCCACACCAAAAATTGTTGCAACTGTGTATCAGACCCTTCCCAGATGAAAAAAATGTCATCAATAAAGCGGTACCAACATTTAATGTGTTGCCTAAGGTTTTCGAGTTTCCATGCACACAGCTTTAAAATGGGACTTCCTGCAAGTCAGTATTTTAGAGCTAAACGCATATGTTCGACCACTGAAGATTTTGAAATCCAGGCCAATATTTTGGTGGGCAGGTTCTCTGAACGGGGATACCCTCAGAAAGCCATCACTAGGGCTTACAAGAGAGCCAAGTTTAGCGATCGTCAGATGCTTTTACAGTACAAACCGACCAGGGAAGAGACCAGGTTAACTTGTGTATTACGGCAAACCACAGCAGTAGATGCCATCATAAGTGCCATCAAACGTCACTGGCACGTTCTTTCCCTGCACAATGCTTTCAAGGAATTACCTATGTTTGCCATGGCCCGTGGTAGAAATATCAGGGACAAGACTGTCCATGCACAGATTGAAAAAAGATCTGTAGAAGAGACAGTAATAGCTCATCAACACTGTGGTCACTGTAGTTGGTGTGCCCAAACACTTACGGGGATACTTTGGGAGGACCCCGCTACCAAATATAAAGTGTGGAGGAGACACAACACAAATTGCAATTCAAAAAATGTGGTGTATGCTATCATATGTCCATGTCCAAAGCTTTACATAGGCCGGACTTCACGACCGATTAGAGTGAGACTAAGTGAACATAAATCTAGATTCACTACAGCTAAAATGACTGCACCCATGGTACAACATCTTATGGATTATGGCCACACCATAAGTGAATTAAAATGGACAATTCTGGAACAAATACAACCTTCGCCCAGGGGGGGCGACATGGGGGCATCACTCAATTATCGTGAAGCTTTCTGGATGTTTACACTAACTTCATCAGCCCCACATGGCATGAATGAAGAATTGAATTTAAACACTGTATTGTGAATTTGGTTGATTTTTTCCATCTTGATTTAACAGTTCTCCACGGAGTATAAAGCGCATGACAAACAGATCATCATGCACTTTGAGTTTATGACACATGGTAAAGTCACGGAGCCAGTTGAAGTTTTTTATGGCACCAATAAGTGTGATGACACAATAAAGATTTTCATACCCAGCTCGGTTTTTCATGTCATCAGCACTTCGAGTCAGCGAGGTATAATCATGTTTGTTTATTTTTAACAAATTATACGGAGCCAATACATTTTTTTCACAAAAAATTTTTCATTAATGCACATACACAAATACACAAGTTCTTTTATTAATGCACATACAGCAATATACAAGCTTTTTCTCATATGCAACAACTTAGGTTTGGAAATAACACATTGATTAACAAACGTTGCTGAGCGGTAAAATACTTTGGGGTGGATTTTAAAAGCCCTGCTTGCATAAATTCGCCCGGATTTACGCGAGCAGGGCCTTGCGCGCCAGTGCGCCTATGTTCCATAGGCCTACCGGCACGCACAGAGCCCCGGGACTCGCGTAAGTCCCGGGGTTTTTCGAGGGGGGCGTGTCGGGGGAGTTTCGGGGGGCGGGGACGATTGGCGCGGCATTTTGGGGGCGGGATGCGGCATTTCGGGGGCGGCCCTGGGGGCATGGTTTCGGCCCGGGGCGGTCCGGGGGCATGGCCGCGCCCTCCGGAACCGCCCCAAGGTCGCGTCTCGGTGCGCTAGCGGCCCGCTGGAGCGCAGGGATTTACTGCTCCCTCCGGGAGGCGTAAATCCCCCGACAAAGGTAGGGGGGGGTTTAGATAGGGCCGGGGGGGTGGGTTAGATAGAGGAAGGGAGGGGAAGGTGAGGGGAGGGCGAAAGTGAGTTCCCTCCGAGGCCGCTCTGATTTCGGAGCGGCCTCGGAGGGAACGGCGGCAGGCTGCGCGGCTCGGCGCGCGCCGGCTACACGAAATTGGCAGTCTTGCGCGCGCCGATCCAGGATTTTAGCGGCTACGCGCGTATCTACTAAAATCCAGTGTACTTTTGTTTGCGCCTGATGCGCCAACAAAAGTACGCGAAGGCGCGCTTTTTTAAAATCTACCCCTTTGGTTCTAAGCTCATTGACTTTAGATAAGTCCCCAACCAGGTCCTTTTCAGTCTCTTTGTTCAGAGCCTTGACTTGAAACACGGTTTCCAACCAGGTCGTCCTCTGACGTAATCTGTCCATCAACTGAAAAAGCATTTTTGATAGGATGGTACAAGTTTCTTTCATGGGATTGGTTCAGACAGTATCCCCTTCCAGTCACTTTAATCGGAAGGAGTGAGTTTCAAGGCACTTGTCCGGGGGATTCGGAAAGGAACACAGCCAGCTAGACGCGGCGAACAACTACTTTTGATTTCCAGCTAAACTTGAATCACACTTTGAAAAATGTTTTGGCGAGGCACAGAATTCTTCAAGGTTGGCGAACATCATTGAAGATATTCACCTGAGGAAGGAGTTATATCTGAAACATGAACTGTTTGTGTCGGGAGTGATTTAAAATCATTGGACATTTACTACGCCAGTGTGGAAGTCTAAGATGGACCCGCTTTAAGTTAAGTTGGTATTTTTTTCTACTTCAAAGAAAAACATTTTTTACCCCCACGGTTGTCCCTTGAACATTTTGAGATTTATAATCTTTCGTCAAAAATTTTTTCTAAAAAAAATATAAATAACTGTTCTAGTGGTGGTGGCTGGGATTGATGATTATATTCCAATTATGTATTGGTACTGAGTTGCCCACACTATATATGAAATTTCCACCTCTCCACAAAAGTTTTTTCAAACAACTTTTTAAAAAAAGAATTCTTTGCAAGAAATTATTTTTGAAAGTTTTGTTTCACAGAATGTAGGGTAATTAAGTGATTATTTTTAAAGTACACACTTTGAAGATAGTAAAAAAATTGTTTAAAAAATGCAGTGAAATACAATTCATCAACGATCACAGCAGCCACATGAATATTTGGGCCAGGCGAGGGGCTGATGGGAGGAAGGGAAGCGGGGTAAAATGGGCCATTTTGGAGAATCGGTCCACTACTACCTATATTACTGTATTGCCCTCAGAGGGTGGAAGATCCACAATGAAGTCTGTGGAAATGTGAGTCCATGGCTTCGTGGGCGTAGGAAGTGGTTGTAAGAGACCCTGAGTTTTTCCTGTTAGCATTTTATGTTGGGCACTGCTTGGGTAAGAATTGACGTACGCTTGAATATCCTTGTGCATCACAGGCCACCAAAAAAATTGCCGAAGATTCAGAGTCCAGTCACGTCCTGGATGTCCAGCCAACTGGGAGTCATGTGCCCAGGCTAGCACCTTGGTACGGAGTTTCTTTGGCACCACCGTTTTCCCCGGTGGTACCGTAAATGTAGCAGCCGGGTCGATGATATGCTGAATGGACTCATCCGAGTCTTCTGTAGAGAAAGAGCGGGACAGGGCATCTGCCTTAATGATCTTACTAGCGGGTCAATAGCAGAGTTAAAATGTGAGAAGAAGAGTGCCCATCAAGCTTGGCGCGGGTAAAGACGTTGGGCCTCTTGGAGATATATCAAGTTCTTATGGTCAGTAAAAATGGTTATACAATGTTTTGCTCCCTCAAGCCATTGACACCATTCTTCTAGTGCAAGCTTAATGGCTAGGAGCTCCTTGTTACCAATCGAGTAATTATGTTCCACTGGAGAGAACTTTCTAGAAAAGTAGGAGCATGTGTGAGATGTTCCAGATGTGTTATTTTGGCTGAGCATTGCTCCTACTCCAACAGCGGTGGTGTCTACTTCTGCCATAAATGGACGTCTAGGATCCGGGTGCCAAAGGCAAGGTTTCTGCAGGAAGGATTTTTTAAGGTCCTGGAAGGCCCCTTCAGCTTCAACAGGCTGCTCCTTGATGTCCACCCCCTTGCGAGTTAGAGCAGAGAGAAGAGCAGCCAGCTTGGAAAAGTTCCGGATAAAACTACGATAGTAGTTGGTGAAACCCAGAAAGTGCTGTAGCGCACGTAACCCAGTAGGCTGAGGCCATTCTTGGATACATTTTAACTTGGAGGAATCCATTTGGAAGCCCAGATTGGAAATAATGTACCCCAAGAAGGTTAGAGATTCTTTTTCAAAGACGCATTTTTCAACCTTGGCAAAAATTCTATTCTTTCTTAAGCGTTGCAAAACCTGTAAAACAAGTTGTCAATGCATATGTAGATCCCTGGAAAAAATCAATGTTGCCCAAGTAGACTACCATGCATACATAAAGCAAGCCTCAAAATATTTAATTAATAAAGTGCTGGAAGACTGCAGGAGCATTAGTTAGACTGAAAGGCATGACGAGATATTCATAATGACCGTCCCTGGTATTAAAAGCCATCTTCCACTCATCACCCTCTCGTATCCTGATCAAATTGTATGCTCCTCGTAGGTCTAATTTTGAGAACACCCTGGTTCCCTGTAAGCGGTCAAAGAGTTCAGCTATTAATGGTAGTGAATAGTGGTCCTTGATAGTAATAGCATTAAGCCCCCGAAAATCGATACAGGGTTGCAAAGTCCCGTCTTTTTTCCCAACAAAGAAAAAACCAGCCCCAGCTGGGGCCTTGGACTGTCTGATAAACCCCTTCTTCAGATTGTCCTGAATATATTCAGCCATATCCTGAGTCTCTGGGACGGATAAGGGATAAACTCTTCCATGAGGCAGAGTGGTTCCAGGGACTAATTTAATGGCACAGTCAAATTCCCAATGCTGAGGCAAAATGTCGGCTGCTTTCTTGGAAAATACATCTGCAAACTGATTATAGTGAGCAGGCAATCCCTCCAGGATAGAGGTACACAAATAGCTACTGGAAGAGGCTGTTCCCTTAAGGCAGGTTTCGTGACATGCAGAACACTAATGAGTTAATTTTAAAGAGGACCAGTCGAACTGGGGGTTATGGCGTTACAACCAGGGAATACCAAGAACGACTTTCTGGATGACATAAACAGAGAGTTGTTCTGTGTGATTAGGTGCAATGAAGCAATCCAGAAGAACCGTTTGGTGTGTTATTCTCCCTGGCAAAAGGTCTCCGTGGATAGAGGAGATAGTCAGCAGTCTTGGGTATGGATGGATAGGAATGAGCAGTTGTTTCATGATATCTTGCAAGATGAAATTTCCTCCAGCCCCAGAATCTACTAGAGCCAGCACGGTGAATTTCTGACCTTCGAGGCAAAAGGTAACAGGCAAGGAAAGTGGAAGGGCTGGTGAAGTGATGCCTAGGGTTACTCCCCCGGAGGGCCCTAAACTTTGTAATTTCCCAGGACATAAAGGACAGCCAGCAATGAAATGGCCTGAACTTCCGCAATATAGACAAAGGCCAGCCTTGTGACGCCTTTGTCGTTCCTTTGGGGAGAGAGGACCACGTCCAAACTGCATAGGTTCTTCTGTAGTTCCTTCAGAGATTGATGAAGTGCGGGAAACTGATGAAGAGTGTGGAAGACAAGGAACTGTCATACGCCTTTTTGAACCCAGAGCCTCACGAGCCCTTTCTTGCAGATGGTGGTTAATCTTGGTCTCTAGTTCAATGAGGGCTTTCAACGAAGAAGGAAGTTCCTGAGCTGCCAGCTCATCCTTAATCATATCTGACAGTCCTTCAAGAAATATGGTCTGAAGGACACGTTCCTCCCAATGGAGTTCAGAGGCTAAAGTTCTGAATTCAATCATGTAGTCAGTGAGAGTATGTCCTCCTTGATGGATATGTAGCAGATCGGCTCCTGCGGCTGCCTTTTTACCAGGTTCCTCAAACACAGTTCTGAATAACTCCAAAAACTGAGGAAAATCATGTAAGACTGGATCTGAACGGTGCCACAGTGGAGAGGCCCAAGCCAATGCCTTGCCTTCTAACAGGGACAAGATATAAGTTGTCTTCGTCAAATCATCTGGAAAGAGGTTAACTTGAAGACGGAAGTGCATGTTGCATTGGTCGAGAAACCCCAGGCACAGACGAGGTTCGCTGGAGTAACGTAGCGGAGCAGGTAGCGGAATTACCGGACGAGGGTATGTCTGTATTACTGATGCTGTCGATGCTGGTGGAGGACTGGCTTGGGCTGTGACCACTGCATCTAAGTGAGCGTGGAGTCGACCTATGGAAAATGCCAAGGACTCCGATATCTGCTGTTGCTCCATCATCTGTTGGGCGAAACCTGAAATGGCTGGCAGATCAGAGGCCTCTACCGAGTCCATGGCCTTGGTATTCTGTTACTGATCTGGCAGTGGACCCTTGGTCCAAAGTAGAGTTAGCGCTACCTAGGAGGGTAAACCCTCTTAGGTCCCTACTGTCGGAGGACGAGGCCTGATTAAGTAGACATGGAAAGAAGACTTCACCCTGGAAGCTCGTGATTCCCCCAGGTGGAGCCCGTAGAAACCCGGCCACTGGGACTTAGGAGACTCCCTGAAGATCAAAGAAGATCTAGATGCAGGTGCCTCCTGCAGGTCGTGTAATCCAAATAGCTGGCACCTCCAGCAGGTCAGTCAATTCAAGTGTAGATATTCAGAGAGTGGTCCGAAGCCGGTCTGAGGGTCGAAGCCAGAAGAATGGTCAGAAGCCGGTCCAGGGGTCGAAGCCAGAAGAATGGTCAAAAGCTGGTCCAGGGGTCGAAGCCAGAAGAATGGTCGGAAGCCGGTCCAAAGTTTGAAGCCAGAAGAATCCGTCCAACGAGAGGAGAATCAGGAACAAGGACCAAGAAGAACAGGAACCAGACGAGCAGGCAGCGGATCAAGAACTTGAGGTACAGGAACTCACAGGACCAAGATCCAAGGTACCAAGGCAAGGTCTGAGGAGCAGACCTTGCCTTAAATACAGGAAACCAGGAAGGAGTCCTATAGAGGAGCCATGACCATTTCCTGTCATGGTCCATTTAAATTACCCTAGCAGTCACGCGAGCGGCTCTAGGAGAACCGACTGGGGCGGAGTCAGCGGAAGAGGTGGCCATCTTGGAACTGGCACAGCCGCGAAGAAACTTCAGCGGCGGCTGCCGGCTCCCACGGGCGTCCCAAGGGGAGCCCGATGCCGTGGGTAAGTGGCCGGCCCCGGTCGCGGACCGCCACGACCGGCGGCCGTAACACAGCCTACACAAGCTTTTTGATGTGCATTTTAGCACTGTGATTATAGTTATTAAGCTTTACATTAATTTGCATGAAGTAGTTCATTAACTTTGAAGGTGCACAAAAGTTAGCAAGACTAAACGAGTATACGTTTACTACATGCAAATCCAAAAACATGTGTAACATCTGCTTTGTACGTAAGCCCTCTTTTACACTTTGTGGATGTGAAATTCTGCATATTTTAGAACCTAGCCTCCAGGGCTGAATGGAGTTAACATGGAATTTTATCCTCAGTTAAAAAAAAATAAAAGCAAAGACATTTATTGATCACAGCAAAGATGAAATTTCAAGTTTTGAGGTGTTTAGATTTTTGAAACATTTTTATAAAATTACAGACCAAATACTATCAAGGTTTCTGACAGAGACAGATTTTCCAATTGGCAGATTTACCTATGGGCAAATGTCCTGCTGTGTGAGTCACTTGTTTTACATCAGCAGCTGTGGGGCCATGCCATCTTATTTGGTGGGGGGAGGAAGCAGCCAGCTGTCTACATGCCTAAGGGCAGCTGGGGATATAAATGTACTGCAGCTTCATAGTAGAAAAAGACTGTAGATTGCCAAAACCATTCAAAAATTGTGGAGGGGCAAATTTTCCAAATGTATCTTGACCTTTAATTCCATATTTCCAAGTGGACTAACGTGCAACCACAAGTCTTTTACCATCAAGCTTTCATTATGCATCAAGGCAGGTAGTCTAGAATTAAAATGCTAAATATATTCAATGCTGATTGAAAACAAAGAAGGATCTGGTATATACTACAAAAATATGTCTCAGGTATGAGACTGCCAAAAAACATAAGGAATCATTTACTGTACCCTTAAATTAATTTTGAAAATAGGTGAGGTATCTGTAATTAAATGGAAAGATTCCATTTGGATATCTCTTTGATATAATACGCTATTGAACTACAGTATAATAAATCTATTAATTTGCCACAGTAGCAACAACATGGTTTATAATGTTTGGAGAATGCAATTTAAAATGGTTTATTGATAATATTTCAAGGACTTCAAGATAGATTCCATCCACCCATGACAAATGGTTAATACTTAAAAATTATTGGCCGGATTTGAAAAGCCCTGCACACATAAATCCCAGGATTTATGTGCATGGCCGGGCCTTATGCACGCTAGGCAAATTTTTAAAGGGGCCTGGCCATGTGCGTAAACTCTGGTAAGTGCACAAGTGCCAGGCCTCATCAAAGGGGTGGGCTGGGTCTGGATGGGGAGGGGGCGGGGTGGGATGGAGACCGGCCTGGATAGCGGCCAATAGCTGCTATCCCAGGGAAGTGTGCATCGGCAGCCGGCCTGCGCGCATAAAATACTTCTGCTCCCGAGGAACTGCAAGTAATGAAATAAAAAAATTTAAGGCAGGTAGGTTAGTTTTAGGGGGTGGGAATGAGAGGGGAAAGGGAAGGAAGGTTAGGCCGGGGGTTAGGGAAGTTCCCTCCCAGGTCACTCCTTAATTGGAGTGGACTGGGAGGGAACCGGGGAAGGCCCAATTGCGTCGCTGTGTGGAGTTTGCAAAAGTAGACTCCCCCCTAGCGCACACCACATGCACATACACACGTCGATTATAAAATCCACACGCGCAGGTGTGTGTTCATGTGTGCACACTGGGAACCACACGCACATTGACGAGCGGGCACACATTATAAAATCTTTATTGGGCTTAGTAAAATCCTCTCTAAATCATAATCAGAACCAAGGTAAATGCAGTTATGTTTTAAGCTGTTTTCAACCTCAAAAACTTCATGTGATTTAAAGCCTTCTTACAAGGATTTAATATATGATATAGTAGTATGGAATGGTTTGGGAGAAAGAAATTGGGTATAATTTGAAAATTCATACATTTATTTATATATTTGTTCATAAATATTTTTAGACCACCTTCCCATTCTATTGATTGCCCAGAATAGTTTAAGGAAGCAATATATACAATCAACAAACATAAAAATAAAATGTATAAACAGCACAATACATAACACACCAAAATCTCACTAATTAAAACCATGTTTGTTCACACAGAATTCTACATTCCACTGTATTTAGTCATCCTATGCCAGCCAATTTAAGGTACAACAGTCAGGTGGTATCTAGAGATCTATAGGGAAAACACACGTTTTTATCTGTTTTTTTTAATAAGGCTAAATTTTCATCTTGCCTGATCTCAATAGGCCAACTATTCCACTACATTGATGCCATTGTAGAAAACATTCTTCCTCTCAGCTGAGTGCTTTTAACGTTACTTAACAAGCTGCACTGCCTGGCTATAAGCTCCCTAGTTGGTTGATACCATTCTAATATGCACTTAAATGTGGAGGACAATTGTCCTCAGGTTACATCAAGCCAAGTTAAGGAGATTAAATCAGATTTTAACCTGAAAAGCAAAGTTGGGACACTTGTCCTCCTGGCTCAGCCAAGAGCAATTCTAGTATTTTGTATGGCTTGCAGACTGCACATCACTTTTGTGGGCAAATTTGCATACAGAACATTGTGGTAATCTAATTGCAAAATAACAAGCAGCCATATATTTTCACTGTTTTGAAGGCTTTTAAGCCTAGGATAGGATACAAGCCTCACTACTCTGATTCATATAAACTGTGTGAGTCACACCCATAATTTGAGATTTCAGGTTTAAAGCTGAGTCAACCACTAACAAAAGTGCCAAAAAAAATAAAAAATCTTACATTAACAAATTGTCAAAATAAATACAAAAACTGAGATATAGCTAGCTATACTCTAATGTACTTTATAAATGTGGTATCATACACAACAGTGCTTTTATTAGTCACTAATGAAGCAACTTAACGTTCCAGCATACCTGTTATAATCTTGCATCTACTGAACTATTATTTAATATGCATTAAAATATAGGCAAAATTGCCAGTCACATATCTGGTATGAAATAATGTTTTCTTTCATGAAAATTCAAAATGTGAACAAATCCTCCAGTGGCTTAAAATTCACAAGTTCTGCTAGTTCAAAATTGCAAGAGATATCCACTTCCAATTAAACCTGCTGTCTCATGGTGTTCAGATTGCAAAATAGGCTTAAATATTGGATAATTGGCTCATCAGTACAAGAACATACAACATGAGATTGACATAGTGGGTTAGACTAAAGGTCCATCAAGCCCAGGATCCTGATTCTAACAGTGACCAATCCAGGACAGGATCCGAAAGGGTAGCTAGATTCCAAGCTACTAAACCCAAGAATAAGCAGTGGATATCTGGTTCTGCAACTCCACCTTAATAATGGTTAATGGACTTTTTCTCTAGAAAACCTGTCCAAACCTTATTTAAATGCAGCTACATTAATAGCTTTCAATATATCCTCTGGCAATGGATTTCAGAGCTTAATTACCCATTGAGTAAAAAATGTTTTCTCTTATTAATTTTAAATGCACAACTTAGAAACTTGATTGATTGTGTGACACCTAGAAGTTATTCTTTTTAAAAGAAATAGTAGCCTAGTGGTCAGAGCAATGGGCCCTCACTTAAGGAAGGTAGGGTTCAATTCCCATTCAGGGATACCTAAGGAAAATTACCTTTCCCTCTGACAAAAAAAAAATGTGGTGAATGATGATTATTTTCAGAAGGCATTTTACAAAGTTCCTCATGAGAGGCTTCTAGGAAAAGTAAAAAGTCATGGGATAGGTGGCAAAGTTCTTTCATGGATTACAAACTGGTTAAAAGACAGGAAACAGAGAGTAGGATTAAACGGACAATTTTCTCAGTGGAGGAGGGTGGGCAGTGGAGTTCCTCAGGGATCCGTGCTTTTGAGTATGGGATGGATTTTCAAAGGATTTATGCACGTATGGGGGATTACTCACATCGGGCCTATTTTCAAAAGGCCCAGCCATGTGCGTAAAGCTCAGGGACGCATCTAAGTCCCAGGGCTTCCAAAAAGGGGCAGGGTGGTCTGGGGGTGGAGTCAGAAGCTCCTGGCTCACTGGCCATTTGCTTCTGTGCCGGGGATCGCTCGCCAGCAGTTGGCCGGCGCGCACAACTTACTTCAGCCCCAGGGTAGGGGGGAAAGAGCGGGGAAGGTAGGGGAAGGAAAGGTGGGGTGGGGAGTAGGGAACGGAGGAAGGCAGCGTGGCTCAGCGTGGGTTTGGCACGTTCAAGATGCACAATTGTGAACTCCCTTCTGCGCGCCGACCCCCGATTTTATAACATGCGCGTGCCTGCTCGAGCACATGGATGCACTCACGCTGGTTTGAAAATCTACCCCTAATTTATAAATAATCTGGAAAGCAATACGACTAGTGAGGTAATCAAATTTGAGATTTTACAAAATTATTTAGAGGAGTTAAATCACAAGCAGATTGTGATAAATTGCAGGAAGACCTTGAGAAACTGGAAAATTGGGCATCCAAATGACAGATGAAATTTAATGTGAATAAGTGCAAGGTGATGCAAAGAGAGAAAAATAACCCATGCTATAGTTACATGATGTTCATATTAGGAGCTACCACCCAGGAAAGAGATCTAGGCATCATAGTAGAAATACATTGATCTTGTCGGCTCAGTGTGCTATGGCAGTCAAAAGAACAAACAGAATGTTAGGAATTATTAGGAAGGGCATGATGAATAAAACGGAAAATGTCATAATGCCTCTGATTCGTTAAATGGTGAGAACGCACCTTGAATATTGTTTACAATTCTGGTCGCCGCATCTCAGAAAAGTTAGTTGCAATGGAGAAGATACGGAGAAGGGTGACCAAAATGATAAAGGGGATGGAACAGCTCCCCTATGAGGAAAAACTAAAGAAGTTAGGACTGTTCAGCCTGAAGAAGAGACAGCTGAGGGGGGGGGGGGGTATGATAGAGGTGTTTAAAATCATGTGAGGTCTAGAATGGGTAAATGTGAATTGTTATTTACTTTTTCGGATAATAGAAGGACTAGGGGGCACTCCATGAAGTTAGCATGTAGCACATATAAAACTAATCAGAGAAAGTTCTTTTTCACTCAACACACATTTAAACTCTGGAATTTGTTGCCAGGGGATGTGGTTAGTGCAGTTAGTGTAGTTGGGTTTAAAAAAGACTTGGATAAGTTCTTGGAGGAGAAATCAATTTCCTACTATTAATCAGGTTCATTTAGAAATTAGCCACTGTTATTACTAGCATCAGTAGCATGGGATAGACATAGTTTTGGGGTACTTGCCAGGTACTTGTAACTGGATTGGCCACTGTTGGAAACAGGATGCTAGGCTTGATGGACCCTTGGTCTGACCCAGTATGGCATGTTCTTATGTTCATGTATGCTCATTCCACTACACTCTTTATTTCATAGATCTGTATCATATCTTCACTCAGCTGTCTCTTAGTGCAGTTAGTATAGTGGTGTTTAAAAAAGGATTGGATAAGTTCTTGGAGGAGAAGTCCATTACCTGCTATTAAGTTCCCTTAGAGAATAGCCACTGCCATTAGCAGTGGTAACATGGAATAGACTTAGGTTTTGGGTACTTGCCAGGTTCTTATGGCCTGGATTGGCCACTGTTGGAAACAGGATGCTGGGCTTGATGGACTCTTGGTCTGACCCAGTATGGCATTTTCTTATGTTCTTATGCATCATGGAGTGATATAGATGCATTATGATATTCTCTGTTTCATTCTCCATTCCTTTCCTAATAATGCCTAGTAGGGATGTGAATCATTTTTCTGACCGATGAAAATATTGTACAATATTTTCTCATCCGTCAAGTATCAGGGGGTCCCTGAAAGTCATAGGAAAACCCCGCAAAATTTTCATGTGGTTTTCTTATCGTTTGGGGGGGGGGGGAGAAAGTAGGAGTGTACATTCATTTGCAACATATTGGCAATCCGCAACCAATATGCCATATTCGTTGTATTTGTGGGGGTCACAAAACATACGGCAAACCCCATGAATACAACGTATCACTAACGAATAAACCCCCACCCTCCTGACCCCTCCAAGACTTGCCGAAAGTCCCTGGTGGTCCAGCGGGGGTCCTGGAGCAATCTCCTGCAATCGGGCCATCGGTTGCAGGTATTCAAAATGGGGCCGATAGCCTTTGCCCTTACTATGTCACAGGGGCTACCGGTGCCATTGGTCGGCCCCTGTCACATGGTAGGAGCAATGGACGGCTGGCACCATCTTGTGCTCCTACCATGTGACAGCGGCCGACCAATGGCACCGGTAGCCCCTGTGACATAGTGAGGGCAAAGGCTATCGGCGCCATTTTGAATACTGGCAGCCGATGGCCCGAGTGCAGGAGATCACTCCAGGAACCCTGCTGAACCACCAGAGACTTTTGACAAGTCTTGGGGGGGTGAGGAGGGTAGGGTGTTGTAGTTAATTAAATTTAAGGGGTTGGGATGGGGTTTTTTTGGGAAACGAATACATATGTAACTAATGAACGGATCAGGGTCCCCGAGAATGGATGCAATGGATTTGGGTTCCGACAAATAAGAATACCGAATGGGATGAATCCGTCCCTGCTGCACATCCCTAGAAGAAAGGGCACACAGAAAAAAAAACCCAAACCCACGCTGACCCTTTAAATCTAATTATTTAGAATCACCCACCCTCCCAACCCCCAAAAACTTTCCTAAAGTACCTGGTGGTCCAGCGGGGGTCCCAGGAGCAATCTCCCACTCTCGGTCCTTTGGTTGCCACTAATAAAATTGGTGCCGATGGCACTTTGCCCTTATCATGTGACAGGGGCTATTGGTGCCATTGTCCAGCCCTATCACATGGTAAGAGCAATGGATGGCCACACCATTTTTTAAGATGGTGCTGGCCGTCCATTGCTCGTACCATGTGACAGGGGCCGGCCAATGGCACCAATAGCCCCTGTCACATGGTAAGGGCAAAGGGCCATCGGCGCCAATTTGTTTACTGGCAGCCAACGGCCCGAGAGCGGGAGATCGCTCCCGGGTCCCCCACTGGACCACCAGGTACTTTAGGAAAGTTTTTGGGGGGTTGGGAGGGTGGGGGATGCTAAATAATTAGATTTAAAGGGTTGGGTGGGTTTTGTTTTTTGGCTCGGAACAGCCGAAAAAACCAAAACGTCTGGACCGCGGGAAACGAAGATTTCCCGCGGGTCCATGATGCCGAAACCGGAACCGATTCATATCCCTAATGCCTAGTCTATTTACTTTCTTGTCTGCTGCTGAGCACTGAGCAGATCTCAATGTGTTGACAATGATGTTGCCTAGATCATTTTTTTGAATGGTGACTCCTAATGTGAAAACTTGCATTGTGTAGCTATAAATTGGAGTACTCTTCCCTAAGTGCATCCCTTAACACTTATCCACATTAAATTTAATTTCCCATTTGCATACACAATCTCCCAGCTTTGGAAGGTCTTCTTGCAATTTTTCACAATCCTCTTGTGATTTAACAACTTTGAACAATTTTGAGTCATTGACAGATTTGATTGCCTCACTTGTTCCCATTTCAAGGTAATTTATAAATATGTTAAAAAGGAGTATGCCAAGAGCAAATCACTGGGGCTCTCCACTATTCACCTTTATCCACTAATAATATATACTATTTAGCCCTACTCACTGTTTGCTTTCATTTAACCAGTTCCCAATCCAGAATAGGACACTGACCCTTATGCCATGACTTTTCAATTCCCTAAGAAGCCTCTCATGAGGAACTTTGTGAAATGTTTTCTGGAAATCCAAATACACTATATCAATTTGCTCAGCTTTATCCACATGTTTATTTACACCCTCAAAAAAATTGTAGCAGATAGGTGAGGCAAGACATACTTTGGTTAAATCAATCTTGGTTTTGTCTCATTAAATTACACCTATCTATATGCTCAGTAATTTTGTTTTTTATGATAGCTTCTACCATTCTGAATGGCAGACATGTCAGATTCACCTGTCTGAGTTTCCAGGATCACCTCTGATCTCTTTTATAAACTGGCATTATATAGGTAACCCTCCAAATTACAAATTAACAAATACAGCTCTGCAGTTTCATTTTTCAGTTTTTTTTTTAGCACTCTGGGATAAACACCATCTGGCCCATGTTATTTGCTTCTCTTTAGTTTGTGAATTTCACCTAGTAATTCTTCCAGGTTAACTGAGATTTAATTCAGTTCCTCTGAATCATTACATTTAAATATTACTTCTCACATGGGTATCTGCCTTACATCTTTCTCAGTGAATAATGACGCAAATAATTCATTTAAAGATGAATTTTAAAAGAGATCCCTGTGCCAAAAAGAGCAGATGTATGTGCATCTAGAACATGCATGTCTCCAAAGAATTTCATAAACTTGTCACCTACGTGCACAAGAGATATGTTCATATGTAGCACTGTGAATGCAGTGCATGTCCAGTTCATTTCTGTGCAAATTTACTTCTGTTGTTGATCAATTGAAAGTCTGAATAAAACTATTTTTACTTACATATGAAGTGCTTGAGGGTTCTGGGTAAACTGGGGGAGAGTGCAGGCTAAAAAACAAAGGGGTCTTTTTGACCTAGATATAGGCTGGGCAAACTGATGGATGAAAAGGTTAAATTGTCCATTTCCTTCAAATGTGCATGTTTTAAAATGTACTCACTTGTGTGTGTAAATGCAAACTATTCCCAGATGTTCACATCCATCATTAAAATTAGGAGTCCTATTTTATAACATTTGCCTGTACCTGCGGCATCAGATATAATATTTCAGTACATGTTGCATCTCACCAATATCCATTTATATGGGCACAGGCATGCTCTTTTTAAAATTATCTTCCCTGCTACACTCTTGTTATCCCTAAGTGTCTCTTTTATCCCTTGATCATTTAATGGTCCCACTGATTCCCTCACAGGCTTTTTACTTCTAATGTACCTGAAAAAAAAATTATTATGAGTTATTGCTGCCATGTAAAGCTTCTTTTCAAATTCTCTCTTCGCCTTCCTTACCAATGCTTTGCATCCAGCTTGCCAGTGCTTACGCTATTTCCTGTTTTCTTCATTAGGATTTCTTTTCCATTTCTTAAAAGATGTTCTCTTAGATGTGCCAATTTTATAACATGCGTGCTCCGGCATGCACATGTTATAAAATCTGTGTTCTGCGTGCACATGCGTGCCAGATTTTAAAAAACGTGTGTGCATGTGCGGGCAGTATGCATGGGTGGGGGCATTTTAGTACATTACACATGGCGATGAAATCGTGCCTTCCCCCATTCTCTCCTGTTCTGTTCCAATTAAGGACAGACTGGGAGGGAACTTCTCTATCCCCCCCTACCTAAACCCCCTCTTCTCTCCACCCCCTTACCCACCCAAAAACTTACAATGTTTTTGCTTCATTATCTACTACTCCCCTGGAGCAGAAGTAGTTTGCGTACGCCGGCCAACTGCCAGCGTGTGCTTCCCCAGGTCAGTGGCTAATGGCCACTGTCCTACCCCGTCCCTCCCCAACAGACCAGGGCCCCCCAGTCAACCCCCTTTTCAGGGCCTGGCAATTGTGTGCATATTGTCACTTATGCATGTGCCTGGGTCCTTTTGGAAATGCACAGGGCCCGGCCAAGTGCGTAAGTGATGATATTTGTGCGTATGGCCGATTTAAAATTCATCCCTTAGCTATTATAACCTCTCTCACCTCACTTTTTAACCATGTTGGAAGCCATTTAGCCTTCCTTCCACCTTTTCTAATGCATGGAGTAAATCTGGTCTGGGCTTCCAAGTGTTACAATGGACCTCTTAAGTATAGTTGGGAAATGGTATTCAAAAAAGAGGCATTGATAATTTTTCTTGGCCAAGGATAGGATTAGAGAATGACTTTATTATGAAAGAAGGTCAGGTACCAAGCTCAAAGAGGTGGCCTTGATTAGATCTCAGATATACTCAACAGCCTGTAAAAACAATGGATGAAATAGATGTAATGATGGTCATATCAAGACAATAATTGGCCATTTTCCTTTCCCTTCAAAGGCATGGCACTCGCAGCTTTCAAGTTGGGACAATTTTTGGCAACTATACTCAAATTTAAATCATTATGGGACAATTTTCATATCTTCCCATACAGATGCAAAATCCACAGGTACTTTTTACACACAGGCTTTGGATCAGTTTTTAAAGGGGAAGTATAAGTATACACTCCCTTTGAAAATGGCCAAAGAAAAATGTATCTGCAGAGATTTGTATTGAGCTTGCTTTGTATTTTGTGTTTATCAATGTAAGGCCTTTTGAATATTGCCTTCTTTGATTCAGACATTGCATTTCATAGTTCATCAAGCGGTATAAATGTCAAGTTATTGAAGATAAATAAACTCTTTGAAACATTTTTTTTCTCGTACAACATATATGCTAAGATATATTAAGGAAGCAAACCAAATTGGTAGTGCAGTAATAATGGGAGATTTCAAATACCACAATATTGACTGGATAAATGTAACATCAGGACATACTAGACAGATAAAGTTCCTGGATGGAATAAATGACAGTTTTAATGGAACAATTGGCTCAGAAACTGACGGAGAGGGAGCAATTTTAGATCTAATTCTCAGTGGAGCACAGGATTTGGTGAGAGAGGTAACGGTGGTGGGACCACTTGGAAATAGTGATCATAATATGATCAAATTTGAATTAATGACAGGAAGGGTGACAATAAGCAAATCCAAGGCTCTAGTGCTACATTTTCAAAGGGAAACTTTGATAAAATTAGAAAAATAGAAAAAAACTGAAAGGAGCAGCTACAAAAGTAAAAAGTGTGCAAGAGGCGTGGACATTGTTAAAAGGTACCATCCTAGAAGCACAGTCCACAGTCCAGATGTATTTCACAAATTAAGAAAGGTAAAACAATTACCAGCATGGTTAAAAGGTGAGGTGAAAGAGGCTATTTTAGCCAAAAGATCTTCATTCAAAAATTGGAAGATGGATCCAACAGAAGAAAAAGGATAAAGCATAAGTGTTGGCAAGTTAAATGTAAGATATTGATAAGACAGGCTAAGAAAGAATTTGAAAAGAAGTTTGCAATAGAGGCAAAAACTCACAATAAAAACTTTAAAAAATATATCCAAAGCTGAAAGCCTGCGAGGGAGTCGGTTGGACTGATAGATGATCGAGGGATTAAAGGGGCACATAGAGAAGATAAGACCATTGTGGAAAGATTAAATGATTTCTTTGCTTCGATGTTTACTGAAGAACATGTTTATTATCCCTCTTTTTTGAAGGGGGATAATAAACATGTTGTTAAAGGTGAACTTGTAGATGTAGTGTTTTTGGATTTTCAGAAGGCATTTGACAAAGTTACTCATGAGAGGCTTCCAAGAAAAGTAAAAATTCATGGGATAGGTGCTAATGTCCTTTTATGAATTTTAAACTGATTAAAAGACAGAAAACAGAGAGTAGGATTAAATGGACAATTTTTTCAGTGGATGGGGGTGGGCAGTGGAGTGCCTCAGGGATCTGTACTGGTGACCGTGCTTTTCAATATATTTATAAATGATCTGGAAATGAATACGACAAGTGAGGTAATCAAGTTTGCAGATGATACAAAATTATTCAGAGTAGTTAAATCACAAACAGATTGTGATAAATTTCAGAAGGACCTTGTGAGTAGAAAATTGGGCATTCAAATGGCAGATGAAATTTAATGTGGATAAGTGGAAAGTGATGCATATAGGAAAAGATAAACCATGGTAAAGTGCAAGATGCTAGGTTCCATATGAGGAGCTATCACCCAGGAAAAATATATAGGCATCATAGTGGATATTACATTGAAATTGTCGGCTCAGTGTGCTGCAGCAGTGAAAAAGCAAATAGAAAGTTAGGAATTACTTGGAAGAGAATGGTGAATAAAACAAAAAATGTCATAATGCCTCTTTATTGCTCCTTGGTGAGACTACACCTTGAATACTGTGTACAATTCTAGTTGCTACATCTCAAAAGAGATATAGTTGCAATGGAGAAGGTACAAAGAAGGGCAACCAAAATGATAAAGGGGATGGAACAGCTCCACTATGAGGAAAGACTAAAGAGGTTAGGGCTGTTCAGCTTTGAGATGACAGAGGTATATAAAATCATGAGCGGTCTAGGATGGGTAAATGTGAATTGGTTATTTACTCTTTCGGATAATAGAAAGACTAGAAGGCATTCCATGAAGTTAGCATGAGGCACATTTAAAACTAATCAGAGAAAATTCTTTTTCTCTCAACACTCAATTAAACTCTTGAACTTTTTGCCAGGGCATGTAGTTAGTGCAGTCATCTCTGGAAATCCAAACGATCATCAAAAAAATGAACCCGCCTAAACATACTATTGATGCCATACCAATTACAACGATAAAAAATCTTGAGCTATCAATAACTAAGGCGCTAACTGACATCATAAACCTTTCACTCACTGAAGGTGTTGTGTCCAAAGCTGTCCGACGTCTCTGCTCCACCCACCTTACCTCATTGGTGACTCCTTTCGGGGTTGATGGAAGGCTAGTTGCTGCGGCGTCTCCTGGCCGTCCTCCTCCAACGTTCCCGGACCGGCTTGACACTGCAAGCTGCCATGTTGACCAGATGCCTAAGGGCGCGGGCACGCGCTCGGCCCGACTGATGTACCAGCGTTGGCATGAACCTCAGGGGTGTCCCCCTGAGATGACGTCACCAGCTCCAGATATTTAAGGTCTCAGTTTTCACTAACAGGATGAGTTAGCAAGGGCTTCTCTTCCTCTTGGTTGCTGCGGATGGGAGTCACTCTCCGCAACCCTAGCTACTCTGCCTCCTCGGACATAACTAGAGGTACCCGCTCCTCGGGGGCCTCGCTCTCTCTTTTTCTTTGCAGGTTGCAGTCCTGAACCAGTACTCGCTCCTCAAGGGTGCTTCCAGCTCACTATTGCCACCTTTGGTGGTTTAATATATTACTTCTAAGAAGTCTTGGCTGCTTAACATCTGTGAGTCTGTATCTATCTCTCAGAGCGTTCCCTGGAACCAGGTTCTCGCTCCTCGAGGGCCTAATGCATACCAACTCCTGGGCTGTCTTAGGAGACTATTGTGGGAGTGTTACCATCAAGGACTTGTTCCTGAACACCGCCTGCTTTGCCTACTCAGTTTCTCTACAGCTCAGCCACCCTGGGATCGCTGTTCCAATACCTGAGGGACTACAGCCCAGCCGGGCACTTCCAGCTCACTACTGCCACCTCTGGTGATCTACTATATTGTCTAATAAAAGAACTAGTGTGTCTGTCTCCTACACTAAGCCTGACCAGTGGTCCCTCTCGGGAATTCCCCCGAAGGCGTGGTCATCTGCCACTGGTCCAAGGATCCACCCACAGCTATTCTAAATACCAGCTTTAACAACAGATTGCTAACTCCATGGATCCGGCTTGTGTCCAAGGTTCCGCTTAACTCCAAGGATCCGGCTTGACAACAGGTTTTGGCTTGACTCCAGAGTTTGGGTAACTACATGGATCCAGCACAACTCAATGCTTTGCAGGCTATACCGGGCCTGGCACAGTGCATTGTGGAACAACAGGACGCCTTGGAAAAACTTACTTCAGCTTTTCATCAGCTATACACACAAAAGGTTCAAAGTACTGCTTCTAACCATGAAAGTCAGTTACAGGAGGTAACTTTAAAGACTGCTGTACCACTGGCGGCTCCGATCCGCTTCTCTGGAGAAATACAGAAGACTCGGGGTTTTTTAAACCAGTGCTGTATGCACTTTACCTTACAACCATCTTTATTTCCTACTGCTCTCTCCAAGACTACCTACATCCTTTCTTACTTGGATGTTAGGGCCTTATCTTGGGCATCTACCTTGTGGGAGCACAAGGATCCTATTTTGCAGGACATAGAAGGATTTATGGACTTATTTAAATCCATTTTTGATGACCCTGCTCAAAATTCTGTAGCCGGTTTTGCTTTGGTGGATTTGAAACAAGGTAACAGATCATTGGCTGAATTTGCCATAGAGTTTAAAACTCTTGTGGAAGAACTTTGCTGGGACCTCAAATGTCTCAAGACTCTCTTTTGCAGAGGCCTGGATACCCGTTTAAAAGACGACCTCGCTGCTCGTGAAACACTTGACTCGCTGGACAAATTAGCAGCCTTGGCTACTTGGATCGATCACCGGCTCCGGGACAAGGTAAAGGAACTCCGGCCTAGGATGTTATCTGGGGTTGAATCAGGCTAGCTCTATACCTGCACTTTGAAAGGTTCCAGTAATTTCTGCTGCTGATAAAGATGAACCAATGCAACTTGGTCATGGACATTTGACTTCTAGGGAGAGAAGATTTTGGAAGAAGCACAGTCTATGCATGTACTGCGGTCAGCCTGGCCATGATGTCTCTACGTGCTCCATTTGTTTAGAACAGATGGGCCTAAGTCTTGCAGGAGGACTATTCTTAGGCCTTACAGCATACTCTCCTCCGCTTTCTCTCCCAGTCTCCTTGACCTATGGACCGATATTATTTCAGATTCCTGCCCTGGTGGACTCAGGAGCAGGAGGCAACTTTATTATCAGAAGTCTAGTGGAATATTTGAAGATTCCCCTCATCAAATTGAAAGATTCACTACTGTTATCTTCCATTCATGGAGAACTCTTACCAGGTAATGTGACTTGTGAAACTGTACCAGTTACTCCGCACCAGAGCGCTCCATACGGAATCAATCTCCTTCTTTGTATTGGAAAAAGCTATATATCTTATCATCCTGGGGTTACCCTGGCTGCAAGTACACCAACCCCAATTTGACTGGGCCTCCCTGGATTTGTCCCATTGGGGCCCAGAGATATCGCCTATTGCTTGCATGCCTACTATTCCAGTGATGCCAGGACTGCTGCCCCAATACGCATCCTTTGGGGATGTATTCTCTAAAGAGGCGGCTGATATTCTTCCTCCACATAGGTCTTATGACTGTGCCATAAGACTGATGCCCAATACCGAGGGCTTCCAAATGGACCCTCACAAACTTGAAAGTATCAAGAATTGGTCCCAATCAACCAACTTGAAGGCTTTAAGGAAATTCCTGGGGTTCACCAACTACTATCTAAGCTTCATAAAGAACTATACTTCTTTAACTGTACCTTTGACTGTGATGACCCGCAAGGGTGCCAATGTCTCAAATGGGTCAGCGGAGGCTGTTTCCGCGTTTGAGAGATTAAAGACTGCCTTCTCCACAGAACTGTGCTTACAGCATCCAGACCCCAACAAGCCCTTTATTGTAGAAGTTGATGCTTCAGATGAGGGTGTAGGGGCTGTGTTGAGCCAAACAGGAGACTCGAAAGCCTTACATCCCTGTTCTTTCTTCTCAAGAAGATTTTCTCCAGTCGAGAAAAACTACGGGATTGGTGACAAAGAACTCCTGGCAATAAAGCTCACTTTTGAGGAATGGCGGCCTTGGCTCGAAGGCGCTCAACATTAAATAAACGTATTCACAGATAATAAAAACCTAGAGTATCTTCGCCACGCACAATGTCTAAATTACAGACAGGCTAGATGGTCCTTATTTCCAATCGTTTCGATTTTGTGCTTAAATTTTGTCCTGGAGATCGTAACACCAGAGCAGATGCTCTGTCATGCTCTTCCTTTCAGAGGATGTGCCTGATGAGCCATAGCACATTTAAGACCCGAAGAAGATACTCTTGGTAACTACCCAGTCCATATCCACTGGCAATGCCATCAATTCTCATCCAGCTTCATGCAATGGATTGTCACCAACCGTATTCAGCAAATTGTCTTCTAAATCTCAAGGTTCACCTATCATCAATATAGAAGACGATTTAGAGATTAAAATCAAAGAGATACTGGATGTTCGTAAAAGAGGCAAGACTTTAGAATACCTTCTAAGATGGGAAGGGTTTGGCCCCGAAGTAAACACTTGGGAGCCTCAGACCAATATCTTGGATAAAGAGGTGCTTCGTCGATTCCATCTCGTGCATCCTTCTAAACCTCAACCTGGTACCCGAAGAGGAGATCACCCTTTGACGGGGGGGGTACTGTTGTGTCCATTGCTGTCCATCTCTGCTCCGCCCACCTTACCTCGGTGACTCCCTTCAGGGTTGATGGAAGGCTAGCTGCTGCGGCATCTCCTGGCCATCCTCCTCTGGCATTCCCGGACCGGCTCGACGCTGCCAGCCGCCATATTGACCAGATGCCTAAGGGCGTGCGAGCACACGTGGCCCGACTGATGTACCAGCATTAGCGTGAATCTCAGGGGCATCCCCCTGAGATGATGTCACCAGCTCCAGATATTTAAGGTCTCAGTTTTCACTAACAGGATGAGTTAACAAGGGCTTCGCTTCCTCCTGGTTGCTGCGGATGGAATTCGCTCTCCGCAACCCTATCTACTCTGCCTCCTCGGACATAACTAGAGGTAACCGCTCCTCGGGGGCCTCGCTCTCTCTTTTTCTTTGCAGGTCGCAGTTCAGAACTGGTACTTGCTCCTCGAGGGCCCACGTCCAGGATTTGCTCCTGGATACCACTTCTGCTAAGAAGCCATCGCTGCTTACAACATCAATGAGTTTCCATCTATCTCTCAGAGCTTTCCCTGGGTCCAGGTACTCGCTCCTCGAGGGCCTAATGCATACCATCTCCTGAGCTGCCTCAAGAGTCTATTGTGTGAGTGTTACCATCAAGGACTTGTTCCAGAACTCTGCATATACTGCCTACTCAAATCCGTTGCATCCGTTCTCGGGGGACCCAGATCCGTTCATTAATTATATATGTATTAATTTCCCCCAAAAAAACCCATCCCAACCCTTTAAATTTAATTTACTACAACCCCCACCCTCCTGACCCCCCCCCCCCTCAAGACTTGCCAAAAGTCCCTGGTGGTCCAGCGGGGTTCCTGGAGCGATCTCCTGCACTCGGGCCGTCGGCTGCCAGTATTCAAAATGACGCCAATAGCCTTTGCCCTTACTATGTCACAGGGGCTATCGGCACCATTTTGAATACTGGCAGTCGACAACCCGAGTGCACGAGATCACTCCAGGACCCCCGCTGGACCACCAGGGACTTTTGGCAAGTCTTGTGGGGGTCAGGAGGGTGGGGGTTTATTCGTTAGTGATATGTTGTATTCGTGGGGGTTTGCCATACGTTTCATGACCCCCACGAATACAACAAATATGGCATATACGTTGCAGATTGCAAATACATTGCAAACAAATGCACACCCCTAAAGCCCAGTCATTTTGACATGAACCAACATAGGCTCGAAGGAACTGCTTGAGTGTTCTATTCATTCTCTCAATTTGGCCATTCGACTGCGGATGGTATGCAGAGCTGAAGTCTAAAGTGATATCAAACTTCTTACACAAAGCTTTCCAGAACTTTGCTGTGAATTGAGCTCCTCTGTCAGAGACGATGTGTTTTGGCATGCCATGTAGGCAAAAGATGTGGGTGATGAAAAGTTTAGCAAGTCCCATAGCTGAAGGTAAGCCAGGCAGAGCCACAAAGTGAGCCATCTTCGAGAAATGATCCACTGTAACCCAGATGGTATTGTTACCTCCCGAAAGTGGTAAGTCTACTACAAAGTCTGTAGCAATGTGAGTCCAGGGCTCATCTGGTACTGGTAAGATATGAAGCATGCCCCAAGGACATCCGGGCGGAGGTTTCTGTCTGGCACAATTAGAACAAGAAGCAACATAGGCGAACGTGTCTTCCTTCATTGTGGGCCACCAGTAGTACTTCTGAAGTTTAGTCAGAGTTCTTCGTTGACCAGGATGTCCAGCCAATTTTGAATTGTGAGCCCATGCTAACAATTTCTTTCATAGATTGCATGGTACAATGGTTTTGCCCAGAGGTACTGGATGTGTAGCTGACAGAATAACTCTCTTTGGTTCGATGATATGCTGGGGTTTATCAGGTACGTCTTCAGAGAGAAATGAGTAAGACAGGGCATCTCCTCTGATGTTCTTATCTCCAGGGTGGCATTTCAGCACAAAGTCAAATCTGTTGAAGAACAGGGACCATCTCGCCTGTCTATGGTTTAGGCACCGAGCTTTCCAGAACTTTGCTGTGAATTGAGCTCCTCTGTCAGAGACGATGTGTTTTGGCATGCCGTGTAGGTGAAAGATGTGGGTGATAAAAAGTTTAGAATAACTCTCTTCGGTTCAACGATATGCTGGGGTTCATCAGGTACGTCTTCAGAGAGAAATGAGAGAAATAAGGCATCTTCTCTGACGTTCTTATCTGCAGGGCGGTATTTCAGCACTAAGTCAAATCTGTTGAGGAACAGGGACCATCTTGCCTGTCTATGGTTTAGGCGCTGAGTTTTCCAGAACTTTGCTATGAATTGAGCTCCTCTGTCAGAGACGATGTGTTTTGATATGCCGGGTAGGCAAAAGATGTGGGTAATGAAAAGTTTAGCAAGCTCCATGGCTGAAAGCAAGCCAGGGAGAGCCACGAAGTGAGCCATCTTTGGATGTGTAGCTGACAGAATAACTCTCTTCAGTTCGATGATATGCTGGGTTTCATCAGGCATGTCTTCAGAGAGAAATGAGCGAGTTAGGGCATCTGCTCTGATGTTCTTATCTCCAGGGCGGTATTCAGATTTTTGTGATCTGTGAAAACAGTGATCTGATGTTGTGCACCTTCAAGCCAAGGGTGCCACTCTTCGAATGCCATCTTTATTGCCAGTAGTTCTTTATCCCCAATGCCGTAGTTCTTCTCTGCTGGCAAGAAGTGTTAGGAGAAGAAAGAACATGGATGCAAGATCTTAGAGTCACTGGTCTGGCTTAGCATGGCCCCTATGCCGACATCTGAGGCATTGACTTCCACAATGAAAGGCCGTGTTGAATCCAGATGGTGAAGGCATGGCTTACTGGAGAAGGTGTCTTTCAGCTTCTGAAATGCTGTCACAGCTTCTGTAGACCAACTGGCGACGTTGGCACCTTTCTTAGTCATTGCTGTTAGTGGAACAGTGAGTGAATAGTAATTCTTGATGAATGTTCTGTAGTAGTTTGTAAATCCCAGAAATTATCTAAGAGCCTTTAGACCGGTGGGTTGAGTCCATTTTTGAATGCTCTCAAGTTTATGAGGGTCCCTCTGGAAGCCTTGGTTAGAAACAATGTACCCTAAGAAGGGCACAGATTCCTTGTAAATTTGCATTTAGACAACTTGGCGTATAAACGGTTCTTGCAAAGTCTCTGCAGCACTCTTTTTACATCTTCCTGGTGGGTATTCAAGTCCTAGGAAAATATCAATATGTCGTCTAAGTACACAACGACACATTGGTAGAGTAGATCATGCAGAATATCGTTCATCATGTTTTGGAAGACAGCCGGGGTGTTGCACAGGCTGAAGGACATCACCAGGTATTCAAAGTGCCCATCCCGGGTATTAAAAGCCATCTTCCATTCATCGCCAGGGTTGATGCGAACGAGGTTATAAGCTCCATTGAGATCAAGCTTGGAGAATATCTTGGCTCCCTGTAGTCTATCGAATAGCTCCAAGATGAGTGGTAAGGGATAGCGGTCCTTTACAGTGATCTTGTTTAGACCTCTGTAGTCAATGCATGGGCATAATGTTCCGTCCTTCTTCCCCACGAAGAAGAAGCCTGTCCTGGCAGGAGACTTGGAGGGTCTTATGATGCCTTTCTGAAGATTCTCCTGAATGTACTCAGACATGGCTTTACTTTCTACTATGGAGAGAGGGTAAACCCTTCCTTTGGGTGGTTCTGTGTTAGTCTTCAAGTTGATGGCGCAGTTGTAAGATCTGTTGGAGGTAGCACGTCTGTGGCTTCTTTGAAAAATACATCTTGAAAGGATGCATATTGAGGTGGCAACCCTATACATCTTGAAAGGATGCATATTGAGGTGGAAACCCTGGCAACAACGGGGTAGTTGGCATGCAGGGTATTGGAGAGACCTCCAGCAGACATTTACCATGGCAATCTAGGCCCCAACGTGAAAGCTCCAAAGTGACCCAGTTGAATTGAGGCATATGTTTCTGCAGCCATGGTAGCCCCAGTACTAAAGGGTGCATGGCCTTCTCTAGCACAAAGAAGGAAATAGTCTCTGTATGAAGAGCATCAGTACGTAAGTTCACTGGTCCGGTGAGCAGGGTTACTTCACCAGGTAAGGGCTCTCCATGGATAGAAGATAGGAGTAGTGGAAATGTCATGGTAGTGGTGGGGATCAGCAAATGTTCCACTAAACGTTTCAGTATGAAATTTCTGCCTGCCCCAGAGTCCACTAAGGCAAGGGTCTGGTATTCTAGAGGTCCGAAGATTAAGAATACAGGAAGAGAGAGTGGAGGAGAGGGTACAGTTAGACCTAAGAAGAGTCCTCCCACAGGACTTAGGTCTGTCAGTTTCCCGGACATATAGGGCATGTTTGTACAGCATCACCAGCTTGTCCACAATACATGCATAGTCCCAACCTCTTTCGCGTTCTCCTCTCTATTGAAGTTAAATGATTGTGGCCTAAATGCATTGGTTCTTCTTTGCCAGCAACTGGACCTGAGGGAATAGGCCTGGTGTAGACTTAAATCGATTTTCTCCCTGAAGTGGTATTCTGGGACTTTTGGCCTCTTGAACCTTGTCACGAAGTCGGCGATCAATTCTTGTTGCCAACTTCATTAGTTCTGCTAAGGTCTCAGACATCTCTCGAGCCGCCAGCTCATCTTTCAACCGGGAGTTCAGTCCTTCAAAGAAGAGGGTCTTCAGTCATTTAGGGTCCCAATGTATTTCTGACACCATCTTGAATTCTATGGTGAAGTCTAGCAAAGGCTTATTACCTTTTCAGATGAACCAACATAGATCCTGCTGTCGATAACTAGGCAGGGTAATCAAATACTGATCTGAACAGTTCAAGGAACCCGGCAAGATCATGCAGGATAGGGTCATCGTGTTCCCACAGTGGAGAGGCCCAAGCCAACGCTCTTCCCTCCAGATAAGACAAGATATAAATGGTCTTGGTATAAGCTGTAGGGAAATGATTAAGTTGCAGAGACAAGTGCATGAAACATTGATTGATAAATTCTCTACATTTCCAAACTTCCCCTGAGAAGTGTGTTGGAGCAGATAGAGGTACGGTTGTCTTGACCGTCACTTCTGACTGTGTAACTTCTTTACCTGTGGTGGTCGGTATATTCATCTGTGCGTGCAACTGGTTAAAGGCAGTAGTCAATTTATCCAGCGAGTTCTGTTGTTCGGAGATTCGCTGGGCCAGGCCTGGAATGGCCTGCAATGCGGTGAGCTGAGCCGAATCCATGGAGTTAACAATCTGTTGTGGTTTTGAGGTGTTGGAGTGGATTCTTGGGTACTGTGTTGATGGCCACTCCCATGGGGAGGAGCCCAGTGAGGAACCACAGTACAAGGCTAGACTACAGACACGCAAACAAAGAGATTTGTCTTTTATTATACAGCAGAATGATACCACCAGAGGTGGCAGTAGTGAGGTGATCCAGAAGTAGCAGTCAGAGGCCCTTGGCAGAGGAGACCTGTCTCACAATGATGGTATAGAGAGTGCAGGATGCAGGTTCCCAGTGTTGAGCTGTAGATGAGACAGACTGGCAATGTTAGATTACTCACTAAGTTGGTAGCTGTATAGATGGAGATCCCAGCAGGCAGAAGTAGTTGAATACAGGCACCGAGGCAGGGAAAGCAGACCCTCGAGGAGCGAGTACCTGATCCCTGATAGGCACCTGAAAGAAAGCAAAGGGCCCAAGAGGAGTGGGTACCTAGGTTAGAGAAATACCCTGAAGGGCAGAGAGAGCTTCCAGCAACAGCAAGGAAGCAGCAGAGTAGCATAGACTGGACAAGTCCAGTCCCTACTAACTCAATTTGTTAGCAAATGAAGGGCAGGCTAAATACCCGGATGGCATGACATCACTCGAGGAGACGCCCCCGAGGTTCCCGCCATGACGTAGATAAATACATGGGTGCCATGCGCGCGCACACCCTAGGAGGCCCTCAGGAGAAACATGGCAGATTGCCTTGCCATTGCCGTTCTGGGGACACTGGAGAGAGCGGCATGCAGGCGGGGCGGTAGCCATCTTCCCAAGGCTATCGGGGAGAGCAGAGAGAAATGTGAGGCACAGAGGTCGAAGCCATCTGAGACTGACCGATGCAACACAGACTCACTGGTCTATAGTTACCTGGATTGCCCCTGGAGCCCTTTTTAAATATTGGGGTTACATTGTCCACCCTCCAGTCTTCAGGTACAATGGATGATTTTAATGATAGGTTACAAATTTTAATTAATAGATCAGAAATTTCATTTTTTAGTTCCTTCAGTACCCTATAATGCATACCATCCGGTCCAGGTGATTTGCTACTCTTTAGATTGTCAATCTGGCCTACTACATCTTCCAGGTTCACAGTGATTTCATTCAGTTCATCTGACTTATCACCCCTGAAAACCATCTCCCCTGAAAATCATCTCCGGAACTGGTATCTCCCCAACATCCTCATTAGCAAACATGGAAGCAAAGAATTCATTTAGGGGGTCATTTTCCAAGGATTTACCGCGGGTGATAATTCCGCAAATCGCGATTTGCGAATGCAAATTTTTAATTTTGTATTCAGGGGGTGGAGTTGGGGCGGAGCAAATGTAAAGTATGGAGGATTTATCGTGTGCCGCGAAACAGCTGCAGTGTTAGCGCAGCTCCTAACTACACCTCTTTCATTTGCGTTAAGTTGTGCACTAGAGGCCAGTAAAGATTTATTGTGGTTCATGATGTTTCTGGACAGGGGAGAGAGAGAGAAAGAGAAATAGAGAAAGTGAGAGAGAGAGAGAGAGAGAGAGCCTTGCTATAGTGCTGCCTCCCTAGACAGGTATTTGTAGCCCTATGGGAGGCCCACCTAGTAACTCGAGGTGAGGTTTAAGTATTAGTGTAGGGGGGTAGGGGCCACTTTGACATTCAACGTGAGATGTACGAACAGAACAGTGGTCTCTTGTGAAGATTTGATGGCCTTCGGAGTGAGGAAACTCACTCCAAGATGAGATTTGGGCAAGGTTCTCTACATCAAGCTAGGTGGCATGAGGGGGCATGAGGGGGCATGTCCCATGCAAATAAGGCATTTTTTTCACGAGAGAGAGCTTGTTGTTGCCCAGCTAGGTTGTTGCCCAGCTAGGTTGTTGCCCAGCTAGGTTGAGAGAATATTGCCCAAATCTCTTCTTGGAGTGAGTTCCCTCACTCTGACGGCCAGCAAATCTTCACTAGAGACCACTGTTCTTTCCGTACGTCTCATGTTGAATGTGAACGTGGCCCCCAACCCCCTACGCTCATACTTAATCCCCACCCCGAGTTACTTGGTGGCCCTCCCATAGGGATACAAATACCTGTTTAGGGCATAGGCACTATAGCAAGTCTCTCTCTCTCTCTCTCTCTCTCTCTCTCTCTCTCTCTCTCTCTCTCTCTCTCTCTCTCTCTCTCTCTCTCTCTCTCTCTCTCTCTCGTATTATCTCCTGCAATGACCCCCTTAGTCAGCTAACTATCTAAAGATAGTTAAACCTTTTGGAGTTAATTTTCAAAAGGATTTATGTGCATGAGGCTTTTGAAAATTCCTACTTTTATGCATGTAACCCCTTTGATAATTCACTTCATAGACCTCAATTGTCAAAAGATTTTATGCACATAGTCTTTTGAAAATTGCTATGATATATGTTACTTTTATGTATGCAACTCACTTGAATATTTTCTATTTTAAAAATTACCTTTCAGTGTTTTTTTGGGGGGAAAGTAGTAAGTGGTACCTTTGGTCCATGTTGCCTTTTCCTTTAGCCTTCTCCATAGCTCATGACAGTGCAGCATGAATGGCTCACAGAGCATCATGCTTCCTTTTGTTCTCTTTCTCACAGCATGCCAGATCAACTAGCTATTAATATTTAATACATGCTGCTCTTAACTGCTGCTATTACTTCGTATACTTTCTTCTTCACTACTAGAGCATCTTCAGAAAAACAACTGAGAAGAAAAGATCATGAAATGAGTCAAATGACAATAAACAGGAGATTAATAGGGACGGTTACTTTTAAAGGGGCTCGCGGGCACACATTGGGGTAGATTTTAAAAAGTATTTACTCGAGCAAAACTGGTTTTTGCTCGAGTAAATACACTTTACTCAAGTAAGTGGGCTTTTCAAAATTGCTACAATATATGCCATTGAATTGTCCATAGGATTTACTCAAGTAAGTGCACTTTACTCGAGTAAATAGCTTTTGAAAATTGCTACGATAGTATGTCACATTTACATGCGTAACTCCTTTGAAAATGACCCCCTTAGTCACATGTACGTTGGTGCACACCCAGGAACATGGCTATTTTATGACATACATGCATATATGTTCCTACATTATAAATAACATAGGTGCACTCATAGGTGAGCCCTATTTTGGAACTAGGTGTGCAGAGCTGCGCAAATCAGGGTATGAGCCGCGTAAGTTGGGGAATTTTATAACAGGCGTGTACCCATGCCATGACCAGTTTCACCAGTTCATCCACCAGATTGCCCAGACTAGAAGTAGGTCCCCTAAACCCCTCTGGTTGAATAGTCTGAAGTCCCCCCAGTTACCCCAGACACTTTAAATCCCTTATGGATGGCTAGATTTTTTTGTATTTTAAACTTGCACCTCCTTCATAGCAGAGGTAAACTTATGGAGCAGTGGACCTGGTCATGAGCCCAGGCATATAAGTACTTTTGTACACATCTCCTGGCCCCATCCTGAAAAACCCACACCCTTTCCAAGTCATAGCGATATCATGCCCCTTTTTGAATCTGCATGCACATGTAGGCAGCTTTTAAAATCCACCATACATGCACATTTTACATGTTCGTGCACCAACTGATTTTTGCCAAATGCCCACTTTTTAATATTCACCTCATGGGGAATACAATGGCAACTTGTAAAAAAGGATGGTTATTCATGCCAAACTGATTTTTATTTTGCAACCAGTCATAAGAAATCATTGCAATGGTGTTGCCTAGAGATTTCTTAGATCTAGCCACAGAGAGGTCAGACATGGATAGATGAGAATCGGAAGAGCAGTTTGGACTACAATCATATCTTGAAAGTCCATACTGCATATAACAATATTATTATATCTTGCGATACAGCACAATATGGTAATGAAGCAGAAGATTTTTTCAACTATTCACAGAGCACTGTATACATTTTAAACGTTTTAAATACTGGTGCATGCACTTTAGTGAGCTTGCAATAACTAGATATTGTTTTTGGCAAGGGAGATAAAATATGTGCTAGGAATGGCTGCAAATATCTTAATAAGCAAATTGACAGAACAAGATGAAAGGAAAATGGTAGTGCTCATTGAAATGGGAACATTTATTTTCTTAGCTATATAATTACCTTGGAAACATTTCAGAGGATAATTATGTTCTTCAACCTCCTTTTTTTGTAGGTAAAACCAAAAAGAAAATTTCAAGTAAGATATTCTTTAAACCTATTCTGTTTCTTTTGAAATAAAATTTATTGAATCTGCTTTATAAGTATACAATCTAAGATAACTTATGTATTACCCATTGATTACATTATTTTAATTTAGGCCAATTAATTATTAAATATCTACTTACATATTAAAAGTTATGTAATAAATCCATATCCCCTCAAAATTCAGAATTCACATAACTGAAACAATCACTTCACAAATTTTTCACAAATATCTGTCTGGACTTCCCTCTATATCCATGAATATAGAGTAAAAGTGTTAGAAATAATTTATATGCCAAAAAGAGAGGATAGGGAGTAGGGGAATATTCAAATAATGTGAAAAAAAGGTCCATTTAAGAAAATTAATTGAAGTTAGGAATGTTTAGTAGCAAATTAGAGCAATGAACACTATGGGGCGGATTTTAAAAGCCCTGCTCGCGTAAATCCGCCCGGATTTACGCGAGCAGGACCTTGCACGCTGACAGGCCTATTTTCCATAGGCCTGCCGGCGCGCGCAGAGCCCCAGGACTCGCGTAAGCCCCGGGGTTTTTTGTCGGGGCGTGTCGGGGGCGGGGCCGATCGATGCAGCGTTTTGGGGGCAGGATGCAGTGTTTCGGGGGCTGGCCCGGGGGCGTGGTTTCGGCCTGGGGCGGTCCGGGGGCGTGGCCGCGCCCTCCGGAACCGCCCCCGGGTCGCGTCTCGGCGCGCGTGGATTTACGTCTCCCTCCGGGAGGCGTAAATCCGTGGACAAAGGTAGGGGGGGGGGTTTAGATAGGGCCGGGGGAGTGGGGTAGGTAGAGGAAGGGAGGGGAAGGTGAGGGGAGGGCGAAAGAGAGTTCCCTCCGAGGCCGCTCCGATTTCGGAGCGGCCTCGGGGGGAACGGAGGCAGGCTGCGCGGCTCGGCGCGCGCCGGCTGCCCAAAATCGGCAGCCTTGCACGCGCTGATCCTGGATTTTAGCAGATACACGCGGCTACGCGCTTATCTACTAAAATCCAGCGTACATTTGTTTGCGACTGGTGCGCCAACAAAAGTACGCGAACGCGCATTTTTTTAAAATCTACCCCTATAAGGGCAAAACATATATTAGAGATATATCTAGATTTATTCACCCTTAAATGTAAAACTGCAATAGAAGAAAAGTTCTGGAATATTTTTAAACCTCTGCGAAAAACCTTAAGAAGGGTCAATTATTAAAGAAAGAAAAAAAATATGAGTATATATATATATATATCTATATATATAGATATATAGATATATATATATTTAATATGGAATACTTGTATTACTCTTGCAGGAAATAGAAAGCAAACACAAACTAGGGATACATTAGATTTCATATCAACAGCATTGTCTTTGTCATTTCATTTCATTTTTTAAATCTGTTTGATAGAACAAACATGAAATTTAATGCTTTATTTTCCCTTGTTTTGGGTTGTTTTTTTTGTGAGTGCACTATTTACATACAGATTCCCCCCCATCCTAGAAGTCTCTGGAGACCCAGGTCCCACCACCCCCCATAAAACCACCACTACTGCTCTTGGAGGCAGTCGTTTCTCAGAAAATGTTATATTTATTTTTTAAAAACCCAGCAATCACAGGCGCCACCTCCAAACCCCAATCAGACTTTTTAAAATCATAGCCCTCACCCTGGAAACCAGTCCCCATATCAGATAGTCTCCCAATCCCCTCCAGACTCACCAAATCATCCCTGATAGTCAGTGGGGGCCCAGAGCAACCCATGTGCTCCCGGACCTATCCAGCACCATTTTCCAAAATGGCATTGGCCAGTCCTTTCCCTATCATGTGACATGGGCTACCCAATGGCACTCTTACCTCCTGTGACTTGATAGGGGAAAAGGCCAGCTGGCACCATTTTCCAAAATGGTTCTGGCCAGGTCTGGGAGCAGAGAGGGTCTCTCTGGGCCCCATTTGACCACCAGGGAGGATTTGGTGAGTCTAGGGGAGGGTTAGGAGAATGGATTAGGGTGGGCAATAGTATAGCCAGCTCCTTGGGTGGTGGCTATGTTTTAATAAAGAGGAGGGGTTTAGGTGGGGCCTGTGACCAGTGGTTGTTTTAAATAAATATTACTTTTTTGGGGGGGAAACTGAGATCTCCAGGTGTAGCAGGAGGGTGGAGGATGAGATAGAGGGTCATCAGATCCCTGGGGTCTGAGACTTGTTTTTTGGAGATTTTTTAAGGTTTTGGAAAATAGCATGCACTATTTGCAAGTAGCGGGGTGGATTTTAAAAGGGTTACGCGCATAATATATGTGCTTAACCCTTTAAAACCCGCTCCTGCATGCACCAAGCCTATTTTTCATAGGCCCGGTGATGCGCATATGTCCTGGGGCTTGAAAAAAGGGGCAGGGTGTGGGTGGGGCGGGGTGGTCCAGGGGTGAGGTGGGGCAGGACTGAGGCCTCCGGCACAGCAACCATGCCGGGGGATCGCGCGCCGGCACTTGGCCCAGAGGCAGGCATAAATAAAAAATTAAAGGTAGTGGGAGATTTAGGTAGGGCTGGGGGTGGGTTAGATAGGGGAAGGGAAATGCGCCTTCTCAATTTGCTTTAGCCTTACTCCCTGCTGCTGTTTTCTTGGGGCATCTTGTTAATGGATGTTGTGCTGCACATGCTGAACACACGTGCTTGAATTTACAATCTTGGAACATGCATGTTGCTCTGTTGTATCGCCAACATGTGTTGTCCTGCGACTGTGACTGCCTTGTGGAAAACCTGTTGGGTGATGATCTTCTTGAGCTTCGTGAGCGCATTCCCTGGTCAGTGGGTTTTTGCATCATCTGTTGAATCCATAAGCTGACATTCTGTGTACCCCATGTCATATACTTATTTTCTTCTATTTTATCCCTGAATTTTTTGTTGTAGTTAAGCCAGGCCCAGTTTTCATGTTCCTTATATGCTTGCATGATGTTGACAGCATATCTCAACATGGGCCCGTATTGCGACAGGTCACAGTGTTCAACTAGACTTGTCATGTGTAGGAAGGCTGTCATCCAATTCACGATGGTCTTGGGTATTCTTGGCTCTTTTTCTGCTGCTGAGTCCTGTCTTTAGATTTCTTTCTATCGTCCGCTTTGCGTCTCCCTTGTCAATGTACTTTCTTTTTCGGATTTTCTTTCTTAGGTATTTCGGGACTGCCTCCCATAGTTTGGATAATGTGGTGAGAGCGGGTAGACCTCTGGATTCTTTGTCTTCTGTCTTGGTTGCTACTTGTGTTTTGCTATCGCTGTTGGAGTCAGATGTTGAGGTGGAAGAGGCGCTGTCGGAGCTGGGACTTGACCTTCATGCGCTTCACCTTGCGCCTTTTATTAACCACTCCAGCGTTCGGCGAGGGTGTCATGTCCTTTTCCACCACTCTTGTCCCCGCACTCACCATCATTGTGGTCTCCCGTCTGTTGTGGCTGTTCACCTTGGTTGGTGCTTATCATCTCCTCTGTGCTTTGCTTCTCTTGTCACACTTCTTTATCATTCTGCACCTCTGTGCTGGCTGGTCATCTCCCTGTTGCTGATATCTCAGTAGAAAGAGTTTCCCCTGACCCTCTTCCATTTTCTCCCTCTTGGGGTCATGTTCCTGTCTCGCTGTTCTGCGTTGGTGTTTCAATACATACAGCTTTACTTAAAAGTCTAAATCTTCAGTGGTGCTGATCAAACACATTAACACAGGCTTTTTTTTTTTAATTTTAAATTTAAACCTGATCAGGCCATGATTATAGAGTAAATGTATATCTGACATCTTATGAGGAGTCTAGGAAAGTGGCTTTTGAAAATGAAGGTGATGCCACCAGAACTGAAGCACACACAGCTGAGACCTAATAGGAAGACTTGGGCCTCTTGCTGATACCGTTACACAGTCCACTTATATTTGAGCCAGAACAGGGTTTACACCATCTGGGGCTGTCTGACAAAAACCTAATCCATTGAACCAGGCCAGGATTCAAAAGATATTGAGCTGAAGATAGATTTGGACCGGTTATTTTTACTGGGCTAAATTAGGGAAGACGGGGAGCTATAGGTCCTACCTGAAAGCTCCACGAGGAAGGGGGAGCTGGAGCTTGGGAAGTATTGATGCTTCTAAAATCTTTCTGACCTGGGACCTGATCCCTCTGTACTGCTGCTGTGTATAGGATGTTTAAAACTGTAGGCAAGAATGTTCTTTTGACTACTTGTAAGAAGAAACCTTGTTTGTTCTTATTTGGTTTATGGAATGCATTGTAAAAAAAAAAAAAAAAAAAAAAAAAAAAGATGTGACTGTGTTGGAGACTGCCTGACCTGAATAATCATTGCTTCCTGCCTGTTTCCGTCAGCATTCCCCTTAATCTTTTTAGGAACCACAGGTATGGAGGCTTATGGTGCTAGAGCCTCGTAGATGTTGGCTTTAATTGAGCTGGAAACTGTAAGGAGCAGAAGGACACCACAAGGTCATAAAAGCTATTAGTTTGTCATGGGAGCCAAATGCTATTAATAATATTGAGAGAGACATAGATTGATAGATAACATTGCTATAATTATTCCTAGATAAAGCAAGTCATGATTTTTCCAAGTTATCTTTGAATTAGCAGTACAAGTAACTCTGAGCTAATAAATGCAGATTAAAACTGAGCTATCTTGACCCAGTCTTTCACCAATCCTGGCTTGATTCTGATTCCTGTTCTTGAGTCCTGACCTGACTTGTGAGCTGGAAGAAGAGTGACTCAGATCAGATGCCCTTTTTTGTGTTCACCTGATGAAAAATGATTGCAACACCCCCCCCCCCCCTCAAATTACTCAAAATAATGTGAGATGGAAGAACCCAGAAAGCCTCTTTGCATGGAAACTTAGCACATATCTGTCATTCTGCAAACTGAGCATGGGAGAAACCTGTCTGAAAGGAGCATAATAAGCGAAAAATCAGACCAAACATTTACAAGATATTACAGTAGCCACATCATATTATATACAAATGATTCATTTCTGATTTGAATACAGTATTTAATCTGTACAATGGTTTAGTTATATTACAGAGCCAAAAGTTTGAAAATATTGGTACTCCAAAAGTTATATGGATTTGCCACAAATTGCTGTGACAAACTGCTGTGGCTCTCTTGGTTTCAATGAAGTCGCTCATGGGTTGCTCTGACAACCGACAGAATGTATCAGATTGCCAGCAGGTCTAAAGTGTTAACACCGTATCACTTCCAAAATTACGGGGTTAGTTCACAAAGTCTCACAGAGCAGTTTAATAGGTTTAGCTTTGTTGGGTGCATTTATATAAAGAGTTATATAAAAATTTCCTTTGCCAAAGATTGCTTGTGCTGAAAGGCTGGGGGAATTTTACAAAAACAACTTGCATATGTGGCTTTATCCGACTGACACACACATTTTGTTTCTCAGGAGAGCGCTGATCTTAACTAGTACATCTAGATTGGTGGATCAGCGAAACAGAAATTGTGGAAGTAAATAAATGGAACTCAGGTATGAATCCATGACCTTTTAATAGTAATCTGTAATCTATCATTTAAAACAGTTACAACGCACGAAGACTGCAATCTCAATCTTTAAAAAGAGGTCCAGGGGTGATCCGGGAAACTACAGACCAATGAGCCTGATGTTTGTGCTGGGCAAAATGGTAGAAGCTATTCTTAAACAACAAAATTATTGGCCATAAAGAAAGACATAACTTAAAGGTGAATTTTAAAAGCCTGGCACATGCCAAAACCTGGAGATATGTGCACAAATCAGGCCGGTGCATGTTGATCAGATTTTGAAAGCCGCCCTAGTACGCATGTACTTGCTGCTACGTGCACAAATGAAAAGTTCCAAAAATGTTCCGGGTAGGGCATAAATGTTCCTGGATTTTAACTTAAAATTTGTGTGTAAATATTTATTGCACGCATAGGCATGCGTCCACTTAAAATTGCATACACATATGTGCGCTGTCAGGCTATTTTATAACATGCGTACATATACACATGTATGTTATAAAATGTTTGTGTGTGTGTTTGGGCACTGACCAATGAAGGTGCACACATGGGCACTTGTGCTCCTGTATTAAAATTCAGCTTTTAATGGGGAGGAGTCATGGATTTATTAAAGGGAAGTCTTATCTTACCAACATTTTAGATTTATTTTTGAAGGTGTAGATAAACATTTAGATAAAGGTGAGCTAGTTGAAATAGTGTATTTGGATTTTCAGAGGCATTTGACAAAATCCCACATGACAGATTCCTCAGGAAATTAAAAAGACAGGATAGGAGGCAGTATCCTATTGTGGATTGGTAACTGGTGAAAAAAAGAGAGGAAAGAGAGGGTGGTACAAAATGGTCAGTTTACCAAATGTAGACAGATCATTACTGGAGTACCATAAGGATCTGTACTGGTTCCTGTGCTGTTTATTAATATATTCATAAATGATCTGCAAAAGGAACAATAGGAACATAAGAACATATGACTTTCCATACTGGGTCAAACCAAAGGTCAATCAAGCTCATTATCCTGTTTCCAACGGTGGCTAAACCAGGTCACAAGTACCTGGCAGAATCCCAAGGGGTAGATAGAATCCAAGCTGATTATCCTAAGGATAAGCAGTGGATTTCCCAAAGTCCACCATAATAATTGTTTATGAACTTTTCCTCAAGAAATTTGTCCAAACCTTTTTTAAATGCAGCTACACTGATAGGTTTCACCACATCCTTTGACAATGAGTGAGGTGATCAAATTTGCAGATGAATCAAATTATTCAAAGTTGTTAAAATAGCAGCAAATTAGGTAGAACTGCAAAGAACCTTGTGAAAGTGGGAGATGAGCATCTGAATGGCAAATGAAACTTAATATGGAAAAGTGTAAAGTGATGCACACAGAGAAAAATAATTCCAACTACAGATATGCAATGCTGACTTCTATATTTGGAGTCATCAGCCAAGAAAAAGACTTTGAAGCCCTTGTGGAGAATACATTGAACTCCTCAGATCAATATATGTCAGCAGTAAAAAAAAAAAAAAAAAATCAAAAAGAGTATTAGGAATGATCTAAAAAGGAATGGAAAATATTATAATGCCACTGTATCGATTCATGGTGTTACTGCACCTTGAGTATTGTGTGCAGTTTTGTTCATCCCAGCTCAAAAACTAAATAGTGCATATATAAAATGTGCAGAAAAGGGCAACAAAAATGATAAAGGGTATGGGATAGCTCTTTTATGGAGAAAGGCTAAATATGTTATTGCTGTTCAGCTTAGAAAAGAAGTAAGATGATAGAAGTTTTTAATTCATGAGTAGGATGGAACAGATAAATAGGAAATAGTTATTTACCCTTTCAAATATGACAAAATAAGGGGACCCTCCATGAAACTAACTGAGTCACACCAAGTTCCTTCAAACCCCCAGCATCCTGTCTGATTCTTTCAATGGCCAGTCCAGTTCATGATTATCTAGTAGATCCCAAAACGTAGATCTTTTACTTTTTACTCACTCCCAGGACATCAATGGCTAGTCTAACAAGTTAATAATGTTTAATGTGAGCAAGCAGGACTCCTGTAGCATTGTGACCCTCACCCCCTTTTGAGAAAGTACACACCACACAGAAAATGGGATTATACAAGGCCACAGTTTATTAACACAACACCAAAATCTTACCAAATAATACATCTCCCAACCCTCCCCAGAAGACCCCTTCAACATTCCTTGCAAGCTGTTATCCGACCACCACCACCTCCATGCCCCAGAGGTGGCCACACCGAGCTTATTTCCTCACCTCCCCCCCCCCCCCAAACAGCCTCAACAATCAAACCTCCTCCTAACCAAAACCCTGCCCCTCCCACTAAACAAGGCTTGGGGGAATGCCCACCCACCTCCATGTTAAATGCAGCTGGTTGGACAAGTTCCTCCAACCTTTCTATAACGTGAGCAAGCTGGACTTCCATAGCATTCCGACCCTCACCCCCTTTTAATAAAGTACACACCACACAGAAAATGGGATTAAACAAGGCTACAGTTTATTAACACAACACCAAAACCTAAGCCAAATATTAACAAATAAAACATCCCCCAAACCCTCCCCCCAGAAGATCCCTTCAACATTCCTCACAAGCTGTTATCCAAATCACCAGACAATTCTCTACCAGTTCTGTTCAATGTCTTTGTGAGCAACATTGCAAAAGGGATAGAAGGTAAAGTTTGTCTATTTGCAGATGATACTAGGATCTGCAACAGAGTGGACATGCCGGAAGGAGTGGAGAGAATAAGATGAGATTTAAGGAAGCGAAGAGTGGTTGAAGATATGGCAGCTGGGATTTGATGCAAAATGTGCAGAGTCATGCATCTAGGGTGCGGTAATCCAAAAAAAAACTGTATGCGATGGGTGGTGAAGGGCTACTGTGCATGGAGGAGAGAGACCTTGGGGTGATATTGTCTAGCAATCTAAAGATGATGAAGCAATGTGAAAAGGTGATAGCTAAAGCCAGAAGAAGGCTGGGCTACATAGAAAGAGGAATATCTAATAAGAAAAAGGAAGTGATAATCCCATTGTTCAGGTCCTTGGTGAGACCTCACCTGGAGTACTGTGTTCAGTTCTGGAGACCATATCTCAAAAGGGACAGAGACAGTATGGAGGCAGTCCAGAGAAGGGGGTTCAAAATTGTGGGAGGTCTCCATCAAATGACTTATGAGGAGAGGTTGAAAAACCTAAATATGTATACACTGGAGGAGAGAAGGAGCAGGGGAGATATGATACAGACCTTCAGATAATTGAAGGGTTTTAATGATACACTATCAATAACAAATCTTTTCCATAGGAAGAAGATCAGTAGAATTGGAGTCCATGAGATGAAACTCCAAGAAGGAAAAATCAGAATCAATGTCAGGAAACATTTCTTCACAGAGAGAGTGGTGGGTGCTTGGAATGCCCTTCCAGAGGAGATGGTGAAGACAAAAACGGTGAAATATTTCAAAAGGGCATGGGATAAACACTGTGGATCCCTAAAGGTTAGAGGAATGAAATGAATAAGAGGCATTGGAGTAGCTTGCTGGTGTGTTGTTTACTACCTTTAACCAATAAGCCTTCATACTGATGTGGTAACTCCATCTTTGCTCTAAGCTTCAATGGCAGGGGGTGAAGAAGAAAAGAGAAATTAGATTCAGACAACAACCAACAAGGATATTGAACTGTACAGTCTGTGATAACAAATAAGTATGGGGGTAACTTGCTTGATGTGGCGGTTACTACCCTTAACCTATAAGCCTGATACTACACTTCTGATGCAACTCCAACATTGCTCTCTGCTTCAGTGACAGGGGTGGAGGGAAAATTGGACTCAAACAGTATCTAATAAGGGCCCTGACGTTAGCAGTTTGGAAGACTGATAAGTATGGGAGACTGATAAGTTGGGAAATTGGTAAGTATGAGAGCTTGCTGGCCAGACTGAATGGGCTGTGGTCCTTTTCTGCCGTCGTTTATATGTTTAATCCAAGATTTGTGCAATAAAGCTGGGATAAGGCCCATTGACACTCCCAATGTATGAACGAGTGGCCCATGACCCAGCCACACCCATTCTCTATCTTGCCCTCCCGAGACTCTGGAAAAAACACAAAATCAATATTAAATTCCAAATATCACCATACCATTACAACAGAATATGGGAATAACCCAAATAAACAATATAAATGTTGCATTCCCAGTAGCAAACTCTCAATGAATAGAGGTTGCAAAAGCACCAGACTTCCATCTCCCAATGTGTTTAATGTCTTTCACACTAATAACAACAAAAACTGCTTATATGATGTAGCTGTTAAATAGCAAGTTCAGAATAACATCCTAAAAGGAAACTTTTATATCTTTTTTTGGGGGGGAAGAGACCTCATATATGCATTCAGAGAGCACTGTGTTTATATATTCTCACTTTCCTGCTAAATAGCAACCCCCTAAGGGTAATTTCACTGGTATTTCATATTTACCATGCTTTGGAATTTATAATCATTGGTCTCTGACCCTCTTATTTTTTGCAAGTTTTTCTTCTTGGATCAACAATTATAGATCAACAAGCATTATCCATAATTTTAGTTATGTGCTTTCATGCTATACAATAGCAAAAACTGACATTTAACATATAATTTAATTTAACAATAATAGGGAAGAGATCCAAAAAGTGATGTTTTTATTTTTAATGTACCCACTTTGAACCATTCCACAGGCCACCGAGCCGCACACCAGGCTCCTTGCCAATATACTCTGAAGCCCGTGGCACCTGCTGCATCAGAATATAACTCTGTCAGTTGGCACCTGTTCCTTCTGCATAATTAGTACTCTATTGAAAGAATCCAAGAATGCTTCCTACACACCCAACTCACTCTTTATCCCTTTGGTCACCCAAATGAAATGGAAGTGCTGCTTTAATTCTTACCATTGCAGATGAAAGTCTGTGAATAAACGTACGGCCCATAAGAATGACCCGGCAAGCAAAGTTAAGAGAGCCTATCAAGGACTACATCTGACACATCATAACTTTCTTGGAAAATGCATAAACCACAACAATTTCTTCAACCTTCCCACCTTCTCCATTGGCAAGTGACAAACCATATCTACCGAATCTAGTTCTAAATCCAAAAACATGAGCTTAGCTACTGTTAGGAGTGAGGTAGGCGAGAATAAGGTAAGAGTAAAATAATATGTTTATTGATATACAATCTTAATAATTCTAAGTATTAAAGGTATACAGTTCTAAGTACTAAAATATACAATTCTAAGCATATACAGTTCTAAGCACTAAAGTATACAGTTCTAAGCATATACAGTTCTAAGTATTAAAAGGTACAGTTCTTACAGTTCTTAAGCATCAAAAACAATTCTAAGCATATTCATCTGTATCCGTGCACAATATTTTGGCCAATACTCACAATACCCTTTTCATCAGCCTGTCTCAGAGAGAGAGCTCAGTACAGGCAAAAGGGACCCAGTCACTTCGTACGTCTACAAAGTGACACGCAGTACTTTGCTTGCCAGCAAAGCGAAAGTATGTTTCTCGCTCTCCCCGTTTTGCAGCCATAGCTGCTCGTCCTTTATAGCCCAATGTCAACAAGTGTGCGTGCCAAACTAGACTGTGTGTTTGTGGGACAGGATTACTCCTTGCCAGCAGTTCCAGTCTAAACAATACTCAAGGATAGATAGTCAGGTCATCTCTACTCCAGGCCAAATGTCAGTGCTGCAGCTGATTCTGCAGTTTCCCTAACAGCTACCGAACCCTCTGTTTTGCTGTGAGCAATCAGTATTCCAAACACCCTTGCCACTTCCATAAAACTCTATAATAGTGCCTTGGAATCTCTCCCATCCATAGGTCCCACAAATAAGAAATCATCCAGGTAATGCAGCATAGAATCATGTCCCACCACCTGAACTGTCACCTAATGAATGAATGAACTAAAAATCTCAAGATTGCACAGGACACCACACATCCCATTGGAAGGCAATGGTCCACAAAAAACTGACCCTGGAAGACAAATTCCAGCAAGGGAAAACTGTCCAGATGAATAGGAAGAAACTTAAAAGCAGCTTCAATATCCGCTTTGGCCATAAGGGCACCCCAGCCCACCCTTCACACTACATCATCAACCTCATCAAAACTTGCATACTGAATAGAATACTGGTCATGAGGACAAAATTGTTAACTGATGCTCCTAAAGGTGTGGACAAATTCAATATCAGCCTAAACTTGCCTGCCTCTTTTGTAGGCACTACCGCCAATGGGAACAAATGCATGACCTCAAAAGGCAGAACTGCAAAAGGACCCACAATCCACTCTAAATCCAACTCCGCTGTCAACTTATCCTAAATCACTCCTTGGAAACGGGTAGCCAACCTGGCATTTCTTAGCCTACCCCCAAACCCTGACCTTCATAATGAATCAAAAATCCTTTGTGAAAACTCTCCTGCAAAATAACTGCTGCATCCCTGTTCGAATATCTTTCCAACCAGCCCAACATTCTTTCTAAACAAACAGGTGTAGGAGCCCTACTAAATAATACATCCTTATTTGCCTTCCCCCGTTGCACCACCCCCAGCACTTTTACCACATTTAGAAGCTGAATGGGCTCCTCCACAAATTGAGCAAGCATGCTGGAACTTACCGTCATGGAACAAACAAGAGGACTTTTTGAATCTCTAACACACTTCCAAGCTTGTTTGAGATTGTCCCTGATCCCTTGATTTTGGAGCCAGTTCCCTTGAAGCCAATCATTGCACTCCTGACAAATGCAAGGAACTTCCTTGTTGACCTGACCCTCCAGCTTTATAACCTGACTGCATGGCCATATTAGTCATATTAACTCAGGTTAATGTCCTGAGTACCCCAAGACATAAAATGGATCTCTTCCATCTTATCCCTGAACCGCTCATCATAATTCAACCAAGCTTCATAGTCTTTAAATGCCCCAATAATGCTATCACAAAAAGCTAATAAAACCCCATATTGGGAAGGATCAAAAGGCCCAACTACACTAGCTAACCACAAAAAAAATCTTACCCAATTAATAATGTTTCTAGAACTTCCAATCTTGGACAAGAAGTCAATTACCTGCTATTAATTAAGTTGACTTAGATAATAACCACCGCTATTACTAGCAACAGTAACAAGGAATAGACTTAGTTTTTGGGTACTTGCCAGGTTCTTATGGCCTGGATTGGCCACTGTTGGAAACAGGATGCTGGGCTTGATGGACCCTTGGTCTGACCCAGTATGGCATGTTCTTATGTTCTTAACTTTCTTAGCTTCTTTTTCCACTTTTTACTAGAGGTATGCATCATTTTTTTTTTTATCGTCTCGGGCTTCGTTTCAGGGTCCCCCACAGGAAATTTCATTTTTTCTGTGGTTCGGGGTTGATGGTGCGCGCTAACTCCCGTTAGTGTGCATTAACACAAAAAATGAATTTTTACGAAATTTTGGAAAAATTCCATTTGTTTTTCGGTTCCCCCGAACCATACCGAATTAGGGAATTTCATTGAAATTGCCTAATTCAGGAAAAACAAATGCACATCTCTACTTTTTACCCTTTTTATTGTCCCTTCTCCTCCCCTCTAACATCTTAAAAATATCCACATACTTACACTTCTTAATCTTTCACCTCAGACAGCATAGTACACCTTTCCACAATTCAGTTAAAGCTACCAGAGCAGTGTGCCCCATATCCTCACCTGGACCACTCTCTCTTACCCTCCTCACAAGCTCCCCTGCCTCATTAGATGTTGAAAATGAAGACAATGAAGTTGATGATAAAGATGACAAACTGCTTTCCCTAACCCTTTTAGACTTATTCCCTTTCCCCCTAACCGACAACCCAGATTCACATTTACTTTGTCCCGGCCCTGCTCCATAAATTGCATCTTGCGTTGCCAAAGAAATTGATGGCATTACATCTGGCACCAAGCTATCCTTCCTTGCTCCCCTGCCACTGTCTGAGCCCTTCTGCTCATCATTGACTCCCTGATCACCTTCACGAATCACGCTACCAGCTAAACCTCTCCAAGCTTCCTGACCAGATGTGCTTAGTTGATCATCTTCTGCCAAAGAACCTGCAAAAACAGGAGGGTAAACACCCAATGACCCCTAACAATCAGGATTCCCTGAAGCAAAAAGCAGACAATGCCTGGCACTAGCAAAACCAACATTACCAACTGGAAAGGAAGGCCTAGCCCTCCAAACCTTCCCTTGATCCCTAACCAGGAAGACCCAAAACACCCTTCTGACCTAACCCTAGGACACCATCCCATACCCTCCCAACCATAAGGAATCCCAGGAAAACCTAACCCCCACCCACCAGGGCCACCTAAAAAGAGAGGAACAGAACCCATACAAAACTACCCGGAACCAAACCCCCACCCACTCCCAGTCCAACCAAAAGTACAGTCATCTACTCCAGTGCCCCAAATGCTAGTCCAAGGCCTCTGCATACCATGTTCCCCACTGCTTGCAAACTGGCTACCAGAAAAACGGGTGACAGGATGGAGGAGAACCCAGGAGATGGGGGGGGAGGGGCTATGGCGAGCCGACACTCTTGGCTACTGACTCTGGAGGGCCTACTGGAAGAGCAGGGAGGAACATTTCCTCTATCCTTGTAACTCCTCCCCAAATATTTTTCCTTGCACTTGCCAGCAGGCTTAAAAACATCAGCAGAAGGGCAAGCAGAAAAGAGAGGCCCGGGGGGGGGGGGGGGGGGGGCAGCAGGTATGGGGCCACTCTACCCCCACAAGGGGCACCACGGACAGGCTGGGAGGGGGGAGATCTCAAATCACGCTCACCTGGCTCGGCATCAGGCACCACCGCACTGCACTCCTTGCCTCTACGAATTCCGGCATCCATGGGAGACTCCTCAGGCCTAGGACCAGCAAATGCATGCTGTGGGAGCTGAGGGGAGCCCATTGAGAAAAACATAAGGGAGGGAAAGAGGAAGAGGGGAGTAGCAGGAGAGGGAGGCAGGATGGGAACAGGAACAATGGCCACAAAGGCAGAGGGGGGCTCAGAGGGGGAAGTGGAGTCGAAGAAGCCATAAAAGCAAATAAAAGACAGCAGAACTGCCAAAAAAAAAAGACAAAATTATGACAGAGGGAGGGAGAAAAAAATCCTACCCTATGGCTACCTCTGTGAAATTGAGGTAACTGCTAACAGGGAGCCGCTCACAAAAACCCTCTAAACCAAACAAACAAGCACCTGACCAATCAGGTGCTAGCAAAGAATTAAAATGTGTTGCCACAACAATCAAACCTCTTCCTAACCAAAACCTTCCCCCCCCCCACCACTAAATAAAGCTCAGGGGAATGCCCACCCACCACCACGTTAAATGCAGCTGGTTGGACAAGCCCCCCAGCCTTTCAATTATAGACTTTTTCCCCAGGAAATTGTCTAAACATCTTTTGAATTCCACTATGCTAGTTGCCTTGACCAGAGCTTGATAATGCGTTGATTGAAAAAATAGTTTCTACCATTCGTTTTAAATCTGCTTGTTGTAAGTTGCATGGAGTACCCACTTGTTTTAGTATTATTTGAAAGGTTAAATTACTGTCCCTTGTTTACCACTTCTATCCCACTCATAATTTGATAAACTGATCATGTTCTCTCTCATCATCTCTTTTCCAAGCTGAAGAGTCCTAACCTGTATAGCCTCTCTTCATAGGCAGGCTTTTCCATCTCTTTTATCATTTTTCTTGCCTTTCTTTGCACCTTTTCTAATTTTTTTTTGTATTTTCTGAGATGTGGCAAGCAGAGCCACACACAATACTCAAGATGTGGTTGCACCATGGATTAATAGTGAGGCAATAAGATATTTTCCATTTTATTCTCCATTCCTTTTTGTATCATTCCTAATGATCTATTTGCTTTTTTAACCACTGCCACATACGGTCCTAAGGATTTCAATGCATTGTGCAAAAGAAATCCAAGGTCGTTTTCCTGACTGATGACACCTAATATGGAACCCAACACTGTGCAATTGTATTTAGGATTATTAAATTGGGTACTTGCCAGGTTCTTATCGCCTGGATTGGCCACTGTTGGAAACAGGATGCTGGGCTTGATGAACAAGATACAAATCAAGTAAATATCACTAATACTTACATTTTTTAAAAAACATGAAATCACAAATATCATACAATAAAAATCACAAACATCCCCCCTCCCCCTAACAGCTCACACTAATTCACACAGCTTTCACTCATACACATCCTCAACCAGTACGTAAAATACAGTGATACTAATGTGGAAAACCAACAGCTACAAATAATTGGCATTTTTGAAGACTTAAAAGATAACATATTCTAGCTAGATTTTAAGTCTGTTAATAAGCCCCAAAAAGTGGACTGACTTGTTAGGCCTTCTTTTAGTGAGGTGGAAACAATTCTATGGCTGAACAAAACCTGTGAAGCTTCTAACCAGATTAGCGGACTGGAAATTTGTTAAATAAATAAATAACCTCTCAGTGTGTGATTGTTGTATCTAATTTCAACAAAAATGGGATCCTCTAAGCACGTGGCTGAGCATATGAAAATAAGAGAGAATTCACACTCACAAAGCAGGAGAAGGCTATAAAAATCTTTAAATGCTTTCAGCTTGCAATTTAAACTGTCAGAAACATTGTTACGAACTGAAAGTCACAGTATCTTATGTGGTTGCGGCTGAACTGTTCAGTTTTTACTTCATCAATCCAAAACACTTGCTTCCAGAAAAAATGTAGGTCTATCAAGGCTTGATTTTTTAATGCATACTTGAGATAATGACTTTTGTGATGAGTTCATAGAAAAGGTTTCTTTCTGACAACTCCCTAATGCAAAATTACTTCCAGATTCCTTTCCTCGGTTAGAAAAAGAAGGTCAATATTCTCAACAATTTTTGGAAGAACCTCTGGGAGTAGTATTGGTGATCCCGCCCACAACAATTTCATTTTTATTAGTAAGAATATAAGAACATGCCATACTGGGTCAGACCAAGGGTCCATCAAGCCCAGCATCCTGTTTCCAACAGTGGCCAATCCAGGCCATAAGAACCTGGCAAGTACCCAAAAACTAAGTCCATTCCAGGTTACTGTTGCTAGTAATAGCAGTGGCTATTTTCTAAGTTAACTTAATTAATAGCAGGTAATGGACTCCTCCTCCAAGAACTTATTCAATCCTTTTTTAAACACAGTTATACTAACTGCACTAACCAAATCCTCTGGCAACAAATTCCAGAGTTTAGTTGTGCGTTGAGTGAAAAAGAACTTTCTCCAATTGGTTTTAAATGTGCCACAAGCTAACTTCATGGAGTGCCCCCTAGTCTTTCTATTATCCGAAAGAGTAAATAACCAATTCACATTTACCCATTCTAGACCTCTCATGATTTTAAACACCTCTATCATATCCCCCCTCAGCCATCTCTTCTCCAAGCTGAAAAGTCCTAACTTCTTTAGTCTTTCCTCATAGAGCTGTTCCATTCCCCTTATCATTTTGGTCGCCCTTCTCTGTACCTTCTCCATCACAACTATATCTTTTTTGAGATGCGGTGACCAGAATTGTACACAGTATTCAAGTTGGGGTCTCACCATGGAGCGATACAGAGGCATTATGACAGTTTTCGTTTTATTCACCATTTCCTTTCTAATAATTCCCAACATTCTGTTTGCTTTTTTGACTGCCGCAGCACACTGAACCGACAGTTTCAATGTGTTATTGACTATGACGCCTAGATCTCTTTCTTGGGTGGAAGCATCTAATATGGAACCTAATATTGTGTAACTATAGCATGGGTTATTTTTCCCTATATGCATCACCTTGCACTTATCTACATTAAATTTCATCTCCCATTTTGATGCCCAATTTTCCAGTCTCACAAGGTCTTCCTGCAATTTATCACAATCTGCTTGTGATTTAACTACTCTGAACAATGTTATATAATCTGCAAATTTGAACATAAGAACATAAGAAAATGCCATACTGGATCAGACCAAGGGTCCATCAAGCCCAGCATCCTGTTTCCAACAGTGGCCAATCCAGGCCATAAGAACCTGGCAAGTACCCAAAAACTAAGTCTATTCCATGTAACCATTGCTAATGGCAGTGGCTATTCTCTAATTGAACTTAATAGCAGGTAATGGACTTCTCCTCAAACAACTTATCCAATCCTTTTTTAAACACAGCTATACTAACTGCACTAACCACATTCTCTGGCAACAAATTCCAGAGTTTAATTGAGTTTAATTGATTACCTCACTCATCGTATTTCTTTCCAGATTATTCATAAATATATTGAAAAGTAAGAGTTCCAATACAGATCCCTGAGGCACTCCACTGCCCACTCCTTTCCGCTGAGAAAATTGTCCATTTAATCCTACTCTCTGTTTCCTGTCTTTTAGCCAGTTTGTAATCCACGAAAGGACATTGTCACCTATCCCATGACGTTTTACTTTTCCTAGAAGCCCCTCTTGAGGAACTTTGTCAAATGCCTTCTGAAAATCCAAGTATACTACATCTACCAGTTCACCTTTATCCACATGTTTATTAACTCCTTCAAAAAAGTGAAGCAGATTTGTGAGGCAAGACTTGCCTTAGGTAAAGCCATGCTGACTTTGTTCCATTAAACCATGTCTTTCTATATGTTCTGTGATTTTGATATTTAGAACACTTTCTACTATTTTTCCTGGCACTGGTCAGGCTAACCAGTCTGTAGTTTCCCGGATCGCCCCTGGAGACCTTTTTAAATATGGGGGTTACATTAGCTATCCTCCAGTCTTCAGGTATAATGGATGATTTTAATGATAGGTTACAAATTTTTACTAATAGGTCTGAAATTTCATTTTTTAGTTCCTTCAGAACTCTGGGGTATATACCATAGTTCTGGATTGAGACTGGAAAGAGACTGGAACAAGGCTTAGGATGCAGTGACAATCTAGCACACAATACAGTGCCGACCTGATTGCCAAGGCAAGGAAGTGCAGGCAGGGACTTCCTTAGTAGTTCCTTCAATCAGGGCATGCCCCAGAACTAGGACCTGCACCTGGTCCTACAAGAGGCCGGGTGGTCCACAGGCACTTGTGTAGGGGTGTGGCCAATGCCATGGGAGATGCCGAACTCCAGCATGAGGCCTAATGCACAGTGGAAGGCCCGGAGACCGCCGCCACGGGACGCTGAGGCCTGGAGGTGCTCGCAGCTGCCACTGGGGAGGCCGACCCGGTTCTGCAGAGGCGCCAGAGAGATGAGCAGGCCCGTGCGCGGGCCAGTCGTGGACGAGGCTTGCAACAGTACCCCCCCCCCCCCCTTCTAGGCCTCCCTCTACGCGGCAGTGGTTTGTCAGGATAAGTCCTATGGAATGTTTTCAGGAGTTCCTTATCAAGAATGTTGTGGGAAGGTTCCCAAAAATTCTCCTCGGCCCCATAATCCTCCCAGGCTAAGAGGTACTCCCATTTCCCTCGACACCGATGGACGTCGAGGACCTCTCTTACTGAAGAGACGTATCTGGTTCTGCAGAGGCTCGTGAAGGAGAGGGAACTCTATGTGAGGGCCAGGAGAGGACCAAAGGCTTCAGCAGGAAACATGGAACATATTATGGATGCCCATGGCACGCGGCAGCTGGAGCTGATACAATACTGCTCCCACTCTTTGAATCACCGGAAACAGGCCGATGTATTTGGGAGCCAAACGGTGAGAGGGAAGTCTCAATCTTATGTATCGGGCGCTCAGCCACACGTTCTGGAGCGGGACATCTATGGGCATCAGAAGTACGCTTGGAACGTTCTGCTGCCTGGGTAAGGTGTTCTTTGAACTGGTTCCATACCTGATGAATGGTATGGGCCATGGATTGCGCAGCTGAAGAGGGAACAGTCAGAGGAACTGGGAGTGGCAGCCAAGGTTGTCGTCTGAATAGCACGGAGACTGGGGAAATATCAGTGGCAGCAGTGACATAGGTATTGTGTGACAGCTCAGCCCAGGGTAGTAGATCAGATCAGTTGCCCTGCTGATCATTCACATAGGAACGGAGGAATGTCTTTAAGGTTTGGTTGGTCCTTTCAGCTTGACCATTGGCCTCTGGGTGATAGGCGAATGTGTAACTCAAGGCAATGTTAAACTTCTTACATAGAGAGTGCCAGTACCTGGTGGCAAACTGTGGTCCCCGATCGGATATAATTTCCTTTGGGAGTCCATGGAGATGGAAAATATGTTTCAGAAACAACTTGGCTAATTCTGGTGCCGATGGGAGGCCCAGCAAGGAATTAAAGTGACCCATCTTTGAGAATAGGTCGATGATGATCCAGATTACGGTATTGTTGCGGGACGGAGGCAGGTCCTTGATAAAGTCCATTGAGATACTAGACCATGGTTTGGTAGGTGCTGGCAGTGGTTGGAGAAGGCCCCAAGGCCATCGGGTAGGTGGCTTCTGTTGGGCACAGATGGGGCATGAATCAACATAGTTACGAGAGTCATGCACCATGTTGGGCAACCAGTAGTGTCTTCGTAACATCTCTAGGGTCCTGGCATGACCCGGGTGTCCTGCCAACTTGGAATCATGAGCCCATTTCAGAACTCGTTCACGTAATCTACGTGGAACGGTGGTTTTCCCAGCTGGAACTGTGGAGGTCATGGCAAAGGATACGCAGGCAGGATCTATAATATATCTAGGAACGTTAGAGACATCTTCAGGTTAAAAGGATCTTGACAGTGCATCTGCACAGAGGTTCTTGGAAGCTGGGCAATAACTTAGAATGAAGTTGAACCGTTCAAAGAAGAGCACCCATCGGGCTTGTCGAGGGTTCAAGAGTTGAGCTTCTTTAAGGTGCTCAAGATTCTTATTGTAGGTGAAAATGGTAAACTTGTGTTGTGCCCCTTCTAACCAGGGATGCCACTTTTGGAGTGCCAACTTGACGGAAAGAAGTTCTTGGTCACCAAAGGTATAGCATTGTTCTGTAGGAGAGAACTTATGTGAGTAGAATGAACAGGGTATCAGTTTTCCCTTGGGAGAAACTGGCTTAAGATGGCTCCTGCTCCATTTGCAGAGGGGTCAACTTCAACGACGAAAGGACATCTTGGATCTGGATGCTGGAGACAAGGACTGGAACAGAAAGCTTCTTTAAGCGTCTGAAAGGAGGCTTGTGTTTTGGGAGTCCACACACGAGTGTTAGCCCCTTTCTTGGTCATGGCAGTCAGTGGAGCAGCTAGGGTAGAATAATTGGCAATGAAGCTCCAGTAATAATTGGTAAAGCTGAGGAAACATTGTAAAGCTCGTAGGCCTACTGGCTGGGGCCAGTCTCGGATCCCCTATGGAGAAACCTGGATCGGATATGATATACCCTAAGAAGGGTAAATGAATTTGCTCGAAGAGGCACTTTTTAACTTGGCATAAAGATGGTTTTCTCTTAGATGCTGGAGAACAGTCCGAACATGATCTCGATGAGATTCAAGGTCCTTGGAGAAAATCAGGATGTCGTCTACGAAGGAGTACAAGAGGTCTCAGAGAATTTCATTCATAAGGCATTGAAAGACCACTGGGGAATTGCATAGCTCAAAGGGCATCAAAGTGTATTCATAGTGACCATCCTGCATGTTGAATGCAGTCTTCAGATGTCTTCATGTTGAATGCATACCAGATTGTACGCACTCCTTAGATCCAACTTGGTGAAGATCCGTGCCCTTGTAGGCAGTCAAACAGCTCACTGATAAGGGGCAGAAGGTATCGGTCTTTGCGGGTTATGGTGTTGAGCCCTCTGTAGTCAATACAAGGGTTTAGACTGCTGTCCTTTTTCTTAAAAAAGAAGAAATTCACTCCAGCAGGAGAATCAGAGGGATGCATAAATCCTTTTTCTAGGTTCTCTTTGATATAGTCAGACATGGCTAGGGTTTCAGGGTGACAGTGGATAAGTTCTGCCCTTGGGAGGCGTGGTGCCTGGCAGAAGTTCTATGGGACAACTAAACTTGCGCAACGGAGGCAAGGTATTCGCCTTATGCTTCGAGAAGACATCTTCAAAGTCAGCATACTGAGTAGGCAACCCAGGTAGGGTGGTAGACTTCAGCACAGGGACTACAGGATTTACTTGATGTAGACATGTCTTCTGGCATTTGGGACCCCACTGTAGCAACTGCAGGGCATGCCAATCGAACTGGGGTTCATGGGCCTGGATCCAGGGCTGCCCCAGGATAACTGGATACATAGAACGTTTCAATACAAAGAAGGGTATCTCCTCCTCATGGAGAGTGCCCATGGTAAGACGGACAGCCACTGTTTGATGGGTGATCAGCCTGGAAGTGGTTCCCCTTGAATGGAGGCGATTCAGATATTCATATCCAATGGCTGAAGAGGAATGGTCAGAAGCTTGACAATGTCATCCATGAGGAAGCTGCCACTTGCTCGGTATCAACTAGAGCTGTGGTGGTGAAGTAGTGGGCCGCAATGTCCAGAGAGACGGGAAGCAGGAGTTGGGGGCCGGTGACAGTAGCGCCTGAGCTCAGGACCCCGCCGGGCTCTGGAGTTGCAGTTTTACGGACGTGCCGGACAGAACTGCCGAAGATGTCCGGAAGTGCCACAGTAAAGGCAAAGACTCTCCTTCCTCCGACGGAGATGTTTAGTCTGAGATAGTCACCCATGGTTCACCTCCATAGGTTCCACCACGGAAGAGGGTGGTGGTGCTGGAGTCTTGGCTGGAGGACTCGGGACATGCGTGGGGCATGGCATCGGAGAACGGGAAGCCTTTACGTCTAGGACCCTTTGCTGGAGATGATGGTTGATATTCCTGGTGAGGGAAATCAGAGGATACATGTGTTTCCAAATATTGTTTGTAACTGTTGTAATTAAGACTATGCAATGTTTCCCATAGCATCTCCCAGTAAGAGATGAAATCAATACTTTTCATGTTGCTTTTGTGATGTCTACTTTTTATTTACAAGAGTTTTTGGGTTCTTATAGAGGGCTTCCTTTTAAAGGAATGTTAGTGTATTAACTTGTGGAATTGTTTGTGGCCGATGTGTTGCTTCAAAGACTACTGTATCAGGGGCATCTTCAGTGGTAAATGGCATCTTTAGATGCCATTTACCACTGAAGCACACCCTTGGCATAAATATCAAAACATGGTCAGTGATGGACGTGTTTTTTAGATACGTGTTTTTAAAAGCTTACAACATTTTTAAAAATGTATTGAATAAACTAGTGAAAGTTGATACAGAACTGTGTTTTCTGGATTGATGATTGAAATTTACCACCTTCCTATATATTCAAATTAGAAAGGATCTGGTTTCTGATGGTCTTTACATTTATACAGCTGTAAAATTGAAAAGTTCTTTACGAGTGCTGTTTTACTGTTCAGCATTCCATGTTTGTTCTCCATTTTGGACTTTTTAAACATTTTTTTAGTAAGGTATGTACCATTTAATGCCAAAGTCTAAATGTTGTACCTAACAGGCAGTAGTAGCTGGGAGCCTGATTTTGGGGTCAATGTAGCAGTGGAGAAAGTGATGGACATTGGTAAATCTAGCCGAGGTCCAGGACACCAACATTAAGCCTTTCTGCTGTCCCACAGCAAATATAAAGAGAAAGTGCAGTGTATGAAAGAGAGATTTTGAAATAAATTGAGAGTTTTCCGCTGCTAATGTTGGGCCTTTGAAATGTCTCCTGCCCCCAATTATTATCTCCATGGCGAGGACCAGATTAGAGCCTATGTGATGACAGGTCTTGCACAGAGAGTGTCACCTCTAATATAAGGACATATTCTTCCATAAACAATGTCCATCATGCCAGTAGACCAAGTCTGTACCATGGAAGCTGAATGCATATCTGAGTGGATGTTCAGTTCTCTAATAATCTGTGTCTGTTCCCTTTTGGCCTGCAATAGCTGAATTAGTTTTCCATGTTTGTTTCTTGATTGATCAATTTGCTGTCTCCGCATCCTGTTTAGCAACTCATGTAGTGTTGCTACATTAGGAGCCTGCTGTGCTCTAACTTCTGATAGTGGTGGTGGGACCAAGCTTACCATTCCAGGGTCTTCTTCTGGAGATTGAGTGGCACAATTTTCCTCAGCTGGCTGTGAGATATCTTGGTGTGCTCGAACCATCTGGCAGTTCCTGGGTCTCAATATCCAACTACCTAAGATTAATTTCCTCCATAAATGTGGCCAGGGATGTGTCCAGTTTTAGGCCTTCAACTAACTCCTCCTCCTCCTGTGGCTCCTCCCAAGGTCTAGGATGTTCCTCCTCCATGTGTCAGGTCTTTGCATCCTCCACATCTCAGCCTTCCTCCTCCTTCTAAGTGACCTTGAACTTGATTCTGCCAGGTGCTGGGACCTTATACCTATGAAAAAGAATAAAAGTACATATAAATGTCTAGTATAACAGGTAAAAATTCTTATTTTTCCATAAGATGTTCACATACAGAACTCCAAATGTGATCGTTCTTGCAAGAAGTCTTCTCTGATATCCCTAACATTCATGTTTATATTTGTCAAGCTTACCTGCACATTCTTGTGCTGTGATAAGGATCTCTTCCATGCCTTCAAAGACATCTGGCCCTAGGTGTTCAATCAGCCACTGATCTATAGCTATCAGGATGATGGGAATGATGCTCTTCCTCTTTTCCCCCTTCACATGTCTCCTCCTGCTTGCCACCTTCACCTTTAGCCAGACCTTTAAGTCTCTGAACCAATGGAACAACTGTACACTGGTGCTCCTGATGTCACCCCATCTGTAGATAGTATCAACAATCTTCCTTCATATCTCTAACCTTCTTTTGTGATCTTGGCTGCCTGGCTCCCAAACAGCATGGAGTAATTGCTGAGGATACCCTAGATAAGTAGCTTGTTGTCCTCCACACTGAAATTTTGTGCTCGAAGATGCTGCCTGCTTTATCCTTGCTTGCCTTACTCTTGGTTTGCCACTTCAGGAGGGGTGATGTCACTTCCCCTTCACTCTCCCTCCCACTACCATCTCCCAGCCATTCCTCCCTTGCCATCTAAAGCACTGCTCTACCCTTTCTCTTCTCTCTCTGGCCCTAACCTGCCTTGCTCCTCCCGCTGGTATCTCCTGTTTGTGCCTCTCCCTCTCTCTCCACCTCTTATCTCTTCCATCAACTCAGTTTCTACTCCTTCATCTTGCCTTGCTCCCACTCCTGCCACCTCCTTCCTCCAGTACTCCTGGTCCTTCCTTCTCTCTTTTCTCCTCCCTACTAGCACATGCCCCATGCATATGCCTGTTACACTCATGCCCGCTTTTGTACACTTCATCCTCACACCTCTCATGCACACACTCCTCTCTTCCAATCTCTAAACACAATCTGGTAGACAGATGAACAAGGCAAACAAAATACAAACTCTCACATTTCTTTCACTAACGGAGAAAATAGCAAAGAGAAAGGAAAATACTGAAGAAACAAGCAAAAGAAAGACATAGCACTCAGGTAATCATATCTCACCTCTAACTTCTCACCAAACTCCTCTCTCCACCAATGCCTGACACACCTTCAAAGGAGTAACTGCAGCCAGGAGGCTGCCTTATACAAACAAAAAATAAATGATGCAAGAACAGAAGTGAGAAAATAGCATGAGAAGTGACAATTTATTACACAATGCAATATTTGGATAATTTGTCTAAACATCTACTTTTTTATTGCGTGAGTATTAACTTCCATAATATGCAATACTTATTTTTTACCGCAGCTAAGTAAATCTACCTCTTAGATTGTAAATCCTCTAGGATTAGAGATATACCGACAGTACATGAATGTAATCCACTTTGAAATTCCTGAAAAGTGGAATATAAATCAAATATTTGTACTTCATATTTTATTCTACCTTTCTTTAACAGCTGAAAGTGATGTATGGAAAGATAAAAACAAATGAATATCATATTGAACAGTAATTATGTATTGTTGTGCGTCCCAGACACGTGGGTACCTCGACCGGGCCTGCTCACCTCGTGCTACCCTCCACTAGCTCCGGTCATGCTGTGGCTGCCAGCTCCCGGCATCCCCAGCGTTCACAGCGGCCCTCTCCGTCTTCCTCCACGCTGCAGGCCTCACAGCGGAGCTCCCATCGGGGCTCCGCGTCTTCAGCCGCCTCGGCCCTGCCCCTAGGCGTGTGCGCAGCCGTCACTCCTTTTAAAAGGACCAGCGTGGGAAACCCAGCTTGGCCGCTGCCCGGTGATGTCACCTGAACTTCCGATAAATAGCGAGGCCCTGTCCTCAGGACCTCGCCTTGGCAATTGGATCGACACCTCGGTGTACTAGTTTGCTTTCTCCATGTTACGGCGTTTCCTTGTTCCAGCGTTTCCTTGTTCCAGCTTCTCCTTGTTCCAGAGTCTCCTTATTCCAGCGTCTCCTGTTCCAGCGTCTCCTTGTTCCAGTCTCTCCATGTGTTCCTTCCTGTTTCCTTCCTTAGATAGTATCTTCTCAGACTGATCTCTGCTACTGACCTCTGCTTTCTGCCTACTCTCTTCATCTGCTACCTGGAACTGACCACTGCCTACCTGACTATTCTCTTTGTCTGCTGCCTGGAACTGACCACTGCCTGCCTGACTACTCTTTTCATCTTCCACCTGGAACTAACCCTCCCTTGCCTTGACTACACTTTGACTGACCCTGGTATTGACCCCTGCTTTGGCTGACCACTTCTGAACTGATACTCTGGATTTGACCCCTGCGCTTCACTCGGGCACTCTCTTCTGGCCTTATGTGACTTGTGACTACCAGACCATCCTGCTTGGATACCATCCGTGGCCTTCATCGGACCAGACCCACAGGCGCTGCCTGTCTCGCCTGGAGGGCCTTCCTGAATTGTTGCCTCCCTGAGGTCTCTGAAGCTTCCAGTTTGGGTCTGGTCTATCTTTTTGCATCAGCCATGCACCCTTGCTCGTGGTGGGCACACCCCTCTGTTACCTCTCCAGGAGACCACCTGAGACCCACCTAAGTCCAGGTGGTCTGGGTACCCAAGTGCTCAACCTGTGGAAACCCAGACTGTTATTAGCAAAGCTCCAGCTAGCCTCTGTCTCCTCGTGTGCTCCGCCTCCTGGTGGCAGGTGCTTTCTGGGTCCGACCAGAGGGCCGTACCAATCCTGAACCAGGCCAAGGGTCCACCTCCAGCGCAACATGTATTTAGTTATTTATTTACATATTTATAGCCCATCTATAATGAGAGCATGCTAGAAGGGAAACAAAATGTGTAATACAACATAACATTATTTTTCTTAAAAAGAAAGAACATGCATTAATGCTAACATACATAACTAAAACGTAACAATTTAAAACATTAGGGATCAACGAGACTAAGTAAAACCAGAGCATCTCAACAGTCACCAAAGGCTTCAATAAACAACAAGGCCAAGAAGGCCCAATTATGTGTTTCTTGAAGATGGACCTCCTTGTTAACTAGAATATAGAACAAGTATGATGCTGCAGATTGCAAGGATTGAGTGGCTGTATGCTTTTTTACCATCTTGGAAAAATAATCTGGCACGGTACTTTGTAGTACTTTAAAAATCTGAGCTATTACTTTAAATTTTTAAGTGTATAAAATTACACCTGGGGTTCCAGTTTGACACAGCTCTGAGCTACATACCTCAGACTAGGGATGTGAATCGGGTGCCCAATCATTCTCGCTATTGGGATCATCTGGCCGCGGGAAAAAAATCATTTTCCCACGTATCCCTGTTTTTTTTTTTAGTGAAAAATCGTTTTTCTGGTTAGTGTGCACTAACGGGAGTTAATGCGCGCTAACTCCCCATTAGTGCGCACTAACTCATGATAGTGCGCACTAACAAAAATAGCAAAAAATAACAAAAAGTAACAAAAATTAATGTTTTTTGTTAGTGCGGAAGGTAGTGCGTACTAAGTCCTGTTAGTGTGCACTAACCCAAAAAACGATTTTTATGAAAAATTGGGGGCAAAATTGATCGTTTCCTTCTTTTAATCGATTTTCAACAAATTTAGAAATATCATACGATATTTCAATTTGTTAGAAAAATGATTCACATCCCTACTTCAGACTAAGACTGTTCTTGCTAATGGCTATTATAAGTTAAAACAATTGTGCCATCTAATAGGGATGTGCATCAGGGACGGATTCGTCCCATTCGGTATTCGTATTCATCAAGACCCAAATCCGTTGCATCCGTTCTCTGGGGACCCCAATCCATTCCTTAGATACATATGTATTCGTTTCCCAAAAAAAACCACATCCCAACCCTTTAAATTTAATTTACTACAACCCCCCACCCTCCTGACCCCCTCAAGACTTGCTAAAAGTCACTGGTGGTCCAGCGGGAGTCCTGGAGCGATCTCCTGCACTCGGGCCATTGGCTGCCGGTATTCAAAATGGCACCGAAAGCCTTTGTCCTTACTATGTTACAGGGGCTATTGGCACCATTGTACATACTGGGAGCCGACGGCCCGAGTGCAGGAGATCGCTCGAGGACCCCCGCTGGACCACCATGGACTTTTGAAAGGTCTTGGGGGGGTCAGGAGGGTGGGGGTTTATTCGTTAGTGATACGTTGTATTCGTGGGGGTTCGCCTTACGTTTCATGACCCCCACAAATACAACGGATATGGCATATATGTTGCAGATTGCCAATACGTTGCAAACGAATGCACACCCCTAACATCTAAGACCATGACTGGAAGAAAATGATTTCCGTACAATAGTATAGGCTTTTGTTCTTACAGTGCTGACTATGGTAATTCATTTTATGTTGGACTTCCAAAAATATGATCACACCCATTGCAAATCCTTCATTGCAAGATTAATATCCCATACGTCTAGTTATAGGCATATTAAGCCAGTTCTGTGTAGCCTTCATTAGTTGCCCTAACTCTCTGTTAGAATGACTAATGGAATCAAAGGCCAAAGCCACATCCAAATAAATAGCAATCACACTTACCTCCATCTAAGATGCTTAGAATGTAATCATTTACATTAAAAGCAAATTTAGCTAGATACTGCACAAGTTAGCTAGCTAAATAACACGTTTTGAATATTCCACTTGTTTATCCAGCTAAAGGTTAACTCAATATCATTATCCAGCTAAGGCTTAGATGAATATGAAAGGGACATGTTAGGGCTGTTTTGTGGCATGTTTGTTAGCTGAATAACTTATCTGGCTAATTCTGATATTTGGAGTTTTTTGGCTATCTCTAGATGTGCCTCAGAGCAGGAGTAAAGTTATGCAGAAACAAGTTCCTGCATAACTTTATCCTTAACCGGCTATATTCAAAAGATATAGTCAGTTAAGTTTCGAGCTGCAGGTTAACAAACAAACAGGTCGATACTGTAAGACCGTGGGAGAGCGGACGAACGCCCGCTCTCCCGGCGCGTGCACCAGCCCTTCGCCGGTGCGGGCGATTCAGTATTTAAATGAGGTGATGCGGGAAAAACGAGGGAAAGGAGGCGCTAGGGACACTAGCGCGTCCCTAGCGCCTCCTTTTGGCCTGGAGCGGCGGCTGTCAGCGGGTTTGACAGCCGACGCTCAATTTTGCCTGCGTCGGTTCTCGAGCCCGCTGACAGCCACGGGCTCGGAAACCGGACGCCGGCAAAATTGAGCGTCCGGTTTTCGGCCCGACAGCCGCGGGCCGAATTCAAATTTATTTTTTTTTTTACTTTTTTTTACTTTTGGGGACCTCCGACTTAATATCGCTATGATATTAAGTCGGAGAGTGCACAGAAAAGCAGTTTTTACTGCTTTTCTGTGCACTTTCCTGGCGCCGGAAGAAATTAGCGCCGACCTTTGGGTCGGCGCTAATTTGGGTCGTCCGCTAATTGGGTCGTCCGCTAATTGGGTCGTCCGCTCTCCCGCGGTCTTACAGTATCGACCTGTTTGTTTGTTAACCTGCAGCTCGAAACTTAACTGACTATATCTTTTGAATATAGCCGGTTAAGTAAGTAAAATGTGCGGCTTGGCTGCACATTTTACTTACTGGATCCCGCGCGCATACCTAATAGGGCCATCAACATGCATTTGCATGTTGAGGGCGCTATTAGGTGCCGCGGGTGGGCCGCGTGTTTTCCTCCCCTTACTGAATAAGGGGTAAGGGAAAACACGCGTCCAGAGCAGGCTGACAGTGCGCTCCGACGGAGCACACTTTACTGTATCGACCTGAAAAGGACCCTTATGCCTGCAACCTATCACTGCTCCTCCCCTCCCCCCAAGTTAGAAACACATGATCCTGCTGGGTCACACCTGCAGCCCACCCAATCCCTCAAAGACTTCTTAAAAAACATATTTAAAGGGCCATTAAAGGGAACAGTCATTTACCTTTCAAATAACATTAGGGTGATGGGTCACTCCATGATTGTAATAGGTAGCACATTTAAAACAAATCAAAGAAAGAATTTTTTTTTAATCTGCACAATTAAACACTGTATTGCTACCAGAGAATATAATGAAAGCAATTAGCGTAGCTTTGGTTCAAAAAGGATTTAGATGACAAGTCCATAAATCATTATTTGCTTTGCAGAATTTGGAAAGGTACTGCTTATTCCTGGTTATCAGCAAGAACGATTAGATCTATTCTTTGGGATCCTGTTAGTTATTTGCAATCTGAATTGTTCACTGACAGAGACAGGATGCTGAACTCGATGGACCCAGTATGGCATTTCTTATATTCTAAACAAGCATGCCTCAGCCTTATAATGTTTCCAGAATAGCAGGAAATCTGAAATTAATCCAAGATCTTTAGGTATTGATTTCAAACTTTTTTTAAGCTACTGCTAAAAAGATCCTTTTTCAAATTTCAACTAATTTAATCTCCATAACAGATGGTAGCTTTAACAGAACATCTTGACTTGAATGCTACGATCTCATGGGAATGTACTAAACAGTCAAACACCCAACCAGATAAGATACTTTTTTCTGGTATATTGTTATATGATCTAAATCCAGAACTTTGAATATAATTCTGTAATGTATAGGTAGCTAATAAACATTTAGAAAAATAAAGCTAATGTGAATTCTAAGTTTAGCCCCAGTTAGCAAACGAGCTGCAGTATTTTGCAGCAGCTGCTGTTTTGGCAATCCAGTATATAAAAAATTACAATAATCAATGAGAGAAGTGACTAAAGCATGTATAACTGTAGCTAAATCTTTTGGTTCAAGGTAAATCCACATTCTATGAATAAATCAAATCTGAATGTGAGGAGCTCTAGCACGTAAATAGATTTGGGAATGCATTGTTAAATATTTGTCTAAAATATCTCTAATAGTTTTACTGCAAGAAAAGGATATATTACTGTAACAAAAAGTGTAACCTCAGACAAGACAAATCTAAAAGTTGATCAAGTAACCTAGAAGTCAAGAGGCGAGAACCACCTTATAGACTAACCAATTTATTGAGTCTTGAGCTTTTTTAGATGCTGGATTCTGGTGTAGCAAAAATGACAAGAGGTGGTTGGCTCCTTATAAACTAGCCAAATTATTGAGGCATGAGCTTTCAAGGACAGAGCTCATTTCATCAGATGCAAGCTAACACGGTTAATCCTCTGAAGAAATAACTAAAGAGGTGGGGAAAGTAATGACCCTTGCAGAACCCCACAATGTAACACCCATGTTTCTGAAAATACAAGGCCAGCCATGATTCTAAAATCTTCGTTGAAGGAAAGACTTAAACAAAGACAATAGTTCTGAAATGCCCAGAAGAGCCATAGGAAAGTAATTTGGCACCTTTGGACAAGTGAAAATCTGCACCCTCTCCCTATACACAACACATGACATGACAAGTTGGGATATTAGTTTCCTTTCATTTAAAACATAAAGCTAATCACCATGTACAAATCATATTATTCTTCTCAGCAAATTATCTGTCTTTAATTAGATCTCATCAAACACTGATCGTAAAACAAATGAGCACTTCCACTTCTTTACTAGATCCTCTGCCTTTCAAACTGCTTAAAAATTCAGAATTGAGCCTTCTTCCTTTCTTAACTGGTATTATTAACTCCAACCTGGAACATGGCTCCTTACCAACTGAATTAAAGGCAGGAGAGATTTGCCCAGTCCTTTAACAACCTCATCTAGATCCTGCATTTCCAGAAAATTATAGGCCTATTTCTAACCTTCCCTCTTATATTATTGAAAGAGTAGCATTTATTCAACTTTCTCTTTTCCTGGAGCTGTCATTAGTATATTATCCTAAGCAGTCAGGCTATCAGAAGGGTTATTAGGGATGTGCAGAGGAGCTGCATACGTTACATACGACATTCGTATTCGTCGGGGCCAGATATGTTGTATCCGTTCAAAGGGGCCCCTCTTCCATTGATACGTGCCATTCTTATTCATTTCCCTTTTAAGTTAATTAACTACAAACCCCACCCTCCTGACCCCCTCCCAAGACTTGCCTAAATTACCTGGTGGTCCAGCGGGGGGTCCTGGAGCGTCTCCTGCCCTCCCTCAGTCAGCTGCCGGTGCAATCTTGTGCTCCTACCATGTGACAGGGGCCGACCAATGGCAGCGGTAGCCCCTGTGACATAGTAAGGGCAAAGGCTATCGGCGCCATTTTGATTACTGGCAGCCGATGGTCCGAGTGCAGGAGGTCGCTCCCGGACCTGGACTTTTTTCAAGTCTTGTGGGGGTCAGGAGGATCCCCTAAGACTTGCCAAATGTCCCTGGTTGTCCAGCGGGGGTCTGGGCACGATCTCTTGCACTAGGGCCATTGGCTGCCAGTAATCAAAATGGCGCCGATAGCCTTTGCCCTTACTATATCACAGGGGCTACCGCTGCCATTGGTCGGCCCCTGTCACATGGTAGAAGCACAAGATGGCGCTAGCAGCCGACGGAGGGAGGACAGGAGACACTCCGGGACCCCCGTTGGACCACCAGGCAATTTAGGCGTCTTTGGGGGGGGTCAGGAGGGTGGGGGGGTTGTTTAAAATTGCCATTTCGACGGCCGAATGATTTGGCCGCGATTCATTGAATTCGTGGGAAATTGTGAAACATTTCGTGATGCAATGAATACAATGAATCTGGCCATATACGTTGAGGATTCACAATACGTTGCAAACAAATGCACACCCCTAAGGTTATAGCACAGAAACATCCTTAACTATACTTCTTTCAGACATCTTCCTCAGCTTGGACTGCGGCAAAGCAATTTTAGTCATTTTTCTAACTATAACAGCCACATTTGATTCCATCAACCATCACTTATTATGGCCTTATCTTTCAGAATTCAGGATCTATTGCATTACACTTAACTGGTTTGAATCTTTTTTTAAAGACAGAACTATTCAAGTTGTCTGGTTCATGGCCTGGCAGGCTGGACTCAGGGAGCACCCCCACAGAAGTGGCACAGGGCTGCAAGGCAGGACTAGGGCTTGTCTTCTGCCTAACCAGCCCCCTCTCCTGCAGATTGAGCCCTTGGGTTCTGGGGGCCAGTAGGACTTTTATCCTGGCTAACAACATGGCTGGGAGCTGGTAACAGGCACAGGCTTGGAGCTGGATTCAGGCATAGGCTGGGAGTTTGCTCCAGGTACTGGCTGGGAGCTGAATCCAGGTACTGAAAGGGAGTTTGGTCCAGCAACTGACTCAGAGCTGGATCCAGGGACTGGTTCGGCTCAAACCATGGAAAAGGGCAAGGCCGGAGAAATAGACAAGGGACTGAATTGGACTGGGCAGGACAAGGACAGGACTCAACAAGAAATGGACATGGACAAGACTAGACAAGCAACAAGAAACAAGAAAGCTCAGCAGGACACGAGACAGGGCAAGGTAATCCTTGTAGGCCCACAGGCCGCAAGGAAGGATTGGTAGGTCCAGAAGGCCAGTGAGCAAGGCAGGAGAGTCTAGAAGGCTACAGAAAAAGGCAAGGAAGCCTGGAAAGCTATAGAGTAAGACAAAGAGACAAGTTACGCTACAAAGCACAGCAGAAGGACAAGATAGACTGCAGACCAAGGCAGGAAGCCAAAGTAGGCTATAGAGTAAAGCAGAAGGCCAAAATAGGCCACAGGGAAAATGAGGAGTCCTCAGTAGGCCACTAGGCAAGACAGAAGGCCTGGGTAGGTCACAAGACAAGGTCAAGCAAGACAAGGCTGACTAGGTCAAAGGGCTGAGATGACTCCATGTTTGCTGTGTTTGCAAATAGCTCTGAACAAAGTGGTATCCTCTCATTAAAAATTGCATATTAAAAGTTACGAACATAAGAACATAAGAAATTGCCATGCTGGGTCAGTCCAAGGGTTCATCAAGCCCAGCATCCTGTTTCCAACAGAGGCCAAGCCAGGCCACAAGAACCTGGCAATTACTCAAATGCTAGGAAGATCCCATGCCACTGATGCAATTAATAGCAGTGGCTATTCCCTAAGTATAATTGATTAATAGGCATTAATGGACTTCTCCTCCAAGAACTTATCCAAACCTTTTTTGAACCCAGCTACACTAACTGCACTAACCACATCCTCTGGCAACAAATTCCAGAGCTTTATTGTGCGTTGAGTGAAAAAGAATTTTCTCCGATTAGTCTTAAATGTGTTACTTGCTAAACTCATGGAATGCCCCCTAGTCCTTCTATTATTTGAAAGTGTAAATGTTGCGTTTGTGCCTGTTCTCGCCCTCGCTCCACCCTCTCTACCTTTGTGGCGACTCACTTCGACTCTGACGGACAGATGCTGCCGTGGCTTCTTCTCGCCGCTTCTTCCCAGAATCCCCGGGCTGGCCTGACGCTGCAGATCCGCCATGTTCCTGATGACGTAAGGGTGCATGTGCGTGTGCACATGCTCCAGAGTTTGTACCGGCAAGGGCGTGAACCTAGGGGGCATCCCCCCTTAGTGAAGTCATCCACTTCCAACTTAAAAGGTCTTCGTTTGCTACTTCAAATTGAGTTAGCAACGAGGAAACTTCTCTGCTGCTCTGCCTCCACAGACTTACCAAGGGGTATCCGCTCCTCGGGGGCCCCGCTCTCTTGATTTCAGACTGCTAGACGGGATCCAGTACTCGCTCCTCGAGGGCCTACGTCCCTGAATGCTCAGAAGACTCCTTACTGCCTGGAAGTGATCACAGACGTGAACACTGTGAGTTCTATTACAGATAGGAATCGGTACTCGCTCCACGAGGGCCTATGTTCCTAATCTCTGAAGACTCCCTTCTGTTCGTTATCATAGGTACGGAGATCATGAGTTACTATTGCAGATTGCAGACAGGAACCGGTACTCGCTCCACGAGGGCCCATGTTCCTAAAACCCTTCACAGACTCTCTTCTATCTCAGAGGCTATTGCATACCTATATCTGGTACATTACTATTACAGATTGCAGATAGGAACCGGAACTCGCTCCACGAGGTCCTAAGATTTTCTTCTATTCCAGAAGCCATCTCATACACAGATATTGTGAGTTCTTATTCCAGATTGCATATAGGAACCAGTATTCGCCTAAGGCTCCTGTTCCTGAATATACTGAAGACTCTCTGTTGCATAGAAGCCATTACAGATATCTACAATTGTGAGTGTATCATCTACTACAGGTTATGTATCCAACATACCCTGTCTACTCACTACTTATAGTGTCTCTCTCTACAGCTCAGCAACCCAGAGATCGCAGTTCCAATATCTGAGGGATTTCAGCCCTGCCGGGCACATCAACTCACCACTGCCATCTCTGGTGGTTCTACTTCCTGTCTAATAAAGAACTATCTGTGTTTGTCTCCATACTCCAGCCTAGCCGGTGGTCCTTCTCAGGATATCCTCTTGGGGGTGCTGTCTTCTGCCATCGGCCCAAGGATTCACCAATTTCCACTAAGTTTTTATTCCTTACACTACTAGAGTGGTATCATACATACTGCCACACTGTGGGAGCCAATCCACTACAGATCATTGATCCCACCTATGGAGTATTACAGATTGCTAGCTCCTCCCCTTGAGGGAGCAGCATTTATTTATTTATTTATTTATTTGAAATCTTTATTTAAAATATTTTCTATACCATCGTTAAGCTAGTTGCCGTCACAACGGTTCACAATAAGGCACATAATTTCAAACTTAAAGGTGTTGAGTTATATTAACTAAACAGGTGCCATCAAATAGTGTAACATAGTTTCATATTAAATATTACTTAGTGGTTGTGATAAGTCATGTCTACTTTAAGTATATCAGCTATAAGATAAATTAACACTTAAGTCTTGTCCTCTGTTGTTGCAGTCTAATAGAGGTAAAGTAAAATAAAATATACACACACACTCGATTCTAGTAAGCTGATGTGTGTGTGGGGGAGTTCTTCGGACTGCATCATACAATTCCCTGGATTCTACTCTTTATTCCCTTTGTGGTATGCTTGCTTAAATAGCCATGTTTTTAAACTTTCTTTCAATGCTTTGATGTCTCTTTGTGTTCTGATTTCTAAAGGCATTGTGTTCCATATTATAGGTCCTGCCAGGGATAGGGCCCTATCCCTTACTTGCGTTAGTCTGGCTGTTTTTACTGAGGGAATAGTTAGTAGGGCTTTGTTTGCTGATCTCAAGTTTCTATTAGGGATGTGTACATGAAGGGCTGTGTTCAGCCATTCTGCCTTTTCGTCATGTATTAATTTATGTATGGTGCAAAGAGTCTCGTATTGAATTCTTTGTTCAATGGGTAGCCAGTGTAGTTCAATTAGGGTTTTGGTGATATGGTCTCTTTTACTTTTACTGGTTAAAATTCTTGCAGCTGTGTTTTGTAATACCTGTAGAGGTCTTATCGTGGTGTGGGGTAATGCTAGTAGAAGGGCATTACAGTAATCAGTGCTTGAAAAAATTAATGCTTGTAGTACTGACCGGAAGTCATTTGGTGTTAGTAGTGGTTTAAATCTTATGAGAGTCATAAATTTGGAGTAACCTTCTCTTACTTTTAGAGATATATGTTGTTTCATACTTAGTTCATTGATCAGATTACTCACTCCTCCCCTCTGGCGGCGTGATCAAGAATAGATTGCTAACTCCTTAGCAGTTTCACAACAGATTGCTAACTCTGCCCCCCTGGCGGAGAGATCATCAACAGATTGCTAACTCCACCCCCCTGGCAGCGTGATCAATAACAGTAAATAACTGAGTCATATCTACTCGTTCAAGACCTCTCATAATCTTAAAGACCTCTATCATATCCCCCCTCAGCTGTCTCTTCTCCAAGCTGAACAGCCCTAACCTCTTCAGCCTTTCCTCATAGGGAAGCTGTTCCATCCCCTTTATTTTGGTTGCCCTTCTCTGTACCTTTTCCATCGCAATTATATCTTTTTTGAGATGCGGCAACTAGAATTGTACACAATATTCAAGGTGTGATCTCACCATGGAGCGATATAGAGGCATTATGACATTTTCCGTTTTATTAACCATACCCTTCCTAATAATTCCTAACATTCTATTTGCTTTTTTGACTGCTGCAGCACACTGAGTCGATGATTTTAAAGTATTATCCACTATGATACATAGATCTTTTTCCTGGGTGGTAGCTCCTATTATGGAACCTAACATTGAGTAACTACAGCAACGGTTATTTTTCCCTATATGCAACACCTTGCACTTGTCCACATTAAATTTCATCTGCCATTTGGATGCCCAATCTTACAGTCTTGCAAGGTCCTCCTGTAATGTATCACAGTCTGCTTGTGATTTAACTACTTTGAATAATTTTGTATCATCCGCAGATTTGATAACCTCACTCGTCGTATTCATTTCCAGATCATTTATATATATATATATATATATATATATATATATATATATATATATATATTTATATTTATAATGAAAAGTACCAGTCCAAGTAGAGATCCCTGAGGCACTCCAGTGTTTACCCTTTTCCACTGAGAAAATTGACCATTTAATCCTACTCTCTGTTTCCTGTCTTTTTGCCAGTTTGTAATCCACGAAAGGACATCGCCTAGTATCCCATGACTTTTTAGTTTTCGTAGAAGCCTCTCATGAGGGACTTTGTCAAACGCCTTCTGAAAATCCAAATACACTACATCTACTAGTTCACCTTTATCCACATGTTTATTAACCCCTTCAAAAAAATTAAGCAGATTTGGTAGGCAAGACTTCCCTTGGATAAATCCGTGTTGACTGTATTCCATTAAATCATGTCTTTCTATATGCTCTACGATTTTGATCTTGAGAATAGTTTCCCCTATTTTTCCCGGCACTGAAGTTAGGCTCACTAGTCTATAGTTACCCGGATTGCCCCTGGAGCCTTTTTTAAATATTGGGGTTACATTGGCCACCCTCCAGTCTTCAGGTACAATGGATGATTTTAATGATAGGTTACAAATTTTAACTAATAGATCAGAAATTTCATTTTTTAGTTCCTTCAGTACCCTAGGATGCATACCATCTAGTCCAGGTGATTTGCTACTTTTTAGTTTGTCAATCTGGCCTACTACATCTTCCAGGTTCTCAGTGATTTCGTTCAGTTTGTCTGACTCATCACCCCTGAAAACCATCTCCGGAACTGGTATCTCCCCAACATCCTCATTAGTAAACACGGAAGCAAAGAATTAATTTAGTCTTTCTGCAATGGCCTTATCTTCTCTAAGAACCCCTTTAACCCCTCGGTCATCTAATGGTCTAACCGACTCCCTCACAGGTTTCTTGCTTTGGATATATTGAAAAAAGTTTTTTTTTATGAGTTTTTGCCTCTATGGCCAACTTCATTTCAAATTCTCTCTTCGCCTGTCTTATCAATGTTTTACACTTAGCTTGACAATGCTTATGTTTTATCATATTTTCTTCAGATGGATTCTTCTTCCAATTTTTGAAGGATGTTTTTTGGGCTAAAATAGCCTCTTTCACCTCACCTTTTAACCATGATGGTAATCATTTTGCCTTCCTTCCACCTTTCTTAATGTGTGGAATACATATGGACTGCGCCTCTAGGATTGTACTTTTAAACACTTTTAACCTTTGCAGCTGCACCTTTCAGTTTTTTTCTATTTTCCTCATTTTATCAAAGTTTCCCTTTTGAAAGTTTAGTGTTAGAGCTGCAGATTTACTTATTGTTCCCCTTCCAGTTATTAGTTTAAATTTGATCATCTTATGATCACTGATGCCAAGTGGCCCCACCACTGTTACCTCTCTCACCAAATCCTGCGTTCCACTAAGAATTAAATATAAAATAACTCCCTCTCTTGTTTGTTCCTGAACCAATTGCTCCATGAAGCAATCATTTATTACATCCAGGAACTTTATATCTCTAGCAAGTCCTGATGTTACATTTACCCAGTCAATATTGGGGTAATTGAAATCTCCCATTATTATTGCACTGCCAAATTGGTTTGCTTCCCTTATTTCTCTAAGCATTTCATCATCTGTCTGACCATTTTTTCCAGGTGGATGGTAGTATACTCCTATTACTATACTCTTACCCAACACACATGGGATTTCTACCCATATAGATACTACTGAGCATTTAGGGGCAGATTTTCAAAGGGGTATGCACATAAGATACCCACGTACCCCCTGAAAACCTACCCCAACCTCCCCCTGCATGCGCTGAACCTATGTTGAATAGGCTCGGCGGCGCACGTAAGTGCCGGGATGCGCGTAAGTCCCGGGGCTTTGCTAGGGGGGGGGCGTGTCAGGGGGCGTGGTGCCAGCCTGGGGGCATTCTGGGGGCATGGCCGCAGCCTCTGGACCAGACCCCAGACCGGAACATGGTTTGCTGGCAGCTGGTCTGGCGAGCGCAAGTTTCGCCTGCCATGGGCAGGCGTAACTTTTCCAACAAAGGTGGGAGGGTTTAGATAGGGCTGGGGGATGGGTTAGGGAGGGGAAGGAAGGGGAAGGTGCGGGGGGGGGGGGGGAAGGAAAGTTCCCTCCGAGGCCGCTACGATTTTGGAGCGGCCTTGGAGGGAACGGAGGCAGGCTGCGTGGCTACGCGCGCGCAGGCTGCCGATTTTGCGCCGATCCTGGATTTAAAAAGATACGCATGGATACACGTGTATCTATTAAAATCCTGTGTACTTTTGTTTGCACCCGTTGCGCGAATAAAAGTACACGCAGGCACAGTTTTTTAAAATCTACCGCTTAGTCTCTTGTATGATATTTATCCTGTTGGACTCTATACCCTCCCGAACATAAAGTGCCACACCCCCACCAAGTTCATCCTCCCTATCATTGTGATATAATTTGTACCCTGATATAGCACTGTCCCATTGGTTATCGTCCTTCCACTAAGTTTCTGTGATGCCAATTATGTCAATCTCATCATTTTCGGCTCTACACTCTTCCATCTTACTTCTTAGACTTCTGGCATTGGCATACAGACATTTCAAAGTGTGTTTTTTGTTTGTTTTAACAACCTGCTTTTCAGTTGTTAGGCTAATTCGGAATTCATTAGCTTTGGTGATTTTTTACATATAGGCATATGGACTATGTTTGCTTCTAATGGAACCTCTCTGTTGGGATGCCCTAACTCTCCTGTTTCATTAGTATCCTTCAAGAATACATTTCTCCTAACCATGCACTGCTGAGTGACTGCCTATTTTCCCCCTTGTTCCAGTTTAAAAGCTGCTCTATCTCCTTTTTGAAAGTTAGTGCCAGCAGCTTGGTTCCACTCTGGTTAAGGTGGAGCCCATCCTTTCGGAAAAGTCTCCCCTTTCCCCAAATATTTCCCCAGTTCCTTACAAAGCGGAATCCCTCTTTCCTGCACCATCGTCTCATCCACACATTGAAACTCTGGAGCTCTGCCTGCCTCTGGGGACCTGCACATGGAACAGGAAGCATTTCAGAGAATGCTACCCTGGAGGTTCTGGATTTTAGCTTCCTACCTAAAACCCTAAATTTGGCTTCCAGAACCTCTCTCCCACATTTTCCTATGTCATTGGTGCCCACATGTACCAAGACAGCCGGCTCCTCCCCAGCACTGTCTATAATCCTATCTAGGTGACGCGTGAAGTCTGCCACCTTCGCCCCAGGCAGGCAAGTTACCAAGCGGTCCTCATGTCCACCAACCACCCTGCTATCTACATTTCTAATAATCGAATCACCAGCTATGATGGCCGGCCTAACCCTTCCCTCCTCGGCAGTAGCCCTGGGAGACTTGTCCTCAGTACGAGAGGACAATACATCACCTGGAGAGCAGGTCCTTGCTACAGGATCACTTCCTGCTACACCAGGGTGATGTTCTCCCACTGGGAGACCTTTCTGATCCAAGGCAGCACTGGGGCTGCCAGACTGGATTTGGGACTTGATTACTATGTCCCTGAAGGTCTCATCAATGTACCTCTCTGTCTCCCTCAGCTCCTCCAAGTCTGCTACTCTAGCCTCCAGAGATCAGGCTCATTCCCTGAGAGCCAGCAGCTCTTTGCACCGAGTGCACACATACAATCTCTCACTGGCGGGTAAAAAATCATTCATGTGACACTCAATGCAAAAGACTGGAAAGCCCTCCTCTTGCTGCTGGACTGCTGCCTTCTTAGTTTTATTGAGTTTTTAGTTAAGTGTAGGATACTAAGGGAGTTGGAATGAGAGTAGTTTAAATTTACAGGTGAATTTACTAATTAATCAGCTAGTGTCCTACAAGGGTATGATTAAACTTTCAATAAGGGCTGGTACAATAGTTTGATTTAGATAAGACTCTTTGATTTTTAATAAGAAACTGACTCGTACCTAAAAATCAAGGGTTGAGTGGGTGGGAAAGACAGACACTAGAATTAACTATCTCTGGCTTGCTTATTACCTCAGACACACACAAACTCTAAAGAATATATCCCTTAATTTCACCTTTCACCAAACTTTTATAAGCCCAAAAATTTCTGAAAGCTATACTTAGCAATCCTCTTTAACCACCATTACATTAATCGTCACTCAGTTAATGGAAGGGTTTGAGATTCACACACTTCTGGTCCTCTCCTACTGCAAAGGGTGCGGGGCCTCTGGAAGCTGGGGCTGTGGACGTCAATCCCTGGATCACTTGCAGTGACTTCTGGACTCCTCTCCTGGGGGATGCTGGGAGCAGTATGCAGATGAGCCTTCCGGTCCTCCTCTACTGCAAAGGGTGCAGGGCCTCTGGAAGCCTCTGGAAGTTAAAGATAAATAATGTGATTTGTGTTCTATCTTAGAACAGCTAAGAGCAGGATAAGTAGAAACAGATTTTCATAACTGTAGAAAAGGTGCAAGTGTGGGGCCGATGCTATAACTGTGCACAGAAAATGCGTCCCTAGCACCTCCTTGACATCGGGGGCACAGGTGGCCTTCAATGCGGGTTGGGAAAAATCAAGCTATAGCAGTATCTGACTTTACTGCAGTCCAGTCATTTTTAAAATGGCAATGCTTGAAATCTAACTATACCAGTCTCTGATATTATTCCAGCCCAGTCAGTTTTAAATGGTAATGCTTGAAATCATACTGTAGCAATCTCTGGCTTTACTTTTGTTCAAAACTATTAACAAATAGAACGGCAATATCCCACATCTTCAGTACAAATAAATAACAAAGAATGAGGGGTCTAAATCTACTAAATGTATTTTTAAAAAGTAGTATCAGAGGCTTAGGGTGCTTCAAACAGAATCTGAAGTATTTTACTCACAATGGGCTGTAGATGGAATCATAAATAAGCACAGCGTGTCAAATCAATTTCCACTTTAATAAGTCCAATATTTTGTGGTTGTTTTTTTTTTTTATAAAGATTTTATCTTTATAATAACAAATCATAGCTGATTATGGATAATGTATAGAAAAAAAATCTTCAGTACCATTTAGTCACAGAAACTTATAGTTCTTATCATTTGAATATGAAGCTCAGAATTCAATGGGAGATGAAGGCTATTAATCTGGAAAACAAGAAGTTGTACAAATCACCCCATCACCTCCGTGCTGAAGCAAGAGCTGCTGAAAGCAGAGTGGGGCTTGCCATTGGTTAAAAAATAGGATCTATGTAGCTTGCTAAATTATTGCTTGCAGAGGGGAGTTTGTACTTTGAAGTATATTTCTTTCTGTTTGAGAGAGCAATAACGTTTGATTCTGTTTGAGAGTATAATAGTTTTAAAAGCATATTATTTGGCTGTTTGAGAGAGTTATAGAATTTTTTCCAATGTATAAAATCTACATTTATAGACTATTATAAAACTGGAGGCAAGGACAATATTTATATAATAGGAGCTAGCTAGTACTTTGAACAAATACATGCAAAGTAAACCCTCAGTCAAACATAATATATATTATATACTGTACATGACTAACCATTTTGATGGCTGTGCAACGTAATTATTCATAAAGGAGTTAATTAGTGGCTTCACAGAAATAAGTGCAAAATTAACCCTGACCAAAATTAAACATAAATAGACCATTGAAAGACAGATTAGGAAGAATTACTCATCATTAAATGGAGAACTTATTGTTTTATACTAGGAAGGGAAAATAAAGTAAATGATTTATGTCAAATTTTAGATATCTCCAAACATAATAAAAATGATGTAAATTTCAGGGAAAGCATGATTGGTTCATCTTATTATATCTTGGTGGAAATAATTTCTAGTTGATGTGGTTTACTGTTATGCTCTAAGTAAGCCATGTGCTAGCCACTGTGCACAGTTTAGCATTGGCCCCATTGTGAAAAAGAAAAGGTATTAAGTTTTTAATAAATGAAAATGAGACTTAGAATAGGATAAGAAAGGTATTAAGATCAGTTTTTAAGTATATGACCATTATACTAAGGTATACTAAGCACTGGCTCTTTAAAATGAAATTTTGGAAAGAAAAATGGAACTTATTTAGCAGTGTTCCTCCCCACATTTAAATTAGTCACAAGCAGGAATCCTTACATTTGAGTTTGTGAGTCACTAGAAACAAATAAAGTGCTTGAATATTTTGATGAATGGATCTTTGTAGCCATGTTTGTGGGCAAAGTGAAGGGCATTAATGGAGTGTCTGATCTCACTTCTCCTTCTCAAACATGCTCAGAATATCTTTTTTTTCAGGCCATAAGGAATATTTTCTTTTTTTTTAATGAATATGTGTGAAATATATGCTCTAGATCAGTTATTATGCATTTTTGTCTAATGTTTAACCTCCAGCCAGAAAGATTTGGGCTGAATCGAAGCCTGGAAGTTTGTTTATTTCCTTATTTTTTTGTATTGCATTTTTTTGGTTTTTATGATTAATTACCAGAAACTGTTTTTGTTGTAAGTTATGTAACACCACAGTGAGCTGTCTATAATTGCAACTTATAAATTAATATTATTCTCATCTTCTGTCTGAAACTTCTAGCTATTACTTTTTACACACATACACACACACACACACACACACACACACACAAAGTAATTTATGAAAAACATCAGGAATATACTCAATGCCAGTTCTCGAGATCAACCAGTAGTCTGTTTTCTAAGAAAACCAAATTAAACATGTGATCTGAGTGTCTTATCCCAAATATATGATATCTGATGAATATGATATTCAGAAAGGCAAACCAACAGGTAGACCATGTGAATCAATGTTTGGTTACTTTTCAGGTGATATATTGCATCATCGCAACTTAGTTTCTTAAAAGTCATATCCACATTTACAATGTAAAGAAATGGTATTGCTTCAGCTTGCATTTGGTCCAGTATTATATCTCTGCAGCTCAGTTCTCATCTGAGGTGTTGCACATCTTACAGGAACATGGGTGGGTTTAGAAATGCAAACTACAATTTGGGTGCATCATCTATAATTGTACTTGTCAAAATGAACAGATAATCTAATAACTGAAGTTGTCAGTCAAAATGAAGCCATATTATAGTAGATGCAATGATTCATAGGGGAAAATGTTTTACATTTTCTTTCATTGTATCTGATTTTAGTAGTACAGTTCTAAAAAAAGATATGAAAAATTCACACTGTTTAAGCAAAATAGGAGAACAGCATGGAATGACAATTATATGTAAAGCTGTAAAACCCACATGCTGTCTCCTGCTGACTGAAATGAATCTGCAGTTTTTATAATGAACAGCAATTTATTAAAGACAGTAATAAAACTGATTATCTCTGATTATTATATAAACAGAAAAGCAATTAGATTTCTTTGGATGGTATGATTTAAGCATCTATGTCATGGTTTTTCATTAACAAATGGTTAAATGCATGGCACTGCTTTTCACTCAGATATTCTATATACAGAAAAATAGACACAAATCGAATGGAATTAAAGATAGATAAAAAATATATATTTAGTATTTGTGAGTAAATCAGTTTCACTATTTGTAAGTAGCGGGTCCAGTATTGCCTATTCTCTTGTCGGCTGCCTCTGGGTCCCCTCTGGAAAGAAGTCCAAGATCGCTCTATTTCTGTCTTTGCAGCAAGGATGCGCCAATTAACATCTTGCAAGATTAATAACTTCCTCTTCTTTGCAATCTTAGAAATATCTTCAACTAAATCACTCTTCAAATGTTCTTTCTTAGCGGAACTCTGCAAATTGCATAGATAGATATAGATGGAAGGGCCATTGCCCCTTTTCAAGGTAATGCACTATGCCTGCTCCCTTCTTTTTATCCCCAGCACTTCAGCTACTGTATTGTTTAATTTAGGGGGGGGGGGGGGGGGGGTTAACATAAAGTACAATTTCTCCCCCTTTTCTGCTCACCCTGTTCTTCCTGAATAAAATATAGGCTGATTTTTAGCATCAGCTAGCCAACTTTGTTTAGAGCCAGAGATAAGAATCAAACAATGAGGTAAAGATTCAGACTTATCTGGTTAACTCACATAGAATATTCAGTAGTACGGTTATGCTGCTGAATATCCTTGAATAAATTGCCAGTTAGCTGGATAAGCCTTCTCCGGCTAACTTTAGACCTGCTATTGTGCAGGTCTAACATTTGGTTAACAATAAGTATGAATATTGGCACTTATCCTGCTAACTTAGGCCTAGATTCATCAAACTGCTATAAATATGGCTGAAATAGTGCCTGCGATAAAAAGGGGGTGTGATTAGGGTAATTTTCCTGGTACTGCTTTGCATAGCTATTTTACTGTGATCTGTGTTAAATTTATCACACCTATGATAGTTTGACATTGCAAGATGAGAAGTCCCCAGACAGGTTTTTATTACATTTTAGACTGGTGCTGGCTAGAGAGAGAGAGAGTGTGTAGAAAAACTCTCCAACAAGTTAACTATTTATGCCACGGTAAGAGGGGGCACTAGTAACTAGGGGTGAGGTTTGTGGGGTGGGGTGGGTTCTAGGCGGCAATTTTACATATACAGATTTGTATCATGTTCTCTGTACCTAGCTTGATGCACTATCTACCTAGATGCAATCAAGCTAGGTAGAGAGAACATGGTATAAATCCATTCTTTGTTCACCCTTCATCCCTCCAAATCACATTAAATCTTCACTGATGGTAATTGTGCTGTTCATACGTACAACAGTGCATGTTAAACTGCTCCCTAAAACCCAACTCATTCCACAAACCTCACCCCAAGTTACTAGTGCCCCCTCTTACAGTGGTATAAAAAGTTCAAAAATCAGTGTTCCACCATAGAGGCTCTCTTTCACTCTCTCTTCCTCTCCCTCCCCCTCCCCCAATGGGATTTGTGATAAATCCTGTTTTGGCCATAATGCACACCTATTGGAAGTATAATGCTCAGAAAAAAAGTGAGGTAAAATCCTGCTATAGTGTGTGTTACATTAACCAGCTCTCATTTCCATTAACTACTCCCACTTCAATACAAATTTCAAATATACATTTAGAGATGTGGTGTTTATCGCATGCGCTACAGTGTTATCGCGGGTGTTGGGGCCCTAATGCATCTTGATAAATGACTTCCTTAGCCAGATAAGTAAATCTACCCCAGACATCCATTCCCCACCCATTATGAATCTGGCTAACTATGTAGCTAGATAAGTACTTATCCGGTTACGTGGCAGCCGCTGAATGTGACCATATATTCAGCTGCTGCCAATTAGCCAGATAAGTCACTACTTATCTGGCTAAATTGCACTAAATATTGGCCTCAATGGCTTCATGGATGGGGTGGTATAGGTTGATAAGCTGTACCGCCCCTTTTGTCCTGCGCATTTTGCTCCCAGGAGACATTCTGGAGCTCATATTTTCTCTGCCCCCACCATGAAGGAAAGGGAAATATATTGCTCACCATACCTCCGATTTCACCTCCTGTCTGTGCATGTTTTGCCACTGATTATCTCCCAGTTCCTGTGAACAGGAACAAAGTGCTTCTTTACTGTTTTGCTCTCCTTTACCATGCAGTTTTATGACCTCACTTTATCCAACAGCATGATTAAAGCAAGAGAGATGGGAGAAAGAAAGCGGGTAAAATGGGAGGGGACACAAAAGAGAGAGGAGGGAGAAGGAACGAAAGATGAAGGAGAGAGTATAGAGACATGCTGAGTTAGGGAAGAGAGACAAAATATGAAATATTGTAGGGACTGGAAGGGGAGATGGAGAACCCAAGAAAATGAGAAAATATCTGATTAGAATTGTGGTAGTCAGCTACACTGCTACATGTGCAGTGTCCCTGAGTAGTCCTCTTCCTATGTCCTTGCTATGCTGAGGCCTGAAACAAATCAGTGTAGCTTTGGTTGGTCACATATGAATAGGGACAGCACAGTAGCTTCTAGGGATGTGCAGAAGGAAAACATTTGTTTCATTTCATTTTTTGTTTCGCCGGGACCAAAATTCATTTCATTACTTTAATAGGGGGAAAAAACAATTTGTTTATTAGTTTCATTCATTTTTCATTTTCCCATTAAAGTCAATGGGGGAAGTATTTGCAGCTTATTTTTGGCTGCAGAATTGGGTTTTCTTATCAATTCTGATGAATCTTCTGGGGAACAATCATCAGAATGAGAAAAGAGGTCCAAGGTACTTAGACTGTGGCAAAGTGGCACCAAATTGGCATGAATAGCCTAAGGCACTGTAAAGGGGCAAATGGGTACCAGGACTGGCAAGAGTGCTTTAACAGAGGTGCAAAGCAGCAGTGAGAGTGTCAAAAACATACCACAGCTTCAAAAGAGAGCACCAATAACAGTTGCATGAACCCTCAAAGGCAGCACAAGACAAGTGGCATAAACATCCTATAGCACAATGAAGGGGGAACATAGCAAGCAGAAAGAGTGTCAGAAAAAAACACAGGGCACCAATAAATGGACAAAGCAGCAGAAATACTAGCACCAACACACTTAGGAACCATGATAGTGGCAAGAACACCACAAGAAGTAGAGTGAGTCATCTGGTATATGGCAACAAGGCAGAGTGGCAGAAAGTTGATAGGGGCAAGACAGGCTGACAGAGCGGAGGTAGTCAGGTCCCTGTGGGTTTGATAGGGGCAAGACAGGCTGGCCCCGGGGAGAGTTCCCTTTCCTTTGTTCAGGAAAGGACTCCCTGGAATGGGTTCGCTCCTAGAGTGTGGTGGTTCTGTTGGCATCTAATGAGCTCTTGCTGGTCTTTTAAAATCTGGTGGATGTAGCAGATATACAAATGAGAATTTTGAAGGCCAAGGCAAATTAAGTTTCCATGTGAACAGTGGTTCAACATGGGTCAGTGGGAGTTAAGAGATAGGCTATACCCGGGGAGAGTTCCCTTTCATTTGAGCAGGAAAGTGCTCCCTAGAATGGGTTGGCCCCTAGAGTGGAGCATGAGCCTTCAAAGTGTGGCGACATGGAGGAGGTTTCCATGTGAACAGCGGTTCTGGTTCAATATAGGTTGGCAGTGAAGAATATGTCTGATTAAGATAACCAAGAATACCCAGACTCCTCTGCTGTACTAGCCTGTCAGAGGTGAATGAACTTTGAGAGACTTTCTGACTATCACAGATTCGAAGGATGCAGAAGATTTGGGAAACTTGTAAGCTCTGCAAAGCCTATAATTACAGGCCAGGAAGGCATCAATGACAACATTTGCTTTACAATGCAGAGAAACTGAGTCTTGGATGCAAGCTTTTATCTTGCAGATGCTGGTTTCAATGATCTGAAACCAATGTGAAAAGGAGATCTTGTGAGGTAATAGTTTTGAATGAATCCTGGTGCCAAGAAGTGGAATCCAAGTCTAGCTCTATTCAAAACCCAGACTGCGAGTTGTTTACATAAACAAAGAAGAACAAAAGAAGAACAGAAGAGAATACTTGCATCAAAGTCATTGATAAAGGAACTTGTTTACAGTGGGAGGAGGAACAGGGTTAGAAGAATTCTTAGTTGAGGGAGGTCCTCACAAGCATTTCCTATACAGGATAGATTGTCATGACAACAGTATCATGTGTTTGTGGGCGGTTACACCTTTCTGGAAGTTTCGGCAATACTGTATGTTTTAAGTATAAAAGAAGGCTCTCTTCCTGTGTTGGGAGAGATGCAAGTTATTACAGATAGAGGGCAGTTATATTGCATCTCACAGGAACATTTGACTTTTGAAGAAGCCAAATAAACTAAATTTGAAAACCTCTTGTGGATTTGAAATGTTCTTGTTGCCCTAGCTGTGAGTCCAGAGAAATTATACATTTGGCACCCCAGATGGGACTCTAATAGCTGTTGTTATTAATTATTAATAAGCTGTAGTGTTATGGTTGGTGGACAACCTAGCACTAGGTTCTTGAAGGGTAAATTTGGCTTGCCGTTCAAAGATTGAGTTGCCCCCATGCGGGGAGGTTATCCCGGAGAATTATGAGTTCAGAGCAGATGTGGAATGAAGTTGGATCCATTTTGTGAGTATGTAACAAGAAAAAAAAAAAAAAAAAAGGGAAAAATCTGTAAGTATCAATGTTTTTATTTTATTTTATTTGTTGTATAGTGTATATAGATTGTGTGTTACATCGGGGTTAGAATACTTTTTGCAAAATGTTCTTTAATATATGTTAGGGAGACAGGATATGAGTTGATGATTTAATTAAAATCAGATTGAACAGTTGAAAAAAAAAACAGAGGGGTACCCAGCACTAGTCAGTCTGGGGTCTTTTGTCCTCAGACCGCATGGCTTGGGCTCAAGCAGTTTCACTTTCACTTTACACCTGGTGAACGGCTGAGTAGAGCAGTTGTAGATTCAGAAGGAGAAAGAGGGAATAAGTTACAATTGGTAAGTTGAAAGTTATAATTAGTATGAGAAGGAGTTTTTGTTTAGTGGAATATTTTCCAAAATCTGGTTGTTGTTCTTACAGGAAGGTGCTAATGGCTTTAATCTTTTACAGCAGGTTACATGTGGTTAATTTCTTTCTTTTCCTTCTTTGATTAGCTTTAACAAGGAAGCCTATTTTTGTCTGTGTGCATCTATTTATATAAGTTAAGATTTTGTGTAAAATGGTTCCTTATAAGAAAAGTTTAGTGATTGTAGTTGAACTTAAATCTGGACATTAGTGAACTGCTGGCAGTGTGGTATATAGGGACATTTGAATTAATTGCTGCAGTTCATTAAACAGAGAAAGGAATCTTTCAGTGCTATGTTGTTTTTCATCAGCCTTGGCTGGCTTCAAGGATTTAGCAATGCTGGCAGAAGGAGCACAAGTCGTCCATCCAGTTTGCTCAGGTAGTTTTACATATTTTACTTATCTGTTCCTCTTAGTTTTTGGTTTTATTTCCCACCATTAATGCAGAGATGCTCATATTGGCATCTAAGTTTTTAGAATTGTGTGCTTAACGAGAGTTTATTGTGAAGGGTGTGTTATTTCATTTGGTAAGAACGAAAGCATGAACCTGTGTTTATTTAAAGCCATTCATAATTAGATTTGATGTATCATTGGAGAGGGATGTATTGTTTTTTCTTTGGTCAGGGGTATAGGCAGAGAGATAGAACAGGAAAACAATCTATAGATATACTACAAGAGAGCGACTCCATTTTAATGAAATGATCTGTTTAAGTGTTTTATCACTTAACAAACCTATTCATTGAGTGTAACAGTTGTTTGGCGGGAGAGGAGGTGAACCCCCCCTTAGGAATGTGTTTGAGAAGAAAGGAAAAAAAAAAAAAAAAAAACCCTGGGAGTGAGTCACTTTTAAAATGGATTTTACAGTTCTGCTGAGAGGTTTGAGGTTTAAGTATGTTATAGGACTGAGTGCACAGGTGATAGAAGAGGGACTAATGAATTGATCTGTTTAAGGTGAAAACTGAAATTTGTGTTGAAAGTATGGGGAAAGTGAATATTAGGGATGAGAGATGACGTAATGTTAAAGAGGGAAGAGATTTAGGAATATGCAGAAGGCTGTGTGCTGAGCAATATAGACTGTTTTGGGTAAAAGTAGAGAAAAGATGTAAGTCAGTTGCATTTAATTGTGTGACGATAGGATTTATTTTAATTTAAACACAGGTCAGAAATAAACGGACGGCATGCAGCAGTAAGGATGATAAATATTTCTCAGTTTTGATTATACCTCAGTAGCTGCTAACTTTTAGAAGAAAGGAAATGAATTAGGTGTTATGATGGGAGTTCAGGTATTGCACGTATGTATTGTGGACTGGTTAGATGATATGTAAAGGAGAAAGATTGTGAGACGGTGAACAGCAGAGAGTTAAGCAGCAATGCCTATTATCTATTTATATGCCAGTAAGAAAAACTTTTGGTTAATGTATATTAGTATGTGCCATCCTTTTATTTTGCAGACTTCCAGACTCCTAGCTGATATGTCTGTGCTTTTGGAAATGATTCGTATTTCTATTTAGGGTATTTGCAGGATTTGGTAGTAAGAACTGTGTGGAACATATGCATATTGGATGGAAATAGAATGACTTCTAATTAAGTGCAAAGTTGTTTGTTTTAAGTTTTTCTTTTAGAAGGCGAGTTAGGAGTTTACAAGCATAGGAAAACAAAAAGGTTTTAGATTTGTAAAAGGAAGTAGCTCTTATCACAGGGGACAGCGCCTCCTAGGGGTGGACCATCAGAGAAAGGAAAGTAGCTTTATGACTGCTTTTTGCTGAATTAAGGTATAATAGCAGTTTGACTTTTAAGGAACCTGTAATGTCATTTTTAAATTTAATTTTAATCATTATATTAACTGTCTTATATTAGATTTCTTTCCAGGGTACCAAAGCACAAAGCGCATCTGTCTCTGATCTATGGGAGATGAAGAATGCAGTTTATTCCAGTTTGATTCCTTTTTAATTTTTGAATAGATCTATTCTATTTTTAATCCTGAGTTTTTGTTTTCTTTTGTGGATTGATCCAATTCTTTTATATTTTAAAATACGTTTTTCTTTTTTGAGCTCAAATGTTTGTCATGTTGTTTGTTCTATGTTACATGTGTACAAGGAGGAATGAATGAATGCATGTATTATGTGGTCAGTGCTGTGACATATATGTTTTAATGTACAGTCTGAGTATTTATGTTTGTGGTCTGGACCATTGCATGATGTTTTGAAATAATGTGGGGGTTATTTGGCAACTTAAATATAGGGAGTACGTGACATAAAAGTATTTTCTTACTACTTAATCGGATTTGTTGCACTTTTATTTAGGTTTGAATTCATACACATGCATCTAATCTAAGGAGCTAAGAGATTCTGCCTTGACATCATCACTGAATCCTACTAAAAGAACTATATACGCCCTGAATGCAGGAATTATTCTTGGTCACAGACGTTCTTACATATTATATGGACTGCAAGGCTTACAATTTATACCTGATATTTGCTTTTTTCTATGTTTTGTGGGAATGACTTTATGCAGAATTTAGGTTTTTTCATTCTCTGTCAGCACTTAGGTGTTCAAGTTAATAATATTATTTGAAGTGATGCTGTTTTTATTAGTTTGTATGTTCCAAGTTAAGTAATATTTTCCAGTCTTAGATTTTATAATACTTATATGCTGAATCAGTTAAATGTGTATGTACTAGGTTTTTCTATCTTTATCTATGGACGCTGCTTTGATCACATAGAGGGTGATGTGTTTCATTGTGATTCAAATATGATAATTCAGGGTTCAAGAGGGAGATCTTTTTATATTTCTCTTCCACACCAGCTTAAGTTATAAGCTATTTCTATTCTTTTGTTTTGCAGCTTGCACTTAGGATAATCACTTTGCTGATCTTTAATATCTCAATATTCTATCTCTTATTCTAATGTTTTCGCTGAACCCTTCTTTGAATATCTTTTCTTATGACATTATTTACTAGATTTTACCTAATGACTGTTTTACTTTCTACACAAAGATTTCTTACTAGTGTAGTTTGTGATGCTTATTATGAGACTGTTCTCCTTGAAACAAATACATACCTTACACATGAGGAGCTCTGCTATAGGGATCTGCAACATTCTATTACTATATCTTTCGGCATATTAATTGCTCATTATTCTTTTTGTTTTATTTTGGCCCTTTCACTATTAACTCTATCGGTGACTTATAAGCTAGTTGGTTTCTATTTAGGATTCCAAAGGGGAAGATATAATTTTCCTTATTTCTGTCTTTTATTTATATGACATTCCTTCCTTCCCTGTGTAAAATCTTACACTGATGGTTTATCAATTCTGCAAAGTAGTTCACATAATATGTTAAAGACTTTCTCACAGAGTTAGCTTTCATTTATTGTTATGATTATCCCCAATATATTTAGGCTTACCATCATTTGAGAAGGGTATTAGCCCCATTTCCCCTAGAAGTATCTGAAGACGAAGCAGTATTACTAGCCATCATCTACCTTAATAATTAATACTTGCCATACACAGAATGTATTATCTCTTGGACATATGACTGCCATAAGTGAATTAGGACAGTCCATACAGTGAGTGCTTTCACTGCTACAGTTTATTGTCATAATACTGGATAGCACTATACATACCCTACAGAATTAGTATGATGTTTTAGACTTTTGCTATGCCTTTGCCTATCATGCATATGCCTTTGTATTTGATCTTCCATCACTGCAGCATATGACTAGAATATGTCTTATGCTTTGCAACACTTTTACATCATGTATGCACAACACAGTATGAGTTTTTCTATAGATTCTTGGTCTTCTTCTATGTTATTGGTTTCTTTATTTTTCTGGTAAGGTGCATTGATTATATCCCTGGTTGCCATTTTAATGAATATTATCCTGGGTAGTTGTTCACAACAACAGTATTCATTGAAAAGATTTGCCCAGTATACCTAGTATTATATGAAAAACACAGTACCGTCATACTAGTCTTTCTGTGTACTTATCTTTACATGTTATACCACTATTATGTACTTATTTGATTCTGAAAGATAACATATGTGATCATGTTATTATGAAGTAGGTCCTTTTTATAATGCAGGTATCTGTATAGCTCCATTATAGAGCTAATAGCTACCTAGTGAAAATTAGTTTTGATGGTATTTTTTGATTAACTAGTGAATGCTTGTGGGAGTATCATTCATATTAATTAGGAATCTAGAGGGACATACACCTATGCACTACACCTGATAAATACCAAGGTTAGTGGTTAGGACACATTTTAAGTTCCTTTGTCATGACTCATCGAAGATTGGTTGATGTGACACCTGTCCATTAAAGGTGTCCCATAGAGGGAAATGAAGAATATGTCTGATTAAGATAACCAAGAATACCCAGACTCCTCTGCTGTACTAGCCTGTCAGAGGTGAATGAACTTTGAGAGACTTTCTGACTATCACAGATTCGAAGGATGCAGAAGATTTGGGAAACTTGTAAGCTCTGCAAAGCCTATAATTACAGGCCAGGAAGGCATCAATGACAACATTTGCTTTACAATGCAGAGAAACTGAGTCTTGGATGCAAGCTTTTATCTTGCAGATGCTGGTTTCAATGATCTGAAACCAATGTGAAAAGGAGATCTTGTGAGGTAATAGTTTTGAATGAATCCTGGTGCCAAGAAGTGGAATCCAAGTCTAGCTCTATTCAAAACCCAGACTGCGAGTTGTTTACATAAACAAAGAAGAACAAAAGAAGAACAGAAGAGAATACTTGCATCAAAGTCATTGATAAAGGAACTTGTTTACAGTGGGAGGAGGAACAGGGTTAGAAGAATTCTTAGTTGAGGGAGGTCCTCACAAGCATTTCCTATACAGGATAGATTGTCATGACAACAGTATCATGTGTTTGTGGGCGGTTACACCTTTCTGGAAGTTTCGGCAATACTGTATGTTTTAAGTATAAAAGAAGGCTCTCTTCCTGTGTTGGGAGAGATGCAAGTTATTACAGATAGAGGGCAGTTATATTGCATCTCACAGGAACATTTGACTTTTGAAGAAGCCAAATAAACTAAATTTGAAAACCTCTTGTGGATTTGAAATGTTCTTGTTGCCCTAGCTGTGAGTCCAGAGAAATTATACAGCAGGCACTAAGAGATAGGCTGCCTACAGCTGGGGAGAATTCCCTTTCCTTGGCAGAGGAAAGGGCTCCCTAGAATGGGCTGGCCCCTAGAGTGGAGCTCGAGTCTTCAAAGTGTGGCAAGTCGACGTGGAGGTGGATTCCATGTGAACAGTAGTTTTGGTTCAACATGGGTCAGCAGGCAGTAAGAGATAGGCTGGCTACACCCGGGGAGAGTTCCCTTTCCTTTGTGCAGGAAGGGGCTCCCTAGAATGAGTTGGCCACTAGAATGGAGCACGAGCCTTCAAAGGTGGCAAATTGATGTGGAAGTGGTTTCTATGTGAACAGCAGTTCTGGTTCAACATGGGCCAAAGGGTACTAAGAGATAGGCTGGCTACACCCGGGGAGAGTTCCATTTCCTTTGCACAGGAAAGGGCTCCCTAGAATGGGTTGGCTCCTAAAGTGGGGCATGAGCCTTCAAACTGTGGCATCATGGAGGAGGTTTCATTGTGAACAGCAGTTCTGGTTCAACATGGGTCGGCGGGTACTGGCTACACCAGGGGAGAGTTCCCTTTCCTTTGTTCAGGAAAGGACTCCCTGGAATGGGTTCGCTCCTAGAGTGTGGTGGTTCTGTTGGCATCTAATGAGCTCTTGCTGGTCTTTTAAAATCTGGTGGATGTAGCAGATATACAAATGAGAATTTTGAAGGCCAAGGCAAATTAAGTTTCCATGTGAACAGTGGTTCAACATGGGTCAGTGGGAGTTAAGAGATAGGCTATACCCGGGGAGAGTTCCCTTTCATTTGAGCAGGAAAGTGCTCCCTAGAATGGGTTGGCCCCTAGAGTGGAGCATGAGCCTTCAAAGTGTGGCGACATGGAGGAGGTTTCCATGTGAACAGCGGTTCTGGTTCAATATAGGTTGGCAGTGAAGAATATGTCTGATTAAGATAACCAAGAATACCCAGACTCCTCTGCTGTACTAGCCTGTCAGAGGTGAATGAACTTTGAGAGACTTTCTGACTATCACAGATTCGAAGGATGCAGAAGATTTGGGAAACTTGTAAGCTCTGCAAAGCCTATAATTACAGGCCAGGAAGGCATCAATGACAACATTTGCTTTACAATGCAGAGAAACTGAGTCTTGGATGCAAGCTTTTATCTTGCAGATGCTGGTTTCAATGATCTGAAACCAATGTGAAAAGGAGATCTTGTGAGGGTAATAGTTTTGAATGAATCCTGGTGCCAAGAAGTGGAATCCAAGTCTAGCTCTATTCAAAACCCAGACTGCGAGTTGTTTACATAAACAAAGAAGAACAAAAGAAGAACAGAAGAGAATACTTGCATCAAAGTCATTGATAAAGGAACTTGTTTACAGTGGGAGGAGGAACAGGGTTAGAAGAATTCTTAGTTGAGGGAGGTCCTCACAAGCATTTCCTATACAGGATAGATTGTCATGACAACAGTATCATGTGTTTGTGGGCGGTTACACCTTTCTGGAAGTTTCGGCAATACTGTATGTTTTAAGTATAAAAGAAGGCTCTCTTCCTGTGTTGGGAGAGATGCAAGTTATTACAGATAGAGGGCAGTTATATTGCATCTCACAGGAACATTTGACTTTTGAAGAAGCCAAATAAACTAAATTTGAAAACCTCTTGTGGATTTGAAATGTTCTTGTTGCCCTAGCTGTGAGTCCAGAGAAATTATACAGCAGGCACTAAGAGATAGGCTGCCTACAGCTGGGGAGAATTCCCTTTCCTTGGCAGAGGAAAGGGCTCCCTAGAATGGGCTGGCCCCTAGAGTGGAGCTCGAGTCTTCAAAGTGTGGCAAGTCGACGTGGAGGTGGATTCCATGTGAACAGTAGTTTTGGTTCAACATGGGTCAGCAGGCAGTAAGAGATAGGCTGGCTACACCCGGGGAGAGTTCCCTTTCCTTTGTGCAGGAAGGGGCTCCCTAGAATGAGTTGGCCACTAGAATGGAGCACGAGCCTTCAAAGGTGGCAAATTCATGTGGAAGTGGTTTCTATGTGAACAGCAGTTCTGGTTCAACATGGGCCAAAGGGTACTAAGAGATAGGCTGGCTACACCCGGGGAGAGTTCCATTTCCTTTGCACAGGAAAGGGCTCCCTAGAATGGGTTGGCTCCTAAAGTGGGGCATGAGCCTTCAAACTGTGGCATCATGGAGGAGGTTTCATTGTGAACAGCAGTTCTGGTTCAACATGGGTCGGCGGGTACTGGCTACACCAGGGGAGAGTTCCCTTTCCTTTGTCAGGAAAGGGCTCCCTGAAATGGGTTGGCCCCGAAAGTGTCATGGTTCCTTTGGCATCTAGTAAAGACCCAGAAGCTATTAATTGCTTATGCACTTCAGCTGATGACAAAGGAACTTGAAGAGCTCTCAGAAATAAGAAAACTGCTACTCAAGTCTAAATCTGCAATATCAACCTATGTTGACTTTGTACCCTACAGTGCCTCTGTAAACTATGGGAACACAGAGGATGAACTAGAGTACAACTACCACCAGTTTTCTATAGTACTAGAAACATTAATGTTGGCATCTAAGAAAGATTTAGGGAAAATGGCCCATATTATGAACGTCATGAAAACTATTGAGCATTTGAAATATGCAAGCTCCAAACAAACATCTTAAGTCAGCTTTTTATGTTCTTACATTCCAAATGTTGCAAAACAGGAAAAAGAATATGCTGTAAAGAAGTGATGCACATATACATGAAACTGAAATTAGAAATACTAAACATAAACTCAGACAGGCACTACATTTGAGATCAGGCCCTTGTAATGACTTAAGGGCTGGGAGGACAGGCACAGTGTTTGAGGACAGGTCCTTGTAGTGACGTAAGGGCTGGACGGGCAGGCACAGCGTTTGAAGTCAGGCCCTTGTAGTGATGTAAGGGCTAGACAGACAGGCACAGCGTAGTGACGAAAGGGCTGGACAGTAGACAGGCACAGTGTTTGAGGTCAGGCCCTTGTAGTGATGTAAGGGTTGGATGGGCAGGCACAGCGTTTGAGGTCAGGCCCTTGTAGTGATGTAAGGGCTGGACAGACAGGCACAGCATTTGAGGTCAGGTCCTTGTAGTGATATAAGGGCTGGACAGACAGGCATAGTGTTTGAGGTCATGCCCTTGTAGTGATATAAGGGCTGGACAGGCAGGTACAGTGTTTGAGGTCAGACCCTTGTAGTGACGTAAGTGCTGAATGGGCAGGCACAGCATTTGAGGTCAGGCTCTTGTAGTTACGGAAGGGCTGGACAGTCAGGCACAGCATTTGGGGTCAGGTACATGTGCTGATATTATCTGGAACATATGAGGCAGTTGGAGCTGCTGCAAGGCTTTTAATTGCTTTTATTCATCTTGCCATTCACAGGGAAAATTTGGAAACCCAAGCAAAGGCATGTTTATTTTCAAAAACACTAGCATTTCCATCAACTCTGGTGTCAGCCTTGAGCGGTAAGGGCTCATTATATCCCCTGTCATTGAAAATACACGTCACTGGGCAGACTGGTTGGTGGACATGACAGATATCACTGAGCCACTTTGGCTAGGTGTGGCCAGACAGTGGACTTGTGTGCTCAATATGCCACCATATCTGTCTGCATGTCCTCTCTGGGCTCTGTGAGATACTATGTCACTGACATTTGTGCTGGTGTCTCCTTTGCTTGGGTGAGCTGAGAGTCCTTCTTGCCAGCTGCTTTCACTGTAGCCCATTCCAGAACAGATGCTTTTTTAGGGGCAACATGGTTTTGGCGTACTGAAGTGGAGGAGGAAGTACTAGCTGTCACTGACAGAGTGCTGCTCCTGCTTGGGCTTGCACTACTCTCTGAAGTGCCTGCTGTTTCCTCCTCTGCTTCATGCCTAATCTGTCTCTGCCTGTGGCGCTCCTGTTCACGGACTTTTACTAACAGCAGGTCCTTCACAGATGTGAGACAATCACACTGTAGGGAGAGTTTCACTTTCACACGGGGATCACAGACTGTGTCAAGCATGTATGTGTGGTCTTTTCTTAAAGGTCTTAATCTCTCTTGCACCTGCTTCTGCAAAAAGTCCAGACAATGCAGCACCTCTGCTGTCATTCCCTCTTCCTGTTTAAAGTCCTCCAAATTTTCTTCCAGAAAATTAACTATAGGGATGATTTATTTATTTATTTATTTTTGGTTTTTATATACCGGAAGTTCCTGTATACAATACATATCGCTCCGGTTCACAGGTAACAAGATAACTATCGCCGGGATGGCGGTTTACATGGAACAAGTCAAACGATTAATCAATTATAGAGTAAAATACAACTAGGATCAACTTAAAAACATATAAATAAGGCAAATGAACATGATATCAGCCAAGATGGCACTTCTGGAACTCAGCTCCTCCATGGCATCCTTGAAGAGCTGCAGGATCTTTACCAGCTGACTCATGACTAACCAATCATGATGCCCGATGGAACTCTGCACACCTATGTCCATTGCCGCAGAAAGTTCATGAAGGGGTGTCTGCTGCTCCATTAACCTCTGCAGAATTCTCCCCCTGCCCTGCAGCAGCTCAAGGAACCAACCCCGGCAGGATGAAGGGGAGGTGAGGCAGGCCGGTCACAGGCTCTGCGACCAGCCAACGTAACACAAAGAGTTTTGTTGTTTTTTTTTATCATTCTGTATCTATGGGAAAAGACCTTGATGGATCACTCTTTGTCATTCTTGTGATACAGAAAAGGCACATATTTTGGGTTAAATTTATTATATACATTGGTCATATCAGATCTCACTGTTTTCTTGCAGCACCAAGTATCAGAAAGCCCAGCCTTTTTGGGGACTCTAATAATTGATTGACATATAAAACTACATAGCAAGACACAAATGCTTCCAGTTTTGTACTTATTGCAAATGATGCAGTCTTTAAGTTACAATTAAAATTCATTGTGAATTTATTGTTTAAATCAAAGTTTTTTCAGCACAACCTGCTAATAAATGGAAAGGTAGTGTGGCAGATAAAAATGCATTTATGCTTTTTTTTTAAGAATGGAAATAAACTGGAAAGTATTTTAGCCAGATTGTTGAAAGGTCCTAGTACTGCTTTCAAAATAAAAGAAATTCACGAGGAAGATATAATCCTGAGGAAATGGTGCATGCTTTCAGGAATTCTTTTTCTCCTAGAACTCCTCCTCTCAGTCAAGAGACATGAAATTAGAACTTTAAAATTCCCAACAGCAACTTTGCCCCTCATTTTGAATGTGGAGGAATCTAAAGCTCTTATCTCTCCAGTTTTTACTGACTAGGCGATAAGGGTCTTTAAAGTTCTCAAGATGGGAGAAAAGCAGTGAGTCAGGCAACTTAAGCAGTGAATATCACCAGACTTTTCCCATGCATTTAATACCAGTGGTAATTAGACTTTATCAAAATATATTGTAGCCCCCTGCCTGGCCGATCTATGGGGACACCTCCATAATAGAGCTACCACTCCATACTAGGGAGTAGTCCCACTCAGGGTTACAAATCCTAGCATGGATCCTCTGATGAGAGGAATGGTTTACCTTCAAGATCCAAGACTAATGTTTATAAAAGTATCAGAGAGACACATCAAATAAATCTGATGTGAAACAGCTTTAAATTATACAAATTGCAAATTGCAATTGATACAGTCTTGCAATATGAAAAATCTGGTTACTGATTCTTTTCTGTACCTCCTCCTGAATTCCCATCTCCCACTTAGAATTAAGTTCCCTTAGACTGTATTTTAAATTCTTCGTTTCCAAGGAACCTTGTTATTCCTTTTTATGCAAATGCTTGAATCTCCCCTTTGACTCCTTGGACCAGAGTTCCAAACCCACCTCCCTTTATGTATATATATATACTATCTACCAGCGACTCTCCTGTTCATTTCTTAAAACAATTACCCAACTGTTTGAAAAATAACAAACTTCTTTTATTTCTCAGCTAACCACATCCTTGAGACTTGAAAAATGTCCGAAGAAATTTAAAACAGCTTTAAAGGTGTTCTTGCTGAATCAAGCATTCAATTAAGTAGAGCCTGATTTTTTGTCTCTCAGTGTCTGACAGCACAGTGCAGTGTAGAAACATTGAAGTTAAGAATCATTTTGCCAGGCTGCTAGCTAGGCTGCTAGCCTTTTTGGTACTATTTACATTCAGTAGCGTCTCCTGCAGGATGAAGTCCCATTCCAATGCTATGTAGCCATGGAGAGTACTCAGGCACAGACTAACAATCCTATAGGCTTTCCTGATCTGCCAAGCAATTTTTTGTTTTAGGCTGGTAAGGATTGTCAATTTGTGATTCTGATTGTTGTTTATGTTTATACTGCATGTTAATTTTATTTGTTAATTATTATGTATGTTATTATGTAAATCACTTAGAGCTTATGATTATGAAATTTTAATAAACAAACAAACAAGGCTAAGCTGCTCTTTGGTAATACACAGGCAATTAAGGACACAGACTATAATAAAGCATAGTTACTAAAGCATATTTGACATCTAACACTTATCATATTAAAATTAATTAATTAATTATTGCCAGCCCTACACATTTCTAGCTGTGATATGCAAGTATAGAATGCAAATGAGCTCTAACTTTCTGCCCCACATACTATAGAATAAAGTTCTTACCACATGGGACAAGCAGCTGAACATTCTCTCAAAATCTTCAGCAAGCTGGTCTCTTCATGACCCGGCCATCCATTGCTCCTACCATGTGACAGGGACCAGCCAATGGCACCAATAGCCCCTGTCACATGGTAAGGGCAAAGGGCCATCGGCGTCATTTTGTTTACTGGCAGCTGATGGCCCGAGAGCGGGAGATCGCTTCCAGGACCCCCGCTGGACCACCAGGTACTTTAAGAAAGTTTGGGGGGGGGGGGGGGTTGGAAGGGTGGGGGATTCTAAAGAATTAGATTTAAAGGGTTGGGGTTTTTTTTTTGTTTATTGGCTCAGGCGCAGACAATAAAAAAAAAACTGTTCGGACCATGGGAAACAGAATTTCCTGATGGTCCACGAAACCGAAACCGGAACCGATTCCAGTTCCGATTCACATGCCTAATGAATAATGATCAAATGATGATGGATGGCCAAGAGTGCTGGCAGCAACCTCCTTTTCAAGGGTTCACCTATAAATAATTCAGCAAGTCATGCAAAGTCATATTAATGCATAAGTAAGGCTTTTAATTAGCAGATTTTCCTGCTCTTTTGACTGTCTTTTGTCTGCTGGCACAGTTCAATAATTGTTCATTTCTGATTAATGATAGTTGTCCATATCTGACAGGACAAATGATAAGTCCGGCATTCAGATTGGTCGTACACCATGAAAGAGGCCCAAAATGATTTTCTGGCAGAGATTCATACACAGTACCATTTGTAATATTTTTCTTTTGGCCTGTTTCAGCTCCAGCTTGGCTGGGGGGAAGTGCTTTAAATCTGTTCAGATCAGTAACATACACAGAACTGCAGTCTCTGCATTTGGCTGCCCATAGCAGAATAGGCAATGTCCATTTTAACTGACATCAGAGAGTCCATTTTGGCTGCTTGTCCATGTTATCAAGAATTGGGATTTTTACTATACTGTCTCCTTTTTCTTTTCCACTCTCCACATGGCTTGTCATCTCTTAAGGGGTACCTGGCACAAATATTTCACCACTCCTGTGAAGATTAACTGCTGAAACTCAGATCCAGGTCTGCTTTCTCCTTCTGTTCCTCTTTAAGAGTTTTACATACTCAGAATGGGGATATTATCTACTCCTGTGATGGATCCCTCAGGCATAGCTACCTATATTTCATTGTCAGATGCATCACCACAGGGACTTTATTGTTTTCCCTTTGTACCTACTGCAGGAACTCAAAGACAATAGGTAGATGCCCTCCCTCTCCAGATACTCTCTCCAATCTAGAGACAATCAACTTACTTAATTTTCTACTGACTCTAAACTCTCTGACTATAATTTTTTCTCAGATCTCTAACCAATACCCTGAAGTACACCTTTGTGGCCATTCCTATAATGGAGTGTTATAGTACATGATTCAGTTCAAGCACTTCTCTGATAGCAACAATATTCCCTCCACTGGGAAGAGCATAGACAATGTTGGAGAGTCTATAGGCCCCTGTGCAATCTTATTGGATGGTGTTCCTCCTGATTCTATATATGTTGCCTCTGTGGCATTAATACATAGAAGGGTAAGCCTCAAGATTTATTAAGGATGTGCAAGTGCATTCATTTGAAACAAATGGGTAAAAAGCAAATACTTAGTCCATTTGTGCTTCATTCATGGAATCCTGAAACAAATGGAGGGATGTCATGAATCTGAATGAAGATTTTTGTTTCATTCAAATGTTTCCCATTCAAGTCTATTGCACATTCAAGTCTATGGCTTTTTACTGCTGATAAAACAAACAACTGGTAACTATAGCAATCAACTCTTGCTTCTTTGACACCTCAGCATCCTAGGAGCTGAGGCAGGACAAGTTGGCAAGGAACCAGGTAGAGGACAAATTATTGTAAAGCATCTTTTTAACTGCCTACCGCTGTCATCTGGATAAAGTGACAGTGACATCCTCACACTGAAAGGTCTAAGCATGTGCAAAAATTCATTATTTCTATCTAGCATTTGGTAGAGGAGGATCTGTTTTTGAGAAGCTGTCTGAGAGTTTTTTAAAAAGGCTTTAGAAAAGGTGGCATTGGTAAAGGACTATTTTTTATCTCTGCTGCAGTGGTCTCACTCACTTTGACAGAAAGAGAGGCAGTGGAATTGCTTGATTTCTGTGTTGACTGGGGAAGGGTAATAGTGGAGCAGAGATTAGATTAAAGCAGTGCTAATGATTGTTTGTCTCTGTGTCTGACAGCACAGTGCAATGTAGAAACACTGAAGTGAAAAAGCATTTTTCCAGGCTGCTAACCTTCTTGGTTCTGTTTACAGTTTTTTGTGTGTTGAAATGGAGTAAGTCATCAGTGAACACATATACATTGTATCTGTATGTGTGTATATATGTGTATGTTTGTGTGTGTGTGTGTGTTTGTGTATGTTTGCGTGTGTATGTGTGTGTGTGAAAGAGAGAGAGCAAGAGAAAGACAGGCATTTTTGCACACATTAAAGTGCTACTGTGAGTAGTTGAACAGTATCTAGAATTAAATTCCTTTGTGATATCAAAATCCCCAATAACAATTCAAATTCTATCATGTCATTGAGAAGGGAATGGCAGGAGGAAATGATTTTCTGCAGTGCCAGAAACGCCTAGAAGTAGCAACATGAACAAGGGCAATAGTAGTGCAACTGCCCAAATGATCAACATGCTCCTTTACCACAATGGTTATTGCTTCTGAGGCAATGGAGGCAATATTTTTAAAAAATGATTCTGAGGAACAATTTTGACTGGCATTCCATGCATCAGAAATTGAAGAGTTAAAAGCTGAAGAAAATTTTGGGGGTTGACTTAGTAGTGCCTTAGCTTTCAATAAGGTGATGGGGGAAAGAGATAATGATGATGTAGTGACCAATCCCAGGAAGGGCAGTCAGAACAGGTAGAAATTGTTAGTAATGCCCCTCATCTTTTTCCTCTGATTCCACACTCAACCTAAAATTCAGTGCCAATAGCAGCTTCCAATGATGTAGAGAAGAGATTGTGTAAGACATCCACAATCTGGAAACACTTTAAAATGAAAAAGGACCAGCATTTCTCTCAGTGTATTCCCTGCAGTAAGGACATCAGTTGAGGGAAGTAAATAGGGTATCTGACAAATGCCGGTATACAGCATCACCTGCATAAACAGCACCATGTAGTACTGTCATCAGGGGATGGTAGCTGTACAAGCCTGGAGAACATTCTGCTACTCAAAGTCAAAGATAGAAGAAAGGTATTGAATACTGGAAGACTTTCCCCCGAGCTGATCCCACAGCCCTTTCCATCAGTCATATGGCAGGTCATCAGCATCCTTCCATGCATCTGTAGGAGCAAGTCATCATAGAGGAAATGTAATGATATTCCAAATCATTGTCTTGGGGCAAGAGGCAGGCTACATCAAAACTAGAAACAAGGTCCATCAGGGAAATTATTGCCCTTGATTCAAGTGTCTGCTGCATGTTTTAGCCCCTATTTTCATAGTGCTCTCCAGGACTACTTTTAGTAGGCAGGTTATCCCTACCCTGTGCAATCAGTGTTGTATTTGTATGCAGGTACAACTAGCTAATTCAGAGGGGAGTAGGTATCATTTCATCAGTGATATCTGGACCAGTGTGAAGGTTACCAAAACTTATCACTTCCTGATGAGTTCTACCAAATTGGTAGGACCCAGCTGAACAAGGGGCAGGCAGGAGCTCTATTTATTTCTTTATTTATTTACCATTTATATTTTAGTTATTTAAAATATTTCTTAGCTGCCCTTTCATAGCTCAGGGTGGGATACAATAAAATACACATGGGGCAGATTTTAAATACTTGTGTGAGTGCGTACTTTTGTTCGCGCAGCAGGCACGAACAAAAGTACGCTGGATTTTATAAGATACGCGCATATCTTATAAAATCCGGGGTCGGCATGCACAAGGGGGTGCACATTTGTGCAACCTGCGCGCTGAGCCCAGCGCGCGCTGCCTGTTCCCTCCGAGGCTGCTCCGATTTCGGAGCGGCCTCGGAGGGAACTTTCCTTCACTCTCCCCCCACCTTCCCCTCCCTTCCCCTACCTACCCCACCCCCCCGGCCCTATCTAAACCCCCCCTTATCTTTGTCGGCAAAGTTACGCCTGCTGAAAGCAGGCGTAACATTGCGCGCGTCGGCCGGCTGCCCCGCTCCGTGGTCCGGTCCCGGGGGCTGATCCGGAGGCCACGGCCACGCCCCCGGAACGCCCCCAGGCTGAAACCACGCCCACATTGCCGCCCCTGAAACGCCGCCTCCTGCCCCTAAACGACGCATCATCCCGCAACGCCCCCCGCCATGCCCCCAACACGCCCCTCGACAGGAAGCCCCGGGACTTACGCGCATCCCGGGGCTCTGCACGCGCCGGCGGCCTATGCAAAATAGGCACGCCGGCGCGCGAGGGCCCTGCACGCGTAAATCTGGAAGGATTTACGCGCGCAGGGGTTTTAAAATCCGTCCCATAATGTTTAAAAACATGTACACTGAGACTGAGTAGCCAGGGTGCAGGTAGGCTGTGCTGCTGTGATAGATATCCCTCATATCTCAGGCAATATTCTATCAGCCATAAGAAAAATACTGGAGTTTTGGCAGCTAAACCAGAGAAACAATAGTCTTCAGGCAGCCCTCAAGATACACCTTGGTTTTTTCACCTACTCTTCTTGCTGTATTGCTCTGCTCCTTCTGTTTCTGTTTAAAATTGTTTGCAGCACTGCTGCTTCCGCTGTCCAAATCCATTCTTGTTAACTTATGTTTCTTCATCCTCTTCTCCAGCTATCTTTGAGATTTTTTACAAATCCCTTTCCCTTAAATACTTGCTGACCTTTAGTCTTGCCTTGGCCATCCAATGCTTACCTTATTCATCCAGGTATCTTTAACAGTTTCATGCCTTTTGGACACTTTCTCAAACTCCATTCCCTTATGGTTCTTATGAATATTTGTCTCATCCAGTATTTACCCTTTGATAAACTATGCCACAGCAAAAATCAAGGACAGCAGAAGCACAGCACCCAGAACCAAAACTGAACTCATATATGATTACTACTTCTGATGTGATGGATGTAGCATTTGCAAAAACTGATTCAGAAAAAAGAATTGTGTCCTGGATTCACAATAGCACAGGCTGTTAAACAGTAGTGACTAAATAACATGTGGTGACTCTATTCAGTATCATCTTATCCTCCACTGAAAAACAACTGCAAGCCTGAACGGCTAACTCCTTTACCTAATGATGCCATATGCAAATGTATCAGGCATCCTACAAGGATTTCTTCTCTCTTCTCATTTCATTTCATTTATTGAAATTTATTTATTGACTAACACTGATGGCCTAAGTGATGTACAAAATAAAACATTCACAGAAAATAACATGTAAATAATACAAAATAAAATCATAATTCGCCACATAGATACATTTCACGGGATGACAAATGTCAGTATTCTTATCAAAAATCTTGTTTTAACATGAAGATTTTCAAAAGGAGTCAAAGTTTCTTAATACAGTCAGACATTCTGAGTAGAGATGTGCATTGTTTTTGTTTTTGTTTTCATTTTGGGCTTTGTTTTTTGGCCCCGCAGGAAACTTTGTTTTTCCCACTGTTCATGGTTTTTTTATTCGTGGGCCCCCATTTTTAGGGTTAGTGCATGCTAAGTCCCATTAGTGAGCACTAAGTCCCGTTAGTGTGCACTAACCCGAAAAAAGTTATTTTCGGTTTTCATTGTCTCCGAACCATGCCAGATTAGACAATTTCTTTGAAATTGTCTAATTTGGGAAAAATGATTGCACATCTCTAATTCTGAGTTCCATTTGTAAGGTGTTTCAAAGAATAGCTGCTACTACTGAAAAGGCAGATTCTCTTGTGACTGTAAGGTGAGAAGCTCTGACTGAGAGTACATCAAGTAACTCCAATGAGAGGATCTTAACTGTTGAGATGGTTCATATACTTTTAAGATTGTATTATACCATGGACAAGAACTCAAATTAAATAACTTAAATTTTATCATCACAATTTTATACATAATTCGCTGTTACAATGGTAATTAGTACAACCATTGAGAGCTGGGGTGATATGTTCATTCAATTTGATCCTAATAATCATCCGAGCAGTAGAGTTTAACAAAAGCTGCAAAGGATGCAACAATTTCAAAGGAAGATCCAAATAAAACCATTTCAGTAATCAATTAGAGGAAAAATAGATGCTTGAACAATAGTACAAAAGTCACAGTTATGTAGCAGATGTTTTAACCCTGAGAACACACTAATTTAAAAAACCCAAGTTGAATTGTGGCTTTGATTTGAGGCTGAAAGGAAAGCAAAGAGTTGATCAAAACCCCTAAGCTTTCTCCTTACCTAGGGCTTTCAACCAATGTGGTTGATATCCTTTGGCTATTTGGAGCTTTAGGGTTTTCTTGCCATTTTAGGTGGCAGCTTTGCAACTCTCATGATACCTTGGTTTCTTCATGCCACTCTTATAGTTGCTTTAATCCTCTATCATTCACTTTGGGAATGGGAGTGTCTGCATCTTTTGGTGCTTTGTTTCCCCTTCATGGTATCTTGAGCTGTTCATACCAAACTTGCTGCCAATTTGCACCTCTTTTGGATCCTTTTGGTCTTATGGCCACTCTTGCTGCTGATTTGATCCTCTGACTGTGTCTTGGAGAATTCTTGTCACTGATCATACTGTTTTGCCCCTTTATGGGTCCTTGAGCTCTTGATGCCACTTTTGGTGCCACAATGATATAGTCTTGATTTATTGGCATGTGTTCACCCTTCTGATGATGTTTACTGACCAGTTTGATAGAAATGATTAGAAAATCCCAATTTGGAGGCCCAAAATAAGCTGCGTTGCTTCCCCATTGACTATTATGGTAAACAAATGAACAAATACAATTAATAACAACTGTTTTATTTGAAATGAATGAAACAAATGACTGTAACTTATGAAATGAAAGAATGAACCAAAATTAATTTTTTGACTCTGCACATGCCTAAAATCTCTGCTCCTGATCTATATCAGTATACCTGATTACTGCAGATATAAAATTCTAGCAAAGGTTCTGGCAATAGCTACTGTTTCATAAGGACCAGATGGGGTTTATATCCAGGAAATACTCCTCTGATAATTTGAGAACCATGGGTATTAGTCAGGTGGTGAACTGGGATAGAGAAATAGTAGCTCTTGTTTTATTGAATGCAAAAAAGGCAATCACCTGCTTTGAATGGCCCTTTATAGAAAATATTCTCAAAATTTTTAGAATAGGGAAGTAACTTCCAGAAGTGGGTTATGAATATGTATGGACATTCAAGGACCAAAGCAGTATTGAACAGATTGCAATCTTCCCCATTCTAACTTGGGAGAAGAAAGAGGCAGCATTGTCTTTTCCTCCACCTTTTTGTCAATATCATTGAACAACTGGCAGAACATATAAGAAATTCCAAGTATACTTAGGGGATGATGATAGATAAATGGAACAGAAGTTGGCCTTATAGGCTAACTTCATAATGTTCTATATCTCAAAGGTTGATAATCTGATACCAACTCTATTCATAAATTGTCTGAATATGGTCAATTTTCTGGTTACAACAAAAACCTCAGTAAATACAAAGTGATATTTGTTGATTGGGCTCTGAGTTTGTGGTAGATTGTCTTTTAATGAGCAAAGAAGCATGAGAACCTCACTCAGCACCATTTTTTTAGGACACAGGGAGCATAATGGGAGGAATGCAAGCTCTTTCCTTCCTGCATCAGTTTGGTCCACTTCAGAAAGGGTAAGATAAGGGAACTATTTGGAAGAAGGAGGAGGGTCCATGGAGTCAGTGGGGTCTTGTGTTTTGCTCCAATAAATTGGCGGGAGAGAGGAAATAGCAGGGTCTTGAGTTTTGCTCTGGGGGAGGGATGAAATGGGGGCTAGTGAGGTCTATAGTTATGCATGGGGTATAGTGCATTCTCTATCTTTCCTTGCAGGAGTGAGAGTGGTGGGGCTCATTTGGTGAGGTCACTAAATCATTGAGCATGCTATGGAGGTGAGTTGGGTTTACTAAGTCTCTTCATATTCTTAGGTATCTGTATGTGTGAGGAGGGATATTGAGGCCTTCTGGCCCTTTCATTCTGGTCCCAAGAAAATGGAGGCAGAGAAATCTCTCTTACCAACTGTTCCTCTATTCTTGGACAACTTTGCTTGAGGAGATTTTGGGGTAACTGGTAAGGGCATTAGACTTTTTTGTGTTAATGTCTATTATAGTTCAAAGGCCACACTATACAGTGAAGTCCTTGGTTAAATTTATTACATAGCATTTTTTAAACTTTCTCTTTATTCAATTTATAATATTTTAACAAGTAGCATAAAGAAAAAGAATTTATGGGGCAATAGTAAATAAGAAAAAATATATACACATGAAAAACTAACCCCATGAATTCTAAAAGTCTACAAGTAATTGGGGAGACAAAACCAAAAATGTAAGAAAACAGAAGCAAACATTTAGAAGCAAATTAAGCGAAATAGCAAAAAAAGATTGTGATACTTAGGTCTGATCCTTTAACTGCTGTCACAAAATCAATTACTTATTTGCTACTAAGAAAATTAGTTAATTGAGAGGAAGAAGTAAACATTTGCATGGATATCCTAGAAAGAAATACCCCCTATGCAAAAATTCAGCTTTAACAAAAAGAAATTGCTGAATACTCTTCAAAACATCAGGAACCTTGGAACACAACAAATCATGACAATATCGGGCAGATTTTATAAGGCCTGTGCACATAAATCCCGGGGTTTATGCACGTGGCCAGGCTTTTTTGCATGCTGGTGAATTTAAAAAGGGGCCCGGCTACACATTTAAACCCCGATATGCGCACAAGACTGGACCTCATCAAAGAGGCGAGCCGGGGGGCGGGGATGGATGGAGGCTATTCTGGGGAAGTGTATGCCGGCAGCTGGCCAGTGAGTGTAAATTACTTCCACTCCTGAGGAGCAGCAAGTAATGAAATTTAAAAATTCAGGGCAGGTAGGATATTTTTAGAGGGTGGGGAGGAAAGCGGAAGGGGAAGGAAGGTTAGCCAGGGGGTTGAATCTGAATCATACTTTTTTTTAAGTTTTGAGAGAAAAATGATCTGGTCTCACCAAGCTTACAGATCCTCTTGCAGTAAGAAATCTTTCCCCAGACCTTCAGATGCTGACTTCATCACATTTGAAGGAACCATAGGTAAAGCAGAAGATCCATGTTTCCTCAGTAGCACTTCAGGACTCTCGCCAGGCTCTGGGACATTTGAGCAGGAGCTGACTGTTCTGCTGCTGGAGTTCACTCCTCCTTCCCAACAGCCTGTGAGATAATGACATCATCCAAATGTGTCAGTCTCAACTAATCTCCAGTCTTGAAAGTTCACAGCGCTTACAGAGGATAATGTGTCTCCAGGCTCAAGCTGACCAAGTTGGGAGCAGCTGAGGATCTTTCTTCCGCTGCTGACATCCCCTATAAGCATTACCACAGAGATAAAGCTTTGACACCAGACCAAAGAACAAGAGTTGATCTGTCCCAGAACACCTGAGACAAGCAGTGCCGATAACTTCCTCTGGTGGGCTTTCCACTTACAACTCAAAGGATCCAGGTTGAGTCGTAAGCTAACACACTTCTTTCTTCCTCCTTCTTGACTCCCCCTCCTTGTTCAACATAGCTATTAGGTGGGATTATAATATGCACATAACATTTTTTAACTGGCATGCTAAAGAATTTTTAGCATGTATTTGATAGCATAGGTTCATAATTCAGTTCAAAGGATCGTTTAAGCATTTGGACGTTATCTCTCCAAAATTACAAAGCCATATGATCTTAATTATCTTCCTTTGTAGTCTGTTTTCAGGGAGCATATGTATATATTTGCTACCTCTGCAGGTATACACTATTTTTATGTGTGCAATCCCCATAGAACTCTTTGAAAATTTCCTCCACTTGGAGGAAAATCTGGCAAGTCCCGCCTCCCCCTCCATAATTCCCTGTTCTTTGCTTTTAGTTCAAACTAATTTTCTCCCCGTCTCCTACTCCCTAGATTTAAAAAAAAAAAAAAAATATCTACAATAATCTTCTTTGGCGTAGTAAACAGTTACTAGAGTTTCAAAGGGAGCCTAGAAAAGAGATATAGGGAGCATAGTAACCAGTTGACATGATGCATATGAACCCTGCTCAACCAACTTACATATCAACCTTTCAGTTTATGCATATAAGCTATTTCATAAGCATCACAAATAGATATGTACTTCAGTGAGTGCACATAATAGTGACAGCATACTAAATGGTTATATTTAGGGCATATCAGGGTGTGATTTATGAGTACACATGTATGTCCGTATTTCATAAAGGAAGTATGTGTTTATGTCATCACCTCAACGTGGACTCTTTACACATGCTGTTTAACATGGGCAAATTCTAACTTTGCTTGACTTTTTGGACCCAATGCTTGGTGTGGTGGCTATTGGTAGAGATTATGGATTGCAGATTGGTGGGAGTGCTAGGACAGTGTGTACAGTGCTTGTGGGGTAAAGTGTTTTTCATTTGTCTGCCATTTAATTCAAGTGTCCTTCATTTCTTCTTCTCTATTTGTGTTTTCAGGTTGTCTCAGGCCTTGTTTTCTTTTCTGTGCTTGAGAGCATGAGTGTCAGGTAGGACTAGTGGTGTGTCTGGTGTGAATGGTTGTAGATCTGGTGAAGTTGGTGGGATGGTCTGGTGTTGGTGGGGGGGGGGGGGGGGGGGGGGCTTGGGTAGGTGGTAGTGTTGAGAATTAAAGCAATGAGTGTTATAAATGTGTGGATCCTGTGGGAGCAGAGTATGCAGAGGAAGAGGAGTTTTTTTTTTTTTTATCTGTGAACAGCAAGTCATGCACAGTTTCCTACTCAATAAGAAAACCATAGTACACCTCTGTCAGCAGTTGGATGAGCATCTGTGTCTTTCCACACAGAGAGGCCACATCTTGCCTGTGCACCACAAAGTTATCACAGCCCTGGCCTTTTCTGCAGCTAGCACCTATTAGGCCCCTCTTAGCTTCCCAGCTGGAATAAGCCAAATTGCTTTTCTCAGGAGAACATATTTCTTTTACTGATGACAGATTGTACCAACAGCAAGCAATGGCAGACTTTTACCAATAGTTTATTTTTCCTCAGCTTTGGAAGCAATAGATTGCATACGTGTGCAATCAGGCCACCTGTGGGGAATGAGGCCAGCTTATGAAACTGCAAGGATTTTCACTCCCTCAACATGCAGCTGGACTGCAGTGCCAGAGGTGTCATAACAGGATATTGAACCCTGTTTTTCTAACTGCCTGCCATTACTGTCCCATTCAGATATTCACAACTTCTTCCAGCCTGACTGTAACACTGAGGGATGGTTATCAGGTATGGATGCAGCTTACACATCAACAACTCTACCACTAACCATTGCTCTTTTCTCTTCTTTTTTTTAGAAGTTCTTGCAAGGAAGGCACAAGGAGGGCCACTCCTGCCTCAACCCAGGACCAACACGGTAAATATACACAAAGGGTAAATAACTACAACTCTCTATCCCCTTGTCATAGAATTACATACAATATAGAGAGCCCAACAATAATATATGAAATATACCAAATTTATTTAAAGATATCACACAGATATACCTATATAGACAATAAAACTAAGCTAGCACACACACACATTCATACCCACAAGTTAAAAAATATGTTGTATTGAGATACAGTATATAACTCTTTTTATGTTACCAATTGAGTTTACAAATACTTATAAAATTTCAATTGAGAATTAATAAATTACTACAAACTTTAAATTGGAATTATGTGCTATTTGTGTCCGACAAAAGCAGATGCAAGATCTCTTCGTTTCACCCCTGTCATTTGGGGCCCCTTGCCCAGATGATTGACCATTATTTGCAACCGTTAGTTCGCAGTGTACCTTCTTACGTAAAAGATTCAACTGATTTTATAAACCAGTTGACAGCATTACCTGATATACAATCCCATTGGATTTTACTCACAGCTGACATAACGTCGTTATATACCAATATTCCCCAGAGAGAAGCCCTACAGATTATAAAAATGGAACTGGCTAATTTGGATATTTCACAGAGGAGGTTGAATTTCCTTATCTCTATTGCAGATATCGCTTTGACTCAGAATAGTTTCAGTTATCAATCAGATTACTTTTTGCAAACTCAAGGTATCCCGATGGGGTCTCCAATGGCCCCGAGTGTAGCTGGATTGTATGTTTCTGGTTTTGAGAATCAATGGGTTTATAAGTCTGATTGGTTTCAATATGTAATATGTTGGAAACGTTACATCGACGACTTGTTTTTTATTTGGAGTGGCAATGAGGCACAGTTAGAGACATTTTTGACTGCCTTAAACTCTTGGGATGAACATTTAAAGTTTACTTTTACTAAAAATCATCATTTAGTAACTTTTTTGGACATGCAAGTGTATGTTTATGAAAGGAGATTGGTCACCACAGTGTATAGAAAAAGTACGGATAGAAATACATTATTGCATTACCAAAGTTATCATCCGAAACAGCTTAAGGATAATATTCCAATAGGTCAATTTTTGCGATATCGTCGATTGTGCACTTCCACTGCTGAATTTAAAATCCAGGCATCTCAATTACAGGAAAGATTCATAGCTAGAGGGTATTCAAAATCTGTTGTAAAAAGAGCTTACAAACGGGCGTTATATTCCAACAGGGAGAATTTCTTGATTCATAATTCAAAGGAAACTCTAAATCGCATGATTTGTACTATTCCATTCTCTCCAAAAACCACTCACATCAAGGAAATTATTTTGACTCACTGGCATGTTTTGTCTACCATGCCATGTTTTGCAGAAAACCCTATTTTTGCCATCAAAAAACGCCAATCTCTATACAATAAACTTAAGGGTGGGAGGGAATCTGCGGATTCAGTTCCTCTCCATGGACAAATTCCTTGTGGATCATGTTCAGTTTGCCCGCTGACACTTCAGTGTCAGTTGTTCAGTCACCCCAATTTAAGGTATCCTTATCTGATTCCTAGCTTGTTTGATTGTAGTACCAGTGGCGTTATATACGCTATTATTTGTCCTTGCAATTTAATTTATATAGGGCAAACAATTCACCCTATTCGGTTAGGATTATTGAGCATAGGAGCCGGATCAAAGCGTTGCGTGAAAACGCACCCTTAGTAAAACACTGGGTTGAGAGTAATCATACTGTGGCAGAAATTAGGTTTTTTGTGATTAAACAAGTTACGCTTCAACATGGGGGAGATTTGTCCCTAATGTTAAGAAAAATTGAACAGCAATTTATCTATAGTTGGCGCACGGTTGCCCCATTGGGGTTGAATGGACCAATAGAGTGGAGCGCATTTTATTAGCATATGAGTATAATAGCTTTTAGAATGACATTTCATTCAGGGTTGATTGAGTAAGGTCCGTGTTAAACTATAAGAATTAATTGAGTAAAGTATTCTTTGAAATACATTGGTATTGGAATGATGCTGGTTAGAGTATAATTGAATTGATTATTTAAACGCCCATTGTTTTGCTTATATAAGTTTTTGTGGGGAGGTTAGCAGTTCACATTTCAGCGGGTGACGGCGTGTTACGTCACTTCCGATCAGACGTGAGTGTTGAAAGTTTTTGCATTTGTAAAACTAGGAGCTTGGGTGGGGGTAATGCCGTTTTATTTCCTATGATAATTCTTTGGTTATATTGTTGCAGAATATGTTTGGCTTGAGATCGCAGGTCGGCGTATTTCATCAATAAATATGTAAAAAAGGAAGGATGTATAGAAATTCATAAGGGCTAAAGGAAACGCCGCGAAACACAGATGGTCGAAAGACGTGACTAATGAATGAAAGGGAACGCTGTGTTGAAGGAACTTTGTAAGAAGTTAGAAGCGTTATAGGTTGAATAAATTGTTGTACTTCAGGTAGGTACGGCCATTATCAAACACATTTGGGGTTTGGTATAGGAAAAGAAGAGAGATTTTTGTCGTGATTATAAGCGCATTAGATTTTAGGATCTAAATAAAAGAATAACAAAGTGAGATAAAATATTCAGAAAAGCGTTGGGTTTTTATATGTGGTGGGTAATAGCCATGTGGTGATTAAGGAAGGGGGTAGTGGAGGTGTGAATAGGTGTTTATTAGTTGTTATAGGTTTCAGCAAAATAGGGTTGAGACATATCTTTGAAGTGTAATAGTTATAAGAAAATGTATGTTTCTTTCAGTTGTGTGATTAATTGTTTATATGTGCTTTTCAGTGTGGCAATACACTTGTAAGTGTACATTTACATCAGTCCCTGAAGAAGCCCCAAATGACAGGGGTGAAACGAAGAGATCTTGCATCTGCTTTTGTCGGACACAAATAGCACATAATTCCAATTTAAAGTTTGTAGTAATTTATTAATTCTCAATTGAAATTTTATAAGTATTTGTAAACTCAATTGGTAACATAAAAAGAGTTATATACTGTATCTCAATACAACATATTTTTTAACTTGTGGGTATGAATGTGTGTGTGTGCTAGCTTAGTTTTATTGTCTATATAGGTATATCTGTGTGATATCTTTAAATAAATTTGGTATATTTCATATATTATTGTTCAACCCAGGACCAGCCATACAGCACTCCATGATGGCCTCTCTCAGACTCTTCTTTTCTGCCTTCTCTGAAACAGGTGATATATAGGCTATTTCCCTCCCTCAAACCTGGCTCATGATCCCCCTAGCATGGCCTAAGAGTGTGTCAGATGAACACTACAACTGGGCCCACAAGCAGTTTTGAAGATGATGACAGGGAGTTGGAAGGACCAGAAGACGAAGAAATGGAAGATATACAGTGCCATACCCACAATGATGCAGTCTACCATTGATGCAGGGATAATTTTTACATGAGTGAGCATTGATTTATATAGTGCCAAGTGGAAGTTACTACAGTATTGGTACACATTGCTCTCTCTTTGTGTGAGCAGATTTTCTTTATGATGGGTGGCAATGCATCTCTTAGCTGGCCAAGACATGCTTTTCCTGGGAGGAAAGGGGTTTCTGTCAGAGCTGACTGTGCCTCAGCGGCAGTGGCAAAATTGGGGAGGAGCTGGGACATGGAGATTGAAGTACTGCCTGGTGGGAGGAAGCAGAGAGAGAAAGTGGTGCAGCAGCGGTCTTAGGTGACATAGCTGGGAGAGGTGCAGGTGAGACCGCAGGTGAAGCAGCAATGGAAGATGCAGCATTGAACTGGAGACAGGCCAGCAGAGAGAGGTAGCTTGATGGCCACCAACAGGAGCATTCAGACTAAAAGCCAGCTGGAAACCATTCAGGATAGGTGGTATCTAGGCTGGCTAGGGTCCAGCATTGGCAGATGGCATCCACAACTGATGGGAAGGCAGCAGGGGGAGGAGGCATCCAGTCCTGCTGGAAGACAGAAAGGGAAGGATGCCTGCTGTGGATATCAGCCATGCATCTGGTGCAACATTTCCTGCAGCACCTTTGTGATGCAGTGTTGCTCATCCAGCAGCACCTTTCTGATGCCATGTAGCTCCTGCACACACTCAAGGAGGCTGATGTGAATGCCACTTCTGGGTCTGGTACTTGAGACTTTGGCAGCTCTTCCTCACAGTGATGCTTGTTGTCCTCTTCCTTCCTCACAGGAACAGCTCCAATATGTGTGACTCATTATAGACATTGGAGCACTCATCATTTGGCTACCAGTTCCTGTTCCTCCAGTACTCCATATTCTTCCTTCTCCAGCCTGGAATCTGTGGCCTGATCATTAGATGTTACCTCTGGCTTTGCCTTTGCCTCTGGATTGCTTCAATGCTCCAAAGGTCGCTGCCATGGACTGCACAAAAGACTAGGGCCTTGTAAAATGTGAAAGCTGCCTCATAGTTGAAGCTTTTGTCCAACATACATACCAGAGGACTTTCTTTAGTCTGGCAGCGACCAAGAGCTGCCAACCATGGCCCTCCAGCAATAAGTCTGCCTAAAAGTTTCTAAAGCCCTTGGGTCTCCCTGCAAGCTTTAATCAGTATGAGCCTGGACATTCTGACACTGCAAAGCTCACAGTAATTCTCACCAGGGTGCAGAGTTTTAATACTGGAGCTATAGGTGTTGAAACGAGGCTATCTGTATATATGTATTTTCATTGAGATAATCCCTTTCATCCCTTCAATGTTGACTGTAAGGACTCAAGTGTGTCCTATTCTGTAGGTGGCTTGCTGGCTGACCCCAACCATAGTCACTTTATGGATGGTGCTCAGTACATGCCTTACGCTGCAGTGAATGTGATGTAAATCAAGTGTCCTGTAAGCAAGTTTAGGGGTGCAGGGACCTGTCTGCAAAAGGACACTTCCAATTGCCCTCCCACTTACTTCACGATCCTAAGCTCAGAAAATAACATGTGTTCTCCTTAAAAATAGACTTCTATTTATCAAATTTGGCAGGATTTAGTATGTAGAAAATATCATTCATCCTGGTCACTAAGTACCAGTTTACCCTAACAAAGTTCTGTACCATGCATAAACCCTAGCTTGCTCTATATGTTAATACCTATGGCTAACCTTGCTTACCCCTTGTCCCAACATCAGGTGATATCCCTCTCTTCATCACTGAAGCAGTTTCTGGCTGGAGAATGTGTGCAGGGATGGAGACTTGCTTCCTGGGTTTGGTAGAGCTGGCTCTGGTACTTGTCAGGCTGTCTGGAGTTTGCTCTTGTCCCTCACTGTCTCAGACTCTGTGTCGCTCTCTGAACCAGAGCAGGGCATCTCCTCTCTCTGGTCTCCTGCCCCAGACTCCTGGCCACACCTAGTCTTCTCCCTCCTTAATAGCAGGGAGTGCTGGTCTGCTTTGGACTCACCTTTCATTCTTCTTTCAGGGGTCCTTTCTCCGGTTTCAGGGTTGTTTTTATGGTTTCTGCCCCCTGTCTTATTCTTTCCAGCTGATAAATATGTATTAGCTCATGCATAATCACGTGGTGGGTGGAAAGTCTTTGCCACATTTCAGGTCTTTTTCCCCCTCCCCATTTCTTTGGGGGAGGGTCCTGCCACATTGCAAATCTTTTCCCCCTCCTCATTTCTTCATGGGGAGTACCACCACGTCTTTATGTCTGTATGCTAGAGTCAGTGTTTTTCTCTGTCTCAGACTGCCCCCCCCCCTTCTTCCAAGGGTGGGGAGAACTTGTGACCTCTGGATTCCCTTGGTTGGTCCATGACTCCTGCTTATGAGCTTAGCTGCTGCATTGTCTCTCTGCCTTGGTTTTTATTTACATAGAAATATGCAAAAAAGGCAGTCCTTGATAAAGTATCCTTCAGTGTAAATTTCTCATCTGGAAAAGATATTTTCTTTTTCTACTGAGACAAAGTCTTGGCCTGTCAGTATTTTGGTCTGCATATTTCTTGGCTTTTATGATTAATATTTGGTGCTTTCAGTGGTAAAACATGGGATATCTCCCTACAGTCCCTCTGCCAGAGGTTTTGCCCACTAACATTTCAGAGCAGGTCATCCTATTTGTGGCACAGGTCCTCCTCATTGTTGTTGTTGTAGAAGACCATCTTAATCTTGTTTCTTATGACTTTCCAGGTCTATTTCTAGTAGAAATTTACTTTCTGGGAAGACTTCCCATTCAGAAAAGTCTGCATTTTCATTATCTTCTTCATGCATTTCTCTTTACTGGGGATGGAAGTTTGACATGCCAAGCAGAAAATGTTTTTGTTTTTTTTTATCAGGCATTGTGGTCTTCTGGGCAATGGGAACATGCACAAATGTTATATACTTTTTTCTATACCTAAATGCTAGCCAATTACACACTGATGAGGGTAAAAAGTATATGCCAATATTATACTCATACTTTTATAAAATAGCATTTTAAACCACATGCATTGAATTTACATGAGTACTTTTCTCATGAGTGTGCTCATATTTTCCACATTTGTCCAATTGGTTCAGACCAAAGCTGGCCTAACTGGAATTGAGTAGCAATAAACTCTTACCTTCATGATGGCTTCAAGGCATGTGTGAATGATGTTTAATTATCTGAAGCCTATTCACTTGTGAGCTGAGCACAAATACCCTAAAATTATAGGAGGTATTTGTCTGTGAGGGCCTGACCCTTCCTTGTACTTCTACTATTACACTTATGAATATTGTTTGTGGTGGCAGGTAATAAAGAGGACATTACAGGATATGTGGCCTTCATTAATCTCTAAGAAGCTTTTTCTAAATCTGTTTTGTTCAGCAATGAATGTGCCAATTGCTATAGCTCTGCAGGTGCTTCCACTTGGACTCCTAAAGACTGACTTATGTGTGTCTTACTCAAAACTTGCACTCCAGATGGGTGATACTATACATGGGTTAAATAGCTCGTAGGTGTGCCTTCTCTTGATAACAGAACATGTAGTTCCTATTCACAAAAGTGGAAGTAAGGAGGAGGCTTGGAACTACAAGCCAGTTACTCTGACCTCAGTGGGGAGTAAATTAATGGAATCACTGCAAATAATGTATAAAGTGCAGTTTTTGGAATTCAATGGATTACAAGATCTGAAGCAGCATTATTTTACCAGAGGCAGGTCTTGTCAGACAAATCTGATACATTTCTTTGATTGTGTGGCCAGAGAGTTGGCACAAGAGGCGGCACTAGATATGAGTGCTAGGATATCAGTATGTCCTTTGTCATGTTTCCACATAGACAACTAATAAATAAATTTGCACCCTAGACATAGGCCTTAAAGTGACTGAATGGGTTAGAAACTGAGTCAGAGGTGACAAAGGATAGTAATAAATGGAGTTCACGCTGAGAAGAGGGATGTTACTAGCAGTATACTTCTGGGATTGGTCCTCCTTGGACCAGTTCTTTTCAAAGATTTTGTGAGCAAAATTGCAGAAGGATTACCAAGAAAAGTTTGTCTTTTTGCCGATGATACCAAAATCTACAACAGGGTAGACAGCCATGAAGCTATGGAAAACATGAGATGGGATCTAGTGAAGCTCAAGCAATGGACTATGTTCTGGCAGTTAAGATTTAATGCTAAAAAATGCAGAGTAATGCATATAGGATGAAAAAGCCCAGGGGAGAGATATAATAAAGGGGGGAAATTCTTCTAGCATGAAAAGATTGTGATCTTGAGTGATCATGTCCAATGACCTTAAGGTGGCCAAACAGGTGGATAAGATGACAGCAAAAGCCAGAAAGATGCTTGGGTGGCTGGGAGAGATATGGTCAACAGAAAAAAAGAGGAGATATTGTCCCTATATATTTCATTGGTGAGCTCTCATTTGGAATAATGCATATAATTCTAGAGACTAAATCTTCAAAAGGATATAAACTAGTTGAAGTAGGCATAGAGTGTAGCTTCTAAAATGTTCAGTATATGTGGGCAGACTGAATGATCCAAACATTTACTGTATATTCTAGAAGAAAGGTGGGATGGGGAGACATGATATAGACATTTAAATATCCCCTATGTTTCCCTGTGGAGAAGATGGGCCTCTTTCAAAGGAAATGAGCCTCTAAAACAAGAGATCATGAAATGAGGGTGAAAGGGGGTACACTCAGGAGTAATCTAAGGAAATAGTTCTTTTTAGATTGCATAGTGGTAGAGATGTGATTCGGCTGAACCTTTCGGTTTGGCCTTCATTATTGGCCCGCCGTGGAAAATTTTGTTTTCCTGCAGTTCGGGACGATTTTTTTTATCTGTTCCGAATTTCGGGGTTAGTACGCGCTAACACCGTTATTGAACACTAACCCCAAAAAATGATTTTCCTCGAAATTTCAGGAAAATCCGCTTTGTTTTTCGGGGTGGCCGAACCAGGACGAATTAGGCAATTTTGTTGGAATTGCCTAATTCATTCTGGACAAATGCACATCCCTACATAGTGGATGAATGGAATAGCTTCCCCATAGAGGTGGAGGAGACAAGGACAATATCTGAATTTCAAGAAATCATTGGATAAACATAAAGGATCTCTAAGGGAGTAGTAGAAATTGTAAAGATGAATAGCTGTGGTGAGTGGGCAATCTAGATAGGACAGGATGGTCTTTCTCTGCCATTATGTTTCTCTCTTTCCATAACTGAAAGCCTTTTACCATCCCATAAGGAGAAAGGAGCACTCTGTGAGACTTAGCTAGGACCAGCAGACAACCTGAGGGGTGAGGAGCTTTCTATCCCTTAACTGTCTTTAAGGTGATTTTGTCTCAATAGGCTGTGAGCTTGGACCCTAGCTGCAGTTAGCTTCCACCTACCTGATTAGTATTTAGTAACACTGTGATAGCATAGAACAGACTACACAAAGAGGCAATCTACCACACTAATGAATATCCAGGAGAAAACAGATAGTATAGATTAAAAAATACCAATAATAAAACAATAAATGCATAAAACTTTTTTTTATTGCAAACCATATACATTAAAAACTACTTATAGGCATATAAGTGCAATACACAGTAATAACAAATGATGATTACACAGACTGCTAGAACAATTGTTCAACAGTAATAAAACTAGAAGGAACAGTCTGGAAAGGACCCAACATGACCACATTTCAGCATTTACATCAGCATCAGGGGTATAATGAACTCCTCTCAAAAATAATTTGTGGCAAATACTATGAAAAAAATGACAAAAAATATAAAGAAAAAAAATATATAAATAGCAATTCAACTTTTCAAAAATGAGGACGAAAAGCATAAATATAAATATACCATTAATATATATGAGAACATCATATACACAAGATAAAATTTGATAAAGTTGTGTGATAAAGGGAGACTATAGAAAGGTGGAATTGTACACCTGCCATATAGTGTCAGAGGGATCATCTCCAAATATTTAAACACATTTCAGTGATCTTCAAATCCCTACTGAACGGTCCATTGAAATCACGTTCTCCCCCCTCCCCCCCCCATTCTTATAAAAAGGGGGAATATAAAATATAAAACTGGGAAAATATAATATATAAATAAAAAAGAAACAAAGGCTAAACATGATTACAAAATGGGATGGGGGGTTGGTAAGGAGAATAAGAGGGGAGGGAGGGGAAGGGAAAGATAAGGAAGGGGAAAAGAGGGGGAGGGGAAAAGTAGGAATGAAGAAAAGGATGTTGATGGGAAGAGGGAGGAGGGACAGAGAAAAAGGAGAAGAAGGGGAAGGGGAGAAAGAGGAGGAAAGGGTTAGAGGAAGGAGAAGAAAAGGAGCGAGTAGAGGTGGAAAAGTAAAAGGGGAAGAAGGATAAAAGAGGGGATGGAAGGGGAAAAGAGCATGGAAAAAGGGAAAGGAAAAGTAAGACAGAGGAGAAAACCAGAGGGACTGGGGATTGGGGGGAGGGGCACAGGAATTAATCCCTACCTCATAGGACACCAGAAAGCAGAGTTCTTAGTTTCATACAAGATAATGAACGTGTTGCAACCTGCTCATGGCAGGGACGCGAGCAGGCTCTTATCTTTTCTTCAGCTGAGTTGGCCCAACCCCCGACGTAATTACATACCGGCACGGCAGGAGCCGTTCTGGGGTTACTAGAAGCGGCAGGAGGCTGCCATTGTGCTGGCACGTCAGGAGCCGCGTCAGGGATCTCCGTTGCGGCATGGAGCCGCTTCAGTGCTAACTCCGTGGTCCTGGGGCCGCCATCTTGCCGGTCCTGCAGCTGCCCGAGGCTGAGCCCGTCTCTTCGCTGCGGCAAGGAGCAGCAAACTTTGGCCTGCTCCACGGCCCAGAAGCCGCTGACATCATTCTCTCCGATGCTGTCCGGAGGCCGCAGTCCCTGAGGTCTTCTTGCGGCAGGAGCCGCCCCCAGACCTTCTCCTAAGCAGCAGGACACCACCGCTTCAGCGTTGGGGCCTGCAAGGCCCAGCTCCTGCTTCAGCTCCTCCTTCCTCCTCGACATCGGTGTCTGCAGGCCGCTATCCAGGGTCCTGCAGACTTCCTGTTCCCTCCCTAATAGAGGCGGGCCCGCGTCTCTCCTCCGGAGTTAAAGGGCCAGGAGGGAGTGGTCCCTCTGGCTCCACCTGCAAGCTCCTCCCTGGGTGTTTCCTGCTTCAGCCTACAAAAGGCTTCCACCATCATTTCAGCTTCACCTTCGCAAGTAATAAGTCCTCCTTAGGACTCCATGTCTGCTTCTCCTCCTAGGCACTCTGTTTCGTGTGGGATCCCATTTCTTCATAGTTGTTCCATGTTCCGGTCTCTGCTCCGATGTCTTCAATGTTCCTTGATGTTCCATGATGTCCAGTTGTCCGCTTGTCCTATAATGTCCAGATGTCCGTCTGTTCCATATGTCTTCAGCTCCACCTGACCCGTCCCTCGTGATCTGTGACCAGCCCGACTGGGCTGGTAGGGCGCATAGTGGCCCAGTGGTCCACGCCCACCCCGGCTGGGGTGTGAAGGGCGCTGGTGGGCCTTTCCATCAGACAGAACCAAGGAGGCATCTCTTCCTTTGTCAGTCTGCCTTGATGTCCGTAACCCTGAAGTCTGCCTTGTCTTGATGTTCTTGCCTGATGGTCCTGTCCTGTCCTGCAGTGTGGTCCACGACCAGTCCAGCTGGACTGTCTAGGGCGCCTGAGGGACCGGGTTGCCTGCTTGTTCCTGTCCTTGGATTTCCGTGACTCTGATGCCTTCTTTTGTGGACTGCGACTCTGCCTGGCTGGGCTAAGTAGGGCGCCAGAATGGACATTGTCTACCTGGAGGTTCTGGACTTTTAACCATTAGTTTTAGTCTTGCCTTGTCATGCCTTGTCTTGCCATGCCTTGTTCTACCTTGCCTTGCCTGTCCATACCTTGCCATGCCTTGAGTCTTCATCTGCCTTCCCACACTTGATGTCTTCATCTGCCTTCCACGCCTGATGTCTTCATCTACCTTGTCCTCTGTCTGGCCTGCTGCTTCCCGCCGCTCCCTAGCGGCAGTCTGAAAGGGCTTGGAATGGTCGGAGGACCATTCAGAGACCACCATTGGGTTGGTGGTCTCAAGGAAGCGTGCAGGGCCAGTCGAGGCTCAGGGTAGGAACATTTCACCTCAAGGGCACACATCTCATGCTGGAGAGCGCCCCCTGGTGCTCTCTCCCATCTGCAGTGCTACAGAACGATCCTTTAAAAAAAAAAATCCATGAAAACAAAAAGGTATATATTAAGAAATATCTCAGCATCCAAATACCCTCTCATCAATCTGGTATCTCCTTATCCGCTGACTCGTAAAAAAATGTATCAGTACATTTATTAATTAAAAAGTTATGAATATTAAAATGCTCCTTTTCCTCGAAGGAAAAGCTTTTTCATAGAAAATGTAGGAGATGTAGTCAGTACCACATTACTGGATGAACAGCACAATAAAAGAAACATTTTAAAAAATCCTCATCAGCTTTGCATTGTTGACCAAGGCCACTTTGACAATTACTCTTGCTGCTGGCAAGCATAGGGCTGAATTTGCTAATGAAATCATAATATACCCATAAGACTGCCTATCTTTTCCCTTTCAAATTGCCACATACTATTGAAAAAAAAATTCCCCATACCTCGGTTCCACAGCACCAAGACAGCCACGTCTGAATACCAACAACAAGACACAGAGCACTCTTAGAAACCAGATGTTGTTCTCAGTGCCTTTTATACAGCATCTCTACTGGTATCAGTGAAAAAAATTGACTTGAGGGACAGAGCTATTATAGAGAAACTTTGAGAAAGATTATGGTTAGTATGTTAGCCTGCAGCATATGACTGCAGAGGAAGTGGAAATTATAGCCTTGGACAGATTTACAATGCCTAGATGGGTAGTACAGGTACAGTAAGTTTCAAATGAGCATGCAGGCACGCATACATGTGCATGTAGTGTGTGCATTCACATATGCTGGAATTTTAAATCATGCATGCAGTTGCACACATATGATTTAAAATATGCCTACTGCATGTAAATATGCTCCTAATTTTAAGCATTTACTCTAGCAAAATGATTTTGCATATCGTCCTTAGGTGTTTGTTGGCTTTAATGCACATAGATAAGCTGATTTTAAAGCCTGCTCATGTGAAGGAGTTTCCCAGTTTTACCAATTAGTCCATCAGTTTGCCCAGTCCTTCTCAAAGTCATCCAGACCCCTCTGGTTCTTCAACCTGCACACCTGCCACTTGATCCAGATTCCTCACACAGTCGTTTTAGGCCTAAACCGAGATTTATGCAGACTTTCACCTCATGAAGAGCAGAAGTAAACATGTGCTGCTAAGAAGCCTGCTGCGTGCTGCGGCCACAGGATTTAAAATATGGATTTACATGTGTAAATTTTGGCTCCACTCTGGAACAACTCTGACATGCACTAACTCCACCTTTTTTTTTTTTTTTTACTTCTGCACATGCATATATGCGCATAATTTGCGGCTTTTAAAATACAAGTCGCTCACGCTCAGCCCATATCCTTACGTATATATGGGACTTTTAATGAGAGCAACTTTTAAAATTCACCCCATATTGCTTGCTTGGTGATGATAAAACCTAGCATTTGTGAGTTAAGTGTCCTTACTTGGGGCAGCATCCTGGCAGACATGCAGCCGCTGCAGCTATACCCCCTCCTTACATAGAAACATAGAAATGACAGCAGAAAAGGATGAAATGATCCACCCAGTCTTCCCAGCAAGCTTAGGCCAGTTTCAGCTGCACTGTGTAGGTTACCCCCATGCTTATCAGTTTACCAGACCATAAAAGACAGGGCCCTCGGATGCTGTTTGAATGCAATTTCCCTTAACGGATGCTGTGAAAGCAGAGAGAAATATTGGAGTTGCATCAAAAGTATCAGGCTTTGTGATTAAAACCTGGACTTTAAAAGGGCTACGCATGTTAATTTCGGAGTTTATGTGTGTGGCCGGGCCTTGCGCGTGCTGCACGCTTTTTACAATGGGCCCAGCATTGCGTGTAACCCTCGTTATGCGCCGAAGTGCTGGGCCTGCTGAAAGAAGCGGCCCGTGGTGGTGAGGTCTGGGTAGGGAGGGATGGGGTGGGGGATGGGCCGGGACATCGCCATTAGTGCCATTTCTCCCCCATTTTTTGTTGCTGTCTGAATCCAATTCCCCTTTTCTCACTACAGGTGAAGCAGAGAGCAAATGATGGAGTTGCATTAACAGAATCAAGGCAACCGCCATACCAGCAAGTTACCCCCAGTTACCCCCATGCACTCTTTTCTTTATTTCCAACCTCTAGTCTTTAAGGGATCCACAGTATTTATCCCACACCCTTTTGAATTGCTTGACTGTTTTCGTCTTCACCACCTCTTCCGGAAGGGCATTCCAGGCATTCGCTATTCTCTCCGTGAAAAAATATTTCATGACATTGGTTCTGACTGGTCCTCCCTGGAGTTTCATTTCATAACCCCTAGTTCTATTGATTTCTTTCCAATGGAAAAGGTTTGGTATTTGTGCATCATGAAATTCTTGCAGATATTCGAAGGTCTGTATCATATCTCCCCTGCACCTCCTTTCTTCTAGAGTGTAGATATTCAGATTCTTTATCCTCTCCTCATAAGTCTTCCAATGCTAACCCCTCACCATTTTGGCTGCTTGTCTTTGGATTGACTCTATCCTGTCTTTATCCTTTTTGAGATATGGGCACTAGTATTGAACACCAAGGACCTGTACAAGGGAATTATCACCTCTTTTTTCTTATTAGTTATTCCTCTCTTTATCCAGCCCTGCATTCTTCTGGCTTTAGCTATTGCCTTGTCACATTGCTTCACCATCTTCAGACACAGTCACACCAACATCCATCTTCTAGTCCAAGCATATTAGTCTTTCACTGCTCATCACATAAAGCTGTTTTGGATGCCTAACTGCTAGATACAAGATTCGCTCATTCCTTTCCCCACCCCTTTTTGTGACCCCCTTCCGTTTTAACGCTTTCCCACAAATCACACCACACTTTCTTTGGAGTAATAAAGGCCGCAGTTTATTCTTATATTAACCCGAGCCTCGCCAAGTACTTATAATATCATATAACAATCCCCCCTTTTCCCCCCCCATTCGTATAACAGTCCAACAGCGCCCTCCACCGTTTCCAGTGGTAGAGCATCCCCAAGTAAACAGTCCAACAGCGCCCCCCACCGTTTCCAGTGGTAGAGCGTCCTCCTGTAAAGCCTCCGAGCATCGGCCCCCCTCTTGCTCTTTGGCAATCTCGTGCAGCAGCCCCCCCGCACTGCACAAGATTCCCCCCCCCCCTCTATAAACTTAACAACCCAATGCAATAAACAACCTTTGAGGCTCGGGTTTACCGCCACTGCGACGAATACAACAGTTCCCCAGCAATACACATTTTCGAAGTACAGGGTGGGAGGGTGGGCAAGCCTCAACCTGCTGCCTCGGTCATTCCTCACCGACTGGCAGTTATTTCCCCCTCCTTTCCTTTTTCCTCCCTATCCTCCAATCCTGCAATCCTATTTGAATTCTACCCCCCCCATTGGCTACTTTCTTCCTCTCTCTCACTCCCCCCCCCCCTTTTCCCTTCTCCCTTTACCTAATGTCCCGCCTTTCCTTCTCTCTCTTGACTACAGTTATGTCCGCAGTGCAAGACAGGCTCGCGCTGCTTGGACTCACCCCAGATGCATGACTCTGCCCTTCTTGGCATTGACTGTCAGCTACCAAATCTTTGGCCATTCTTAATTCATTTTTTATTCTCTGTACTCCTTCAGATGTGTTCACTCTGTTGCAGAATAAGCAGTGGTAGTGAAATTTGAACTCTGGCTTCCCTTGCTCACAGCTTGCTTCTCTAACCACTATGCTACTCCTCCACTTCTTTACTTCACTTGAGCCTTAGCTGTCAGAACACCTTCTTCAGGTCCTCAATCTGTTGAGTAGAATTTGTTATCCTGTTTTAAAGGCTTGACCTGGATTTATGTACACTATTGCATTAAAGTATGTTTTGACATTGTTCCCTATTAAAAATTGAATAATAATTAAAGTTAAAAAATAAGCAGGCCACCTAATTGGATCTGTATTGAAAAGGCCCCTCCACCTTCTGTACTTAATGAAATATTGTTTTCCCATAGGGCCAGGAACCTTGCATGCTGTCCTATATATACTTTTTCTATATTTATTTTCAAAATTAAAATAATAGTCATTTGAGAAAGACAATATTTAATCAAGCATTATTAAATTCAGAATATACAAAAAAATGAACATGACTAATAGATATAGATATTTCATATATGTTGTTAAATTTGTTTTAAGTTCATTCTTCAAGTAGAAAATTCATAATTGTCATTGATAAGCCATCAAAGAACAGGTTAATTTTCATCACTTATTCTTGTGGTGCAAGTTCCTATCAATAATGAGTGGTGAGAATGGCAGTTTTATCATACTTCAAAATCAATGATCCAGATTCATTAGGTACAATACATTAATAAAATTGAAATCCCTGACAGTTTTTCAAGTAGCTTTTTCTACAGCCCATTCCTTGCAGGTTTTTTTTATTTACAAGAAAATCCTTCCACGGTGCCCTGTTTGAACAGAAATTGTTTAGAAAAGAAAGAGACCATTTGTAATCATAGCTATAGTGAACACTGATTAGATCAACTTTCCGACAGCAAAACATGCACATCTGTTGGTACTGGATGCATTTTTAGAAATCTCCTCACTGAATTAATATTTCAAAATACTTTTCCTGCCAGTGAACAAATTTCAAGCAAATCGAGTCAAATTAAATCATATTATGAATTGTATTTCTCACGCAGAATGTCTGCTGTATTGAGTAATGTGGAATGAACTGATAAGACCTTCAAAGTTCATTTTTACATATGTCAGTCACAACTCAGTAAGTAGGTACATGTTGTAGACCAGATTGGAAAAACCTGCAGTGTCCCCACTACAGCATCATCTCACCAAATGAAACAGTATGGCTTTACTAATATAGATTTTATGATGTTTATGTTTAATTTCAGAAGTGTATTTTACCTGCACTATTGCCACAATAGACACATAAATCAGTAAAGTATATACTAGAGAAGGCACATATTAGTAGCTGAGTATGGGTGACTTTTCACAGTATGGTAACACCCCCAAAAGGAGATCATCAAGGAACAACAGTTCCCCAGAAAGGTACACCATGGTAATAGTGCTTAAAAAGCAAAAGAAGTAAATTAGTTAAATGCATCCCTCCATCTATTTATCCATTATGTAACTACAATAAGAAACGTTATGGGCTTTCTTGCAATGTAATTATGAAAACTAAGGTACACATAATGGTAGGTGGCCTATGACCTAGTGCCTAACAGTCTATATCAGAACGCCTAATTACACTGCAATGAACACTCTATTTCATCTCATTGCTCAATTATACTAGATTGGAAAAATTTTCTGTTATGTACAAATACTTTATGCATCAGTAATAATGTCCAAACCTAATGTTTTAAACCCATAATTGGATACCAATATGCTTGATCATTCTATTTAGGTTACTACTTGTATGTTTGCCCACTTAAAATTGCAGAAACCCAGGTTATTTTTCGTTTCATTCATCATGAAACAAACTTTTACAAGCCTCTGTATGATTTCAGTTGACTTAGAATATTACTGCTTGAGAAGGATAATATATTTATAAAAATAAGAATCATAATATAAAAGAAAATGCTAAGTTCACACAATATTTATCCTTAGCTGCATATTGTTTTCGGATTATCACAGAGTGCTAGACTTAAAAAATGAGATCACATTAAGAATTTAAAAAAGAGAATTGTGAAAGTTTGAAAATCCAGGAGAGGTACTAAACCTGAAGCACTGCGGTTCAATTAGACCAGTGGTCCCCAAACCTGTCCTGGAGGGCCACCAGCCAGTCGGGTTTTTGGGATATCCTCAATGAATATGCATGAGAGAAAATTTGCATGCACTGCCTCCATAACATGCAAATTTTCTCTCATGCATATTTATTGTGGATATCCCAAAAACCTGACTGGCTGGTGGCCCTCCAGGACAGGTTTGGGGACCACTGAATTAGACTAACCTTATTGTAAATGCATTCCTTTCTATATGTACTATTCCTTTAAAGTAGGTTTAGCATATATCAGCATAGTCTATGAGCTTTATGCACAAAGGGTTAGCATGCATAGTAAGGCCAATTAGCATATTCAAAAATTAGTATCCTCACAAGCAAATTTTCAAACAGCCTTGAGTGTAAATAACAGAGGTTATGTACATGGCTGTGCCTTATGTGCACTGTGCACATTTTCAGAAGGGCCTGGCCACACATATAACCCCTGTTACATGCAGACATACCAGGCCATGAAAAAGGGGCGGGCCAGGGGTGTGGTCTGGGCAGGAGGTGGTGGGGTGGGACAGAGGCTGGCCAAGAAAGCGGCCATTAGCTGCTGTCCCCAGGAAGCGCACGCCAGCAGCTGACTGGCACATGGAAACTATTTGCACTCCGGAGGAGCAGTAAGTAGTAAAATAAAAAAATTGGCGATAGTTAACAGGTTTAGAGGGCGGGGAGGAGAGAAGAAGAGGGAGTTTAGAGGGCAGGGGGGTAGGGAAGTTCCCTTCCAGTCCACTCCTTAATTGGAGCGGACTGGGAAGGAACTAGGGGAGGCCCAATTGCGTTGCCGTGCATATTTAGCAAAAATTCCCCCCTGCGTATGCGGATTTTAAAATCGACCCCTCGATTATTTAAACAGGACTACCTAATACAACATTAAGACCACTGCAAATACTTCAGAACACAGCAGCTAGAATACTAACTGGAAAAAGAAGGAGGGACCATATAACTGAAACCCTAGCAGAGTTACATTGGCTACCAATTGAACACAGAATTAAATAACAAAACCCTATCTATCATTCACAAACTAATTTATGATGAGAAATCAGACTGGTTGAACACAGCATTACGGGTACACACTCCACACAGGAACCTCCACTCAGCAAATAAAGCACTCCTAACCATTCCATCAGTTAAAACAGCAAGACTGACACAAGTGAGAGAAAGAGCCCTATCACTAGCAGGACCCATAATCTGGAACACAATGCCTCCAGAGATCAGGCTACAAAGTGATCTCAAGACATTCAAGAAAAAGCTAAAAACATGGCTTTTTAAACAAGCATTTTACAAAGAGACAGGAGAATAGAGAGAAATATTTCAGGAAAAGACAGAAAGGCACCGACATACAGTCCTTAGGACTATACAGTAGATTAGTCTATGAACTCCACACCACAATAAACCATAACTATAATACTATGTGTAATAAAACTACCGGTGAAAGTACCTTGATACAATTGGTCATGAACTACTTCACTAAATGACTATGTCTAATGATATATTGTAACCGAACCTTTGACGGCACCTGTTAGAATGTACTATTGTACACTTTTACCTACATTAAATATGTGCCTACATGTAAACCGTTGCGACGGTATTTAACTTAGCAATGGTATAGAAAAGTTTTTAAATAAATTTAAATAAATAACACTTGGTCTGGGTCAACATCTCTCTATTCAGTTCTCAACCATCGAATTGCTCTGTACACTGAGGTGTTCCCAGATTCTCTTTTGAAGCCCTGAGGAGCAGTCATGTTTCTCAGGATCAGACTCACTAGAATTGTATATAGGCCTCAAGTAGACTTTCCTATCTTGCATTTCTCCAAGCCACACTTGCTGTGACCTGAGAAGACCCCCAGCTTGAAGTCAGCCTGGACACCTCTGCCTTTATATGATGCCTATTCCCAGGATGACTTCCAGGTATCTCAAAAATCCTCCCAAATCCAGGTCCAATGCTAATAATCATACTGTGCTCTAAGAAGGATCTTAGAAATAGTTTGAAGCATTATATAACTCTTAATTATAAGTTCCTAAAACAGAAGAAGGTTTAAGTACAGATACACTTATTTTTAATTATCTCTTTATTAAGTTTAAATATAAATACAGATATACTTATAATAGTGCCACCATCATGGCAAATTCAAACTTGATTCTAAGACACCACCCCAATCAGTAGCCCCATTCTTAAAAGAAAAAGATAGAATTCCATATAAGTTAATGAGACACTCAGCCCATTTATAGCTACTACTATTCCTGGCCTTAGACAGAACACACTTCTCTCCCCTCTCCCCTTACCCCCAACCTCTCATATAATAGATGGGTTCACTGAATCAGTTAAGACTATATCCAGTTCCTTTGAATCTACAGACTTGAAATTTGTTTCATTGACTGCCATAAACTCCTGTTCCACATGGTCTAAGAAAGAGTTGACAATAGAAGGTCCTTACCCAAAATACTTTGTTTAGGTTTCCTGGGCGTTGATAGCTCTAGGTTGAGTTTGGAATAATTACATGTTCATAACCGTTAATACAAAAGGAAGTTCCAACTCACAAAGCTTAGCATTGTCATGTGCTTGGCAGATTAAGCATCCTTTTGCTGTCAGCTTTCCCTGGTTCATTTCTTATTTATAAGACTCCCATTATATGCATTAGGGATGTGCAGGCAAAAAGTTTTCATTGCGTACGCGATCCGTATTCGTGGGGGGTCAATTCTGTTTCATGTGGAAGTATGGAGAATTCAATAAGTTGTCGATCTGTAAATACGTTACTACTAAATTAACTACAACCCCCCACCCTCCTGACCCCCCCAAGACTTACCAAAACTCCCTGGTGGTCCAGCGGTGGGGTCCGGGAACTCACTCAGACCCTCGGTGCTAGTTTCATAATGGCACCGATAGCCTTTGTCACAGGGGCTACGGTGCCATTGGTCAGCCCCTGTCACATGGCCATCAGCGCCATCTTGTGCTCCTACCATGTGACAGGGGCTGACCAATGGCACCGGTAGCCCCTGTGACATAGTATGGGCAAAGGCTATCGGCGCCATTTTGAGTCCTGGCGTCAGACGGCAGGTCGCTCCGGGACCCCCGTTGGACCCACAGGGACTTTTGGCCAGCTTGGGGGGGCCTCCTGACCCCCACAAGACTTGCCAAAAGTCCAGCGGGGGTCCAGGAGCGACCTCCTTTCACGCCGTCCGTCCAATCCCAATACTCAAAATGGCGCCGATCGCCGCCATTTTGAGACTCAAAATCGCCATCCCGCCAATACTCAAAATGGCGCCAGGAGGGTGGGGGGGTTTAAATTTTTATTTAGGCCGAATAAAACAGAAATCTGTTTAATACGTGGGGAGTCGCGATGCGTTTCGCCTCCCCACGTATTTAACAGATAGCAAAAAATAAGTTGCGGACTACAAATACATGGAAAATGGATGCACACCTCTAATATGCATTATTGATATTGACTGGACTGTCTATAGGGTGTAGGTGCTGACTATATACTTCATTTGCAAATGTCTGAACTCAGTTCACATCTCTTTCTCTCACTATTGGAACCAGGCAACTATCTCTTCCAGGTGAATCATCATTGCTTGGTAACCTTTGTCATTTTGTTATTAGATCCTGTGGAAATCCTCCTTCTGTTCCTTCTTCCAGTGACTCTGTGTCTTATTCACGTCTGCTCAATTCTTGGCCACTAAATGTTCATGCTTCTCCACATTACCTGTGTATGTTTGAAGGTAGTGACTTCACATGCCATCGAACATTTGAGCCCCTACTTTTCTAGATACAAGTTTATTCTGAGGGTTAACCTTCCCCATCTGTCATTTTTCTGCCTGCTACCTAGGACACATTGCCATAAGGTGCCTTGGGCTTCCTCACACCAAACATAGGCTCTAGTATCATTGATACTAGTCTTCATTCCATATCCCTCTGGATAGAGTCAAATCTACTTGCATGGGCTCAGTGGGAGGGAACCTTGATTCACCATCTCAAGCAATGTAGGATGTCTGGGCTTCCCTTTGTTTTACTGTAATGGTCCCCCACATTTTGATCAATTTTAATATAAAGATTAATCAATTCTTCCGCTACCTCTGGCAGTTCAACCCAGGCCAGTTTATCCTTTGTATTGTCTCTTAACCTCAGGTAGAATTGATGTCACTGGCTGGCTCATTCTAGGTTGTGTCATGCACCAACTAATGTAAAGAAGCCACATATGAACTCACCAAGCTCTCGCCATGCAGTAGTTGCTAGGGATGTGCAGAGCAAAATTTTATGTTCATATTTTTTATGTCCGAAAGGGGGTCCCACTTGCGGCCAATATGGACATAAAAAAAATCCAATGAGTTGGGTATATGTACATATGTGCAAAAAAAAAAATTAAACCCCCTCACCCTCCTTAATCCCCCCCCCAGACTTACCACAACTCCCTGGTGATCGAGCGAGGAGTGAGGACGTCATTTCTGCAATCCTTGGCGAGAAGCATGTGACGTCGGTGGCACGTCGAGTGACGCGGCGTCACGTGATTCCCGGCTCGTTCGCGCCGGACGGCTCGTTCGGCCCAAAAAGAACTTTTGGCCAGCTTGGGGGGGCCTCCTGACCCCCTCAAGCTGGCCAAAAGTTCTTTTTGGGCCGAACGAGCCGTCCGGCGCGAACTTGCCGGGAATCACGTGACGTCGGCGTCACGTGATTCCCGGCTTGTTCGCGCCGAACGAGCCGTCCCGCGCGAACTTGCCGGGAATCACGTGACGTCGCGTCTGAGTGACGCGGCGCCACGTGATTCCCGGCTCGTTCGCGCCGGACGGCTCGTTCGGCCCAAAAAGAACTTTTGGCCAGCTTGGGGGGGTCAGGAGGCCCCCCCAAGCTGGCCAAAAGTTCTTTTTGGGCCAAACGAGCCGTCCGGCGCGAACGAGCCGGGAATCACGTGACGCCGGCGTCACTCGACGTGCCGCCGACGTCACATGCTTCTCGCCAAGGATTGCAGAAATGGCGTCCTCACTCCTCGCTCCATCACCAGGGAGTTGTGGTAAGTCGGGGGGGGGGGGATTAAGGAGGGTGAGGGGGTTTATATTTTTATTTTGGCTCAACAATCGCGATTTCCCACATATCGAACATATCTATGTTCGATATGTGGGAAATCCGATCGTTTATGTCGAATCAATTTTTTAAGTAAAAAAAAAATATGAGTTGTGTTTTACTAATGCGGTCAATCCGAATGCACACCCCTAGTAGTTGCTGTAGTGGTCTATCGGAAGTGCATGCCTGATGAGGATCATCAAATTCATTGTTAAATTATTGCAGGATTTCATCCCAATTTTACAGCAAGGGGTAATCTTGTTCAATCAAGGGAGAGATCTAATTCAGAGAATCACCTGAAATCCCACATTGGCTTTAGCTAGGTTGTAAACACCAGGATAAAGCAAGAAGTAAAGGCAATACTAGTTAATGAAGTCATAATTCCATACCAGTGATCTATCAAAGAATTCTGGGAGCAGCATCACTGAGGCTTAGGCAGCTGCCTGTAGATTTGCATTTCCATTATTCAATACATCTGTCTTTGATACAAGTCATTAAGTTCCTTCATCACTAATCTTGCCACTTGATCATGTAATATTCCAACTATTTGGTCCAAATTAGCCAAATCAGCAAATAAAGTGGAAGGATATAAACATTATATATCTGTTGCGAGTGCGGGGGTATGGTCACTTGCTGTAGGGGGATGTGAGCCCTTGGACCATGGCATGGCTCAGGGAGGAGCCCCAAGACACACACCATGGGAGGTGAGAGTGTCCAAGCATGGGCAGGAGTTGGAACAAGGCTGGACCACAATCAAGACGTGGAACATCGAGGAACTGGAACAAGACAGGCTCAGACCTCCACTGGACCTACACGCACAGGTGAGACCCAGCAACACAATGCTGCTCTGAAGAGTAGCCCTCTGGCCACTCAGTAGCCCTTCCGGACCTGCCGCTTCAGAGCGACGAGTGCATGAGGCCAGACGGAGGCTGAGGGCAGGAACAAGATGAGACATGGAACTCAGGAACTTGGAAGACTCAGACAAGGATTCAAGATTCATGCACTAGTACAGGGTGAGTACTGCACTGCATGGTGCCCTACACAGCCACCCATGGCTGGTCACGGACCACATTGGAAGCATAGCAGACACCAGAAGAGAAGATGAGGACTTGGAATTGGAAACATGACGAAGATTCAGGAGAGGCCTGCACCGAGGTATGCCCTACACAACTGCCTGTGGCTGGTCATGGACCACTCTGAAGCAGAGCAGGTTCTGGCTTGAGTCTAAGGCATGGACGGAAGCAGGAACAAGGAACTCCAAAGACTGGGAACAGGATTCAAGACTCAGAATTGAAGACTCATGATTCAGAACTCGGATTCAGGAACAGAGCTCGGCATTAAAAGAGAGGGCCTTCTTGAGACTTGCGCTGCAGACGTGAAGACAGGCCTTGTGCCACAAAGCACCCTATACAGCCCCCCTTGGGCTGGTCATGGATCATGACAGTGACATACCAGGAAAGGTGGACGAGCAGGAAACCTGGAAGCAGGACGAAGAACCGGAGTTGGGAACATCAGGACTAGGACTGGAACATCAGGAACATGGAACATCAGGACACCGAAGAGACTATGAAGGAGCTCCAATGAAGAACAAGACCAGGAACATTCACAGGAGACCAGGAACATTGAAAATGAAGACCATCAAGACAGGCAGAGACCACGGAGAACCTTGCATGGTGAAGGAAGCACAGACCACTGTGAGGATCCATGAGAAGATCCAAGGAGAACAAGCTGAGCCCTTTTATAAGGCTGAACAAGGCACCGGCTGATGACATCATCTGTTGGGGCCACGGGCTTTTCCCCCTACTGGTCCTTTAAAAGAAGAATGGAGGCATGCACATGTGCCTATGCAGGGCCCAAGGGACAAGCAGGAGCAGGCAACAGCGTTGGTAGCGTTCCCACCATGTGGAAGATGATGAAGTCGGTGGCAGAACTCCTGCCACATGAAGAGGCATCCTGGCAGAGGCTTCTGTGCCACGAAGAATGAAGACTGCACCAGCCCTTCCTAACCACAAAGAGAGAAATGGTAGCAGCAAGAGCAGCAGCCCAGACAACAGCCCAGGACCGCAAAGAGAGCAATGGCAAGGCAGCGACCTTGCCACATGACAGGCAGCATCAGCGGTGCTGGGCCATGAGATGAAAGTGGTGTGAAAGGCAACTCCCAGCCATGGAAGGAAACCAGAAGCGGCATCCAGGCCACATGGGAGCGGCTGACAGTGGCGTTAGGCAGGTGAGGGGCTACTTGCGGGATGGGCTCCATGAGCGGCATTGTAACAGCACCCCCTCCTCAAAGCCCCCCTCTTCACCCTCTTCTCTATGGCTTAAGACAAGAAGGCATATCTTTTAAACCAACTGGGGAACTTGGGGGTCCAAACACAGGATCTCAAGATGTTTGGGAGGAGCTGAAGTGATGAGGCGTTGAAACATATTGAAGACTACACAGACACAATAAAACTCAGAAGAAGGCATGACCCAGATTGAACTGAAGGCAGAGATGTAGTAGTAGCATCTTGAAGTATTAGTCCGGTTCTTAGTTCTTATTTAATTGAGACAGAAGTGAGGAACACATTAACTTCATCTTCCTGCTATTGGCAATGGTGAAGATAGTAGATTAGGGCATCATTGCTAGATTCTTAGAAGTGAAAGTGGTATACAAGGAGGATGCGTAGCCAAACTTGCAGATTACCACTCGCATCTAAGTAGGCATTGGTACTGGAAGCAAATGGTGGAACTAGAGACCACAATGAATAGTACTCAGGTGATGACTGTTGCACCCGTCGGTCGCAGATGGCTGTGACCTCTCATGCTCACCTCTTTTTTCCCTGCACCATCAATCATTGGGAGAATGGTGGCCTCCGCCAACCAACACCGACTTCCCTGGCATCCCCGGGACAGTGTGGGCGCTGCCGACCACCATCTTACTTCCGGGATCACCTAAGCATGTGTGCGCAGGGCCTCCTTATGAATATGTCATGGCGGGAACCTCGGGGGCATCCCCTCCCGATGACGTCAGCACCGCTAGTGTACTTATACTGACTGGCCCATTGCTAAGACGAGTTAGCAAGGAGTTTTCTCGCTTGTTAAATCCGCTCTAACTTGGGTCTTCTGTTCCAGACTCTCCTCCTGGCATTCAGATGCTCTGAGTACCCACTGCTTGGGGGATCTTCCGCGTCTTGGCTATCCACTCCTCAGAGGGCTCTCCTGCCTAGGACTTCCTGACCCACTCCTTGGGTATCTCTGCTGGGACTTCCTTGTGTGAGTACATTCTCCAACGTCTATCAACCTCACTGAAGATTTCATGGTGTACACCGTTCCTCTGGCCACAACCTTTCTTCAGTCTATCTAGGCTACTCATCCTGTGCCTCGGATATTGCTCCATCTGTACAAGGCCTAAGTCCTGGTTCCTGTCTTACAGACCTCTGTCTCCTTGGCATCTATAGTACAGTTTCCTCAGTATACCCCGCACTGCAGGCCACTACCGGATCTGCACTCAGAGGTATTCTCATCAGCCTGCAGAAATCTCCTGGTGTACCCCGTGCTGCGGGCCACTACCGAATCTTCATATCTACATTATCATCTTGACTCTGTATTTGCTCAAAGACTGTGTTTAATACATTTCCCGCTCCTCAGGTTATGTACTATATTTTCTCCCTAATAAAGTATCTCTCGCAGCTGTGTCCTATGTCGCTGAGATCACGCCCACCAACAGTGAGGCCCACGGGGCTCCTCCCTGTGGGTGGAGACATCTCTCATCTCAGCCCAGGGTTCACAACTTCATCAAAACCATAACAATGACAAGCTGATCTAGGAGAAGCATCATTGTACCGATAGTAGATGCTGTATGAGCTTACGGTTGATAGAGTGGAACTTCAGGGTTACCAACAGCAGGTTCCTATACTGCAGTAAATTTACTTCTTGAAGAAGCTTTGTAGTCGATGGATATAGTTGCTCAAATTTACACAGGAAACTGTTTCTTTGTGTGAGGATCTCCAAAAAATACTTGGTTGATGTGACATTCTTCAGGCTTAAATCAGAATAGCAGCTTCAAGGCTGAAAGTAAGGCTCAGGAGGCAAAGCTTGAGAACAGCGAAGGATTCCAACGGATGTCTATTGAATGCTCTTTCACAATCATAGATGGATTGTAAGTGCAGCTGGTGGCAGAGATCCTTGCAGGAATAGTTTTTATAAATGGTAAAAAACGACATGAGAGACTGGTAAGTTTTTTGGTACTTCTTGAAGAGCAGTCCTCTTCCCCAGAAATGGATATCCAGCAATTACAATTCAGAGGCAGCTCCCAGAAGTACAGTGGAAACACAGCCTGAGGAGAAGATGGTGGCCACAGTTCTCGATGGATCCATAGGTAGCAGTGCTGAATCCCAAGTATAGACTTAAAGGGAAGACATAGGGTTCTTGGATTAACAGTAATGGGTCCTTCTGGAAGGACTTGCAGAAGAAAAACTACCTAAGCTTACCAGGTGAGACAGAAGGTGGTAATACAGTCCTTTGCCTGGCAGTGGGGACAGCACTGGGTGAGCAGGTGAAACAGACAAATCAGGATCTCCCAATCCTGATTCTACTAGTTCAGAAAAAGCTGCATGAAGGACACTGGAGGATGATGGCCTACGAGCTATAGATTCAGGACATCTCACTATGTCAGTATTATGGAGAAGAGATAACAAGATGACATCTCAGGAAACTTGCAATAGGATCCGTGGCTGGAAACACTGCTTGCGCAGAGCAGAGTCAGGATATTGGATGTAGATGGTCCCATGGCAAGAACCAGAGCTATGTAAAGCAGGGACTGGATTGAAATTGGTGAGAAGGAGCCAGGCCTAGGGTGCAGGCACCTCCTGCAGGTCGTTCAAACCCAAAGATTTGGAGTTGCTGTGGAATCTGTAACTTACATAGGTATATGCTCCCTGAAGATCGAGGGTATTCAGCGGAGGAACAAGGAGACTTGAAATGGTTACAAGTGTTGAAACCTGGGCACAGGTGCCTCCTGCAGGTCATATGGAACCCAGGAAGAAATGAAGGCATCTCTCATGGATTGAACAGAGAAAGTCCCTGGAAGCGGCATGAAAGGCGGCTCCCAGGTGGGGAAGGAAAGCAGAAGTGGCATCCAGGCCACACGGGAGTGTCTGACAGTGGCGTCAGATAGGTGAAGGGCTGCTTGTGGGATGTGCTCCATGAGCGGCATCGTAACAACATCTCCATATAGTTCATCAGAGATTCATTGCAATTTTTTTTAAATTCATATTTTATTGATTTTTCACAAAGTATTTTCACATACTTCGACAGGAAAAAAAAAAAAGATAAGTATTGTAGCCGTACCAAACATCCATCAAACAAAGATAACACAATACAAATACATTTCTTATATTGCGAGGAAATAATGAGGGTGCCTAGCCAGGTATTTAAGGGAGTTTTACAAAATTTCTCTAAAAAAAGAAAACTGGCTTAATGGAGATGTCGGTTTACATAGTTATGATTGTCTTATTAGCCTTCTTCAACAATACTAGTCACATTCCTGGCATACAAAAAGGACTTAAGTTGCTCTACAGTTGTAAATATAAAACTCTCATCTTTACATCTGATAAACAACGACAAGGATATTTAAGTACAAAAGTGTACCCTAAATCCAAAACTTGAGGCCTCAAACCTAGAAACTCCCTTCTTCTGACCTGAGTGGTCTAGATAGATCCGGGAATATTTTAACAACTTGGCCATAGAATTCTACATCCATATTTGAAAAGTAATTTGCATTACTTTACTGACTTCTCTTTGTGTGATGAAAGAGACCAGCAAAGTTCCTCTATCCAAAATTTCTACTGCCGAGCTTTCAATAAGCTGTGTTAATTTTTCCATGGCTTCTAAACGATCCCCTCCTGTTTTTTTCATTGACCTAGTCAGGAAATAGGCTTTATTTATCATAGGTATTTTAGCTTCTTCAAATTTTAAACATTCACAAATAAACTTGGGTGTTCTTGCCTAAAGCCCTGGGAAAATTGAGAAGTCTCAAATTCAAATGTCTTGTAAAGTTATCAAGATATTCCAGTCTCTTTGATTACATGCCAATATCTTTAATCAAACTTACGTTCACGACTTGGACTTGAGAAACTTTCTGTTCAACTTCTATTACTCTATTTCCCATATCTTTTATTTGTCCTCCCAGGTTCTGATTAAGGGATTGTACCTCCATTTCCACCTTAGAGTATTTACTTTCACAGACGTTAGCTATTTTTACCAAACTAGCAACCAAGTCCCATAAGGTGTCCAGGGTGACTACTGCCGGTTTAGGGGGTAGTTGGAATAAATCACCCCCTGCCTGGGCAATTGATGTTCTTGCTGGTTCCAGTGTTTGGGCTTCCCAAATCCTGCGTTCCTCTTCCACTGGGTCAACTGGGGACATCGATGAATCCAGTCCCTCCAGTCCTCCAGGCTGTGTTGTTTCCATTGAGCTTGAGAAGAGCCAAGTGCAGGCGTGGTTTCACTCTCTTGGTGTCCCCCTCCCGTCGGGCAGATGACCTCATCTCCCTGTGCCGCTTTGAGAGGTTTCACCAAAGTGGCTGGAGCCAGCGGCAGCCAGCAATCAGGGGGACTGAGCATAGTCTCTCCAGGCGATGGTGGCGCTCCCTCTCCACTCACTGCAATGAAAATTTCATCCCCCTTCACTTCCAACATCGGGGCAGCCCCTTCACTTCACCGCCTATGCAGCCCCTTCACTTCACCGCCTATGCAGCTCCTTCACTTCCAACATTGGGGCTGCATAGGCGGTGATTGTTTTTTTGGCCGCTAGGTAAGACGGGTTCAGGGGGGTATACCCAAATTTTACCTTTCCACTTAGCAGGCATATTTGCAATGGAAATAAAATTTCTCTCTTAAGAGCGGCTAGCCCATGCAACCTCTCACGTCGCCATCTTGGCTGGTCTAGCCTCTTCATTGCAATTTTTATTCAGTAAATTAAAGGGGTGTCAACATACCTATCCTGATAGAAATTTTGGGCTGTAAGCTGACACCCCTTTAATTTACTGAATAAAAATTACAATGAACCTCTGATGAACTATATGGACATTTATAATGTTTATATCCTTCCACTTTATTTGCTGATTATTTCTTGATGGTTGGATATCTCACCTACTTCTGCTACCATAGATTAGCCAACTCCATGGCTGTAATACTTATATTAGGGGTGTGCATTTGTTCCCTACGAATTGGTAATCTGCAACGTATAGGGCCATATTCGTTGTATTTGTGGGGAAGCGAAACATATCGCAATTCCCCACAAATACAATGAATCTTCGCCGAATTATTTGGCCGTCTAAAGGAGCCAATTTAAACAAACCCCCCACCCTCCTGACCCTCCCCCCTCCCCATTGGTCAGCCCCTGTCACATGGTAGGAGCAATGGATGGCCAACGGTTGGCCCCTGTGACATAGTGAGGGCAAAGACTATCGGCGCCATTTTGAAAATTGGCAGCAGACGGCCCGAGTGCAGGAGGTCACTCCCAGACCGCCACTGGAGTTTTGGCAAGTCTTGTGGGGGTCAGGAGGGTCCCCCAAGACTTGCCAAAAGTCCCTGGTGGTCCAGTGGGGGTCTGGGAGTGATCTCCTGCAATCAAGCCATCAGCTGTCAGTAATCAAAATGGCGCCAATAGCCTTTGCCCTTACTATGTCACAGGGGCTACCGGTGCCATTGTTCAGCCCCTGTCACATGGTAGGAGCACAAGATGGCGCCGGCCATCCATTGTTCCTACCTTGTGACAGGGGCTGACCAATGGCACCAGTAGCCCCTGTGAAATAGTAGGTCAAAGGCTATCGGCGCTATTTTGAATACCAGCAGCCGAGGGTGTGAGTGCGGGAGATGGCTCCCGGACCCCCCACTGGACCACCAGGGAGTTTTGGTAAGTCTTGGGGGGTCAGGAGGGTGGGGGTTGTAGTTAATTTAATTTTAGCTGGGAAATGAATAAGAGTTAACGTATAAACGTATCGGGGGCCCCCCTTTCTGAATGCAACGTATCTGCCTCCCAACGAATACGAATCCCGAATGCAATGTATGGTGTCCCTCTGCACATCCCTAACTCATATTAACACCACTATAAAAATAACAAACAAATTAATAGGTGTGTGCAAGAAAATAATCTTTTGTTCTGTTTTATTTTCATTTGATTTTAATTTATTTTCACTTTTAAAGTTTTGTTTTGTATGATTTTTCCTTTTTTCCTTTTTGTTTCATTTTTAGTATATACTAACTGAAATAGCTTGCACTACTCTAAATAAGTGTGCACTAACTTAAATAGTATGCATTAAATCAAATTAGTGCATACCCATACTAACTCAAATAGACAGTAACTTTTAAACCAGTGTGCAGGTGCACAATTGCAAGCATATGTTGACCCGTGTCCAGGACATGGCCAATTTATAATATATGTGCACATATGTGCACATCTTAGAAAATAGTCTGGCCACATGCGCATGTGTGCTCAAATTTTGGTTTTATGACATAAATTGGGGGATTTTAAAAGGGGCACACACCTCCATTCCCAGTTTTACCAGTTTGTCCCCTGTTTGCCCATTTAAGAGATAGGTCCTCCAAACCCCACAAGTTTAATAGTCTTCACGCCCCCCCAGTTACAGCCGACCCTTAAAACCCTGCAGACCTACCTAGTTTTCTTTAATTTTTAACTTACATGTCATCCATAGCAGAAGTAAAGTTATGCAACAGAGGACCTCGGTATGCACCGGGACGCATAATTTACATGCACATTTCTGGTTTATGGCCCGAAACACCAATGCCTCACCCACATCATGCCACACCCCTTTTTGAAATTTTAGGAGATATACATGCTGTGGGAGCTATGCGTATATCCAAGCAGCTTTTAAAATCCACTGGGTGCATGCAAGCCTGGCTTATTCGTGCATCCCCTAATTAATTTGCATTCTGGGCTTTTAAAATTTGCCTCCTTTTCTGCAAATACTCATTGATTTTACTACACACTATTGATGTTAGTGCATTATATTGACTTTGTTGTGCACTGTTCCCATTAAGTATGCATTAACTATAAAAGCACACTAAAATCAATAGTATGCACAAAAAACATTTTTTTCAACTTTCATGGTTTTTTTTTTTACTGTAATTTCATTTACAAAATGACATGAAATGATATAGACTTTGTTGCTGACATTGTCTATGTCATTTCAAATGAAAGCTCCTCACTACAACTCAAAGTCTGGCTGTGTGAGCACTTATTGACTTTAAACTTCAATCTCTAACTCACTAAGGATGAGTTAACTCCTTTAGTCCAAAAAAATCAAAATAAAATCAGCTATGGTGCCAAATTAATCATGCAATTTATGCACTTGTTTTCTTGCTATTTCTTGGAGCTCATACTCTAGTTGGGCAATCTGGCCATTTGTAAACTGAAAGACAGAATATAGGAATCTGAGCAACATTTGCCAAGTTATTGGCCAAGTAAGCCATTGCAGTCCAGGATTTATTCAGATATTATCATGACAGCACAAAGCAAGTGTTCTCACTTACATTGTGAGCTTTATACAGGATTCTAACTCAATTGCTTCAACACATATTAGCACTCACTAATATGACTCATGGATCTGCTTCGGGGTCCTCAGGGCTCAACCCTGCCTAAGCCATTGAATTGCTTGGAACACTGAGATGTTTCCAGAGTTTTCATTTGAAGTTGAAGACTAATCAAATTCCTCCATGGTGGGATCATTGTGCTTGCATATAAGCTCCATGCAAACTCTACCAGCCTGCATAAACTCAACACACTTTGTGACTCAGAGTCAAAACACCTTTCTCCAAACCAAGTAGACCCCAGCCTGAGGCCAAGACACTTCTATCCTTATAGTAGGTAGCTTGCATGTCTATGGTACTTTGTAGCCATTGTCTACTAGGGGTGTGCATTCGGATTGACCGCATTAGTAAAACGCAACTCATATTTTTTTTTTACTTAAAAAATTGATTCGACATAAACGATCGGATTTCCCACATATCGAACATAGATATGTTCGATATGTGGGAAATCGCGATTGTTGAGCCAAAATAAAAATATAAACCCCCTCACCCTCCTTAATCCCCCCCCCCCCGACTTACCACAACTCCCTGGTGATGGAGCGAGGAGTGAGGACGCCATTTCTGCAATCCTTGGCGAGAAGCATGTGACGTCGGCGGCACGTCGAGTGACGCCGGCGTCACGTGATTCCCGGCTCGTTCGCGCCGAACGAGCCATCCGGCGCGAACTTGCCGGGAATCACGTGACGTCGCGTCTGAGTGACGCGGCGCCACGTGATTCCCGGCTCGTTCGCGCCGGACGGCTCGTTCGGCCCAAAAAGAACTTTTGGCCAGCTTGGGGGGGTCAGGAGGCCCCCCCAAGCTGGCCAAAAGTTCTTTTTGGGCCGAACGAGCCGTCCGGCGCGAACGAGCCGGGAATCACGTGACGCCGCGTCACTCGACGTGCCACCGACGTCACATGCTTCTCGCCAAGGATTGCAGAAATGACGTCCTCACTCCTCGCTCGATCACCAGGGAGTTGTGGTAAGTCTGGGGGGGGGGGATTAAGGAGGGTGAGGGGGTTTAATTTTTTTTTTTGCACATATGTACATATACCCAACTCATTGGTTTTTTTTATGTCCATATTGGCTGCAAGTGGGACCCCCTTTCGGACATAAAAAATATGAACATAAAATTTTGCTCTGCACATCCCTATTGTCTACCAGCTAGTTTTCAAAGGGAAATTCCTATGTAGATCTCAGTGGGCCTGACTTAAATTTGACCTCAGTGCCACCACTTTATCCCACATACAGAAATTGAAGCACTTTCTTTGTGCATAGAGACTTCCAGTACTTAGCTGCAAATTGTGGTCCATGATTGGAAATGATCTCCTTGTAGTCTGAATATGTGATGCAGGAAGAGTTTTGTCAACTCTGGAGCCGAAGGGAGGCTTGGGAGTGGAACAAAATGGGCCATTTTTGAAAAGCAGTCGATAATAACCAAGATGACCGTGTTGCCCTTTGATGGGGGCGGATCGAAAATGAAGTCAGTAGAGATGCTTGACCAGGGTTCGGTCGGAGTTGTAAGAGGCTGAAGGAGTCCCCAAGGATGACCTGTGGGAGGCTTCTGCTGTGTGCAGATAGGACAGGAATCAACATAACTGTGGGAGTCCTTGACCATGTTTTTTATTTATTTATTTATTTATTTAACAGTTTTTCTATACCGACATTAAAATACACATCATATCGGTTTACATTATAACAGCAGGTGGAAAATACAATGAACAGGGGAGGGGAGTGGACAGAGAGCAAAACAAGAGATTAGGAGGGCTCTAACAGGGAGCCCGAGGTGAAAGTTGAATGAGAAGAGGAGGGTGGTTAGGGTTGGGCCACCATTAGTGTCTTCTCAACATTTCTAGGTTCCGGGCTCAGCCAGGATGGCCAGCCAACTTTGAGTCATGGGCCCAGGGAGCACCCGCTTTCGGCATGTGACCACTGTTTTCCCAGCTGGCACCGTGTGGGTAATCGCAAGGGTGATACAAGCTGGGTCAATGATGTACTTGGGAGTTTTAGGTGTATCCTCTGGTTCAAGAGTGCGAGAGAGAGCATCCACTCTGGTGTTCTTTGCAGCAGGGCGGTAGCGGAGCTCAAAGTTAAAGCATTCGAAGAACAGCACCCAGCGGGCCTGTCTGGGATTCAAGAGTTGAGCTTCCTTTAGGTGTTCAAGGTTTTTATGATCTGTGAAGATCGTGAATTTATGTTGGGCTCCTTCTAGCCAGGGACACCACTATTGAAGAGCCAATTTCATGGCTAAAAGCTCACAGTCACCAATGGTGTAGTTTTGCTCTGTGGGTGAAAACTTGTGAGTATAGAAGGAGCAGGGTACCAGGGCCCTCTTGGGAGAATATTGGCTCAGGACTGCCCCAGACCCAATGGTGGAGGTGTCTACCTCGACAATGAAGGGGTGGTTAGGATCTTGGTGACTTAGACAAGGTCTGGTGCAGAAGGCCCCTTTCAAGGCGTGGAAAACAGATTGAGCCTTGGGGCTCCAGACTTGGTTACTACCCTCCCTAGTCATGACTATGAGTGGAGCAGCAAGCGTGGAGTAGTTAGCAACGAAGTTCCTGTAATAGTTTGTAAATCCAAGGAATCTCTGTAGGGCATGGAGGCTTACTAGTTGGGGCCAGTCTCGAATTCCCTGGAGTTTCTAAGGATCCATGGTAAAACCAAGACTGGAGATAATGTAGCCCAGGAAGGGAGGACGAGTTTGTTCGAAGATACACTTCTCTAACTTTTTCATAGAGATGATTGTCTCTAAGATGTTGGAGTACTGTCTGGATGTGTGAATGGTGGTATTTCAGATCTTTGGAAAAGATCAGTATATCATCTAGATATACCATGACAAATGAATAGTGTAGGTCCTGGAAGATCTCATTCATCAAGAGCTGAAAAACCGCAGGTGCATTACAGATTCCAAACGGTATTACTAAGTTCTCATAATGGCTGTCCCTAGTATTGAAAGCTGTCTTCCAGATATCCTCAGGCTGGATCCACACCAGGTTGTATGCCCCTTGGAGGTCTAATTTTGTAAAGATCTTGGCTCCTTGGAGGCGATCAAAGAGTTCGCTAATGAGTGGCAGAGGATAACTCCTTACGGGTCATGGTGTTGAGCCCATGATAGTCAACGCAAGGACGTAAACTTCCATCCTTCTTTTTCATGAAGAAGAATCCGGCTCCTGCTGGAGAGTCAGAGGGTCTTATAAAACCTTTATTCAGGTGTTCTTTAATGTACTCAGACATTGTTTGAGTCTCTGGTAGCAAAAGCAGATAGGTTTTGCCCTTGGGAGGCATGGCACCTGGCAGGAGCTCAATGGGGCAATTGAATTTACGAACTGCTTTTTGTTTCAAAAACACATCTTGAAAATCTGAGTATGGTTCCGGTAAACCGGCAAGGGTTATAGGCTTCAGGACGGTGACCGCTGGAGTCACCTGATGCAGACAATGTTTCTGGCACTGGGATCCCCACTGAATCAGCTGCATGGATTGCCAGTCAAATTGGGGTCCATGGACTCAGAGCCAAGGAAGTCCTAGGATCATCAGGTGCATTGAACACTGCAAAACATACAGGGAGATCTCCTCTTCATGAATAGTTCCTACAGAGAGGCGGAAGGCCATGGTGCGATGAGTGATGCGTCCAGGAAGGTGTTCTCCCTGGATGGACGCGATATGAAGGGGCACCTCCAGAGGCTTAAGAGAAATCTTGAGTAAGGATATGATATCATTCAGGATAAAGTTACCACTTGTGCCAGTAACCACGAGCACGGTTGTGGCAAATGAGCATGACCCCATGGAAAGGGACACCAGAAGTAGCAATTGAGGCAACCAAGCTCGGGACCCCCGCCGGGCTCAGACTCTGCAGTTTCCCAGATGTACAGGGCAGGATTGTAGAAGGTGTCCGGAACTGCCACAGTACAGACAAAGGCCTTCCTTCTTGCGATAGAGACGCTCCTCAGGAGCGTCTCTATCGCAAGAAGGAAGGCCTTCTTGCGATAGAGACGCTCCTCAGGAGACAGGCATCTGCTATTAATCTGCATCGGCTCCTCTGTTGATGCGGGAAGTGCCAGTAAGGACTTCAGCTGAGGACTGGTAGCAAGGACATGAGGCCGGTGACCGGGAGACCTTTACCTCCTGGTGTCACTGACATAGGTGATAGTCGATCTTGCCAATCAGGGAAATCAGGTCATCCAGAGATGTGGGAATCTCGCGAGTGGCCAGCTCATCCTTGAGGGCAGAAGACAAGCTGTCTAGGTAGATTGCCCTAAGGCAGTCCTCTTGCCACCCCATTTCTGTGGCGAGTATTCTAAATTCCACTGTGAATTAGTTGAGTGAATGTGAACCTTGATAGAGGTGAAGAAGCTGATGACCCACAACCATCTGTCGACTGGGTTCTTTGAAGGTCTGCTTGAAGAGAGTCATAAAGTGGGAGAGATGAAGGAGAATATCATCTGAACACTCCCAGAGTGGGGAAGCCCATGCCAGGGCCTTCCTTTCAAGGTGTGAGAGAATGAAGGTAAACTTGGTAGCCTCACTTGAAAACAATGCAGGCTGCAGTGCAAATTTCATAAAGCACTGATTGATGAAGCTTCGGCAGAGGCGTGGATCCCCATTAAAACAAGGTGGAGCTGGAAGGGCCAGAGATGCCCAAGGAGGCAGGGCTTGAGCCAAACCCCTAGATGTGGCCAAGACAATGTATTGAAGCTGAGACTCTAGGCTCTCCATGGATGAAGTCAATGCTTCAATGGTTCGCTGTTGTTCTCGGACATAAGCGGCTAGGCCAGGGATGGCCTGCAAGGCGGGAGACTCCACCGAGTCCATGGCCTTGGCAACCTGTTGTGCTGGAGGTGGACCCTTGGCCTGGTGCAAGATTGGTACGCCCCTCCGGTCAGACCTGGAGAGCACCTGCCACCAGGAGGCAGAACATAGGAGGAGACAGAGGCTAGCTGGAGCTTCACCAATAGCAAACTGGGGTTCCCTCAGGAGAGCCCTTGGTTACCCAGGCTGCCTGGTCTTAGGTGGGCCTCACAGGATCTCTTGGAGAGGACGTGTAGAGGAGTGCCCACCAGGGTGTGCCGTCGAGGTCCACACCAGAATGTCTAGCAGTCACAGGAGGCCAGAACAGAGAGTCTGAATGGATAGCAAGGATGAAGGTCAGAGTAGAAGATCAGAATGGTCAGGCGAAGCAGGGGTTAGTACCTGAAGTCAATCTAGAAGTAGTCAGTGTCCAGGCAGAGTTTGGTTCCAGGCAGTGGTCAAGAGAAGTCAGTGTTCAGGCAGAGGTCAGTTCCAGCAGTGGTCAAGAATAGTCAGTGTTCAGGCAGAGGTCAGTTCCAGGCAGCAATCAAGCATAGACAGGAGCAAGCAATGGTCAGTACTGTGAGATCAGTCCGGAGGGTACTAACAAGAAAGGAGAGACGAAGGAACAGGAGATGCTGGAACAGGAGACACAGGAGATGCTAGAACAGGAGACACTGGTACAGGAAATGCTGGAAGGTAAACTGGACACACCGGAGTGTATGACCTGATTGCCAAGGCAATGAGCTAGGGCTATTGACTGATCACATTACTTTTTTGTCAACTACCAACAGTTTTCATTTCACATCCCCCCAACCATCACTTCAGTTGGAACCTTGGTAACATCAATAGATAAGAGGGCAGCCAGCCAATAGGAATACATATTCATTCCTAACTGACCTTTACTGACCTGGATAGTGTCATAATTTGTATCATTTTCTGTTAGTGTTCCTGAGTTTCCATTTCCATTTCCCATCCCCCCAACCATCACCTCAGTGGGAACCTGGTTAACATCAATAAATAAGAGGGCAGCCAGCCAATAGGAACACATATTCATTCCTAACTGACCTTTACTGACCTGGAAAGTGTCAATTTGTATCATTTTCAGTTAGTGCGCACTAACTCCCGTTAGTGCGCACTAACACGATTTAACGATTTTTAACGATAAATCGTTAGAATTTCTATTGTATCGTGTTCTATAACGATTTAAGACGATATTACTGCTGTTCAAATACCCTGCTCAAGTGACGTCAGACTCAGGCGCCGCCTGAGGTTTATCCGCACTTGGCCCTTTAACTAGCGGAGAGCTCCTCACGCGTGCGCTAGGGGGTGGAGCCGATGCTGATGAGGATGCTGAGCCCCAGTGTAAGGACAGCTGTGACGAGGAAGGCCGTGAAGGAGCCGTGGATGCCCATGGATGCTGCGCCCGAGCAGTGCAGGGACTCAGGGCGGAGCTGGTGGACGGTCGGGCCAGTGAGCAGGACCGGCCGCGTAGCGGATGCAGCTGGGAAGCGCAACACTGCTCTTATTTATTTATTTTAAAACATGTATTACCCACCCTTCCTTGTTCAGGGTGGGGTATAATGAGTTACAGTTAAAATAACATACCAGTAAATTAAAGTATATTAAAATATAAAACAGGAAATACAATACAGGAAAATCAAATCGCCGCAGGAGTGTGTACATAGGAAAATGCAAAATTAAGAGAGAGGCTGAAAGGATTATTCCTTGCTAACCTGCTTCTGGAATGCTTTACTGAACAGATGTGTTTTTAAAACTTTTTTAAAAGAAGACTTTTCGTGGAGTTTTCTCAGTTCTTTTGCTAGGGAATTCAAGAGGAGAGGGCCTGCAGAGAAAAACATGCACTCTCTAATCTCATCAAATTGAGCTACTTTTGGGGAAGGAACGTCAAGGAGTGTTTGACATGAGGCTCTTAATGATCTGCGGGAGCATGAATTTTTAGCACAGTTGAAATCCAGGGAGTGTGGATAATGTAAATGGATTTCATGACCTCTATCATTCACTGTCTTCTCCCCTTATTAGCTATTTTTGTTATATATCTCCCCCCCCCCCCCCAGTGACATCATAGACATCTGGAGAAGACATGCAGGGCTGATGGCAATGGAGTCTGTCTGATTCAGAATTAAACGTTTGACCTGGAGACTGCTATTTACTATACAAATATTTCTTGGAAATTTGACAGATCAACTGAAAGATTCCAAGTTGGGAGGCAGAACGGGAGGCATATATGACATCTTTATCAACACTTCAATCCCCAACATCCCAACCACTCTCCACCCCAACTTTGGAATACCTCCCAATATTCATCCACCTAAACACTTCCCATACCTAATAGAAGGGAACCATGAGTGGTAATATAGAATAAAGCTACTGCAAAATGGCATTTAGGTGAATGTAACCAATTACTGTATTCCTCAGTGAGATATAGATAACAACCACTGAAGTAAACTAAAAAAAAAAAAAAAAAACAGCTTCACTGGAAAGTATACTAAAACTAATGTTACCCATCATCTGCAATGAGTACAAACAAGAGAAATAGTAGACCTGGCATACTGCATTTGATAACAACAATCTTTCTAAAGGAGCATATAAACTCTCTAGAAGTGTTAAATAAAAAACCTGGAACTAATGCACTCGCACAACTGCTGGACAACCTGTTGTGCTTGAAACATGGTGCAATAGGACTAGCTGTCACTTATACACATGTGCAATAAATCTCCTTTATATCCATATCAGATTTGAAATAACATTTGTTCTAGCAGCCAGCCAGCTTCAGAGCTAACTTCAATAGCTGAGATCACTGTGTGAGTTATAATCACCTCCTCTATGTCATTTTGTTACTCTGTATCTATAAATTCAAATGCCAACAGTAAAGAAAAAAAAATCTGATCAGTTTGGCAGACAATCACACATACACTACATTTCTTGCAATAAACTTGAATATTTACTAGCACATAAGAATCACCTTACTGGGTCACACCGAGGATCCATCAAGTCCAGTATCCTTTTTCCTAGGGATGTGCAGAGGGACGCCATACGTTGCATTCGGGATTCGTATTCATCGGGGGGCAGATACATTGCATTCGGCAAGGGGGGCCCCCGATACGTTCATGCGTTAATTCTTATTCATTTCCCGGCTAAAATTGAATTAACTACAACCCCCCATCCAGGGGTAGGAGTACAAGATGGTGCTGGCCATCCATTGCTCCTACCATGTGACAGGGGTTGACCAATGGCACCGATAGTCCCTGTGACATAGTAAGGTCAAAGGCTATCGGCACCATTTTGAATACCAGCAGCTGAGGGCGTGAGTGCAGGAGATGGTTCCCGGACCCCCCGCTGGACCACCAGGGAGTTTTGGTAAGTCTTGGGGGGGAGGGGGGGTCAGGAGGGTGGGGGGTTTGTTTAAATTCACTCCTTTAGACGGCCGAATAATTCGACGAAGATTTGTTGTATTAGTGGAGAATCGCGATACGTTTCGCTTCCCCACAAATACAACAAATATGGCTCTATATGTTGCGGATTACCAATACGTAGGAAACAAATGCATACTCCTAGTTTTTCCAGCTGTGGCCAATTCAGATCATAAGTATCTAAACAGTAAAGATAGATCCCATGCTGCTAATGTCCAGAGATAAGTGGTAGCTTTTCCTCCAGGAATGTGTCCATTTTTTTTTAAATCCAGATATGCTAACTGCCTTTACCATATCCTCTGGCAATGGATTCAAGAGCTGAATTATGAATTGAGTGAAAAAGAATTTTCTCTGATTTGTTTGAAATGTGCTACTTACTAAGGTCATGGAGAGTCCCCTGGTTTTGTATTTTTTGAAAGAGTAAATATCCAATTCTCATGTATCCATTCTATTTCACTCATTATTTTATAGACCTCTATCATATCCCCCTCAGACCTTTCTTCTCCAGCCTGAACAGCACTAACCCCTTTACCTTTCCTCAGTAATTGCTGGTAAGACCTCAGCTCTGTACAATATAGTGCTCTCCACAGAAACAACCAACTCTCACTATTGCATTTAATGGTGGTTAGAAGCAGAGGACTGGCATTTTCTTGGATATTAAGAAACAACAGAGCTGACTAGTGAAACAGAGATTTATTGCCAGTTTCTGGATTTTGAACTTGCATCCCCAAAATATAGTGATGTTTTCAGTTCTGCTGCTTCTATATGAAATCAGCACTGGAGTTACACAAGGTGGAAGACCAGCCTAATAAGGCAGCAGTGAATTCACCGTGAGGAACATATTTTTTTTTGTTTTTTGTTTTTTTTTGTGGCAGGACCGGCCAATCTATGCACTTAATTCCATTCTAGTTAGGTAACAACTCATGCTTTTCTAACCCCCTTGCCCTTCTCCCACTTTGGGGAACTGGGATTGGTTGCTCTAGTATTAATAACACAGCCATTTTGCAATTTGAGGTGTGGCTAGATTTAGTTCAGGACAGACAGCGAATAATAAGGATGCCTGTTTTTCCCTTCCTGGTGAGGCCTCCTTGTCTCATCAGAACACCCTGCCAGAGGGTTTCTCAGTGTTTATTTGCAGTCAGGAAATCCTTTTAGCCGGAACCTCTGTGGGACTCCTAGTCCAGCACTGAAGACCAGTGAGCCCATTCACTCCCTGAATGTGGCAAGCACCTGTGACAGGCTTGGCTGTGTGAGGCACTTGAAAGCCAGGAGATACCCATTTTGTAAAGGAACTGTGTTCAAACATTGCTCCTTTGTGGAAGATTATCCTCGCTGGCTGGACTCAGAGGGCAGGGGCTGAAGACCAGTGAGAGCCCATTCACCCCATGAAAGTGGCAAGCACCCGTGACAGCAGAGCACCAGTCTAGGAGGATTGCTGACTAAGAAAAGTAATATTTCTTTTTGCTGTAAGGAGGTTTTTTACCCACCCCCTCCTCACTGTGAGCCAGGATGGAATAGCAGGTTCCTGAACCTAAAGACTTTTCAACCCATGGCATCACCATCCAGAAAAAAAAAAAGGAGTAAATTAAGATTATGCAGACCCCACCCAGATCTCCAACTACATGGGACCAGGATACAGGTGTGGCAGACCCTCCCAGTCTAGCCACTAGATGCCACTATCCCTGTCCTTAACAGCTTTTACATAGAAGTCATCCATATCCTTCAGTTCCGCCCACCTGGAGGCACTGAATTGGATGCCACAGTTCTATTTAGCTTAGCCATGTTAACATTCAGGGGGGTTCAGTTTGAGGAAGCGGTCAGAGTAAAGATGTATTTTTTCCACACTCTGGTAGGACATCCCGGCCTTGCCCAGAGGAGTTTCTTTTAGGAGATACCTCATAGTACAATCTCTGCCAGAGGGTCCCTCTTATTTTAAGTTACAGAGAGATAGATGGTTGAACCTAATACCCTTTAGGGGCAAAAGAGCTTTCACCAGGGAACCAAAGACCTGTGAACTTACTCTAAAGCCTAGGTAGGCAGGCCACCAGTGATGGATCCTTCTGCGAGAGATTTTGAAGACTAGAAGATTCCTATTTTTGGAAGGAACTGTGTTCACTGGATTGCTGTGAGGAAAGTCATCCTCGCTAGCTGTACTCAAAGTAAAGGAGGTGAAAATCAGTGAAGCCCATTCACAATCTGAATGTGACAAGCACCTGTGACAGCACGAATACCAGTTAAGAAGATGTGTCCAATTTAAGCTTTTAAGTATTTTCAGACTTTCAATTAAATGGGGAGAATTTGGATCCCCCTTCCCCACTGTAGGGTAGATTTTATAATATTGTGCGAGCGCGTACTTTTGTTCGCGCACCAGGCGCGAACAAGAGTACGCAGGAGCCGTGCAGCCTGCCTCCATTCCCTCCGAGGCCGCTCCGAAATCGGAGCGGCCTCGGAGGGAACTTTCTTTCGCCCTCCCCTCATCTTCCCCTCCCTTCCCCTACCTAACCCACCCCCCTGGCCCTATCTAAACCCCCCCCCTCCCTGTATTGCCGGATTTACGCCTGCCAGAGGCAGACGTAAATCTGCGCGCGCCAGAGGGCTGCTGGCGCGCCATCACCCGACCCAGGGGCTGTTCCGGAGGGTGCGACCACGCCCCTGGAGCGCCCCCGGGCTGAAACCACACCCGTGCCCCCGAAACGTTGCGTCACCCGCGCCATGCTCCCGAAATGCCGAGTCATGACTGCCACGCCCCCCGGCATGCCTCTCCATGCAAGCCCCGGGACTTACGCACGTCCCGGGGCTTGCGCGCACCGCGCGTACCCCTTTGAAAATCTGCCCCTGTGATTGCAGTACTGTAGTAAAGCCTGATCTCGCTGATTTTTCCCTAAGAGAATACCCCAGGAAAAAGAACAATCATGGATAAAGGAACAATTGAACTAAAGGAAGGAAAAACTCGAATCAGGAGATCCCATCCAGATTTCCATCCATCAAGGGGCTAGGACAGGCTGGATGTCCGAGGAAGGAAGATGTAGGATTTTTGCAATGCAGAGGTGTCTATAATACGGACACCTATCTACCTATAAGAACATCCTGTACCAACAGTCAGATGCACACTCATTTTTTGGACAATGAACTTTATTTAACTTTATGAATCTGTAAACAATTATTTTACACCCATCCTTGTCATTTCTAATTATTACTAGGGATGTGCAGAGGGACGCCATACGTTGCATTCAGGATTCGCATTCGTCATGGGGCAGATATGTTGCATACGTCCGTATGGCGCCCCGATGCAGTTATATGTCTTAATCTATTTGTTACCCGGCTAAAATTAAATTTACTCCAACCCCCCACCCCCTGACCCCCCCAAGACTTACCAAAACTCCTTGGTGGCCCAGCGGGGGGTCCGGGAACCATACCTTGCACTCACACACCCTCGGTACCAGTATCAAAATGGCGCAGATAGCCTTTGACCTACTATGTCACAGGGGCTATTGGTGCTATTGGTCAGCCCCTGTCACATGACCATCGGTGCCATCTTGTGCTCCTACCATGTGACAGGGGCTGACCAATGGCACCGGTAGCCCCTGTGACATAGTAAGGGCAAGGCTATCAGCGCCATTTTGATTCCTGGCATCCGACGTCACGAGTGCAGGAAATCGCTCCCAGACCCCCGCTGGACCCCCAGGGACTTTTGGCCAGCTTGGGGGGAGCCTCATGACCCCCACAAGTCTTGCCAAAAGTCCAGCGGGGGTCCGGGAGCGACCTCCTGCACTCGGGCCGTATTGCCAGTATTCAAAATGGCGCCGGCGCTACCTTTGCCCTTACTATGTCACAGGGCCGACGGTGCCATTAAATTGACGGTCGGCCCCTGTGATATAGTGAGGGCAAAGCAATTTCCTTCACTCATGACGTCTGATGCCAGGAATCAAAATGGCGCCAATAGCCTTGCCCTTACAATGTCACAGGGGCTACCAGTGCCATTGGTCAGCCCCTGTCACATGGTAGGAGCACAAGATGGCACCAATGGCCATGTGACAGGGGCTGACCAATGGCACCGGTTAGGGATGTGAATCGTTTTTCAACGATTAAAATTATCGTCCGATAATGTTTATATCGTCTTAAATCGTTATAGAACACGATACAATAGAAATTCTAACGATTTATCGTTAAAAATCGTTAAATCGTGTTAGTGCGCACTAACTCGAGTTAGTGCGCACTAACTCCCCGTTAGTGCGCACTAACTCGATTTAGTGCGCACTAACTGAAAATGATACAAATAAACACTTTCCAGGTCACTGAAGGTCAGTTAGGAATGAATATGTGTTCCTATTGGCTGGCTGCCCTCTTATCTATTGATGTTACCAAGGTTACCACTGAGGTGATGGTTGGGGGGATGGGAAATGGAACTGGAAACTAACGAACACCAACAGAAAATGAAACAAAGTGTTCACACTTCCCAGGTCAGTAAAGGTCACTTAGGAATGAATATGTATGTATGTATTCCTATTGGCTGGCTGTGCTCTTATCTATTGATGTTACCAAGGCTAACACTGAGGTAATGGTTGGAGGGATGTGAAATGGAAACAGTTGGAAGCTTGACAAAAAAAGTAATGTAATGATCAGCACTCACGTGACTAGAACTTGTTTGTTTATTATTTTTGTTAGCAGGCACCTGAAATGCTAGTGCATGTTGAATTTGCCAATCACTGTGCATTTTAGAAAGGTGGTCCTGGCTGGAACTGTACACAGTTCAAATATATGTAACAAGCCGTAAAGCCCGTTAAAACGGGCTACATCCCTCTGTCTCTCACCTCCCCCTCATTCTCTCTCCCCTCACTCTTCACCACCCCCCTCCCCCACCCACTCATCTCCACCCTCCCTCTCCTCTCACTCAGTCCCCCCTCTCCCTCACTCCCTCCCACTCAGTCCCCCCTCTCCCTCCCTCCCACTCACTCAGTCCCCCTCTCCCTCCCTCCCTCCCACTCACTCCGTCCCCCTCTCCCTCCCTTCACCCCCCTCCATTTCCTCCCGGCGCCGTAAGCGCGACTTCCCGCAACCCTCCCCCGGCTCCATTAACTCCTCCCGCTCCTGCCGCCAGATCTCGGGGGGGGTCACTCCCGCGCGCGCGGCAGTGACCCCCCCGAGATCTGCCGGCAGATCTGGGGAGGAGAAGTAGCGGCACCCTCCGCTACTTCTCCTCCCGCTCCTGCCGGCAGATCTCGGTGGGGGGGGCGCGGGAGTGACACCCCCCCCCGAGATCTGCCGGCAGATCTCGGTGGGGGGGGCGCGGGAGTGACACCCCCCCCCCCGAGATCTGCCGGCAGATCTCGGTGGGGGGGGCGCGGGAGTGACACCCCCCCCCCGAGATCTGCCGGCAGATCTCGGTGGGGGGGGCGCGGGAGTGACACCCCCCCCCCCGAGATCTGCCGGCAGATCTGGGGAGGAGAAGCAGCGGCACCGCGCGCGCGCGGTGCCGCTGCTTCTCCTCCCGCTCCTGCGGCCCCACCGCCATTTTTTTTTCTGATCGACATCCTTGCCCGCACATGCGCAGTAGAGCTGCGCTCTACTGCGCATTTGCGGGCCGTCGGTCACAGGCCATTTATAAGGTAGATTGATTGTTGGTAAGTGTATTTTTTAAGTAGCCACACTGGCACAAGTATGTTTACTTTTCCTCCTACTTAACTGACTAGCTCAGCTTTGTAAGAAGGGCTTCTCTGCTTGTGTGTTGTTTTTGTTTGGTGTGAGGAGAGCAGAAACATCAGATCTTTATTCAATCTACTACAGTCATCTCTTACAGTGCCCTATCCCTATTAATACCAGGAGTGTTGTGATCTTCCTGCACACAGTGCCCTAACCCTGATACCAGTCTGAGACAGCTCCCTCCCTGCATTACTAGTGAGAGGCTGGCTTCACAGACAGGGGGGAGCTGCCTGACCCTCACTCCTGACTTCCCCCATGCCCCAGCTAGTGAATGGTGTGTGGGGAGGGGGAGGGGAGGATGGTGAAGTCTGAGACAGCTCCCTCCCTGCATTGTGAGAGGATGGCTTCAAAGACAGGGGGGAGCTGCCTGACCCTCACTCCTGACTTCCCCCATGTCCCAGCTAGGAATGGTGTGTGGGTGAGGGGGGGGGAGGAGGATGGTGCAGTCTGAGACAGCTCCCTCCCTGCATTACTAGTGAGAGGCTGGCTTCACAGACAGGGGGGAGCTGCCTGACCCTCACTCCTGACTTCCCCCATGTCCCAGCTAGTGAATAGGTGTGTGGGTGAGGGGGGGGGGGGGGGGAGGATGGTGAAGTCTGAGACAGCTCCCCCCTGCATTACTAGTGAGAGGCTGGCTTCACAGACAGGGGGAGCTGCCTGACCCTCACTCCTGACTTCCCCCATGTCCCAGCTAGTGAATGGTGTGTGGATGAGGGGGGGGGGAGGATGGTGAAGTCTGAGACAGCTCCCTCCCTGCATTACTAGTGAGAGGCTGGCTTCACAGACAGGGGGGAGCTGCCTGACCCTCTCTCCTGACTTCCCCCATGTCCCAGCTAGTGAATGGTGTGTGGGTGAGGGGGGGGGGAGGATGGTGAAGTCTGAGACAGCTCCCTCCCTGCATTACTAGTGAGAGGCTGGCTTCACAGACAGGGGGGAGCTGCCTGACCCTCACTCCTGACTTCCCCCATGTCCCAGCTAGTGAATGGTGTGTGGGTGAGGGGGGGGGGAGGATGGTGAAGTCTGAGACAGCTCCCTCCCTGCATTACTAGTGAGAGGCTGGCTTCACAGACAGGGGGGAGCTGCCTGACCCTCACTCCTGACTTCCCCCATGTCCCAGCTAGTGAATGGTGTGGGGTGAGGGGGGGGGGGGAGAATGGTGAAGTCTGAGACAGCTCCCTCCCTGCATTACTAGTGAGAGGCTGGCTTCACAGACAGGGGGAAGCTGCCTGACCCTCACTCCTGGACTTCCCCCATGTCCCAGCTAGTGAATGGTGTGTGGGTGAGGGGGGGGGGAGGATGGTGAAGTCTGAGACAGCTCCCTCCCTGCATTACTAGTGAGAGGCTGGCTTCACAGACAGGGGGGAGCTGCCTGACCCTCACTCCTGACTTCCCCCATGTCCCAGCTAGTGAATGGTGTGTGGGTGAGGGGGGGGGGGGAGGATGGTGAAGTCTGAGACAGCTCCCTCCCTGCATTACTAGTGAGAGGCTGGCTTCACAGACAGGGGGGAGCTGCCTGACCCTCACTCCTGACTTCCCCCATGTCCCAGCTAGTGAATGGTGTGTGGGTGAGGGGGGGGGGGAGGATGGTGAAGTCTGAGACAGCTCCCCTCCCTGCATTACTAGTGAGAGGCTGGCTTCACAGACAGGGGGGAGCTGCCTGACCCTCACTCCTGACTTCCCCCATGTCCCAGCTAGTGAATGGATGTGTGGGTGAGGGGGGGGGGGAGGATGGTGAAGTCTGAGACAGCTCCCTCCCTGCATTACTAGTGAGAGGCTGGCTTCACAGACAGGGGGGGGCTGCCTGACCCTCACTCCTGACTTCCCCCCATGTCCCAGCTAGTGAATGGTGTGTGGGTGAGGGGGGGGGGGGGAGGAGGGTGAAGTCTGAGACAGCTCCCTCCCTGCATTACTAGTGAGAGGCTGGCTTCACAGACAGGGGGGAGCTGCCTGACCCTCACTCCTGACTTCCCCCATGTCCCAGCTAGTGAATGGTGTGTGGGTGAGGGGGGGGGGGAGGATGGTGAAGTCTGAGACAGCTCCCTCCCTGCATTACTAGTGAGAGGCTGGCTTCACAGACAGGGGGGAGCTGCCTGACCCTCACTCCTGACTTCCCCCATGTCCCCAGCTAGTGAATGGTGTGTGGGTGGGGGGGGGGGGGAGGATGGTGAAGTCTGAGACAGCTCCCTCCTGCATTACTAGTGAGAGGCTGGCTCACAGACAGGGGGGAGCTGCCTGACCCTCACTCCTGACTTCCCCCATGTCCCAGCTAGTGAATGGTGTGGTGGGTGAGGGGGGGGGGGAGGATGGTGAAGTCTGAGACAGCTCCCTCCCTGCATTACTAGTGAGAGGCTGGCTTCACAGACAGGGGGGAGCTGCCTGACCCTCACTCCTGACTTCCCCCATGTCCCAGCTAGTGAATGGTGTGTGGGTGAGGGGGGGGGGGAGGAGGAGGATGGTGATGTCTGAGACAGCTCCCTCCCTGCATTACTAGTGAGAGGCTGGCTTCACAGACAGGGGGGAGCTGCCTGACCCTCACTCAAGCAGAGAAGCCCTTCTTACAAAGCTGAGCTAGTGAGTTAAGTAGGAGGAAAAGTAAACATACTTGTGCCAGTGTGGCTACTTAAAAAATACACTTACCAACAATCAATTACATATATTTGAACTGTGTACAGTTCCAGCCAGGACCACCTTTCTAAAATGCACAGTGATTGGCAAATTCAACATGCACTAGCATTTCAGGTGCCTGCTAACAAAAATAATAAACAAACAAGTTCTAGTCACGTGAGTGCTGATCATCACATGTCAAGCATCCAACTGTTTCCATTTCACATCCCCCCAACCATTACCTCAGTGGTAACCTTGGTAACATCAATAGATAAGAGCACAGCCAGCCAATAGGAATACATATTCATTCCTAAGTGACCTTTACTGACCTGGGAAGTGTGAACACTTTGTTTCATTTTCTGTTGGTGTTCATGAGTTTCCAGTTCCATTTCCCATCCCCCCAACCATCACCTCAGTGGAAACCTTGGTAACATCAATAGATAAGAGGGCTGCCAGCCAATAGGAACACATATTCATTCCTAACTGACCTTCAGTGACCTGGAAAGTGTCTATTTGTTTCATTTTGAGTTAGTGCGCACTAATCGGAAAAAAACGATTTTTAACGATTTTTCAATGAAATAATCGTGCCAAACACGATTTTCTTCTCCTGCCACACGATTTCTATCGTTAAGACGATATGGAAAACGATTCACATCCCTAGCACCGGTAGCCCCTGTGACATAGTAGGCCAAAGGCTATCAGTGCCATTTTGTTACTTGTACTGAGGGTGTGTGAGTGCAGGGTATGGTTCCCGGACCCCCTGCTGGACCACCAGGGAGTTTTGGTAAGTCTTGGGGGAGGGGGTCAGGAGGGTGGGGATGTGTTTAAATTGGTGGCCGAGCAATTCGGCGAAAATTTGTTGTATTCGTGGGGAATCGCGATATGTTTCGCTTTCCTCATGAATACAACGAATAGTGCGGATTGCCAATACGGCGAAAACGAATGCACACCCCTAATTATTACTGCATCTCACCTCATGGGGAGCATTTCCACTTCAAAGACATACACTGGCGACCTTTTTCCATTGTCTAGGCCATAAGTGAGAGCTCTCCCCTATAAAAAGAATTCCCCCCAGGGATTGAGAGTCGGAGTGGGATGTGACTTGTTTGCTGGACAGCCCCAGAAGAGATAAATTAGTTATATGCTCTGAAGGGAGTTACCACATCATAAAAAAAAGGGTTACACAGGGTTGGGTATTCGTGAAGACACTGGAGCCAGGGTAGGATTGTTTCGTTCATGCTAGAAGGGGACCCCTGTCATAGGAATCCTGGGTAAACCGCTGGAAGAACTGTTAGTGCACTATTTACACTACAATGGGAAGCTCAACCATTTTGCTGAAGAAAAGGGCACCTACTCAAGATGAGACACCTTAACTGTAATAAAATCAACTGTAACTGCACACTTATTTAAAGATAGACTTTAAACTGACTTTAACCAATCAGTAAATTATTATTTAAAATCCAGTGTCTGCTCCTGCCAGTTTTGTTACAGCAACTCCCTCCTGGGGTTGCCACAAGGGATAAATCACACCACTGTCTGGGCCATAGATGAAAGTCTTCCCCCCTTAAAAAGAATCTTCCTCTGAGATAGGGAGCTCAGGATCTGGGAGGAGTGCTAGCTGGAGAAGCCCAAAAAATATAAATTAGTTTCTGTGTCCTGAAAGAACTATAGACTTTCAAAAAAGGGGTTACATTTTTAAATGTAGTGACCTCTTAGATTCCCCAATAATTAATGTGTTCCCTTTACACAAGATACAGAATGATCCATTTATAGGACCTTCACTTTGGGAAGCTGCAAGAATGGATTGTGCTATGATCTATGTAGAGACCCCTAGAGTTTTCTAGGAGGAGTCCTGTTATGTAGTAGGGAGGTACACAAGTCTGAAGTCTGAAGCTTTCCATTCCTATAATTTATTTTCTGCTTTTTCATGCACTTCAAAGCATGCCATACTGGGTCAGACCTAGGGTCCATCAAGACCAGCATCCTGTTTCCAACAGTGACCAATCCAAGCCATAAGAACCTGGCAAGTACCCAAAAACTAAGGTTACTATTGCTAGTACTAGCAGTGGCTATTTTCTAAGCCAACTTAATTAATAGCAGGTAATGGACTTCTCCTCCAATAACTTATCCAATCCTTTTTTAAACACAGCTACACTAACTGCACTAACCACATCCTCTGACAACAAATTCCTGAATGTAATTGTGCGTTAAGTGAAAAAGAACTTTCTCCAATTAGTTTTAAATGTGACACATGCTAACTTCATGGAGTGCCCCCTAGTCTTTCTATTATCCAAAGAGTAAATAACTGATTCACATTTACCCATTCTAGACCTCTCATGCTTTTAAACACCTCTATCATATCCCCCTTCAGCCGTCTCTTCTCCAAGCTGAAAAGTCCTAACCTCTTTAGTCTTTCCTCATAGGGGAGCTAATCCATTCCATTTATCATTTTGGTCGCCCTTCTCTGTACCTTCTCCATTGCAACTATATCTTTTTTGAGATGCAGCAACTAGAATTGTACACAGTATTCAAGGTGCGGTCTCACCATGGAACGATACAGAGGCATTATGAAATTTTCTGTTTTATTCACCATTCCCTTTCTAATAATTCCAACATTCTGTTTGCTTTTTTGACTGTCGCAGCACATTGAACCGATGATTTCAATGTGTTATCCACTAGAGATGTGAATCGGAACCGGAATCGGTTCGGATTCCGGTTCCGATTCACATGTGGGTTTTTTTTCATCAGGCCTGATAAACAAAAAACCCACCCCGACCTTTTAACACTAATCCCTTTGCTTCCCCCACCCTCCCGACCCCCCAAAAACATTTTACAGGTACCTGGTAGTCCAGTGGGGGTCCCAGGAGCGATCTCCTGATCTCGGGCCGTCGGCTGCCACTAATCAAAATGGCGCTGATGGCCCTATGCCCTTACCATGTGACAGGGTATCCGTGCCATTGGCAGGCCCCTGTCACATGGCAGGAGCACTGGATGCCCACGCCATTTTTATGCATTATCCTATTTTCTTCTGTTGGATCCTTCTTCCAATTCAGTTTTTATTGATATTTCACTATCCCCAGGGGCCTAACCATCCATTCCCTGGAGTAATGAGAGCAAAGTGACTTACCCAAAGTCACAAGTAGTGACAATAGGATTTGAACCTAGGCTTCCCATGGTTTATAACCCACTGTTCCAACCACCAGGCTACTCTTCCACTCCTAAAAGGGTATGCTTTTGAGAAGGCATGAGAGTTTCCCATGTCTGGCTGATAGCTCTTGTTCTTAGAATTTTCCCAGGGAGTCAATAATCCTTGCCTGGAGGGAGATTATTCCAGTTGCTTTGCCAGAAAGGGAACTGGAAACCACATGTTTTACATGGGAGAAGCAGTTTCTTCTGATTCTTCCAGTCAGTGTGATCCAGTGCCAAAAAGCGCTATACCATTGGGGAGAAGAGGAGTGTATACCACCATGGTAACCATGGTACTCAAATTAAAGAAAGACGAGAGGAGACTGTTCCGGAGAAGAATTGAGCAGTACAGACATTGGAGTCCAGTGCCCAGGTGTGTCCTTACAGTACTAGAAGCTCCTAAAACTATTTCTTTGTATGTTTTTTGAATGCTTATTCGTTTATTTGTCACACCTGATCTCCCACTTAGTTTTTGAAGGAAGCACCAAGGTGAGGGTATTTCTCTGCTGCAGTCTCCACCGGTTGGCTTCACATTCCAGGCTTCCTTATTTAGCTCCTCACTGCAGGATTCCATTGTCTTCACTGAATAAACTGCTAATCACCTATTAAACACCAGCCCAGTCAGTTTTAAATAGCAGTGCTTCAAACATAACCTTAGAAGTCTCTGGCTTTTCTCCAGCCCTGTCATTATTAAATGGCAATGCTTCAAATGAAGCTGTAGCAATATCTGGCTTTACTTTAGTCCATGCTATTAACAAAAAACCCAACATTGCAGATGCTCAGGGGGTAACTTAATGATTGACTGCAAAAACAATACCCTTCAGAACTATAATCAAATGTTTTAATGACAAGTGACCATCATTTCTTTTTTAATAAATGACCTTTATACTAGTCATACTAGTTCTTGGACAATATGACCTATGATTATGCATAAGGCAGATGATCTAATAAGCACAAGCTACCACTGAAGATGCCTAGTATGATGGACATCTGTTTAAAGGAAAAATGATGGTCATTTCACATTAAAGTAATCTTTATTGTCAGAATAAACAGAGGATCATTTGATTAATGATTTTCATAGTGGTACAAGCATTCATGATAAGTACTGTTGATTATTGCAATCCATTTTATATGGAGCTTCCCAGGAGTCAAATTTATTCACTGCAAGTGCTACAGAATGTGGCTGTATGATTGATTACATCATGTGTAATTGGAGATTGCATCTCCCAAAACTACAAGAGCTTCATTGGCTACCTGTAGTAGAGAGAATTTAGTTCAAAATTGACACCATGATCTTTACAGTGTTGTAAGAGGATGGTCCCCAATACCTTTTTGAATTACGTGACATGTACATATTGGATCATATGTTGTGCACAGCAGATAAGGACATTTTGGTGATTCCTTTTGTTGAATAGGTTCATCTCCATAACACCTGGTGCCATGCTTTTTTTCAGTGGCTGTCCTTCTTTGGTGGAATGAAATTTCACCTGAAATGCAAGATATTAGTGATTTTAAGTATTCACAGACATTTTTAGATCTAATGTCTATTTGATCAGTGCCATTTTGGGTTAACTTTATTTGTTATAATCAATATGATTTTTTTTTATTGTTTTATGTAGCTGAATTGTTTTTATATTGTTATTTTGCAGCTAAGTTATCTGCTTAGAAAAAGGTGTCTTGTTTATACCATATATAAAAATTTTATTTAAAAAAAACTGTATTTCCCATTAGATATGCAACATTTTTTTAGTCTCTGACTTTACGTTGTCCTTCTTCTACAGCTTCCCTAGAAAGAAAATCTGCATTTTGCGTTCCCTCTCTGCTTGATGATGTCCTGGAAAATTGAAAGCTTGTGATGCCATATACCACTTTGTGTGGCAAGAATCAGAATTTTACAATTGATTAAATCACTTTAATGAAGCATGATCTATTATAAGAGTGAAATGCCTGCCTAACAAATAATACTAATAAGTTTTGTAAATCTCCTTAACTTTTCAGTGGTGCCCCCTTCACTGCAAGCTCCCTCAATACAGCTCCTGGCCCTGTTCTGCATCCAGTGGCTCTGACTAGATAGTAGAGTGCAGTTCCTGAGCCTTTATAAGAACATAAGAACATGCCATACTGGGTCAGACCAAGGGTTCATAAAGCCCAGCATCCTGTTTCCAAAAGTGGCCAATCCAGGTTAGTAATTACCAGATAGTAGCCTCCATCCCCCATGGTTCTTCTCTTCATTCCCATTTTCTAGTCTTTATGGATCCACAGTGTTTATCCCATGCCCCTTTGAAATCCTTCACAGTTTTAGTCTTCACCACTTACTCCAGAAAGGCATTCCAGGTATCCACCACCCTCTCCGTGAAGAAATACTTCCTGACATTGGTTCTGAGTCTTCCTCCCTGAAGATTCAAATCATGACCCCTAGTTGTACTGATGTTTTTCCAACAGAAAAGGTTTGTTGTTGACCTTGGATCATTAAAACCTTTCAAGTATCTGAAAATCTGTATCATATTACCCCTGCTCCTCCACTCCTCCAGGGTATACATATTTAGGTTCTTCAATCTCTCCTCATAAGTCATTTTATGAAGACCATCCTTTTGGTCGCCCTTCTCTGGACTGCCTCCATCCTGTCACTGTCCCTTTGGTGATACGGTCTCCAGAACTGAACACAGTACTCCAGGTGAGGCCTCACCAAGGCCCTGTACAAGGGGATCATCCTGCCTTTCTCTTACTAGATATTCCACTCTCTATGCAGCCCAGCATTCTTCTGGCTTTAGCTATCGCTTTGTCACATTGTTTCGCCGACTTCAGATCGTTAGACACTATCACCCCAAGGTCTCTCTCCTGTTCTGTGCACAGCAGCCCTTCAACCCCCATCAAATACAGTTCTTTCAGATTTCCACACCCCAGAACATCTGCACACAGCACTTAATATGTGCGCATTTTATTATTTTTATCTCAATAAGAAGAAATATACAGCTTATAAAATTATACTTGTAACTAAAATGATACCTGTATAAAAGGACAAGATTTATCACATTCACCAAATAGTATTTATCATAAAACTATGTAACCAAATCTTAATGGCACCTGTCTAGAATGTATGTTCCTATACATTTATCAACATTAATTTATGTGCCTTCCTGTAAACCGTTGTGATGGTATTTAATTTAACGATTGAATAGAAAAGATTTTAAATAAATAAATAAATAAATAAATAAATAAATATGCATGACTCTGCACTTTTTGGCATTGAATCTCAACTGCCATATCTTTGACCACTCTTCCAGCTTCCTTAAATCCCGTCTAATTCTCTCCACTCTTTCTGGCATGTCCACTCTGTTGCAGATCTTAGTATCATCCACTTCCACTATGTAAATTACTGATGAATCTTGAAATAACTTTCTTCTTATATGCTGACAACATACAGTTTTACATATTACTATCCAGATCTTATGAAAAATACAACATTGATGCTCTCTAGCTATATGAAAGCAATACAACAAAAACTTCTACAACTTAAACTAATATTAAGCCCTAAAAAGAATGGAATCATTTGGCTTAGTAGAAACTCATCCATAGTCAAACCACCTGCCTTAAACCTGGGTAATTTTCAAATTAATTCCTCAAATCAAGTACGGGATTTAGGTATACAGCTAGATGAGAACTTTACAATGAAAATGAACATAAGTATATTAATCAAGACAGGTTACGCCAAGTTGAGAATTCTACATTGATTGAAACCATTTTTAACTTTTGTAGACTTCAAAACTGTATGGCAAACTCTGATCTTCTCAAACCTAGACTACTGTAACTCCTTACTATGTCTTCCAGTATGTCACTTAAAACTACTACAACTATTAAAAAATGCTGCAGCAAGACTCCTATTACAATCGAGCAAATGTGATCATATAAATCCCTTGCTGATGTCACTGCATTGGTTACCGGTATAATCCAGAATCTACTATAAAATATTAACAATAAAATTCAACATCATTCATTCAAATAACACTGGCTTTTTAGGAGTTACACTATAACCCTACAATCGTAAATGAACACTAAGATCACAAAATAAAGGATTATTGACTATTCCCACAATACGGAGCACTCATCTGACACAAATAAGAGATCATTTGTTTTCAATAGCAGGTTCAACGCACTGGAATTCTCTGCCTGAGACACTACATATTTTACCAAATAGAAAGAGATATAAATGTGAACTAAAAACATGGCTTTCAAAAATGCATATGACTTAACTTAAAAACTTCAGAAGACTACCTATCTGCATAGTATGTAACTGAAAAATCTGCCTACATGAAGATATAGTAAGTCAAAATGCATTATTCCTTTACCCTAAAAGTCCTAGTCTCAAAGTTAAACTCACTTCCCACCCTAAAGTTCATCAATACAAGACTCAACCTTCTTCTCAGTGCCATTCTAAGAGGTTTTGATAGCGGTAAACATTACATTCTAATAAAGCTAGACTTATCATCAGCCTTTGACACAGTAAACCATAAAATACTACTACAAAGACAAGAAGAAATTGGACTACACAACAAAAAAATAAACTGGTTCAGTTCATATCTAAATAATAGATTCTTTCAAGTTCAGATCAACAATGTATTATCAGAGAAACCTCAAAACAGGGGTACCGCAGGGATCAGCCCTATCCGCAACCCTCTTTAACATATACATGCTCCCCCTTTGCCATCTACTAGCAGGACTTGGAATCACACATTACATCTACTCTGATGATATTCAACTAATTCTACCAATCGAGGACACAATAGAGAAAACGTTAAACCTAGCTAATATGTACCCAGACATTATAAAACAACTACTGAACTGAATGGAACTTGTGATCAACATTGAAAAAACAGAATTTATGCACCTGGATGGAAAAATATCGAGATCATTCAAACACCATTAATACTCAAAAAAAGGCCAAAAAAAAATTGAACTAGCCGAAAACGTATGGAACCTTGGAATAATAATGGACCCAGAAATAAATCTAAAACAATACATATCGCTAAAAGTAAAAGAAGGCTATGCAAAACTCATGATCCTCAGAAAATTAAAACCACTACTAACAACAACTAATTTCAGAACAGTACTTCAGGCTCTAGTTTTCTCCAGCACAGACTACTGTAATGCACTGTAACTAGGACTCCCAAGTACAACTCTAAGACCCCTACAAATACTTCAAAACACAGCAGCTAGAATACAAACCGGAAAAAGAAGGAGAGACCATATAACTGAAACCCTAGCAGAATTACATTGGTTACCCATTGAACAAAGAATAAAATACAAAGCCTTATGTACCATACATAAACTAATACATGATGAAAAAGCTGACTGGTTAAACACAGCACTAAGAGTAACACACAGAAACCTTCATTCAGCGAATAAAGCACTCTTAACTATTTCTTCAGTAAAGACAGCAAAACTAACACAAGTGAGAGAAAGGGCCCTATCCTTAGCAGGCCCCACCCTCTGGAACGCAATGCCGGTAGAGATCAGATTACAAAACGATCTCAAAACCTTTAAGAAAAGTTTTAAAACATGGCTTTTTAAACAAGCATACTATAAAGAGACTGGAGAATAGAAAAAAATATATACAGGAATAGGCAGAACAGCACCAACACACTGCACTACTCTCAAAATGTGCAATGCTATATCACCACAAATATAATTGTAAAATACAGAGAATAAGAATTTTACCAGTGATTAGTACCTTAAAGGCACACCTGAGCATGACCTACTTCACTTTTCAATTGATTGCTAGTTCTTTTGATATATTGTAACCGAACCTTTTGCGGCACCTGTTAGAATGTACTATAGTACGCACCCAATCACCTTAATTTATGTGCCAACATGTAAACCGTTGTGATGGTATTTACTTAGCGATGGTATAGAAAAGATTTTAAACAAATAAATAAATAAATAAATGATGCCTCTCCCTTCCAAAGCCCAAGCAATACAGAAACTTGCCCTCACTGTAAACCCTTCTGCTCCCCAACTACTCAAGCCTTCATACCCCAAAATATGAGGACAAGGAAGAGAGCCCCCTCACCCTGACCATGAACTTCATTGGTGGATGATCCCCCTCTAGAACTCAGGATCTCATTGAGTTCTAATTTCCCCCCAACAAATCCCTTACCCTGAGCAGATCTTTGGGAAAAGACAGGCAACAGGAGGCGTAGTATGTCTAACTGTTAGACCTTGTTCAGGATTCAGGGTTGGAGGGATTGTTGGTGTTTGAGGTAGTTATGGGTGGATCCTTGGGCCGGTGGCAGATGACCACGCTCCCGGGGGAAGATCCCGAGAGGGACCACCAGTCAGGCTCAGAGTATGGAGACAGACACACACTAGTTCTTTTATTAAACAGTATATTGAACCACCAGAGGTGGCAGTAGTGAGCTGGAAGTGCCCGGCAGGGCTGTAGTCTCTCAGGTACTGGAACAGCAATCCTGGATAACTGAGCTGTAGAGAAACTGAATATAGCGAGTAGGCAGGGTATGCAGAGAGTTCAGGAACAGAACCTTGATGGTAACACTCACACAACAGTCTCTAGTTGTCCAGGTGTTGGAATGAGTTAGGCCCTCGAGGAGCGAGTACCTGGTTCCAGGGAAAGCTCTGAGAGAGAAATGGCAACTCACTGGTGTAGTAGGCAGCGATGTCTTCCAGGCAGAATAAGTATTCAGCAACCAATCCGGGAACATGGGCCCTCAAGGAGCGAGTACCGGTTCCTGATTGTGACCTGAAAAACAAAGAGAGAGCAAGGCCCCCATGGAGCAGGTACCCCTGGTAAGTCCGAGGAGGCAGAGTAGCTAGGAGAGTGCGAAACTGGTCCTTGCTAACTCGATTGTTAGTGATTTCTGAGACCTTATATATCTGGTACGGATGTCGTCATCTCAGGGGGGCGCCCTGAGGTTTGCGCCACTGCTGGTACATCAGTCGGGGCCACGCCACGCGTGCGCCCTTAGGCTCTTGTGAATCATGGTGGATTGCAGCATCAAGCCGCTCCGGGGATGCCGGTAGGAGTCGGCAGAATGACGCTGTGGCAGCCAACCTTCCACTTGAGCAAGAGGGAGTCACCAAGGAGGTAAGGAGGGCGGAGTGGAGATGTTGAGCCGCGACAGTCACAACAGGGATTGACTCTATGACAAGATGAAAAGTTAGGATTTTAGATTGATTTGAATTCAGAGTTGGGTAAAAACGGGAATTGTGGCCCTGGCGGGGAGGGATTAGTATTGATTGACTTTAGGACAGTGTGGGGAGCGGCAATCAGGAGGCTCCAAAAAGTCTCACACACATCTCAAAGGATGCTCCAGATCTAAGCATGTAAATTATGTGTCTACATTTTGAAAATGAAATGTATGTGCATAGTTTTCTACTATGACCAAACCCTACCCTTAGGAATGCATCCAATTAGAGCAAGTATATATAGCCACCTAGTTAAATTAGGTGGCTATGTTTAGCCACCTAAGTACAATTTTCAGCTCCATGGATCCAAATGTGTAACTCCTTATATTTACTCTCTTAGGTCCCCATTTTCTAAAGTATCGCAGGCCTGCAATACTTTAGGAAATGAGGGGCGGGGGGCCGAAATGGGGGGCGGGCCTGTGCTAGCCGGCAGCGATACTTTAGAAAATGAGGCCCTTGGTCCCATATTCTTGTTCACTTTCACTTTTGGTAATTCTTTTTGAACCCTGTCTTGTAAAAATCAGGAGGTATTTATCTCTCTGTCATATGAAATCCTGCTATCTGTAATCTTTCTCAAATATCTTCTTTACTGAACACTCCAACCATTCCTCCTTTTGGTTTCTCAGGAACCAATGTACTAATCTGTGCATAACTGTACAGTACAATTTGTGGTTAAAAACAGCAAATTGCAATCAGAAACTCATTTGTGAATTGCTATATATGCTTTCTGTTTTTTTCTACACCGAATTTTGTATTTGCCAAGTCATTCAAAAGATCATGCAAAATCTCTAGTAAACTGATGAATCATGCAAATCAGTTTATTAGCTATTTTTACAGAGCAAAACTGCATGCTGAAAATTGCACAAAGTAGTGGTTTTCTACAAGAACCAACAGACCACCTTCCCCTTCCCCAGACATAACTCCCTCTAGCTTCTGGGGATTACTGACTAGGGATGTGAATCGTGTGATCGATCGTCTTAACGATCGATTTTGGCTGGGGGGGAGGGAAATCTGATCGTCATGGTTTTTTTTGTTAAAAAATCATCAAATCGTAAATCGGCGGGAAAACCGGCACACCAAAACAACCCTAAAACCCACCCCGACCCTTTAAAACAAATCCCCCACCCTCCCGAACACCCCAAAATGCTTTAAATTACCTGGGGTCCAGTGGGGGGGGGGGGTGTCCCGGCGCGATCTCCCGCTCTCGGGCCACGGCTGCGTTAATAGAAATGGCGCCGGTGGCCCTTTGCCCTTACCATATGACAGGGCAAAGGTAGCGCCGGTGCCATTTTGGTTCCTGCCACCCGACGTCACGAGTGCAGGAGATCGCTCCCGGACCCCCGCTGGACCCCCAGGGACTTTTGGCCAGCTTGGGGGGGGCCTCCTGACCCCCACAAGACTTGCCAAAAGTCCAGCGGGGGTCCGGGAGCGACTTCCTGCACTCGGGCCGTATTGCCAATATTCAAAATGGCGCCGGCGCTACCTTTGCCCTCACTATGTCATATGACCCGGCGCCGGTGCCATTTTGAATATTGGCAATACGGCCCGAGTGCAGGAGGTCACTCCTGGACCCCCGCTGGACTTTTGACATGTCTTGTGGGGGTCAGGAGGCCCCCCCCCCAAGCTGGCCAAAAGTCCCTGGGGGTCCAGCGGGGGTCCGGGAGCGATCTCCTGCACTCGTGACGTCGGGTGACAGGAACCAAAATGGCGCCGGCACTACCTTTGCCCTGTCATATGGTAAGGGCAAAGGGCCACCGGCGCCATTTCTATTAACGCAGCCGTGGCCCGAGAGCGGGAGATCGCGCCGGGACACCCCCCCCCCCCCACTGGACCCCAGGTAATTTAAAACATTTTGGGGGGGTTCGGGAGGGTGGGGGATTTGTTTTAAAGGGTCGGGGTGGGTTTTAGGGTTGTTTTGGTGTGCCGGTTTTCCAACCCTCCCCCCTCCCCCGATTTACGATTTTTTGACGATAAATCGGGGGAATTGCTATTGTATCGCGGCTCTAAACTTTTTGACGATTTAAAATATATCTGACGAGTGTTTTAAATCGTCAAAAAACAATTCACATTCCTATTACTGACCTCTTCAATGCACTGATCCAAGAGGGTGTGCCAGGTAGAGACTTGAAATCTTAAATCATTCTGCTTACCACCATGGGAAATAAGTCTCCTCCTGGTACTGGATCACTCTGGCAAAAGTTAGGTTTCCTTTTGTGTTCAGCCACTTTTTCCATATGTTTTTCATAAAGAGATACTTAAAAGTAGAGAGTGTTATAATCTGCAAACAGAGAAAATGTAAGTGTCCAAATCTATGGTACGTGCATAGATTTTTATATGGCGATAAGCAGATTTTAAAAACTACTTTGATCGCTAAGAATGTGCTGTTCTTTGCTTATTTTTTAAAATTTCTTTTAGTGCACACTATTTTTTTTAGCACATACTAAAATGAACAATGCACACTAAATCAAAATAGTGTGCACTAAATCAATTAATGTGTGTTAAATCATGTTTACTTGCCTTAAATGGCTTATGGCCTAATTTTAAAAGGCCAGCGCATACCAATACTGGGAGATATGTGTGTGGCCGTGGTGCTTTGAAAATGCGCATGGCACTTGCGCGTTCCAGCCACGTGTATATTTCCAGGTACGCCCTGAAGAACCGACTTTGAAAAAAGGAGCAGGCTGGGGAAGCGCTGGGAGCGGGATCTGGACAGCGCATGGGTGGACTGGGACAATGCCATTAGGAGCTGCCCGCTGGCTGAAGCACGCGCTGGCCAGCCTGTGCAACTTACTGCTACTATAAAATTGGCGCCTCCATGTGCCATTTAAAAAATTCACCTTTATGTGAGTACTAAATTGAAACAACATACAACAAAACAAAAAAAAAAAACAAAATGAAAAAAGAAATGAAATGAAAAAAGAATGACATAAAGTGTTATGGCTGCATAACTCTGTGATTCACATGGCATTGATTTTAAAATACACTGCTTACCTTAAGTACCTGAAACTATGTGCATGCATACTACCTGATTAGAAAACCTATTAAAAATTTAGAAGGAAGCATTCAAAACATTTGCCGCTAGTGCAATATTTGGCACTAATTAGCTAAGTTTAGCTAGATAATCCCAGATGCATAAATAGAAATCCTAAATATTCTTGGTTAACTTATCTGCTCTGTGGGCTTTTGAAAACTGCCCCTTTATTCTATAATTCTATATTTCTACTAGTTTGACATTACTTTTATATGAATTACAATACACATGGTCTCTTTCCACTTTAGTTTTGCTTCAAGGTCCTCAGACTTCAGGAATGTGCCAGAACTATATTTATAGATGTCCTCGTAAACAGCCCAACACACAAAACAATATGTGCGAAATACACAGAGGAATAATTGATGTGGTTCACCAAAATAATACTATAATTACTTTAAACTCCTTTCTCTCTCTCTCTCTATATATATATATGTCCTTGGGCACTGTGGTCATAGGAGAGTAATCAGATCATTAAAAAAACAAGAAAGTTTCAAAGTACATCTGTCATAGGCTATTTTCTTATCCTATAGCTCATATTGTTAATAATAAATAATAATAAAATCTCTTCAACACAAAAAGAAAAAATTATCAACTGGATATAGAAAGCTCTTTTTCTTTACAGGTTTGCCCATGTCTGTAAGAAAATAATGGTAGGAACATTTTAGAAAATGGAAACAGCAGGTATATAACTTAAGAATTGCCATACTGGGTCAGACCGAAGGTCCATCAACATAGTAACACAGACACATAGTAACAAAGTAATGATGGATGAAAAAGATCAAACAGTCCATCCAATCTTCCCAGTAAGTTTCTTATGGCAGTAACTGCCATTCTGTGCATGTTACCCCCCCTCCCCATTTTTTTTTTAAGAATAGTACCTGCACTCCAAGCAGGTTACCCTTCAAGCTTTATGTTAAGTTAGTATTATTAACAATCAAAACCAAACCATTGTCAAACACATAACAAAATTACTACTAGTAACAATTTTACAAGGTGAATAGCCATCTTGATAATTCAAATAACGCTGCTTGAAAGTGCTTTTTGGACCGCACAATGAGGTGCTTCTTTCAGGTAGGGTAGTATGTATATTGGGAGGAGAGAAGGGGGAGAAGAGGCAGCCTTAAATCTGTGTGACACGCAGTATTTCTATAGTGACTTCTGCAGGATTTTCCTTCATCACTTGTGTCACAGCTTTACACAATGGGTAGTACCTCTAGCAGCCTCGACTGTAGTGTCGTCCGGTCTGCGTCCCTCCCAACCGCCCAATCTTCCACAGTCCCCATTACCTCTGATTGACAGATAGCCATAAATGTATACATTCTTTCATATAAAGGAATAACAACCAAACACTTATATTGGATAAAAAAGGCTGCAGCTTTATTATAACCACATATATATCTATGTATATAGATTATAAATATACCCCTAGACCAGCTGGTACCCGGACTGGTATGGAAGTTGTCAGAGACCAAGCTACATCACCACCTCCACTGCCTGCCTTGGCAAGTGCTCATGCTGGTAATGGAGTGCTTCCTATTGCTGAAGAAGATATGATTGACTCCCCTGACACAGACTTGATATTTGAAAAATGGTCTATTTTATTTTGGGATTACAAGAATTATTTATACAAGACAACAAATCTGGGTTTAGGAGCTGTTGGAGTTTGGGTTGGAGTTTGAAAAATGACTGTGAAATTATTGATGACTGAGAAGATAAGTGCATTTATATATGTCATGATTATCTATTTGCAAAGACACTAAAAAAATGTAAAGATTGGTAAAGTTTTGGACTCTGGAGCTATGATTATTGGAATAGCAATGAAGGTCAAATGAAGGTGTTTAATATGATGGTCCACAGCCAATGGTCCACAGCCAATAATCATAGCTCCAGAGTCATGAAATATCATACCTTGTAAAAGTGTCTTCTTAATGGCAGGGACATCATGAGCCCTCATAACTCAGTGATGGTGTGAGAGTCGCTGGAAATGTTAATCTTTTTGAAGATCAATCTGCCTTCACTTGGGTTTCTACAATTTCCATTCAAGTGGCAAGATAATTGAAAACACCTTGATGGCCTTGCTATTGCTCTGCTTACCTGTCATGCCCCAGATATACCACCATAAGAGTCTTGCTGCACTGCTCTGCCTACCAGCCTTGCTGTTAATATATCTATCTACCATGCCTATTATGTACCAGCATGGAAATTTTAATGCCTCCGTGCTGTTTGGCTTTTGCATCTAGGCCTAGTTGTCCCACCGTTTGTTTGTTTCTTGCTATACTGGGATATTTTGTCCCCCAAGAAAAATGTGAAACAAGAAAAACAAATACAAGTTTCTCTTCCAACCCCAGCTTAATTCAGGTTCTCTACTTTACTGTTTTGTTGTACCCCTCTACAGTCCCAGCCTAGTTCTTCCACCCTATTTTTTTGTTGGTTATACTGGGAAGTTTTGTCCCCAAAAAATATTTGAAAAAAAAATACAAGTTTCGCCTCCCATCTCATCTCTATTCTGGTTCTCTAACATATTGTTTTGTTTTACATCTGTAGGATATCAGTCTAATTTTCCCACTCTTCTTTCTTGGTTATATTGGGATGTGTTGTCCCCAAAAATCCTCAGTCAGAAAGAAGAAATGCAGGCACAAGAGAAAAGATGCCCAGGAGAGAGCTTTCACATGTCCTGAATGTGGTAAAGGAAGAGGAAACTAATGCAACACCAGAAAATCAAGAAAAGGAAGAGAATGTCTTCAGCTACAGATATTGGGAGCAAATTGCCAGGAAAGTCACACTGAGGAGAGACCATTGTCATGTTCTGTTTGTGATTAAAATTTCAATTGGAAAGCAAATATCACAAAAAAAAAAAAAATCCATCTAGCAGCAAAATTAATTTCAAGCAGGAAATGTAATAAAAGCATATGTCATAAAAGAGATAGTAATGATACATCATTCTCTTGTACTAAATTTGACAAGTGACAAGTGCTTCAACAGAAAGATAGACATCTCCCATGCCACTCTGCCTTTCTGCCATACCCCAGACTCGACACCTTGGAATGTTTTCCCACTGTAGGGGCTGCATGGCATTTCTCACGGTGTTTTGGTATGTTGATACCACTCTTTGTGCTGCTTTGACCATTTATCAGTGCCTTGAGGTTTTTCCTACCAGCTTTTCTGCTCTGTTTACCCTTCAAGGTGCCTTAGGATGTTTATGCCATTCTGGTATCACTTTGCCTTTCCTGTTGCTTTCAAGAGTTCATGCCACTGATGCTGGTGTTGTCTTATTAAATCTTCAGGTGTTCTTCACATTCATGATGCTTTTTTGCTCCTCCTACAGTGCTTTGGAGAATGCCTTCTACTGATGGTACCCCTTAGCCCCTTTACACTTTTTAGAGTGCCTTATGTTATTCTTGACACATTTGGCAGCATTTTGCCACAGTCTGCCACTTTGGAGTTCTTTTCCCCTTCTGATGATGTTTTCTCACAGGTTTCATTAGAATTATTTCAAGAGCCGTTCACAATTTCACTGTACTGGACATATATATTTAAAGAATGCATGGCTCAGTCTTTGACAGAGGCATATACTACTGGTACACGTAGCACCTTTGACTGGAAAGACTAAAGAGGTTAGGACTTTTCAGCTTGGAGAAGAGACGACTGAGGAGGGATATGATAGAGGTGTTTAAAATCATGAGAGGTCTAGAACGGGTAGATGTGAATCGGTTATTTACTCTTTCGGATAGTAGAAGGACTAGGGGACACTCCATGAAGTTAGCATGGGGCACATTTAAAACTAATCGGAGAAAGTTCTTTTTTACTCAACGCACAATTAAACTCTGGAATTTGTTGCCAGAGAATGTGGTTCGTGCAGTTAGTATAGCTGTGTTTAAAAAAGGATTGGATAAGTTCTTGGAGGAGAAGTCCATTACCTGCTATTAAGTTCACTTAGAGAATAGCCACTGCCATTAGCAATGGTTACATGGAATAGACTTAGTTTTTGGGTACTTGCCAGGTTCTTATGGCCTGGATTGGCCACTGTTGGAAACAGGATGCTGGGCTTGATGGACCCTTGGTCTGACCCAGTATGGCATTTTCTTATGTTCTTATGTTCTTATGATTCCTCCACTCCAGCTTTCTTGGAGCTTCTGTTCAGACCTCTTTTCTCTACAGTACTGGTTGACTCTTGGTATTTCCCTGGCATTTTGTTGTTTTGCACACTTGCTGGATACCACTCAACCTTTACTATTTGATAGAAGAATATGTTATTGGTAGCTCCTACTGGGACAGTCAATCCCCACTCCAGCTAAGAGGTTCCTTCCCATTCCTAGTCCCCTTTCCCTGTGGTATTTGCTGACTTTTGGTCTTGCCCTGGCAATCCATCATGCTGCATGCTTGGTGAACCACTCCTTAGAGACAAAAATGATTTCATGAGCCATTTCCAGTCCATGTGTATTTAAAAACTGCATGTCTCCATCTTTGACAGAGGCATATACTAGTATTTAGTATGAATTAAAATGTATTATCTGCTCAAGTCACAAATAATGGTTCATGGTGGGTCAAACATGTAGCACCTTTGACGGGGACTCATATCCTCTACTCCAGTTTTCTTGGAGATTTTGTCCTAACACCCTTCCCCTATGGTACTTGCTGACTCATGCTCTTAATCTGGCCAACTGTTGCTTTACAGACCTGCTATACCACTTCACAAGCTTTTGCTCTGCTTCTACTTTTATTTAAAATCTATTCTATTAAGTTTTATGAACAATATGTCATTTCAGTTTTAATGACCAGCATCACTGTTCCAATACAGCCTTGGCACTTAGATGTACATCATTAAGTCCTATTGTCTCGGGCTTCATTTCGGAGCCCCCAGTGGGAAATTTTGCTTTTCACATGATTCAGGGTTTTTTTTTTTCAGGGGCCCTGATTTTCATGTTCGTGCGCACTAACTCCCTATAGTGCACACTAACGGGTCAAAGTTACACACTTACATTTGAAAGTAGGCCCGGCATGCATAACCCTTTGAAAATATGGCCCATTATTTTTGGTGTGCACTAACTCAAATAAAGGTGAATTTTAAAAGAGATGCTTACACCAAAATCTGTAGGATATGTGTGTGTACACCTGATTTTAAAAGCCACCCATATGCATGCACAAGTCCCGATGCACATATATCTCACTTCGAACTAAAAAGTGGCGTGGTTTATGTAAGTCTAAATAAAACTATTTTAAAGCATCTCACACATGTTTGAGGGGTGTGGGTTAACTGGCCAGGTTGCAAGCTAATGAACCAGGGGTGTTTGGAGGACCTAGCTGTATACTGGAAAAACTGGTGGACGAACTGCTGAAACTAGTCATGGCGTGGAAGTACATCTTTTATAAAACTCTCCCATTTGCACAGCTCAAACTCGACATTGCATGGCACTTGCAACACTGGGCATATAAAACTACATGCCGGGGCTATTTTACAACATAAGCGCATATGTGCATGCATGTTATAAACTGATCCCATATCTGGGCAGACGCATGCATATACATGCGCCCACATGACCATTTGAAAGTTACAGACAGAGTGCTCACTAGCTCAAATATGTGTGCACTCATTCCAAATAGTGCCCATTAATTCAAAAAAGTGCAAAAACTTGAAATAGTGCACACTGTTTGAGTTAGTCTGCACTATTTTATTTAATATGCATTATTTCAATTTAGTGCACACTATTTTAGTTGGTGCACACTGAAAACAAAAAGAAAAAAAACCAAGATTTGTTGGGTATAATTGCCAATTCTTATTAAAAACAACATGAAATTTTAAAGACTATAGTTGACATAGTTTTTCATTTCAAATTAAAGCACATCCCTAATTTTTGGATAGCTTGTCCTTGTCAACTAGACCTTGCATGTCATGGTGAGATTATATGCTCAGGTCTGGTGCTGGAAAATATATGTATGCCTGCCACTTCAGCAGCAGTCGCAACCGCTGCCAGTCTTTGAGCAGCACGGAGGGTTCACCTCAAAAGAGACACCCTTCCAGCCCTCAGGAGGATGAGGATTCCTACAGATTCCTAAGCATGCCTTCTATGAAGAAGAGAGTATTTTAAAGATGGAATAAGGTTAAATAAATTGCAAAAGGAAACTAATGTAATTTTTCAAGCCAAATTGCACCTTTCGTCTATAAAAGAGTAGTAGTTGTTATGCTAGAGTTATGCAACTTTATTGTTTCCTAATGGATTCTGTGAATGATTCTGTGCCATTTAGCTTTAACTTGTTCTATCTTTTATAATGTTATAGGCAATGCCTTCCCTTTCATGCACTTTATCTTCTACAACAACATTTTTCATAATTGCCATTTTCATTTTTTTTTTGTTGAGATACTTTAATTGTTTCTCAATTTTCATGGTAAAGAATGTTTAGATGGCAGTGATAGATGTTATGTCTATTTTGTATACGTTCCTGTATACCTCCTGGGGAAAAAAAATCCTCTAATATTCTCCAGAGAATCCTGTTCCTGGCTACAGTTAATATTCTGTTACTGTTCTTTAGCAAGAATATTAATCATTGCATTCTCATCTTGCTATTGTTATTCCTTCTTTATCTCTTCAAAAATAAGTCAAATATAAAGAAATTATGTGGTATCGATAAAATATGCAATGGATACATTTTTACCCATAATTCATAGTCTCAGTCCTTACCTTGTCAGTCTCCCAAAATAAGCAAGCATCAGTTAAAGTACTTAGATAATAATGGCTTCTAAGACCTTGGTACAGAGGGAAGAAACAATACTGTAAACTGTGAGAAGATATGTCCCAAAAGACTGTAACCCTGAGAAAAAAAATTTGAGCCTAATAAAAATCTTGCTCTAAAGGGGATTGAATCGAATAACCTATGCCATCATTCTTCCCGGTAAAAGCATACTGTTACGTAAAAGAAAGGCAAGCAAAGTAATTAAAAAAATTTAACTGAATCCAAATGGGATATCCTTTAATAATTTTGAGGAAAGCCCAGCAGGGCTTTCAGTTTTGAATTAGAATTAGACAATATAAAAGTAGAAAAACTTAGATCACCTAAGAACGCTGCAATATACAGCATGTGAAGATCTATTGTTTACACAGCCATGGTATCAAAATTTTGCAAGATCAGTCCAGTCAATGGAACAGTGAGCCATTTCCAGATAGCTGCAGTTAGGCATCTTTCTGCCAACAAGAGCTTTTTTTCATCATTTCCTAACTACTTTATCTTATCATATTTCAGAAAATTCTTTTGAAGGTACTCCAGGTCATACTGATGTAGCATTTTCTGTCTTTTTCTTTCCATTACCAAGGACCTTCCCTAATTTATTATTAACTATTTACAGTCTTTATAGCTTTACAGGTTCTTCATTTTATCTATGTCTTTCTCATTTCCTCTCAATTTTCATAATATCTTCAGTATTTATACAATGGCTTTAGACATTGGGAGACGCAAAAATCATAAGATTTTATATGAATACCTGTGAGTTTAGACATGTAACAGCATATAGAGATCAATATTCATAAGCCATTTAGACATCTAAATGGTATAGCTGACTATATTTAGCCCTTAGCCAGATTAAAAAAGGGGGCATTTTGAGGGTTTTCCAGGGAGGTGCTGATATATCCAGCTTACCTAACCAAATATTGGATATATCTGGCTAGCAGGGTTATATATCAAATAGCAATATGGCGTTTTTGCATGCGTTAATCACCTTTAACGCATGCGAAAACGCCTTTTTAATGCATGCGATAGCACCATAACATATGATGCGATGCAAATCAGAAAAAGAGGAGGAGTTATGGGTTCACCGTTTTGTGAAGCCCTATCGCACGGCTTTGCGATGCAAATCAGAAAAAGAGGAGGAGTTATGGGTTCACTGTTTTGTGAAGCCCTATCGCACGGCTTTAACTACAACTATTTCAGTAGCGTTAAGCCATGTGATAGGTTGTGTTAAGGCTTTATCGCATGTTGCAATGTGTTCTCAAATGCCAGTTTTAGTTTTGGAAAGAGAGAGAGAGAGACTAGCCATAATAGCTTGATGAACTCTCTACCTGGGTAACATCAAGCTAGGTTGGGAGATCATTGCATAAATCTCAACTTTGAGTGAGTTTCCTCACGCTGAAGTTCATCAAATCTTTACAAGAGAGCTGTTCGTATGTCTCACTTTGAATGTCAAAGTGGCCCTAACCCCTACACTAATACCTAAATCTCACCTCGAGTAACTAGGTGGGCCTCCCATAGAGATATAAATACCAATCTAGTGTGCGTGCATCATGGTTAGTTTCTCTCTCTCTCTCTCTCTCTCTCTCACTCACACACGCACGCACTAGGGACGTGCTAGTGTCCCTAGCACCTCTTCTTACTGCTGGGCCTAATTTGAATGCACAGGAGAGTGGCCTGTGCATGCGCCGGGAGAGCGGGTGTTATCCCGCAGACTTTACTGTATCGGCCCGATAGTAAACATGGTCCCCCTAGTGGTTGTATGTAGTTCTGGCACTTATCTCAAAGTGCAAAAAAGTTATGCAATTTGCAGTAACTTAGTCTTCATATTAGGTGCTACAACCCAAGAAAGAGATCTAGGTGTCATAGTGGATAACACATTAAAATCGTCGGTTCAGTGTGCTGCGGCAGTCAAAAAAGCAAACAGAATGTTGGAAATTATTAGAAAGGGAATGGTGAATAAAACGGAAAATGTCATAATGCCTCTGTATCGCTCCATGGTGAGACCGCATCATGAATACTGTGTACAATTCTGGTCGCCGCATCTCAAAAAAGATATAATTGCAATGGAGAAAGTACAGAGAAGGGCTACCAAAATGATAAGGGGAATGGAACAACTCCCCTATGAGGAAAGACTAAAGAGGTTAGGACTTTTCAGCTTGGAGAAGAGACGACTGAGGGGGATATGATAGAGGTATTTAAAATCATGAGAGGTCTAGAACAGGTAGATGTGAATCGGTTATTTACTCTTTCGGGTAATAGAAAGACTAGGGGACACTCCATGAAGTTAGCATGTGGCACATTTAAAACTAATCGGAGAAAGTTCTTTTTTACTCAACGCACAATTAAACTCTGGAATTTGTTGCGAGAGGATGTGGTTAGTGCAGTTAGTATAGCTGTGTTTAAAAAAGGATTCGATAAGTTCTTGGAGGAGAAGTCCATTACCTGCTATTAAGTTCACTTAGAGAATAGCCACTGCCATTAGCAATGGTTACATGGAATAGACTTCGTTTTTGGGTACTTGCCAGGTTCTTATGGCCTGGATTGGCCACTGTTGGAAACAGGATGCTGGGCTTGATGGACTCTTGGTCTGACCCAGTATGGCATTTTCTTATGTTCTTATGTTCACATAGGTATTAGCATAAACTGCCTATTACCATAAAACACACCCCTTTTTCTATCGCTTGCGATATTTAGTACATTTTGATAAATCCAGGCCTAGGTTAGCTGGATAACTTTAGACTTGCTTCAGAGCAGGTCCTAAGTTATGCAGCCTTGTGTGGTCAGATAACATGCTACTTAGCTGCATATCTTTAAAAGTGTAAACTTCAATGGTAGCTTACGCTTCCAGCGCTGCCTCTATCAGAACAGAGCTGGAGGTGCCAGAAGCTAGGCAGAGGGTCCCTTGCTCCCGGTTATGGGATCTGTAGATGGGATAAGGGGGGGGGGGGGGGGGGGGGGGGGGGGTGGCAGGTGTCCTGATTCATCCTTGTGCCAGGAGGGAAGTGGGGAGGCACCCAGTTTGTATATTTATGTAATAATTGGGACAGATTTAATGCTGGCACAACTTTAGGGGTAGATTTTCAAACCGCGCGATTTGGCCTACTTTTGCTGGCGCATCAGGCGCAAACAAAAGTACGCTGGATTTTAGTAGATACGCGCGGAGCCGCGCTTATCCGCTAAAATCCAGGATCGGCGCACGCAAGGCTATGGATTCTGTATAGCCGGCGCGCGCCGAGCCGCGCAGCCAACCTCCGTTCCCTCCGAGGCCGCTCTGAAATTGGAGCGGCCTCGGAGGGAACTTTCTTTTGCCCTCCCCTCACCTTCCCCTCCCTTCCCCTACCTAACCCACCCGCCCGGCCCTGTCTAAACCCCATCCTTACCTTTGTTGGGGGATTTACGCCTCCCGGAGGGAGAAGTAAATCCCCCAACAAAGGGGGTCCGGAGGGCGCGGCCATGCCCCCGGGCCCGCCCCCAGAACTCTCCCGACACGCCCCGAAAACACCGTGCGGTTCGGGCCCGCCCCCGACACGCCCCCCTCAGAAAACCCCGGGACTTACGCGAGTCCCGGGGCTCTGCGCGCGCCGGTAGGCCTATGGAAAATAGGCTCACCGGCGCGCAGGGCCCTGCTCGCCTAAATCCGCCCGGATTTGGGCAGATTTAGGCGAGCAGGGCTCTTAAAATCCGCCCCTTAGTGTTTTAAAAGTGGTGTATATGTGTTTAGAAGGGTAGGCTGGGGTGGGTTAGAAGAATAAGATTTAGATGGAGGAGGAGAGGGATTCTGATACATAATTTTACATGACGACAGTCATACTTAGCCACATATCATTTAAAGATATATTCAAATATAGCCATTTATGTTTTTAGGTTATCCAGCTACATATGTTCAGCAGGATGTTAATCCTGCTGAATATATGGGACAAGCTATCTGACTAATTTTAGCTGGATAACTTGTCTACTAACTGCCCTACTGCTTATTGGTCTCCTTGAAACACAGAAACATGACAGCAGAAAAAGAACGTATGGCCCATATGTCCAATTAAGTTTAGCGTTATAATTCTCAGCTCTTTCCTAGAGATCCCCTGTATGTATCCCATGATTTCTTGAATTCAGACACTGCTTTTTTTTCTCCACCACTCCACTGAGAGGCTATTCTACATATCCACCACCCTCTCTATAAAGAAAGATTTCCTAAGATTATTCCTGAGTCTACCCCCTTTCAGCCTCATCTTCTGACCCACAATCTGATCATTGCCTCCTCCTCTCTGTATGGAAACAATTATGCATGTATATGAAGAATTTATATATTTCCTGCAAAAATGGACAGAGTTAAGTCAGAAAAGCAAAATTATAAAAGAAAATTGCATAACCAATTTTCTACACATAATTTCCAGCATAAACTTTGCATCCACACTGTGGCAACAGTGGGGTTTTCAAATGGGCTTCTAGTTCTGTGAATACAAGATACCCATGAAATTGCAAGTCCCACAGTGAGAACATGCCATACTGGGTCAGACCAAGGGGCCACAAAGCCCAGCATCCTGTTTCCAACAGTGACCAATCCATGTCATAAGAACCTGGCAAATACCCCAAAACTAAGTCTATTCCATGTTACCATTGCTAGTAATAGCAGTGGCTATTTTCTAAGTTAACTTAATTAATAGCAGGTAATGGACTTCTCCTCCAAGAACGTATCCAATCCTTTTTTAAACACAGCTATACTAACTGCACTAACCACATCCTCTGGCAACAAATTCCAGAGTTTAATTGTGCGTTGAGTGAAAAAGAACTTTCTCTGATTAGTTTTAAATGTGCCACATGCTAACTTCATAGAGTGCCCCCTAGTCTTTCTATTATCTGAAAGAGTAAATAACCGATTCACATCTACCCATTCTAGATCTCTCATGATTTTAAACACCTCTATCATATCCCCCCTAAGCCATCTCTTCTCCAAGCTGAATAGTCTTTCCTCATAGGGGAGCTGTTCCAATCCCCTTATCATTTTGGTAGCCCTTCTCTGTACCTTCTCCATCGCAATTATATCTTTTTTGAGATTTGGCGACCTGAATTGTACACAGAATTCAAGGTGCGGTCTCACCATGGAGCGATACAGAGGCATTATGACATTTTCCGTTTTATTCATCATTCCCTTTCTAATAATTCCCAACATTTTGTTTGCTTTTTTGACTGCCGCAGCACACTGAACCGATGATTTCAATGTGTTATCCACTATAACGCCTAGATCTCTTTCTTGGGTTGCAGCACCTAATATGGAACCTAACATTGTGTAATTATAGCATGGGTTATTTTTCCCTATATGCATCACCTTGCACTTATCCACATTAAATTTCATCTGCCATTTTGTTGCCCAATTTTCCAGTCTCACAAGGTCTTCCTGCAATTTATCACAATCTGCATGTGATTTAACTACTCTGAACAATTTTGTACATCTGCAAATCTGATTACCTCACTCGTCATATTTCTTTCCAGATTATTTCTAAATATATTGAAAAGTAAGGGTCCCAATACAGATCCCTGAGGCACTCCACTGCCCACTCCCTTCCACTGAGAAAATTGTCCATTTAATCCTATTCTTTGTTTCCTGTCTTTTAGCCAGTTTGTAATCCATGAAAGGACATCGCCACCTATCCCATGACTTTTTATTTTTCCTAGAAGCCTCTCATGAGGCTTCTTGATGTTCATACAGATGGTTCTAATTTCAAAACAGTTTTGCCAGTGACTCGACAGATTCTATTCACTAGGGATGTGAATTGGGCTTCGGACGATTGAATATATCGGACAACATTTTCAAAATCGTCAGAAATCAGGGGCTCCCCCAAAATGATAGGAAAACCCCACGATATTGATCGTGGAGGTTCTCTTATCATTTTGCCAACATCACTTCAAGGCTTGTCGACGGACATAATACTGCAAGATAAGTACATTTTCCGGGTATAGCTTTTAGCATTGGTGCTACCCGATTTTGAAGTACGTATAGACTTAAAGTGCATACGGGCAGCTTCTCACAGTGAAGTGCCCTTTACAAATAGCCCATAGAGACCAATGATTAAAAGAAAACCTTGTGCCATTAAAAGCTTGCATTAGCTTAGCCTTCGGGCATCCAGATATGAGGTCTCTCTGAGCTTCACAACCCACTCCCCATGTGTCTCAGGATTTATATATTGTAGTTTCCATTTTGAATACTGGCAGCCGACGGTCCAAGTGCAGTAGGTCGCTCCTGGACCCCCGCTGGACTTTTGGCAAGTCTTGTGGGGGTCAGGAGGGTCCTCCAAGACTTGCCAAAAGCCCCTGGTGGTCCAGCGGGGGTCCGGGAGCGATCTCCTGCACTTGGCCATCGGCTGCCAGTAAACAAAATGTGCCAATAGCCTTTTCCCTTACTATGTCACAGGGGCTACCGGTGTCATTGGTCAGCCCCTGTCACATGGTAGGAGCACAAGATGGCACCGGCCATCCAGTGCTCCTACCATGTGACAGGGTCCGGCCAATGGCACGGATACCCTGTCACATGGAAAGGGCAAAGGGCCATTGATGCCATTTTGATTAGTAGCAGCCGACGGCCCGGGAGCAGGAGATCACTCCAGGGTCCCACACTGGACCACCAGGTACCTTTAAAAAGATTTTTGGGGGGTCGGGAGGGTGGGGGAAGCTAAGGTATTAGTTTTAAAGGGTCGGGGTGGGTTTTTTGTTTATTGGCTCGGGCGCAGCCGATAAACAAAACCGCGATCGGGCCAGATGAAAAAAAAAACACATGTGAATCGGAACCGGAATCCGAACCGATTCCGGGTCACATCTCTACTATTCACCTCAATTGAAGTCTTAGAAAAAATCACAGCCAACCAGAATTTGCCAAGTTGGGAGAATAAAAATATATTGTCTCTTATATTTAAAAAGACTGTTGAGAGCCCCAAACATCTGGGTTTTAGTCTAGCCATTTTCCAGCACATCTGTCTATCTATCTTTTATTTATTTGTTTGTTTGTTTATTTTATTTACCTTTTTATTTTACATTCTTTTATACCAACATTCCAGAGCTCACAACACTGTACAACAAATTAATAAAATCAATTAAACACAGATGTTAGTACCTTTAGATTCTTCCCTGTAGAAAAGGAAAGGACTCCACTTCTTAGATAAAACTGCCTTCATGCCTCAGGCTCCTCCTAAGTGAAAGCTGCCTCTTACAAACATAATAGGAAAATCTGATTCCCTGGTATCAAGTGCACTCAGTTCTTGGTGGAAAACAAAGTCTTTGACTCCAAAAATGGGGAAAAATTAGCAAAAGACAGGAAGGGTGGAATAAACTTCCTTGCTTTAAAAATGAGAAGATAGTTACTGAGAGAAAAACAACTGAAGGTCTGTCTTCTGAAGGAGTGATAGCACACTGCCAGAGTCTTCCCTACCCCTTGATCTAACCTTACACACTGACGCATCAATCATTTATGAAGGGGTATGAAACCTCTCACAGGGAAAACTCTAAAGCACCTGGAACAAAAAGAGTAAAATCAAGTTGAAATGTCAGATTATTCAACTGGCTTCAATTTGCTTTTCTCTTCATTAAGTCAAAACATATTAACAGAGAGCTCGTCCCTAACCAAAAGACAAGCTAAAATCTACAAGGATTGATGGTGCTTGAAGATGATAAACAGCTAGGACACAACATCTGCAGCCACATGGGGGAGTAAAGCGCAAACCTCTCTTCACTACATTCTGCGCTGAACCTCCCCACTTAAATGGTATACTCCATTTTGGTAAGGGAAAGCAGAGATTCCTTACAATAACTATGGGGAATGGAAAGTGTGCTTCTCTTCGTTTGGTAGTATTAATATTTTAATGACATGTTTACAATATTTTGTTTATGTATAATTATTGTCTTATGTCATATCATCAATATAAAAGAAATTTTGTTACTGCATTTTGCATGCATGACTGATTTTATTCTTTGCGTTGTGACTCTATATGCATGATGCAGTTTTATAAATGGCATATTTTTTTCATGTGTGCTGATTGCCTTAAGGACAATGATAAGTGTTTTATTAACAATGCTGAACTTTCAATTATAAAATTGTCCACTGGAAAAATGATTGCTTTATTGTCAAGGATGAAATGCTATGTAGCCAAAACTGATCTGCCAGTTGCTGTAGGTTAGCTTGTTTTTGATGGAACCAATGTTTATCTACAACAATTGCAAGAAAAGTGATTTTAATTGCATTAGTAAAAATTAAAACATATAGGGGCGGATTTTCAGAGCCCTGCTCGCGTAAATCCGCCCGGATTTACGCGAGCAGGGCCCTGCGCGCCGGTGCGCCTATTTTACATAGGCCCACCGGCGCGCGCAGAGCCCCGGGACTCGCGTAAGTCCCGGGGTTCTCCGAGGGGGGTGTGTCGGGGGCGTGTCGGGGGGCGGTCCCTGTCGGCGCACCGTTTTGGGGGCATGTCGGCAGCGTTTTGGGGGCGGGTATGGGGGGCGTGGCTACAGCCCTGGGCGGTCCGGGGGCGTGGCCGCGCCCTCCGTACCCGCCCCCAGGTCGCGGCCCGGCGCGGAGGAGGCCTGCTGGCGCGCGGGGATTTACGCCTCCCTCTGGGAGGCGTAAATCCCCGCGTGCCAGCAGGCGTATCTACTAAAATCCAGCTTACTTTTTTTTGCGCCTGGAGCGCAAACAAAAGTAAGCTATTCGCGGAGTTTTGAAGATCCGCCCCATATTTTTCAAGCAGGGTATTTTTAATACTACAAAGTTATTTAAGATGACTGGTACATGATTATAATTTGTGTTATCCATCCAGCCTTGCTCTTGTGGCAGACACACATACAATATAAGACCAGTTTTACTGCACAAAGGGGCCAATGCAAAAAGGTTGCACTGAAAGTGGGCGCTGAGTGTTCAGCGCCCGCTTTCCTAACGTGCCCCCAGGCACCTCTCCTGGGGGCGTGATACAATATTTAAATTAGGGCTTGCACTGTCAAGGAGGTGCTAGGGGTGATTGTGCTCCCCTAGCAACTCGTTGACAGCGTGCATCCGAGAGAGGTCCGCTGTCGGTGGCTGTCTGCCGGTTAAGAAAACGGACGCTGAATTTATCAGAATCCGTTTCCCTAACCAGCACACAAGCACAGCGTCCATTCTCCCAACCTGACTACTAGCACCAGAGTGTATAAATCAATATTAAAGTGTCAGGCACTTAATATTAATTTATTCACTCCTTCACTTATTGCCGATTGGTCCCTTCACTGTCACATGTCAGTAAAAGGACCGATCCCCTTTCAGAAGACAGGGGTTAATTTCTGATCACTAACATGTTTGTCCTAGATGCACTATTTTTTTTTTTTTGCATTGGGAATGAATAACTAATAGCCTCATTCACACACATTTGCTAGTGATGAGCACTATTAATTTCACTCCTAGTTGGATGCACGCTGTAGAGGCTCTAATCCCCTTATTGCATAGTTAGCACCTGTACAACCCATGTCCAACTGCGGGTTATACATTGCACTCAGCTGAGCGCACTGTATTGCATCGGCCTCAAAAGTGGTCTAATGAATGTCATGGCATTGTTGCTTAAGAGAAAATAAGACTTGAGCACATTTTGCTCCATTTGTTGATTGATTTAAAATATTAATAACAGAGAGACCAATATTTAAAACTCTTTAGCTGGATAACTCACGTTATCTGGCTAAGTGCTAAATTATGAATATTTTCCATATGTAGCCAGCTAACTTTTAGCCAGATAATTCATTATCCAGCTAAGATTTGGTCAAATAAATAATGAGTATGTTGTAGCATTAGGAGAATAACTTATCCAAGCAACTCTGATGTTTGGAGAGACTAATACGTTTTTTGGCTATTTCTAACCATGGCAGAGAGCAGATCTAAAGTTATCTGTGAACAAATTATCCCTTCTCAGTCATTAAAAATTGTTCTGTTGACCTAGATAACATCTGGATAAGGGCAAAGAACTCACACAAATGCTCAATTTGGGATGTTAGCTCTAAGTATTGTCAAGAAGTTAAAAACACATACGGAGATGTCAGTCATCAATTTGAGGACTAATGACTAAATCGATGGGAGGAGGAATAGCCTAGTGGTTAGAGCAGTGGACTATGAACCAGGAGACCACGGTTCAAGTCCTGCTGTCGCTCCTTGTGACCTTGGGTAAGTCACTTTACCCTACATTGCCTCAGGTACAAAAACTTAGATTGTAAGCCCTCTGGGGATAGAGAAATACCTACAGTACCTGAATGTAAACCGGTGTGATATCTCAATTGAGATGAATGTCGGTATATAAAAATAATAAATAAATAAATAAATTATTCAGGATTAAAAATCTCACCTTACCAGTACACCTTCAAGGTTGCAAATAGTACAAAATGCAGGCCAGTCATTACCAGTGTTTGCAAATAAAATGCCTGCCAGCCAAACATCTCCACCCCCCCCCCCCCCCCCCCCCCCCCCCCGCAAATCCTTCCAGATATTTAAAAAAGTGAAAAATCTTAGCTGTTAGTTCATCTTCCACCTTCCCCTGCCCCTATCCTAGTCCAGAATTTTTTCTAAAGATGCCCCTCCCCTTCTTCTCCCTTTCATCTCTCTCCACCCCTCCAACTCAAACCAAACCCACCCACATTCCTGGTAATTTCAGAATCAATTTGATGCACCAATGTGATCATGTATGCGCATAAAAACACATTGTACCTATGCAAGTATAAGTAAAACAAAATTAATACAATATTTCCTATCCACATCCATATAACAAAGACATGATATCTGAAGGAAGGAAAATCTATATAAATAGACAGGTCAAAGGCAAACTAAGCCTAACACAATACAAGCTCTTCCACACAGAAACCCACTCTCAAGAAGAAACAAAAAGACACAAGGAAGGGTAATACAAATGAAAACAAGCTGTACAAAAATACAGCTCGTCACAGGATCTCTCTTCTCACTTTAGAACAATACCACCAATCCTTTGCTCAATTACTGCCTTTCTCCTTCCTCACAGAACTGAGTCCAAAGGTACATGGAAAGCAGAGTTTTATGTGTTTCTGCTTGGGTGGGGACCTAGGAACAGGGTGTATAATTACATAGATGTGAGCAATAGTGCAGGCACTGGAGGGCAAGAAGAGGATGTTCTCCATGCATTAAGGATCTTCCAGACAGATTTCTTCCAATCGTACATACATTATGGCATTGAAGTGATTACTGCATAAAATGAGCTTTTTAAGTTCAGCTTTGTATAGCTGAACTATACAAGTAATTAGGTCTAAATGTGGTGACTGTCCACATATTTTCTTAATTTCTTGACAATGGAGTTGACACCCCGCAGTGAGCATGCTGACTGATTTCTCTGCCCTTCAGCCCGGATTGTGTTACACTGCTACCATAACCCAAGCTTGGCACTTCTACCACTATGTGATATACCCTGGAAGTCTATGCTACTAGCATTGCTATTGACAGCAATGCTAGTAGTGATCCCATAGCAATGGTAGAAATACTGGGCCTGGGTCATGGAGTTGATGATTGAACCACTTGGTCCACAATTTCTTTTTTTTTTTTTTTTGCAATATCCTTTTACTGGCTATAGTTTTTAAAATATAGCTGGTTTACGCCAAAGTTAATCAGCCATACAAGGGCAGATAACTTTAAACTTTCTTTCAGGCATGTCTAGAGATAGTCAAATATCTTATTTGGCTAATTCCAAATATTGGAGTTAGCCAAATAAGTTATTGCTAATTCGCTCTTACCTGGGAGTGCCCTCAACATGCAACTTACTTATTCAGCTAAATCTTAGCTGGATAATGACTCAGCAGGCTAAAAGATAAATGGATAAGTATGGAAAATATTCAAAACACCATTTAGTAGGATAACTTGTGAGTTATCCAGCTAAGTGGCTTTGAATATTGGCCTCATTATTTTTGAGTTGTAAGTTAATATCTATAACATATTATAGATATAAACTTACAACTAAAAAATAGTCATATAAAGCAAATGCATTCATGAAAAGCAATAAATACGTTATCAAAAAATTACTACATTATGCAAAGATTTATTTTCACTTTTCAGACATTAAAAACTGCTCTGACATGAGCAACATCTGGAAAAGGGCAGAGAAATCAGTCAGCATGCTCACTGTGGGGTGTCAACTCTATTGTCAAGAAATTATGAAAATATATGGACAGTCAGCATATTTAGACCTAATTAATACTTGTATAGTTCAGCTATGCAACGCTGAACTTAAAAAGCTCACCTTATGCAGTAATCAAGCATCGAAAACACAGCCGTAAACTGGTTTAAATCCTTCCTCCAGAACAGATATTACAGAGTCAAGATCAACAGCAAAGAATATTTTCCATTCAGTTCAACCCTCGGAGTCCCTCAAGGCTCGTCGTTATCACCAACATTATTTAACATCTATCTACTCCCGCTTTGTAAACTCCTCTCCGAGCTTAAATTAACACATTACGTATATGCAGACGACGTCCAAATCCTCCTACCCATAATAGATTCTCTGGACAGTACTTTACGTCATTGGAACACCTATCTATGCTCCATTAATAACCTCCTTTCAAATCTTAACCTGATTCTCAACACAAACAAGACCGAATTCCTCTTAATCACACAGGATGGTAACTTTTCTCTAAACAACCTACCCCCTACAACGCTCCCAACCATCTCTCCCAAAGTCAGAAACCTAGGGGTAGTCATGGACATTCAATTGAGCTTCACAGGCTTCATTAACAACACAATAAAGGAGTGCTACTTCAAACTTCAAGTATTAAAAAGACTAAGACCCCTCCTTCATTTTCAAGATTTCAGGTCTGTCTTACAAGCGATCATTTTTTCAAAAATCGATTACTGCAATGCTCTTCTTCAAGGCCTTCAGACAATTCTATTAAACTTCTCCAGTTGCTTCAGAATGCAACTGCAAGGATACTAACAAAGTCTAACAAAAGGGACCACAACACCAATCCTTAAGAAGCTCCATTGGCTCCCAGTCAAATTCAGAATCCTCCACAAGCTTTTAGTAATCACCCACAAAGCCATTCTTAACATCTCTCCGCTGGACCTATCAACCCCCCTGCAACTTCATACTTCAACCCGTCCTCTGAGATTAGCGCAAAGAGGGACTCTTAGAACACCTACATTCAAAACCTCCTTTAGTAAAAGAGCCTTTTCCACCGCAGGCCCCAAACAGTGGAACCTGCTCCCACCGGACCTTAGGCTGGAACAATGCCCAATTACATTCAAGAAGAGACTTAAGGCGCTACTATTCAGACAAGCCTTCCCATAACACTCGTCCTTGCCTCATCCTCCATGGACCTTCTCTTCCTAAGCTCAGATGCCTAAGCACTTTTTCTTCCGCTGCCTAAGCTATTTAATATATGTATATTAGTTTCATTAAATCTATGGTAACCCTCCGCTACCTCCCCCCCCCCCCACACACTTTCCAACCCCCCTTCCAACCCCTCATTCCTACCCCCTCCCTCGGAATACCTTGTTACCCCAAAAAGCCAACTCTTATCAGTTCTTACCAGTTTTGACACGTTACTCCCCATGCTTAAGCTGTATCCAAGTTTTTCTCTCCCCCTGTTCTATGTAAGACAACTTTGTCACTGTTTTATGGTTGCAATGTAAACCGGAGTGATAATTAACTCTGTTATTTGAACTTCGGTATAGAAAAGTTAGAAATAAATAAATTAAATAATGTATGTAGGTATAGAAGAAATCTGGATGATCCTTAATGCATGGAGAACATTCTCTTCTTGCCCTCATGCATGCACTACTGCTCACATGTGTGTAATTATACATCCTGTTACTAGGTCCCCACCCTAGCAGAAACACATAAAACTCTGCTTTCCATGTACTTTTGGACTCAGTTCTGTGAGGAAGGAGGAAGGCAGTAATTGAGCAAAAGATTGGTGGTATTGTTCTAAAGTGAGAAGAGAGATCCTGAGTGACGAGCTGTATTTTTGAGAATAACAAAGTAGCCAGGCTCTAAAACAAAAAAAAAATGGAGCGTCATAAATGGTGAGAGCCTTTTCCTCTTCTATCAAGCATATGCAAAGATTATATGGAGTTAGATAATACTTTCTACTGTATGGAGTTCATTATCAATTGATTTCTGAGAAGAATCTGTTGAGTCCCCTCATCCAGCAAGGGTGGTGGGGTGGTCAGAGAGGATCAAGATCAGGGTTAATTTTAAATGGAATGCAATTTCTGATAACAATTTTTGTGAAGAACAGATCAGATGAGGAATATCTCAGCCACTTTTTCTTGAGTCACCCAAGGATGTTCTCCATGCATTAAGGATCTTCCAGACAGATTTCTTCCATACGTACACATTACAGAAATTATATGGTAACATAGTAGATGATGGCAGAAGGAGACCAACTGATTCATCCATTCTGCCCAGTTATTTCTGTCCATACAACCAAGTATCTATCCCAGTTTTCAACCTCTTATATGACAGAATTATTTACTTGTGTATGTGAAATAGGGGAGAAAAGGGGAACTGGACAACCAACACTGGCCCCAACTTTTATGGCCTAGGGTACTGATAAGGGAAAAAGCACAGGACAGCTTCTTTGGCCAAGTCCAAAAGCAAAACAATTCAAGCAGCATTGTCTGAATTTTCAAAAAGGGTCCTCACCCAGTAAAAATGTGCTACCTGTAATCTTTTATGAGTTTGAGAGTTGCTTAGGTTTGATTGTAAATATTGCTCCCCTTATCATAAGGCTGGGAGTAACTGCACAGACTACCTTTAAGAGAAGCATGGAGGTAACCTGCACATCACAGCAGATAATAACATAAGCTTGCTGGGCTGATAGGATTGTCCATTTGATCTTTTTCTGCCATCATTACTATGTTACTATGTTATTCAAAGCCATTTTTAATCTTCCTCCACTGGGATAGGAGGTGATGTCCTTTCGTGGATTACAAACTGGTTAAAAGACAGGAAACAGAGAGTAGGGTTAAATGGTTGTTATGGTTATTGATGGTTGGGTGGATCCTTGGACTCTGTGGCAGCTGACCATGCCCACGGGGGGCAGTCCCGTGAGGGACCACGGTGTCGGGCTAGACTCTGGACACACAAACACAGATTGAATCTTTATTTAAACAGTTTTGGAAACCACCAGAGGTGGCAGTAGTGAGTAGTAGATGTTGAGCCCAGCTGGATGAGTATCCCACAGGACGCTGGAACAGCGAATCCTCTGCTTGGCTGTGTTGTAGTGGAAAGAGACTGAGAGTTATGAGTACACAGTGAGAAATATACAGAGTCCTAGGTAGAATAGGAGAAGCTCTGAGACAGGGAGAACAGGCCCTCGAGGAGCGAGTACCTGATCCCTTAGAGTAGAGAGACTCAGTGGTATTGTACTCACACAGCGATTCCTCTAGATGAGAGGTCTGGCACTGGAACAGACGGCAGGCCCTCAAGGAGTGAGTACCTGGTTCCAGAGAAGCAGTACTGTGGAATAGATGGTAGTCGCACTCACAGATGGAAACTGTTAGTGAAGTCTTCCAAGTAGAAAGGGTTGTAGATGCAGGCAGCGACTCAGGGAACATGGGTCCTCGAGGAGTGAGTACCGGTTTCCTGGTAGCACCTGAAAGAAGCACAAGAGGCCCCCGAGGAGCGGGTACCCCATTAGCAATGAGAGTTCCAGAACGCTGAAGTGACAGAGTAGCTTTGTTACGGAGAGCAAATCCCATCCGTAGTATTCTGAGGAGGAAGTCCGAGAAGAGTCTATTCTGATCCGTTGCTAACTCGATTAGCTAGCAAAGGTTGTAGGCTTAAATATCCGGGCAGCGTGACGTCATCTCATGGATACGCCACTGAGGTTCGCGCCAACGAGGAAATAAAGATGAGGGCGGCATGTGCGCGTGCGCCCTATGGTACCTTGGAGGAGCATGGTGGGAAGCAGCACCAAAACTGGTCCGGGGATGCCGGAGAGGTTGGCAGACAGACACGGCAGCAGCCAGTAGTCCGAGATGAGCAGGAGGAGCCGCAAGAAGAGTGAGATAGGCAGGGCAAAGCAGTTGTAGACCAACGGTCACAACAATGTTCAATTTCATCAGTGGAAAAGGGTAAACAGTGGAGTGCCTCAGGGATCTGTACTTGGACCGGTGCTATTCAATACATATAAAAATGATCTGGAAAGGAATACGACGAATGAGGTTACCAAATTTGCAGATGATACAAAATTATTCAGAGTAGTTAAATCGCAAGCGGATTGTGATACATTACAGGAGGACCTCACAAGACTGGAAGATTGGGCATCCAAATGACAGATAAAATTTAATGTGGACAAGTGCAAGGTGTTGCATATAGGGAAAAATAACCCTTGCTGTAGTTACACGATGTTAGGTTAACATATTAGGAGCTATCACCCAGGAAAAAGATCTAGGCATCATAGTGGATAATACTTTAAAATTGTCGGCTCAGTGTGCCTCAGCAGGCAAAAAAGCAAACAGAATGTTAGGAATTATTAGGAAGGGAATGGTTAATAAAATGGAAAATGTCATAATGCCTCTATAGCGCTCCATGGTGAGACCGGTCGCCGCATCTCAAAAAAGATATAGTTGCGATGGAGAAGGTACAGAGAAGGGCAACCAAAATGATAAAGGGGATGGAACAGCTTCCCTGTGAGGAAAGGCTGAAGAGGTTGGGGCTGTTCAGCTTGGAGAAGAGATGGCTGAGGGGGGATATGATAGATTATGAGAGGTCTTGAACGAGTAGATGTGAATCGGTTATTTACACTTTCAAATAATAGAAGGACTAGGGGGCATTCCATGAAGTTAGCAAGAAGCACATTTAAGACTAATCGGAGAAAATTCTTTTTCACTCAACGCACATAAAGCTCTGGAATTTGTTGCCAGAGGATGTGGTTAGTGCAGTTAGTGTAGTGGGTTCAAAAAAGATTTGGATAAGTTCTTGGAGGAGAAGACCATTAATGGCTTTTAATCAAGTTTACTTAGGGAAAAGCCACTGCTATTAATTGCATCAGAAGCATGGGATATTCTTAGTGTTTGGGTACTTGCCAGGTTCGGCCTCTGTTGGAAACAGAATGCTGGGCTTGATGGACCCTTGGTCTGACCCTGCATGGCAATTTCTTATGTTCTTATGTATTCTATCCTCCTGGTTAACCCATTTTAGTTTCACAACCAGAACATTTTTTCCAAATAATTTCTAGGGGTGAGTAGGTTAAAAAAAATTGTATCATGTCGTTTGAGGAAACATTTCCACTTCATTTAGGTTTTTTCCAAATTTCTTAGTTCTTTTTGTTTCGGAAATAATGTGTACTCTTCAGGAATTAGTGCACACTAGTTTTTTCAAAGGAAAAGCACAAAATGTCATTTGTTTTTCTATCGTTTCAAATGCTTGCACATCCCTAATAATTTCCAATCACAATTGCTCAAGCATCTACTTCCCTAGGTCCCTTCCTCTCCGCCACCATCAACCCACCATACTAACCAGATCAATGCAAAGAACATTTGGCCTGTCAGCCATATCCAGAGATGGAAGCACTTGCATTTCTGCTGGGATTTCTACTTTTTACAGAACTTGTCGTCTGCTAGGCAATCCCAATTACTAATTAATTCTGTCATCACAGCCTAACATAGATGTAAGTGAGCACTTGTCTAGTTATTACTGTTCCTGCAGCTTATCAGACAGACCCACCTGCTAATTAATTCTTCACTTCTTTTGCAATTAAGGATCCTCTGTACTTCTCCCATATCTTCTTGAAGTCTGTTACAATGTTAGATTCCAGCAACCACTTCAGAGGTGGAAAGCAGAGAAGGGTATTTGTTCATTTCCATGAAAAAATACTTCCTGGTTCATGCAGCTCATCCAGTCCACCCATCTACTTCCTCATTTAGCTTTATAGAGCCTTTCTTTCTTTCAGAGATCTGTTGTTAAGTGTGTCCATTACCCACTCTTAAAGATATATTTCCTTAGATTATTCCTAATCCTACAACTTTTCACCTTCATTCCAGAGCTTCCTTTCTGTTGAAAGATGACTGCGCATTTGTTCTTTAGATTCATTCAAATTTTTCTATTATATTTCTCCTTTCCCACCTTTCCTTCAAGATACGCATACTTAGATCTTTAAGTCTGTCATTTGCCTTATGGTGAAGACTGTTGTCCATTTTAGTAACTTCCTTCTGGACCACTTCTATTCAGTTTATATCCTTTTGAAGGTGTAGTCTTAAGAAATTACTCCTGGGGAAATTCTGCACTACTGAGGAGCACAGAATTTGCACAGAATTCCCTTCCCTTGCAGAATTTACAGTTTTTGTACAGAATTTCTGAGAAAGGACCTGTGGGCCACAAGCAATGCCCATTCCACTCACAATGAAGATCAGACCCAAGGATCATCTGGCTGTGAGCAGTCCTGTCCCACTCACGGTGAAAATCAGCAGATCCAGCAGCAGAGAAGGCCCAGTGTGAAAGGCAAGAAAGCTTGTGGGCCTGTGTGAAACAGGAAGTGTGTGTTGCGGTACCAGTCGCGCTCCTCGCGACTGGCCGCTTACCTCATTCCGGCTCTGGTTCGGAGGAACAGCAAGGCCCGCGATTCCGCCGCTGCAGCCTAGCCCGCGGCGCTCCCACGAGGGAGACGCCGTCGGGAGATACAGGCCCCGCCTCTAGGGCTCGCGCGCAAGCAGAGGGAGTCCTTTTGAAGGGCCTCTGGCGTGAAGAGCCGGACCCGCCCCCAAAGTGACGTCAGACGCCGAGGGGTATTTAAACTCGGCGTCTGACTCCCTTCACTGCCTTGCAACGCGGTCGCTCTTTGAGTTTCTAGTTGCAGTTCCTGCCAGCCTGTCCCAGTGATCCAGTTCCTGCCTGCCTGCCTTCCTGTCCCAGTGATCCAGTACCTGACTTCCTGTCTGTCTGTCCCAGTGATCCAGATCCCTGCTCGTCGGTTCCTGCGTTCCTGATTCTGCCTGTCTTGACTCCGGTCCACCACACCGCCTCTGACTCCTACTGCCTGTCCTGACTCTGGTTTGTTTCTTCGCATCTGACTTCTGCTGCCTGTCCTGACCCCGGTCCGCCTCACCGTTTCTGACTTCTGCTGCCTGTCCTGACTCCGGTCCCCCTCTTCGCCTCTGTCTCCTGTGGCCTGTTCTGATCCTGGTCCGCTTCTGGTCTCCATCTACGCCAGCCATTCTCCTAAGTCCCAGTGGCCCGGGTCCATACGGGCTCCTCCTGGGGGGACCGCGGGCTTCCAGGGCGAAGCCACCTAAGTCCTAGCGACCCGGGCTCCAACACCTCCTCTGGGGGGGTCACAGGTTTCCAGGTGAAGACTCGGGTCCTGCAGTGTGTGTTTGCCTCCCGAATCTCCTTCTTCGTCGGTCGGCCCAAGGATCCACTTCCGGACCACAACAGTGTGCTTGTGAGGGTGCCTGTGAGTGTTAGCATGAGAGCGAGAGAAGACGCCTGTGTGAAGGAGTGTGTATATGAATGAGAGATTTGGATACTATATATGTGAGGGAGGGATTACGTTAATGTGAGTGTGTGACAGAGGGATCCTCTGTGTGTGTGTGTGTGTGTGTGTGTGTGTGTGTGTTTGTATGTGTATGTGAGAAAGAGAGGTAGCCTGTGTGAGGGTGTGTATGTGTGTATGAAAGAGGGAGAGAGAGGGAGCCTGTGTGATGATGTGTGTATGTGTATATGTATATGTGTGCAACAGAGCGAGAGTGCTAGCAAGAGGGGGTGTTTATATGCAGGAGAGAGGAGCCTGTGTGATGGGGTGTTTGTGTGTGTGTGTGTGTGTGAGAGAGAGAGAGAGGGAACTTGTGTGAAGGTGTGTGTGAGAAATAAGGACAGAGGGAGCCTGTGTGAGGGAGTATGTTTGTGAGAGTGGGCCACAGAGAATCTGTGTGAGGGTGTATATGCATGTGCGAGAGAGAGAGGGAGCTTGTGTGAGTGTATGTTTGTTTGTGTGCACTAGTGAGAGGGAGCCTGTGTGAGGGGATGTGTATGTGCAGGAGAGAGAAGGAGACTCTGTGATGGGGTGTTTGTGTGTGCCAAAGAGAAAGGGAGCTTGTGAGTATGTGTGAGAGAGTGGGACAGAAAGAACCTGTGTGAGGGTATGTGATAGATGTCAGAGGGAGCATGTGTGAGAGGGTGGGGGTGTGTGTGTGCGCATTAGAGAGAGGGAGCTTGTGTGAGGGTGTGTGTGTATTTGTGAGAGGGTCAGAGGAGGTATGAGATAGGGGTCAAACCATGAGACTAAAGTGCTAGGGGGTGTAAATAGAGTGGAAAGAGTTGAGTCTGGAGAGGGAGGGGAGCGATAGTGGAGAGAGGAGGAATTGAGGCCTACAAGGGCAGAGTGAAAGAGAACTGGCCAAGAGAAAAGGGAGAGAGGTAGAAGGGCCACTCTTACAGTGTACCTCTAGGGAAATTCTGCTCAAATATATATAAAACTCTGAATCTTTGAGTAATAGCTTTTCTGTATTACATTTTAAATTACTTACTTAAACACTATGTTGTGTATTGCATTATTTTAACCAATATAAAGTGTGCAGAATTTTGTAGAATCTTACATTTTTGTGTATGGAATTTTTAATTTTTGTGCACATATTCTCCTAGGATTAAGAAATGTACACTACTTCCCAAATGAGTTCTTACCATTTTTTTCCTGCTACTTATTCCTCTCCTTATGCATCCAAGCATCTTTCTTGCTTTTGCTGTTGCTTTGTCTACCTGTTTGGCTACCTTAAGATCATCAGATATGCAGTGCCAGTGCAAGAGTCTGCAGCAGCCCTAGTCAGTGATGACTTAACTGTATCATGTGATATCATGTGATATCTCTCTCTCTCCTCCACACCCAGCCGCCACATATTGCACACCCATACCTCACCTGCATCTCCTTGCTGCCATGTCAAACTGCCAGGCTGACCTCCGACTCTGTCGCCCCTCCTACTTCCGGCATCCTAGGTGACCACCTAGTCCGCTTAAAGCTCCCGCCGGCCCTGCAGATATGATCAAGATCCCATTTTTGTTTTGTTTACGGAAGAACTTCAGCCCTTATACTGTACTGATCCCTTGGGGGTTTGCAACCCAAATACATAACCCTGCATTTTTAGCATTAAATCTATGACGCCAGACACTAGACCATTTTTCGTGCTTCATTAGATCTCTCTTTATGTTTTCCATACTTTCCAGGGTGTCTACACTGTTGCAGATTTTACCATAATCTGTAAAAAGGCAAACCTTTTCCAATAGCCCTTCCACAATATTACTAACAAATATGTTGGACTGGGGACTGAGCTCTGTGGCCCAGCACTGGTAAGCCCTCTTTTCTCAAAGTCAACACTATTTACAGCTATCTTAGTCACCTCCCACTCAATCAGTATCTAGCCCAGTCAGTCACTTCAGGGCCCATACCTAGGATGCACAGATTCTTTATAAATTACAAATGCAGACCTACATCAAAGGCCTTGATGAATTCCAAGTATACTACATCTTGCATTTTCCCTTGATCTAACACTCCATTTAATCCAGTCAAAGAAATTAATCAGATTTGTCTGACAAGACCTACTTCTAAAGAAACAATGCTGCCTTAAGATACTTTAAAAACGTAAATGTGTTGTATCTTGGAGGTCTAGTTCGTATATATCCAGATCTTTCGAAAACTACGCAGCAACATAGAAAGAAATTCTTGTCAATGCAATCTGAAACATTAACATTGGGGGCTAGTTTTTTACTATGCTACCCGTGTAACAGGCCGATACAGTACAGTGTGCTCCGATGGAGTGCACTGTTAACCTGCCATTGGACGTGCGTTTTCCCTTACCCCTTATTCAGTAAGGGGCGGAAAATGCACGTCCAACCCGCCAAACCTAATAGCACCCTCAACATGCAAATGCATGTTGATGGCCCTATTAGGTATTCGCGCATGATTCAGAAAGTAAAATATGCAGCCAAGCCGCACATTTTACTTTCAGAAATTAGCGCCTACCCATAGGTAGGCGCTAATTTCTTCCGGCACCAGGAAAGTGCACAGAAAAGCAGTATAAACTGCTTTTCTGTGCACCCTCCAACTTAATATCATGGCGATATTAAGTTGGAGGCCCCGAAGAGTAAAAAAAGGAAAAAAAAATGAAAAAAAAAATTTGAAGTCAGCCAGGCGGTTGTCAGGTCAAAAACCGGATGCTCAATTTTGCCAGCATCCGGTTTCCGAGCCCATGGCTGTCAGCGAGCTCGAGAAACGACGCCGGCAAAATTGAGCGTCGGCTGTCAAACCCGCTGACAGTCGCCGGGCTTCATTTGAATACTGTATCGCACACACAGGCGAGTGGCATGTGCATGCTCCGGGAGAGCGGGTATTCGCCCGCTCTCCCGCATACTTTACTGAATCGGCCTGTTAGTGCATAATTAAACTATCAGGTAATACATACATATTTTTCAGCCCTGAGCAGTTACGAGCCTTTTTGGATGGGCGGGTGCAATAACCTTCAATTATAGAAAGGAAGGATCTATAAGAAATTGGGTGTATCTTGCAGCCTTTCCTTTATATTGATTTCTGAATTGTTCTCCTCTAAATTTCCTTCTCTCTCCCTGTTTCCTATGAATGTAAGGGATGCATTGTTAAATTTGTTGTTTAACGATTGTACTGAATTCGAGATTTCTTATGTTATTCTCTTTGATTTCACTGCAATGTTTTTCTTTGTAAATTTAATTAAATCTTGATAAATAAAAAATAAAAACAAAAAAACAATGCTGCCTTGAATCATGTTACCTATTGAATTTGCTATTTAGCAGCGATTCCATGAATTTACTCACCACCGAGGTCAGACTAACTGACTTGTAGTTGTCAGGCTCCACCTTACTTCCACTTTTGTGAAGAGGAACATCTGCCAATCTCCAGTCCTTTGGAAGCACTCCTGATATGACCCCCCATAGTTTTGAAACTTTATTTCCATTGAAAAAGGGTTGCTTCTTTACACTATTGAGCAACCCTAACATTTGCATTATAACTGCATTAGAATTCCAGTAAAGCTGTTGAAAAAAATCATAGAGCAGCATGGTGATAACCTTACCCTAACATTAATGAACATTCTTTGGACAGGTATAGAGGAAATTGGTGAGAAGAGAGTTGCAAGGTCAGATAAAAGGTCATGGAAAGGGGGTGGGGGAGAGATGGAATTTGCTTAAGTATGGTAATTTTTATGCATATCTACCCAAATGATAGGAAATTAAAGAAGACGACAACTGGGCATACTGGATGAGTCAACTGGTCTTTATCTGCTATCATTTACCAAGTTACAACACAGAATGTTGCAGCATTACTATAGCAGAAATACAGACAGCACATTCATACTAATGAAGGCCAATTTTTGCATCTTAGATTTACCCATAATAGGTAGCCCAAAGTGAAAACATTTTTTCTCCCCACCAGTCCTAAAACAAATTGAGCCTTCTCGGTCTAGGGTTATTATTTTGGATATATTATATTTTATATAGTACTGTAATTCATCTCAAGCACCTGGTTATTGGGGCAAAAAAATAAGTGTAAACTGGGCAACAATGAAAGTGTTACTGACCTAAAAAGGTCCTACTCTGTAGTATCTTGATGTGCTGAACACGAATATGACCATGAAAAGTTTTTATTGGCTATCGTTTTGAAGATATTTAATATAGTTCACTTTCTATGTTTAGTCATGTAAATTTATCCAGTAGAACTGTAAATAAGCCTAGAATGATGTAATATTGCATCATATTGCATAATACCATCATGCACACACATCATCCAGAGTTTATTACATCATTTTCTGATGCAATGCAGTTCTACTGCCATGTTGCTGCTGAGTAAGCTGACGTCATCAGTGTACTATATGAAGCCCAGTCAGAAAGGGTGAGCATTTGAAATATTCATGCTGGCTGACTACTGCTGGACACTCCACAGAGATGCTCCCGAACAGGTGTACAAGAGACAAGCAAAGAAATCTAAGACGTAGTCTATGACTTCATTTTTCAAACGGTATTAACCGTAGCTCTCCTACTATTGGCATACAATTCAAGATGTAATTATATTATTGCATATTACAAAAAAACTAGAGCCAATTTTGCATTTTCATCGTCACATTCGTGTTTAGCACATGGAAATGTATAAGATTTGACTAATTTCATTTCCGTAACATGATTTTTGTGAAAATGTGTTGCCCAGTGTAATAAATAAATGCATTACTAACTAGAAACCGATTGGGCCTTCCTGACTCCACTGTGCAGAAGATTAAGCCTTCCTGACCCAACTTCCCCTTAAATGAAAGGGGTCCTTCTCTATAGATTAACCAACATTAAAACAAGCATAATATCATACATTATTTGCTGCATTTAATACCAGTTAGATTGACCTTTATTGCCTGATGTCCAAAAGTACTGCATGGCAGCATTACCGTATTGGCATTAAAGACAGGTCATACTCTATATACTGGGGTAGATTTTGAAAAACTGCGCGATCGCGTACTTTTGTTTGCGCAGCAGGCGCAAACAAAAGTACGCGCAAGGCTGCCGATTTTGGGCAGCCGGTGCGCGCCGAGCCGCGCAGCCTGCCTCCGTTCCCTCCGAGGCCGCTCCGAAATCGGAGCAGCCTCGGAGGGAACGCTCTTTCGCCCTCCCCTCACCTTCCCCTCCCTTCCTCTACCTAACCCACCCCCCCGGCCTTATCTAAACCCCCCCCCTACCTTTATCCATGGATTTACGCCTCCCGGAGGGAGACGTAAATCCACGCGCGCCAGCGGGCTGCTGGCGCGCCGAGACCGGACCCGGGGGCGGTTCTGGAGGGTGCGGCCACGCCCCCGGAACACCCCGGCCCAAAAACACGCCCCCGGGCCAGCCCTCGAAATGTCGCCCCTGCCCCCAAAATGCCGCGTCGTTCGGCCCTGCCCCCGGCACGCCCCCTTCCGAAAACCCCGGGACCTACGCGCGTCCCGGGGTTCTGTGTGCGCCGGCGGCCTATGGAAAATAGGCGTGCCGGCGCGCAAGGCCCTGCTCGCTTAAATCCGGGCGGATTTACGCGAGCAGGGCTTTGAAAATCCGCCCGACTAGGTTTCCCTACACTAGTTAGTCCAAACATCCAGTTTGAAATGGTGGGCTTATACAGGTAAACCTCCCCCAAATATGACCTTCTCTGCCCCTATACCCCTGTAACTGGACCTTCTCTGCCCCTAACCTGCCCCCCTCACACACACATTCTCTCCCCTGTAACTGATCGAGCCTTCTGAGTCCCCATCTCCCAAACCTAAAATGAGTTATCCAGAACACACAGTAACACTAACATGCAAGTAAAAAATGCATATTACATGAGTGCTGAGTAACCCCCACAGTAAGGATTTTTAGTACCTTCAGTGCAAAGAGTCCTAAGTGCTGAAATAGGCTGAGACACTTTATTGGCTTATTTTTATTCTGCATGCATATAACTTCTGCAGAGCTTTCTCTTCAACTTCCTTCTAATTCTGAGAGCACATTTTCCAAAAGTAATAAAAGCCTTCTACATTCTTTCCATTTTTCTTTTCCCCCCATTGTTTCCCATGATATAGAGCTATACAAGTGGTTTTGAATATGTTTAAATGAGTCAGTGTGGTGGCGGAAGTATACGCATGTATTTTTAGATTTTTGCACTTAGCTCAAGTGACATCACGTTGTGAGCATTTTCATCTTGGCTTCTGCACCCAGTTCTGGTTGTTAATAATATCAGAAAGTGACTGCCTGCCTATTAGTAAAAGAATAATGAGGATATCCTGTACCTTTGTTGACTATATATTGCCATATGAATGGTGTTGAATGCATTTTGATATTTCAATAATATCCTCAATCTTCTGCCTTCCTTTTGTCCAGGGGTTACATATTTAGAACTTTTAGCCTCTCATAGTACCGACTCTGCACCATGTTGATAGCCTTCCTCTGGACTGCTTCCACTTCATTTATATCCTGAACATAATACCCCAGATGAGGTCTCATTAATGACTTATAAAAAAACATTACCAGCTCCTTCTTTACTGCTGGCAATTTCTCTCCCTATGCATGCTAACTTTCTACTGATTCTCTACAATTTAAAAACACTTGGTAAACATAAATGTATACATCAGCAACTAGCAGTTTTTATAGTCCATAATTCAGAGGTAGAAACAGTGTCATCCTTGGATGTATTGCTCAAAACTTGTGAATAAAGACTCGTTCACAGATTATTGAAGTGCAAGGCCATGCTGCCTTTTGCAGTCTTTATGGGTGGTGATAGGACCACTGAGCACTTAGAAATCATCATGCAAACTGGGTAAACTAATAAAAGAGAAATCCAATTAAGAAGCTTTTACACATGGATATCCTTTCAGAAACTTTTAATATTTATTACATAGCTTTAGTACAGATAATTAAAACAACATCCTACTATGGAAATGATGAGATAATATTAACTATGTCATCTGCCTTAGTGAGACAAGATATATTTGCGTGACTTCTATTAATCAGCAGGGGGCACTGTTCCACTAAGTCATGAAAGCATAAGAATATCCTGACACGTCGTCCCCTCTTCCCCTCCTGGATAAGGTCTATATTTGTAGGTTTTGCCATTTCATGCTCATGTTTATGTAAAAGAAAATACTGCAAACTTAATTGAGTTTGTCAGTGAATAATAAAGGGCATACTCAATCAATGAAAATTATACATTATCCAGATATGAGGGTAATTTTCATAGGGACTTCTCTAGGTAAAGTAACATAGTAACATAGCAAAGGATGGCAGATAAAGACTAAGCAGGCCCATGTAACCTGCCCAACAGTGATTTTAGTGTAGTGCTTTACATGTAGAAATGACCCTTTCAAAAATAGTGTGACCAATACATGCATAATTTTACATGAATATGCAGTGTATGCACTTTTAAGCACATAATAGTGAGACATTCCAGAGAGTCAAGTCTGGGCAGGAAAAGTACTTACATTTTAAAATCACAAACTATATGCAAATGTACACAAATTCACTCAACAAAACTATGTGCACCAAATAGCAGGTATAATTGTGTGCATCTAGTTTTTCTGGGATAATTTTCAAAGTGAATTTATGCATGCAATTCCATTTTGAAAACGGTGCAACTTATGCACATAGGACTGGGTTTTCAAGCTCTACACGTGAAATTGGCTTACGCGCGCCGGGCCTATTTTCAAAAGACCGGCGACACGCGTAAAGCCCCGGGACGCATCTAAGTCCCAGGGCTTTTACTAAAGGGGTGGTCCAGGGGTGGGGCATGGGCGGGGAAGTAAGGGGACAGGGCGGGGTCAGAGGCCTCCGACACTGCGGCCCCAGGGCTGAAGTAAGTTTTAAACAGAAGGAAGTGAAAAAAAGAAAATGGTAGGGGAAGAGCAAGGTTAAAAAAAATTTGCCCCAGTGAGGGCATTAAGGTTTGTTACATGGGTAACACATATTTAATCATGAAAACAAACTCACTGAGGTAGATTTTAAGAGGTATGCGCGGGGTGCACGCTACCACAGCGCGCACACATGTTATGCCCGATTTTATAGCAGACACACGCATGTTATAAAGTCAGGGGTCGGCGCCTGCAAGGGGGTGCACAATCGTGCACCTTGTGCGCGCCGAACCCACACTGAGTCTGCCCTGACTTGCGCTGTCTTCCCCCGTTCCCTACCCCCCCACCCCATCTTCCCTTCCCCTACCTCCCCCGCCCTTTCCCCCCTACCTTTTTCTTTTTTTTGTTGTTAAAAAACTTACTTCAGCTTTGGGCTGAAGTTGCGTGCGCCGGCCAACTGCCAGCGTGTGATCCATGGCACAGTGGCAAATGGCCACTGTGCCGGGAGCCTCTGACCCCGCCCCACCCCCTGGACTACCCCTGCCCGCCCCCGAACCATCCCCGCCCCTTTTTGCAAGCCCTGAGACTTACCTGCATCCCGGGGCTTTATGCACGTCGCCGGGCCTTTTGAAAATAGAGCTTTTAAAATCCCACTGTGTATATCTCCCCACCTTTAAATACAGATAAAAATACAAGCACATATATTTTTATCTGCATTAAAAAGGTGGTAGAGTTAGGTCAAAGGAGTGAAAGTACATGGACAGATTTCATTTTCAAATCCCCATGTGCACTTTCCACTAGTTTCCATGTAGGTGGCAAGTATGTGGATGCAAATGTACCTACAATTTTCAAAGGTAAATTCCACCAGCCCGTCCCCTTTGAAAATAAACTTGCAGTCTGCAAGCTCCGAGGGGAGTATATTACCTGCTCCAGATTTTGTTATCTTTGGGGTAGGCAACCTCCAGTCCCTGTGAAACCAATTTACTCAGGCTTCCAAGCTATCTTTAATGAACATGTATGAGAGAGACTTGCATGAACACTGGGTCAACTGTATGCAACTCTATCTCATGCATATGCATTATGGATATCCTGTAAACCCAAACAAACTGGTATCTGCAGGGACTGGAAGTTGTCTACCCCTGGTAATTTACTTTAAATGTAAAATGGATACAAGAAGCATGAATTCTTCTAAGTATATGTGTATTAATTTCCTTTGAGAATATAGTTCATGTGCTTTCTGTATCTATGGACAGAGAAAATTATGAAGATAGCAGATGTACATATTAGTCTCAATTGATTTTTCATTTTCGTGAATAGTTTTATGCAATAGTTTAACAGCAAAAAATAATCTTTCCCTTGACTGATATAATTTTGATTAACTACTTAGCACGATTGAACAGCATATGAATACAGCACAGAAAACAGTATCCCCATCTGAGTACAACATAGAGACTCATGACTTTAACTCTAATTTTTCAAATGTAAAGAAATTATGACTTGGATTTGCTGCCACAGCCAGGAAACTGGTATTACATTTTCTGTCATAAAACCTTAATCATCAGTTGAGCTGGAATTATTCCATTTAGAGTGTGAAGGAGGCAAAAATGGTTACTGTGATATGTGTTTACAGATCAGATACACACAATACAAATGACACAACAAAAATCTGAACATCAAAATCCCTACTTTGAAAAAGATTTTTGATATAGGCTCAGAAAAAGAGAAGTCTTTAAATAACTGGATATTAAATGTCTTTTATTCCAAGTGTACTCTGAATATGTTCTAAAACATCAGGTTTAAAGGATGATGAATGAATCAGATTTCCATTGTGTATACGCTGACCTTGCTGTTCTCAAATTCTCTTCAGCACATTATTAAAATGTGGCTTCAGCTTTAAGAACAGTGATACTGGTTTGTAAGGAAAACATGATCTGCAATATCATTATTTTAATTCATGCTGGAATTTAAAATTAAAAAACATTCCAGGAAGGGCCAGATAAAGGATTAATGTGCTTTAAAAATGTTGCTGCTCTCACATTGTAACCAGTGGTTTAAAATACAAGATTTTGGTTTTCTCTTGCTTTTTATTGGGATCCTGGCCATTTAAGAGTTCAGACTCTCAGCAGTCTTGGAAAGGAGGAACTAAAGCACCCAAAGGTTCTGCTCTGGACTCAGTGATGCAAGAGGTAAGGAGTTGGAAATAGTCAACCTGCAAGAGGCAGGCAAGCAGGCAGGGCAAGCCCTAAATAATACAGTGGGAAAAGGGCATGAAGAATGGCATATGTTGAATGATAATTATGCAGAAATCCTGTTAGGAAAGGAAATCAGGATTGTACGGGTCTCTGAAAGTTGTTAGACTCCCTACAAAGGGGAAACTTCTCATGGAAGTGAAGCCAGTGTTGCACAACCCGGGTACGTTTGTACACATGTGCTTTGCATGTGCTCACCACTCAAACTGCGATTCGCTGGGATAAAAGCAATGCTTTTCTACCCGAGAAGTCCCTCCTAGAGAAGAAGAGACATTCAAAATAATTTCCCACCGTTGGTGTGGTGTGCAGATCTTTATTTTTGTATGTAAAACATTATATTAATTTATGGTTTACTAACTGTTCTACTCTGTAATCGTTTATATACCTGTTATTTGTAAAGCCTGTTGCTAATTATTGTTAATTGTAAACCGCGGTGATGTATCATTTTACGTACTGCGGTATATAAAAACCCTTAAATAAATAAATAAATAAATAAATAAATAAATAAAAATACATTTTTCAAAAATATCTTTCTTTATATGAAATAAATAGAATATACAAGTTCACGCAAACATATTTCAGGAGGTTTTAAGAGAGTAAAAGAAATACTAGATTTTCACAAACATATACATCTCAAATCAGAGACCCACAATGAGGAGAGGCATCACAAAGCATAATATCCATGAAAGAAAAAGAAAAGGAAGCCCCCAAGGTACAAACAAGTCATATGTCATTACATAAGCAAATCCTAAATAAGAAAAAAGAAAACCAAAACAAGATAAGCTACCTGAAGAACATAAGGTTTGTCCATCAAGGTCCATCAAGCCCAGTATCCTGTTTCCAACAGTGACCAATCCAGATCACAATTACCTGGTAGGATGCCAGAAGGTCGTTGGATTCCATGCAGATTTCCTCACGTCCACCTTAATGATGATTTATGAACTTTTCTTTTTAAGGATAAACTAATTAGATCCTCAGATGAAACAGAGCTAAACTCTGCAGACGTATAATAAAGTTCAGAATAGGATATATATAAAGTTTAGTTTTGGGATCCCAAAACACATGTTGGAGATCTCTATATACCACATAACGTTTAGTAGGATGTGTGATAGCAAAATTTTGCTCTTTACCTTTTTTTGCACTGCACTACATATTGATAGAAAAGATTTTACATTTGGGTTGAGTCATTCGGGAAACGCTCAGATAAAATGTAGAGGCATTATCACATTTTTATCTGGCTCTAAATCAAGAAATACCAGAAGAACTCCTTTTGATGTTGAAGTTTCAATTGATGTCTCTAGCTCTTGTTTGTGATGGAGAAGAAACTTTGACAATATGATTCACCTTAAAAATAGGTGCAAAGCCTCATGGGAGAAATTTAAACACTCTATTAAATAAGTTTTTAAATAATTTCAGCACAGACACATTAGTAAACCGTGAAACTTTAATAAGTCTAATATTCAACTGATGGGCCATATTCCGAAAAGACTCAGTCCTTTTGGGCAAACACTATCTTTAGTGACCAAAACTTTACATTGTCAACTTCTCCAACTTTATGCAGCAAAATAGCATTAGAATCCAAAAGAAATAGAACAATACCTTGAATTTCCAATCTGGCTTTTATTGATTGGAAGTTAATTTTGAAATCCACAACTTTTAAAATCACTTCTCCAGAGATCCTATATGGCCTGGCAAACTGAAACCAAGGTGACATCCTCTGTAGGTTACTTCTTCTGATCGTACAATTGATACTGCTGAAGGAGAAACAGCAACAGAAGCTGCCTCTTCAACTTGCATGAAGGGAATATCAGGGCTAGCAGCACAGAGAAACTTTGAGGGAAGAGAAGCATTACAATTATGAACTCTACAATATTACTCCAACCTCGGCTACTTCATTGTGCCATGATGTCATAGGAATTGATGTCATCACTCTGCTCCTTCTCACCACAATTTCCTCATCATTCACAACAGCAAATTCCCTGGTGCTGGCTCCCTCAATCCTAAACCATGCAACTCAATTAATGGGGTACAGTCATTGATAAGACCTGTAATGATGGGTCCTCAGAAGGGAGGACTCAAGGGGAGGGGTGGAGGGGAGAGAGGGTCACTTGTATGGGTAATTAATTTAGATAATTAATTTTCATGAAAAAGGAAAGTAAAGCAGCAGAAACCACCAAATAACTCTCCCTGCAGATCAACTGACCTGCCATTCCTGTCTGGGTGTCATCTTGCCTCCAGAAACCCTCTTCCATTTTAAAATAAATTTAAAGAATTTTCCAAATTACATTATACCCAGAGCTTCCTGTCTCCTGGGATTCCACAACCATACTAAGGACCACAAAATCCAGCCCTTGCCATGAAATTTTCTTTCCCAGAAGAATCACCAAGAAGACCAGGGGATAGGTTGAGGTGCAAGCAATGATGGCTTTTGCATCTCTCCTCTACGTGACGATCTGTCCTTGGTGGTAGCAGGCCTCACAAGGGATCCTGCTTCCTCTGCAGTGCATAGTTGGAGTGTCATTGTATCAGTCTTTGTAGTGCTAAGCAGTTTAAAACACAAAAATCTAGCCCTTTGCAGTCACAAATATTAAGATTCCTTTCCCCTTAAAATGAACCAGAAAAGTTAACTGGACAAACAATAAATATCATATCAAGCAATGAAATTAAACATTATTTAATAATGAAATATGTGTAAATCTATGTGAATATGCTAATTAACTGCCACCACATTTTCTAACTTTTGCTGCAGAATCCACCTTTGAGTTGCTGCAGGAAACTGAGGCTGTGATTAAAGCCAAAAGCATCTTGGAAAAGTGGCAATACCCTGGCAGTCTGTGACAGACAACTTTACTCTGTATTTTTTTTTAATTAGAAATTTGATTTCAGACAACACTAATATCTTTGGCCACAATAATAGAAGAAGTATCAGCTGATGTGAAAGAAAAAGAAATTCAGGAGTTGATATTAATAAGATTGATAATATTTCATTATTAAATAATGATAAATATTCATTTGCTGATATTTATTGTTTGTCCAGTTAACTTAATTGGTTCATTTTTTTTTTTTGGGGGGGGAAGAAATCTTATTAATTGGTCCTGGGAAGGGAGGAGTGGGATAGAGAATAGGGTTAAATTGTTTTTTAGCCAGGAGAATCTAACAGTTTTACCAAATATGTGTGGTTTTAAAACTGCAAGCTGTACAGATACAACTGGTTTAAAAAGATACCAAGCGGAAGTGGGATTTCAGATTTAGCTACCTACATGCTAAATTTAGCCAGATAACTCCAGCTGTGCAAATGGCAGGAATAAATCTACCTACTCAAATGCTGAGTGCAATAAATGTAGATAAATATTCAGTTGCACAACTAGGTTTGCAAGTACAGCTGAATATCTGTATAAGGATAACCAAGTCAATTTACCCAGCAGTTTTTTAATTAAGGTTTAAAGTTTATTTTATTTATATACCGTCATCTCAGCGATAGCCTTCACGATGGTTTACATTACAATAAAAACATAATAAGAAAGTTACAATCGTTTATAAATAAAATAAAGTAAAATTACTAGCTTAGAGAAATAGCTTAAAAGATAAAATTACTAAAAGACAGAATAAAACTATACATATTAAATAAAATTTTAAAATATAAATATATAGTTTCAAGATAGACTTAAGGTCCCCAGAGATGGTGTAAAACTAGGCATCTGGCTATTTCTCCACATCGTTGTATGCCGCGTTAAACAACCATGTTTTAAGGTCCGTTTTGAATTTACTTTTATCTTGCTGCATTCTTAGTTGGACTGGGAGTGAATTCCAAAGTTTTGAGCCTGCGATAGATAGGGCCCTCTCTCTGACTTGACTGAGATGAGCTGACTTGATTGTAGGGATTGATGTGGATCCCTTACTTCTGTAACCTCTGTTTCATTGGAAAGTAGGTCTCTGGCACACATTTGAGATCGGTGAGACAACTAAAAACCCCATGCTCCTGGGTCCTTTACTGACAGGTAGGAAAGAAAGTCTTTCTGGGCCCTCAGGCTGCATTAGGGACATGATTACCCTGGATGGCCAGGCCTTACAGAGGGTAGAGAATGTGGGATTTAAGTGGCCGCTGCAGCTGTTCACCCCTGACTACAAAGTGCCCTTGCAGACAACACTGAGCAGGCAGTCTATCCCTGTCCAGTACTCTCAGTGCCATGCTCACATACAGGTGCAACTTGCCAAGGTGGACAGGGAAAACTTCCATTTCACTAGCAACATCTGGTCAAGCCAGAACTCTACACCCATCTGTCTTTCCCTGAGGGCATACTGGTGGCTGCTGTCTGAGGGAAGGCTAGATTGCTGTACTTCACATCCAAGTGATTTAAAGAGCCATACCTCAGTGACTTTCTTTAGTGGCAATAAGGAAAACGATGAAATACTGACAGCTACCGTGGAGAGACAGGGCTGTATGGGGGGTTTTTTTTTTTGTTGTTTTTTTTTTTAGTGACAGACAATAATAAAAATATGAAACAGGCAATGGAAGATGGGGGGGGAGTTACAAAGTTATCTGTTGCTTTGCACACTTGCTGCACCTGGAAGTTAAAGGCACCCCATGTTCCAAAGAGCAACACAGCAGCTAAGTCCTGAAAGAAGCGATTGAGAGGGGCATTTTTACCAGAATGTGAATGGTGATCATGAGCTGTTTGCGATGCAGGAAGGAGCTGGGGTACCGGTGAATGCTGATGCACAGGCTCATGCAAAAATCTGAGTATTAAGAAACTGTGCACTGGATTGCAGAGCATGACTTTAATTCACAGATTTAAATTTTTTAAACCTCCTGATGCAGTAAACTAATGCTATATATTACAATTTGGCTGGATAGATAAGGAGATTCCTCCAGCGGGAGAAGTACAGGGCTTCATGGAAGAGCAGAGCAAGGTCTTCCACCTGGGCAGCCATCTCCTCCTTGGGCTGGTGCCAGCTTTTTTGCTGCCCTGTACAAACAATGACTGTGCTGTTCTCCCCCCCCCCCCCCCCCCCCCCCCCCCCCCCCCCCCCACATTCATTCATACTCTGTCCCAGGCCCACCAAAAAAACATCCAGCTCCCTTCAGTTATTCAACTTTTAAAAACTGACACCCCCCTCCCCCCTGAACTCATGGCTGGTGCAAGAGTATTAGGTGCCCTAGGCAAACCTTATAATCTTGCACAACACCACCTGCACCATTCCACACACACACAGTTACGTATTTATATTTTACATTAAAAATATGAGGTAAAAATGTAATTCACATTATGGGCCAGATATTCGTACCTACGCACAACCCGGCACGCCCAAATCTACGCCCAATTTTATAACATGTGCATGCAGCCACGCGCATGTTATAAAATCCGGGGTTGGCGCGTATAAGGGGGTGACACTTGTGCACCTTGCGCGTGCCGAGCCCTAGGGGAGCCCCGATGGCTTTCCCCGTTCCTTCCACCCCCCCCCCCACTTTCCCCTCCCTTCCCCTATCTAACCCGCCTCCCAGCCCTACCTAAATCCCCCCACCTTTATTTTTTTTATTCACGCCTGCCTTTTGGCAGGTGTAGGTTGCGCCGGCACGTGATCCCCAGGCCCAGCAGCAGTGGAGAAGCCTCTGGTCACGCCCATGCCCCACCCCCAGACCACCCCGCCCACGGCCCGTCCATTTTTTCAAGCTCTGGGACTTACATGCGACCCAGGGCTTGCGCGCATTGCCGGGCCTATGCTAAATAGGCTCGGCGCATGCAGGTGCGGGTTTTCGGGGTTATGTGCAAAATATAACCCTTTTTTTTTTTTGTCATCATGTCTTTATTGATTTTTTCAATTTAAGTGACAACGGCACTAATAAAATATGAACAATAACAATAAGAAGTACATAACTCCCACTCCCTGAACCCCTCTCCCCCCCTCCCCTCCCTGTCAGGAAAATCCTCCTCTATATTTACATGCACTGCTGTGATGCCAACCAGAAATCCCTGCAAAATAAGACATTTGGAATGCGTATGATATTAGGCCTATTATGATGTGTGTTGGGTGTGGGCTTGTTCCTCTGAAAGCCCAAATACACTAATATACTTCCTATTAGGAAAATGCCTCACCTCAGTCACACATGTACAGCATAAACGGACCCTCACCAAATACAAAATAGAGCAACCATAAAGTAGAAATTCAAACGCACAGACAAAAACTGAACTTGAAACCGCAAGAAGCCGGGCCCTCTATTCAGTACAACAATGAAAAAAACAGAATCCTCACAATTCCTCAAACATCAAACAATAAAATCAAGAAGTAAAATAAATATATAATCATAATACTAAAAACATACTAATAATATTGTTTTTAAAAATCTAGTGAATAAAAGATCAAATAATAAAAAACTCATATACAAGTTTTTTTTAAATGTCCCAAACACCAATAAAATATTTTAAAACAACAGACACAGCAAACAACACCTGAAAATAAAACTAAAAAGGATTTTAAAAATTCACACTTTCCATACCTGGGAACTTTTGATTTCCAGTCACCCTGGGATTGTCGTGGAGTAGTGGGAGTGGGATGCACAAACTTTCTCCTCTCTTTCTTATATATATATATATACACACACACAAGCTCAAATAACACATATACGCTCCCACTCAGACAAACCTGAAGGCATCTCCAGCTCTCCTTTGGTTGGGATCTAACAGCAGCCCCTCATTATCATTTCAGCTGCTAGCAGGTTAGAATTCACCTGCAGCCCCCATTTTCTCTCTCTCTCTCACTCACATACACACAAAACCCAGGCAGCTCCCATTCTCTCTCTTTCTTTGTCTCTCTCTCTCAGACAAGCTCCCATTTACACCCACACACCCCAGGCAGACTCCCATTCACATCCACCCAATCCCAGGCAGCCTCCCATTCTCACACACCCTCACCCTGCTCATCCCAGAAAGGCTCCCATTCATGCATGTACACACGCACACAAACTCACACGCACACACACTCACACACATCCTAGGCAGGATCCCATTTACTAACACACCCATCCCAGGCAGCCTCCCATTCACACACAGACACACATACACACCCATCACAAGCAGTCTTCCATTCACAACCCACTCATTCCAGGCAGCCTCCCAATCACACACCCATCACAGGCAGCCTCCCATTCACTCTCACACACATGCAGACCAGGAAATCAGGGTCCATGGGTCACTCCTACTCCACTGCTGCTGCTAGCCTGTTACTTTGTGGAGAAAAGGCAATCTGCAGCTCCTCTTTATGTGCTGGCCCTGAAATAATTCAACACTTGCGGTGTTAGCGCTTCCTGTATTCTCATCTCACGAGAATACAGGAAGTTCTAGCACCGCGAGTGTTGAATACAACAGGTCTAGCACCAGAGGAGGAGCTGCCAAATGGGTTTACTCTGCTTTGCTGCCGGTGGGATCGGGTCCACCAGCGGCACCATGGACCTCCTTCTTCTGCCACTGGTGGGATCAGGTCCACTGGCAGCAGCATGAGCCTCTCCCTGCTCCCAATGTCACCCCACAAGGTGAGACGCCCTGTGCAATTGCACAATTTGCACACCTGGTGGTGCCAGGCCTGCTGAGTCCTCAGGTTCTGGTGGCTGGCAAGACTTTCTTAGTGTGGTATATTGCGGGCTGGGATCAGGACTGGCAGCAGTCAAGCAAGGTCAGAGAACAGCAAGGCAAAGGCAGGAGTCAGGAGAGACAAGACAATAACAGGGCAAGACACCTAGGCAGGAACAGGATAAAACCACACGAATGGGAGCAGGGTAAAACAGTGGTGTAGTGCAGGATTCAGACAGGCTAGATAAGCTGCAAGGAGGCTTTGGGCAAAACAAAGGACCAGGCAGGGGAATCAGTAGACATAGGCAGGGCAGGAACAGGGATATTTTCAGAGCAAGAAACAGATAGGACAGCTAAGCCACTGTGAGACCTGTAGGAACTGGAAGAACACAGTGGTTCTATAGGGAACAGGAGGGCCACAGATAGGCCTAGACAGGACAAGACAATGACAGCATAGCTCTCTGCTTCAACGGCAGGGGAGAAGATAAACAACCAATAAGGGCTGTATAACATAATCTGGGTAAAAACAAATAAGCATGGGTGTAGCTTGCTTATTGCGGCGGTTACTACCCCTACTACCTCTAACTAATCAAGCTAGATATTTCACTTGGATGCAGCTCCATCACCGCTCTCTATATTAATGGTGGGGGTGGAAGGGAATTAGAACCAAGAGCTAAGAGAAACAGATAAGTATGAGAGTAAAAATGTGTGAAGCTTGCTGGGCAGACTGGATGGGCCATTTGGTCTTCTTCTGCCGTCATTTCTATGTTTCTATGTTTCTATGGATGTGCCGATTTTATAACATGTACGTGCACGGGGACCCGTGCAACCGGATCTTAAAATCAAACCCTAAGTTTTGAGAATTTTGAAATTGTGATGTTTGGATATTTTGGATCAGCTCCTGCCTGAGAAGGAGGACCTCCTGGAAGGAATGACTAGATCCCTGTTTTTTGCATCTTACATCCAGTTAACAATGAGGTGGAAGACAAACTGAAGTTTTTGAAAGTTTGGAGAAGTACTTTGAAGATTGTTTATATTTTTTAAGCTGGTGGAAATTAAGAAAATGCTGTACTGGGTCAGACCAAGGGTCCATCAAGCCCATCATCCTGTTTTCAACAGTGGCCAATCCAGGCCATAAGAACCTGGCAAGTTCCCAAAAACTAAGTCTATCCCAAGTTACTACTGCTGGAAATAGCAGTGGCTATTTCTAAGTCAACTTAACTAATAGCAGGTAATGGACTTCTCGTCCAATAATTTATCCAAACCTTTTTTAAACCTAGCTACAATAACTGCACTAACCACATCCCCTGGCAACAAATTCCAGAGTTTAATTGTGCATTGAGTGAAAAACAACTTTCTCCTACTAGTTTTAAATGTGCTACATGCTAACTTCATGGAGTGCCCCTAGTCCTTCTATTAACTGAAAGAGTAAATAACTGATTCACATTTATCCGTTCTAGACTTCTCATGATTTTAAACAATTCTGTCATATCCCCCCTCAGCCGTCTTTTCTCCAAGCTGAAAAGTCCTGACCTCTTTAGTCTTTCCTCATAGGGAAAGCTGTTTCCTCATAGGGAAAGCTGTTCCATGATAGGAAGCTGTTCCATCCCCTTTATCATTTTGGTCGCCCTTCTCTGTACCTTCTCCATTGCAACTATATATTTTTTGAGATGCAGCGACCAGAATTGTACACAGTATTCAAGGTGCGGTCCCACCATGGAGCGATGTAGAGGCATTATGACATTTTCCGTTTTAATCACCATTCCCTTTCTAATAATTCTCAACATTCTGTTTGCTTTTTTGACTGCCACAGCACACTGAACTGATGATGTCAATGTGTTATCCACTATGACACCTAGATCTCTTTCTTGGGTGGTAGCACCTAATATGGAACCTAACATTGTGTATCTATAGCATGGTTTATTTTTCCCTATATGCATCATCACTTTGCCCTTATCCACATTAAATTTCATCTGCCATTTGGATGCCCAATTTTCCAGTCTCACAAAGTCTTCCTGCAATTTATCATAATCTGCTTGTGATTTAACTACGGTACTCTGAATAATTTTGTATCATCTACAAATTTGATTACCTCCCTCGTCGTATTTCTTTCCAGATCATTTATAAATATATTGAAAAATGCATGTCCCAATACAAATCTCTGAGGCACTCCAGAGCCCACTCCCTTCCACTGAGAAAATTGTCCATTTAATCATATTCTCTGTTTCTTGTCTTTTAGCCAGTTTCTAATCCACAGAAAGAGATCGCCACCTATCCCATGACTTTTTACTTTTCCTAGAAGCCTCTCATGAGGAACTTTGACAAACACCTTCTGAAAATCCAAATACACCACATCTACCAGTTCACCTTTATCTACATGTTTATTAACTCCTTCAAAAAAATGAAGCAGATTTGTGAGGCAAGACTTGCCTTGGTTAAAGCCATGCTGACTTTGTTCCATTAAACCATGTCTTTCTATATGTTCTGTGATTTTGATATTTAGAACACTTTCCACTATTTTTCCTGGCACTGAATTCAGGCTAACTGGTCTGTAGTTTCCCGTATTACCCCTGGAGCCCTTTTTAAATATTGGGGTTACATTAGCCAGTGCCACCCTCCAGTCTTCAGGTACAATGGATGATTTTAATGATAGGTTACAAATTTGTACTAATAGGTCTGAAATTTCATTTTTGAGTTCCTTCACACCCTGGGGTGTATACCATCCAGTCCAGGTGATTTACTACTCTTCAGTTTGTCAATCAGGCCTACCACCTTTTCTAGGTTCAGTCCATCTGAATCATTAGCCATGAAAACCTTCTTTGATACGAGTATCTCCCCAACATCCTGTTCAATAAACACTGAAGCAAAGAAATTGTTTAATCTTTCCGCAATAGCCTTATCTTCTCAAAGTGCCCCTTTAACCCCTCACTCATCTAATGGTCCAACTGACTCCCTCACAGGTTTTCTGCTTCGGATATATTTTTTAAAGTTTGTATTTATTTATTTATTTATTTATTTATTTATTTATTTAAATCTTTTTCTATACCATCGTTAAGGTGGATACCGTCACAACGGTTTACAATAAGGCACAATAGTAATGCTATTAACCTCAATCATTTTACACAGGTGCCATAATGTTCGGTAACATAGTTTAATCAAAGTTAGTTGTTAAATGAGTGTGATCACTATCATGTGCCGGTCGATTATATAGCGGTTTTGAGTTGAGGACTCATTCTATAAGTAACTTATCCTTTACTGATGAATTCTATTAAAACAAAAACATACACCCTTAGTGATTTCTGTTTGCTTGGGTGTTTTGTCACTTGCACTTACCTGGTTTGAACCTTGCATTTCCCTGGATTCTATTCTCCCTTCTCTTTTTGAAAGGCTTGTTTGAATAGCCAAGTTTTAAGATTTTTTCTGAAAGTTTTGTTTTCTCTTTGTAGTCTTAATTCCAATGGCATGGAGTTACATAATATGGGTCCTGCTAGTGATAATGCGATAATGTGAGTTTTTGCCTCTATGGCAAATTCTTTTAGCCTGTGTTATCAATGTCTTACATTTAACTTGCCAATGCTTACGCATTATCCTATTTTCTTCTGTTGGATCCTTCTTCCAATTTTTGAATGAAGGTCTTTTGGCTAAAATAGCTTCTTTCACCTCACCTTTTAACCATGCCGGTAATCATTTTGCCTTCCTTCCATCTTTCTTAATGTCTGCAATACATCTGAACTGTGTTTCTAGGAAGGTGTTTTTTTTAACAATGACCATGCCTCTTGCACACTTTTTACTTTTGTGGCTGCTCCTTTCAGTTTTTTTCTATTTTTCTCATTTTATCAAAGTTTCCCTTTTGAAAATTTAGCATGAGAGCCGTGGATTTGCTTACTGTCCCCCTTCCAGTCATTAATTCAAATTTGATCATATTATGATCACTATTGCCTAGCGGCCCTACCACCGTTACCTCTCTTACCAAACCTTGTGCTCTACTGAGAATTAGATCTAAAATTGCTCCCTCTCTTGTCGTTTCCTGAACCAATTGCTCCATAAATCTGCCATTTATTCCATCCAGGAACTTTATCTCTTTAGCATGTCCCGATGATATATGTACCCAGTCAATATTGGGGTAATTGAAATCTCCCATTACTACCACACTACCAATTTGGTTAGCTTCCCTAATTTATTTTAGCATTTCACTATCTGACTAACCATCTTGGCCAGGTGGACGGTAGTATACCCCTATCACTATAGTCTTCCCCGACACACAAGGGATTTCTACCCATAAGATTTGATTGTGCATTTAGTCTCATGCACGATGTTTATCCTGTTGGGCATTATGCTATCCCAGATATAAAGCGCCACACTGTCTACTGGGTGCTCCTCTCTGTCATTGCAATATAATTTGACCCCGGTATAGCACTATCCCATTGGTTATCCTCCTTCCACCATGTCTCTGAGATGTCAATTAAGTCTATGTCTTCATTCACTGCTAGGTATATGAAAAAAAAACAACTTTTATTCTGACAATATTCAAGCCCGACTCTGGCTGAGTTTTGCTCTTTTTTGAAGAGCTGCCTCAGGATCTACTTAAATTAAAATTAAATACAAATTAAAACACAAATAAGAAAAAATAAATCAAACAACATACATGAGTGTGTAAACATTAAAATTGACTGAAATTATAAGAAATTATAATAATACACAAGTAAACAGTAACACATATCATTACGCAAACACATACATATGTGCATATTTCAATTATTGGCAATATAGAAATTTTGGTGGTTAAGTATAGTGATATGCTTAGGCATTCTCTTAGTGGATGTTAACTGGAGTGAAGAATAAACCTGAATAAGCACAAGTAGTGTCAGCGCATAGACTTCTGTTATTAAAAATATATACACATATCATTGTGTCCAAACGCATATAAACAACCCCGCATACCTCAGTATTGCAGCTACTTAATTAATCTGGAACATAGATTCGATCCTCTGACTGGAAAATTCTAATCACAAAAATCTTTCAGACCAAGATTGTTATTAATCTTATTTATGCTGGACCACATAGAAAAAGTGAAACCAAACACAAAGCAAATTTGAATAAAGTGCAAAACATATGATCTTTTTAGTTCATATGTACTCAATTTGTCAACTGACTTCTGAGAGTTACAGTATGTTGAAATTTTTTGTATGCAGTCCAGTGCAGCATATGAAGGAATGAATAAAAACAAGCAAAGTGATGGGCTGAAAGACACTGGGGTGGATTTTAAAAGGGTCATGCATGTAAATCCTCAGGATTTACGCGTGTAACCACTCCTTTGCGCGCCAAGCCTATTTTGCATAGGCTCGGCGACGCACGCAAGCCCCGGGATGCACGTATGTCCCGGGGCTTTGTGAAAGGGGCGGGGTGGGACCGAGGCCTCTGGCACAGCGGCCATGCCGAGGGATCACGCGCCGGCAGCTGGCCAACGCGCACAAGTTACGCCTGCCAGAGGCAGAGGCAGGCATAAATAACAAAATAAAGGTGGTGGGATTTAGGTAGGGCTGGGGGCGGGATGGATAGGGGAAGGGAGGGGAAGGTGGGAGGGGGTAGAAGGAACGTTCCCTCCGAGGCCGCTCCGATTTCGGTGTGGCCTAGGAGGGAACGGGGAAAGCCATCGGGGCTCCCCTAGCGCTCGGCGCGTGCAAGGTGCACATGTGTGCACCCCCTTGCGTGTGCCAACCCCAGATTTTACAACATGCGCGTGGCTGCGTGCACATGTTATTAAATCGGGCGTACATTTAAAATCTGCCCCACTGTGTTTAGTTCAGCTGATAGCGTGTACTTCACATTGTACAGGTTTTGTTGATTCAGACTCACCTTTTATACAAACTATAGGATTAGATAGTGAATAAGTAATGCAAGGCTTTAGTTATGATTTTTCCCTTCATTCTATTTTAAATTATCTCTGCTGTAACTTTCAGAATTCTGTAGCTGACAAATTGAGTACATATGAGCTAAAAAGATCATATCTTTTGCACTTTATTCAAATATGTTTTGTGTTTGGTTTCAGTTTTTTCTATGTGGTCTCCATTTTTTCTTTCTATGATATCATTGATCTGCTCATATGCTATGCACTAACACCAAGTTGTATATTCTAATAATTTTTATAATCATACATCACTGTTATTCTCACCAAACTGAGTGATATCCTTTCAAATAGTAAATTATGGGGTAGATTTTGAAAGGCTATGGGGTAGATTTTATAAATTTACGCACGCGCGTACTTTTGTTTGTGTACCAGGCGCGAACAAAAGTACGCTGGATTTTATAAGATATGCGCGTAGCCACACGTATCTTATAAAATCCGGGGTCGGCGCGTGCAAGGGGGTGAACATTTGTGCAACCTGCGGGCGCCGAGCCCGGCAGGCGCTGCCTGTTCCCTCCGAGGCCGCTCCGAAATCGGAGCGGCCTCGGAGGGAACTTTTCTTCCACCTCCCCTCACCTTCCCCTTCCTTCCCCTACCTAACCGACCCCCCCGGCCCTATCTAAACCCCCCCTACCTTTGTTTGCAGATTTACGCCTGCCGAAAGCAGGTGTAAATCTGCACGCGCCAGCAGGCTGCTGGCGCGCCATCATGCAACCCGGGGGCTGGTCCGGAGGCCTCGACCATGACCCCGGCCCGGCGTCACGCCCCCAACATGCCTCCCGCCCCGCCCTGAAATTTGTGCCACCCACCCGACACGCCCCCGACATGCCCCCAACACGCCCCCTTTGCAAAGCTCTGGGGCTTGCGCACGCCGCCAAACCTATGCAAAATAGGCTCGGCGTGCACAGGGGGGGTTTGGGGTAGGTTTTCGGGGGGTACGCGCTTATCTTACGCGCATACCCCTTTGAAAATCTACCCCTATGCGCGTAACCTGAGAAAATATGCCCGTGCGCATGTCGAGCCTATTTTGCATAGGCTCGGTGGTGCACAAAAGCCCCTGGATGCGCGTAAGTCCCGGGGCTTTTAAAAGTGGGCAGTCCGGGGGCGGGTCTGGGGGCATGATGGCAGTCCGGGGGCGTGTCCTGGGGCATGTCTGGGGTCAGGGGGTGGTCCGGGGGTGGGTCAGGGGGTATGACGGAGGTCCGGGGGTGTGTCCCAAGCCCTCCTCCGTTCCAGCCGTGTCGGGGGTTTGCACGCCAGCAGGCTGCCAGCACACCAAGATACGCCTGCCTCTGGCAGGAGTAAGAAATAAAATAAGATAGGGGGGATTTAGGTAGGGCTGGGGGGGTGGGTTAGATAGGGGAAGGGAGGGGAATGTGGGGGGGGGGGGCCAGAAAAAAAGTTCCCTCCAAGGCCGCTCTGATTTTGGAGCGACCTTGGAGGGAATGGGGACAGCCATCGGGGTTCCCCTCGGGCTCAGCGCGCACAAGGTGCACATGTGTGCACCCCCTTGCCTGCGCCGAGCCCGGATTTTAAACATGCGCACGGCAGCACGCACATGTTATAAAATCAGGCGTAGATTTGTTTGCGGCGGGTTGCGTAAACAAATCTGCGCCCACGCATAAGTCATCGAAAGATGCACTATGGACAAAGAATCCTATTTTTTTCTTGACTTGTATTTTCCTAATTTTATTCAGGATTTTTTGAATCATTACCTGGATATTATTTCCCATTTGAACATCAGCCTTAGACTCTGAGGCTTTTATTCAAGTGTGGCCTTTTGGATCGACTGGCCCCTCATCGTGAATATCCAGTTAAGTGTGAGAGTGATTGTGCATCCTGGTTATCCAGGGCCCCACAGACCTAGACCTCCTCCCCACTGGAGAACCCCAGCCCCCAGGGCTGAAGTTTGATGCAAGAGCCTTTTGGAGATCTGGGAGAGTAAACATAGCCCTGGGACTTTGTTTTAGCCCCTGCATCAGGGATCTTCTGCCGTTACATAGTGTTAAATATTACTACTCATTTTGCAATATGACTTGTGGAAGGCTGAGAAAGGATTTTCTCTGTTATGAGTCCCTCTTGATGGAACTTATTTCTTGCTCTGCTCTGCAAAATAATGTTCTTAAAAACCTTCAGGAAAAACCTAAAAGCTCACCTCTTTAAAGTAATTCTAATTATTAGACAATTATTATTTTACTGTATTTTATGTTGTTTTATGATGCTGTCATTGTTTTTAGTATTTCATTATGTATGTATTTTATAAGCTGCATAGACTCTTGGATAGAGTGACATATATATTTTTTTAATTAAATAAAAATTAAAACAAACAACAAAGAGGAAAAATAAAAAATAATTTAACTTAAAAACTCAATTAAATCATTCACACAAATAATAAGCTGAAGTAAAGTGAACTGAGGAATCATAACGGACTTTGTTTTGCACAGCTGTGTTCATAAAAAAGTCATCTTTATCATAATTCCCATAAAAACACTGAGTCCATGCAATGTAGGTATTTGCACTGATACAAACAGAACATTAATAAAAAAAATTAAAAATACTAGAAATATTCACAAAAATCAAATAAGTGTGAGAAAATGCTTACTGAAACAATTCTTGTTAATACAAAATTAAAAAAAGAAGCCTTAATCTTACACATTTCAACCTATTAGACATATGCTAAGAGCATTCAGTTAGGACCACAATAAACTTTGTTTTATGCTGTTTTTTTTCTGTTGTAGAACAAATTCACTTTATCTTATCATCAGGATTCCTCAGTCTCTATTCTATGTTTTTTCATATATTCAATAGCTGTAATTTTTCATCACTTACTGAAAAGCACCTATGCCATACTGAATAATATGCTAAGAAGATAATTTTATAGCATCTTATGTTGAGTTAAATTGTGCAGCCGTGCACATGTTATAAAATGAGGGGTCGGCGCATGCAAGGGGATGCACACTAGTGCACCTTGCGCGCACCAAGCCCTTGGGGAGACCAGCTGGCTTTCCCTGTTCGCTCCGAGGCCGCTCTGAAATTGGAGCGGCCTCGGAGGAAACTTTCCTTCCCCCACCTTCCCCAAGTGCTGTGCTGGCGCGTGATCCCTCGGCCACTGTGCCGGAGTCCTTGGCCCCAACTCCTGAACCACCCCCGGATCACCATGCCATGCCCCTGGACAATCTGGCCCGCCCCCAGACCAGCTCTGCCCGCCCATTTAGAAAAGCCCTGGACATACGCTCGCCGCTGGACCTTTTGAATATAGGCCCGGTGCACGTAGGTCTTTGAAAATCTGCCCCATAGATTTTAGCATGAATTATTTGTATAAATCTGCTTTGAAAATTAGCTGGTGTGCATGGGATTTTGAGTGCCTTACACGTTACACTCACTTCTTTTGTGTCAAAAAAACAGAATGTATAAAAATGCAGCCAATGTAGTAGTTAATTTCTGGGAGAGACTTCTACTATTGTCAGAAGGCCTCCGCCTTGTTAAATCTACTCTACTGGAATGGTCAGCCTCATGAATATACCTATCAGAAGTCTTTCAAAGTTTTGTTTCATTTGATTGCGATTTTTACCAGATCAGTCTTTTCTGGTCCAGGAGTTAATCCCATCTGATTGGCCTGACCTGGATGAATGATGGAGCTCTAAATTAATTCCAGTCATATTGCATTATTTTGCTTGCCTCTATTTTTACATTTAAAAAAGAATTGTGCGAATATCACCATTTGAGCTGGAGCTTACATTTCAATTACAGAAACTCAAGATGAGTTGCAAATGGTCCACATTTATACAATTTGAACAGCAGATTTATTTATCCAAAGCAATTTGTAGTTTTTCCAGGTAAACATCTATCAGAAGCTCTCACTTTTGCAGAATGTTACAATTTAATTGGAACTCATGTGACCTGTTCCTAATTTTGATGCCTTAATCTGCAACTACTCTACCATTCTATTCCACAGAAAAAAAAGTTGTATTTTTCTTTTATGTAGAAAAAGACAGAAGACTTGATATTACTTTGCATCTGCTATTATGGTTAGAGTGAAGAGTTTGTAAAAAAAAAAAAATAGATTAAAATTCCAATTGCCTCTCATATGACCCAAAGAAGTAACACAGTTTCCTTGTGTTTAATCTCATTTGCTCTCTCTCACTCTCTTCTTTATAAAATCTGTATTTCTTTTTCTTAGCATTTCCATTTGAACTTAATGATGGCTGCAGTTCATTGTGACTTGTAAAGTGCTTCTGCATACCACTTGCATTAAGGGTGATTTATAAAGTGAAATCCTTGCATGTGTTGATAAGCTGATTTAAAATCAGACTCCTTGCTGGTCATTATCATTTTGATTTCTTCTGTGATAGTTACTGTTCCAGTAAGAACAAGATATGGAATATGAATGCATTCAAGGGACAAAGATTTTTAACGGAAATTTTAATTGCCCTTTGTCAATTATTTTTTGTGATTCAGCAATAATGGGAAATGGAACAAACATAAGCCATGCCAGCTGTAGTCCTAGAACATAGAGTATGGATTCCCTTTGTCAGGCTGAGAAAACACCTGAATCCTTTCCATTTTCAAAATAACCAGGTTTAGCTACACAAGCACCATAATCTATCTTTCTCTTAATAGATCCACTGATATTCATGTAGCACCATGTTAGATAGGAATATCGTAAATGTACACTTTAAAAGTATCCGATGAAGCCCAATATAAATCAGTTGTAATAGAGAGTGGAGAGATTAACCCCTGGAATGCACAATAGACTAAGACCAATTTTAACAAAAACACCCCTAGATGAGGCACAAAAAAAAAAGGGGAAGGGGGCGATAGTAAGCAGCCAGCCGCATCTCCCACTGCGGTGCAGCTGCGCCACATAGTATCACCTCCATTGTGCCACGGGAAAAGGTTACGTTATTTCCTGCGGTGCTGCCAGCAATAATGTGAACAACATTATCGCCCGCAGCACTGCCGGGAGATAACTCCACCCAAACCCCACCTACACTCCTCCCCTTCCTCTTAGAATAATACCACCGCGCTGCGGCCAGTATCATGTGCAGTAGGGACTTATCGCGTGCAATAAGGCTGTACCACACACGATACCGGCACATCGTAGAATAAAGAATGCCCTTGATAGTTTTCTATACCTGACTTCTCTCTGGATGATTCAACTAGCTGCTCACAGCTGCCTGATAAATTTGGTTAATACAGAAATCCAGGCGTTTTGTTGGATGGGATCAGGGTGGGGAAGGAGATAGATGTCGAGTCCTCTTCGTATACCAGTAAACTGAATCATTGACAAACACTAACCCTAGGCACACATTCTCATGTGTTCTCTTACAGGACTGTCAACCACTGGAATGACATTTCTTTATGTTACAGAAATGCAATTTCTTATAATTCTGTGATGCTTTGTAGCTTTTTATATTGATTTTCTGTTTCTTTCAATCTGTTCTTTGTTTATAATTGTGATGACATTTATTTCAACTATTGCAGGGTTTTTTTAAACCTTTTATCACACTAGCATAAAGATTATCCAAAGATATTGTGTATTACATTTTGGCATGGCCTGTTTGTTAAAGCAGTGGGTTGGAAATCAGGGTTCAAATCCTGCTATCGCTCCTTTTGACCTTGGCAAGTCACTTCACCCTCCATTGTCTAAGGTACAAACTTATAGGGTCATTTGCTAAGCAGCAATAGTGCAACAGCGCACAATGTTTAACAAATACAATGTGTTAATGCCTAGTACTGCATGATAATAAGCCAGATTGCACGCTATGTGCAAGAGCACGTGGAAATCTCTAATTTTTGCAAATTAGTATGCAAATGTGGACATATCATATAAATAAGGGTTACTTTTGCCTCTGGCATTATAATAATGCGAGTTTTGCATGGATTTATCATGGAAATAACAGTTTTATCTACAGCTTTTCTGTTGTCATTATTATTTTTGGATGAATAAGACACAGAAAAAGTCTGTTAATGCACAATAATATTAACTAATCCTATCCAACTGCTTTTAAAGTGCTCTGCACCTATAAAAACAACTTTCCCAAGGTCATGCATCTTAAATCCACAATGTTAGACCAGTATGCTGTGCTATTGGCTCACTGCATGCTGGATGCAGCTAACCAGCAGCCTCAACCAGAGAGGGAGGCAGAAATGACATAAAGGGATTTCCCAGCACAGAGACCATTATTCCGCTGAACATTTAAGCTGTATAGGGTTATATCAATACATCATCAGCATGATTTATTTTAAAACCTTGCACACAGCGAGTTAAAGGATTGCTGAATTTCCAATTTTTTGGCAGGAGATGCTGGTTACAGTCGCAAGGACCCTCTGTGGCGGGCTCCACTGGCTGGAAAACAACAAAAAATATATTGAAGCCAATGAATTTCCTTCCTTATGTGTTCCATCATAGCATATATAGCTATCCATCCTGCCGCCACACTGGTCTCAACAACTTCCTGCCTTGCAATCAATTCAGCTGCAAGCTGGTCCACCATCACATTAATGCTGGGGAGTGGTGTTCCTGTTGCTGGGACAATGCCATCAACTGGAGCCCCACAGCTGACCCCTGTAACGCCTGTAGAAATGCCGCCTATGCTGGTGCCATATGTTGTGGTACATACAGGATATCTGTCATGGATGTGTCTGGTCTTGACAGCCAGCAGCCGCCATAGTGTCTTACCTGTGATGCTTCAGCTGATCCACTCTCCTGGTCATCATCAATAGACTGCTGACATCCTTGGCAATGCTCTCCCCCTCCCAGATTATCTGCCATACAAGATCTTCCTCTGACTCTTCCATCCACTTTCTTTACCCCTCTCTAACTGTATCCTCCACCTCATGCATGCCACTCTCTTCCTACCCTCTCATGCATGCCCTCCTCCCCGTTCTTCTGACTTCTCCACCCACTTTCTTATTTTCCTCCCTCTAACTATATCCGTCACCTCATGCATACCATTCAATCCAAATGTTAAATTTGATTTAAAATAAATGAAATATGCAGGGAGGCTATGTACCTGTTTTTTTAATGTATGATATTTAATGATTTTAGTACGCTTTTAATATGCTGTTAATATTTTTAATATGTAATATATGGCTTTAATATGTATGATATGTTTTGATTTGAATATACTTTTAATAATTTTAATATGTTTAATATGTTCTGATTTGAAATGCAATTTTAATAAAGTTACATTTTTATTGACTAAAAAGAGGGCCCTCAATTTTGCCAAAATAAAGCATACTAAGTAAAATTGAAGAAAAATGAAGGTGGTGGCCAGGTATGGAGACTCTGGCCACTGTCCAACACCACTTCCTGACCACTGAAGCTATTTTAAAGAATGTTGTCAGCCCAGGTTGGAAAAGTGGGTAATTAGGGCTAAAACCCCCTAAACATCCCTAGAAACTAGCAAATTTTAGCAATGGCACCAGAGGAGACCCTGGAAATACCAACCCAGGCAGTATTTGTAAAAACAAATTATACAATTTTAAATGATTATAATAAATGTCTACCAAGTGCTGAAAAGTGATTTTAAAAAGTGAAAATGACCTGCATAAATTTTATTGGCCCAGTATAATTCATTTAAATTTGGACCAGTATAATGAGAAAAATACTTTTAGATATCAGTAACAAAAACAAAATAAATATTTTAAGACAAATGGTAGTGTCCAACCACCCCTAGAACTAGTGGACTAGCCAAAACATCCCAGAAGAACCAATGACCACTATGGAAACCAGGAAAATTCTGAAACCATATCTGGGGAATATATGGTTATGGCTTCACTAGTGATGGGTGAACAGGTCGGTGCAGCAATATAAAAACAGTGAAAATCACAGATCCATAATAAAATATCAGATTGCCCTGAATTAAAATAAAATAATAGTAAAATTCTAAAAATCCTATTTAGGTGACCCAAGTTCTTGGACAGGCTAAGCAATGCAAGTTAAGGAAACATCTGGCCTAGATATAAGAAAATAGAGCCTGATGACATCATGGCGCATAGATCTAGGAAAGCAAGAAAAGAGTACAGTTTAGAATCTCAACAGTAGAGCACTGTCAAGGTGCTCAGTCTAGAAGGCCTAAAAAGTGATAGAACATTAAAGAAAAAGGGAAAGAATAGTGAATACACATAAATAATAAATAAATAAACAAATCCCTTTTGTCTATTCATTGTGTTACAATTATGAATGTCACTTTGCAAACCATTGTGATCTATAAATGAAAAGAAGATATATGAAATGTGTAAAGAAAGAGTGAATGAGCTGTGTGAAGGTGTGAATGTGTGATAAGATACACTTTATCTTGTAAAGGTAAAGTCAGGTTATGCTAATACAAATGCTGCAAAGCTGAGACTTTTGGGTAGCTTAATTAAGATAGTAGGAAGGTTGAGAGTGTATGCCAGAGAGGAATAAAAAAAACAAAGTAAAAAACTTAATAATGTGTTAACAGTGAAGGATGCTTGAGGGAACATGCATATAATAGGCTGCAGATGATTGGTTGGTGTAAGGAGACAGACTCTCATTTTGATTTGAGATAGGAAGGAGAGAGAGAGAGAGAAAGAGAGAGTGTCTATCTACAAGGCCCTCATAGAAGTTAGGTATTTATATCTCTAAAGGAGGGCCACCTGATAGGTTGAGGTGAGGTGCTAGTGGTGGTTTAGGGTTTAGGGGCCAGTTTCGCATGTAGAGTGAGAAGCTGAACAGCACATTACACCTTGGTGAAGATTTGACGTCATTTGGAGTGAGGAAAGTTTCACAAAGATGACATTTCTACTATGTTCTCTCACCCTAGCTTAATGGACTCTATAAAAGGGTAACATAACGTATTTTGATGAATGATCCTATAAGACAGACACAAGAACAGTCAAAGAAAAGAAAATAGAGGAGATATATACTTACCTAGAGCGCTCCATATTTGGTTAATCTGGAAACCTAGAAAGACACAAAATAAACATAAAGAATCAATTCTTAGAAATACACAACAGAGACAATTCTTACTGTATGAAATAATATTTTTTAATTAGCTGATAATTATCTGACTGAAAGCTTGAATAGAAGCTAGGAACTTGATTATATTCCATCATAGGTATTACTAGTGATGGTAGCTATAAAGCAAAGAAGAGAAAAATACATAGTTTTTATATATATACATATATGTTATATTAGATAAAACAAGGAATATATTGTTACTGAAAATATAGCATAAGAGATCTGTCTTATGTGAAAGAATATATTTTAGTATTAAACTTTAGTTAGTTAAATGGAATCCTGAGGGACTCTTTGGATGGGATTGTTCCCATTAATCCTGTTAAAAGTTCCCCAAAAGGAGGATATTTCTGCATCAACCCCTTTTGAGAACACCCAGTGACACCAAACTTAGAACATCTTATAGAATAATAATAACTTGGCCACTGAAAGTGGGAAGGTAGTCATGTCTCATGAGGGGGAGGGGGTTAGATGTTTATTTAAGAGAGTCTACAATCTAGAGGTTTTTAAAATCCAGCTCGAATTTAACTGCAATTGAGTTTTTTTGTGTAAAATCTCAGCATGGCAATTTATTCAGTTATGAATTATTACCCCTGCTTTAACAGAGCTACAATCAAGTTTCTGCTTAAAGGTTTGTGCATGGCATTTTGCTCTGTGTATGTATTTTATTTATTTTAGTCATACGGATGTTCTATTATGAGTATTTTTACCTAAATCTCCTTGCAATGGGTTTTCTGTGAAGGTCAAACAAACAAAAATATGTTGATAAGTTTTCAATAGACTGAACTTAAGTTCATGGCTGGCCTCAGGGGTGCAATTAAACAATGCATAATAAGGTCCTGTTCCCAATACTAGTTTACCTTACTTTAACAGCCTGGGTACTACAGTACCCATCAAAGAGTACCCAGAGCATCAAGTCTGACATAGGCACGCTTGCTTACTCCATTTCTTGCACTCTTGTGAGGGTGTGGAGTTGGGGGAAGGGGGAAGGGGGAAGGGGGAAGGGGAGAGGGGAGAGGGGAGAAGCACCTCCATATCATGCGCTCTATCCTTGGCCTTAGCAGTCACGCAGAGTCCTTGTGAGCGGGCTGGTCGCGGAGGGGCACATACGTCCACAGGGAAAGAAGCAGGCAGAGAGCCCTGTTCAACTTCCACTTTAAATCCAGCCCAATATATATATATATATTTAAGGAGGGCTACTCCAGCTTGCCTTTATCATCCACCGTGCTTAGCCCTTGTTCCCTTTCCATCTCCCGCAGATGATAAAGGTGGGAGCTTTGCTGTGTGCCATACCCTGCAGTCAGGCACTGGTGGAAGTTACGGGGAGGTTGGAGAGAGGACATTTTGGGGGACCACTAAATCAGAGTACGACAAGGAAGTCGGGCAGTGGAATAAATTTATTTATTTATTTATTTATTTATTTATTTAAGATTTTTTTTTTCTATACCGATATTAGTCGAAACATCATGTCGGTTTACAGCGGAACTATAGAAAAGGAAAATTTCAATAAACAGGGGAAAGGGAGGGGGATACAAAGAAGAGAAAGGGATAGCATAGAAAGAGAAAGAACAACGCAAAGGGCAACTTGGAAAAAAAATGCAATGCAGTTATAAGATAACTATGTACATGGATAGGGTAACAGCCGGAGAGGTGGGGGGGGGGGGGCGAGTAGGCAGGGGGGCTATTAAAGGTTTTGGGGTTAGGCTTGTTTGAAGAGCCAAGTCTTTAGTTGGGATCTGAATTTCAAGGTGCATGACTCTAGCCTAAGGTTGGTCGGGAGTGAGTTCCAGTGCGTAGGCCCGGCAATGGAGAGGGCCCGATCCCTTGTAGAGGAGAAATGTGCCTTTTTTTTAAGGGAGGGCACATGGAGGGTCCCTTTGTTGGAGGTTCTGGTGGGCTGATTAGAGCATGTGAGGCGGAGCGGCTCGTCAAGCCAGTTAGAGTTGTGTGTGAATATGGCTTTGTGGATAGTAGTGAGGGTTTTAAAGAGGATACGGGAAGGTACAGGGAGTCAGTGAAGGTCTTTGAGGATGGGGGTGATGTGATCGTATTTACGTGCATTGGAGATGGTTCTGGCTACTGCATTCTGCAGCATTTGGAGAGGTTTTATGGAGGAGTAGGGTAGGCCAAGGAAGAGGGAATTGCAGTAATCCAATTTGGAAGAGAGAGTGGCCTGGATGACAGTACGGAAATCATTGGGGTGCAGTAAGGGTTTTAGTTTTTTCATAACATTGAGTTTGTAGTAGGGGTGTGCATTCGTTTTTGCCGTATTGGCGATCCACAACGTATACTGCACTATTCGTAGTATTCGTGGGGAAGCGAAACGTATAGCAATTCCCCACGAATACACAAATATTCGCCAAATTATACGGCCACCTAAATAAAAATTTAAACAACCCCCCCACCCTCCTGAACCCACCCAAGACTTACCAAAACTCCCTGGTGGTCCAGCGGGGGGTCCGGGAGCCATCCCATGCACTCACACCCTTGGTGCCGGTTTCATCACGGGCTGATAGTCTTTGTCACAGGGGCTACCGGTGCCATTGGTCAGCCCCTGTCACATGGCCATCGGTGCCATCTTGTGCTCCTACCATGTGACAAGGGCTGACCAATGGCACCGGTAGCCCCTGTGATATAGTATGGGCAAAGGCTATCGGCGCCATTTTGAGTACTGGCATCGGACGGCCGGCGTGCAGGAGGTCGCTCCGGGACCCCCGTTGGACTCCCAGGGACTTTTGGCCAGCTTGGGGGGGGCCTCCTGACCCCCACAAGACTTGCCAAAAGTACAGCGGGGGTCCGGAGCGACTTCCTGCATGCCGGCAGTCCGATGCCAATACTCAAAATGGTGCCATTCGCCTTTGCCCTCACTATGTCACAGGGGCCGACCGTCGGTACCTGTGACATAGCGAGGGCAAAGGCGATCTGCTGCCAATATTCAAAATGGCGCCGATCGCCTTTGCCCTCACTATGTCACAGGGGCCGACCGTCGGTACCTGTGACATAGCGAGGGCAAAGGCGATCGGCGCCATTTTGAGTATTGGCATCGGACTGCGGCGTGCAGGAGGTCGCTCCCGGACCCCCGCTGGACTTTTGGCAAGTCTTGTGGGGGTCAGGAGGTCCCCCCAAGCTGGCCAAAAGTCCTTGGGGGTCCCGGAGCGACCTCCTGCACTCCGGCCGTCCGATGCCAGTACTCAAAATGGCACCAATAGCCTTTGTCCATACTAAGTCACAGGGGCTACCGGTGCCATTGGTCAGCCCCTGTCACATGGTAGGAGCACAAGATGGCGCTGGTGTCCATGTGACAGGGGCTGACCAATGGCACCAGTAGCCCCTGTGACACAGGCTATCGGCGGCATGATGAAACCGGCACCGAGGGTGTGAGAGTGCAGGGGATGGCTTCCGGACTCCCCGCTGGACCACCAGGGAGTTTTGGTAAGTCTTGGGGGGGTCAGGAGGATGGGGGGTTGTAGTTAATTTTAATTTTAGTCGGGACACGAATAGAATTCGCCATATTAACGCATCGGGGTGCCATATGGCCGAATGCAAAGCATTTTCTCCCCGACGAATCCAAATCACGAATGCAACGTATGGCGTCCCTCTGCACATCCCTAGTTTGTAGAATCCCTCCTTGAGGCTGAGATGTAAGTGCCTCCAGATTTTTTATGGAGAGGGGGGTGTCTTATTCCTTTTTTTTCTCTCAGAAGTAACAGTTAGAGGAGAAGACACTTCCTGTCACTCCTCATGTCTTTGATCATATTTACGGATTTCAGTGAATGTATGCAGTATTGTAGAAGTGGAGTGGATATTTCTTGCTTCATGAGCACTTTTTTTTTTTCCCCCAGCAGAAGCACTTTCAGATTAGCCAGGGAGGCTTGAAATTCTCAATTTCTGTATTCCGGTCTGCACTATAATGGCAGTGTGCTAGTAAGCTCAGATGCATTTCCAGCGTGCTATTACGAAGTAATAAAGATTGATCTCCATCTGATGGATCACTGAAAACTTAAGCTGTACCAAAAAAAAAAAAAAGGGGGAAATCAAATGATGCAAGGTTGTAAATTGATTCTTTTTTACGATTAGAGATTAGTTGAGCTGAAAATATTACTGGTAGCTGAATGATCTGAACATATTGTGAACTTCAGTCAGCCAGTTTTATAGATGAGTTTGTGATCTGTTTGACTATATATCTCCGGCAACATGTATGTATGTACGAGAAACAAATAACAACCAATGACCATGTGTTGCTTTGGTGGAGGGATTAAATTGGACTTGGCTAGAAGAGACGTATTTGATTGCTATTAGAATGTTAGAGAAAGCTTCCTGTTGAGAAAGGAAATGTATGTAAATAGCCATTTAGGGGTATTTGGGTCATCTCATTGTTTGTTTCTAACCTGCATGCAGTCCTAGTTGCCGTATTGGTTCTGCAGAAAACTGGAGTCTTACTAGAGTGTGATGCCTTTTAAAGGACCTGCCAAAGGGAAAAAAAATACATTCAGGCTGTTTTTGCAGCCATGGAGGTAAAGAACCCCACATGGATTACTACAGCTCACTCTCTCACACCGGTGGCATAGGCGAGACACATACCCAGTTTTCTGCAGCTGTGTACTAATTGTGACCCTCAGGACTGCGGTTTGCAAGATTCACAGAAAGGTGTTGGGAATTATTCAGTGGTAGGCAATAGAAACAAATCAGCCTGAACTTCTCATATCACTGCAAGTGCAAATCAAAATGTTGTCACAAGATCATTACACCTCGCTCATTGTCTCTCTTTTTCTTCACTGCTCTTTTATGGGACCAACAATCCAAACTGTTTTTTTGATCCCCTGCTATCCTTTCTCCTGCTATAATAGACAAACAGCTAGCAGGCATGTATATTTATTACCAAAACAGTGCTCCCCTCCCATAACTTCTGAATCTATCAGATTTCCAACACCCTATTTGTCAAATCTCCATGCCCAGCTCCTTTGCTAGATGTGCAGCCACACATTTAAAGTAGGAGGTCCAATATTTCTTAGGGTCCTCGCCTGTAATATCCAGGCAGTTTGCCATCACCCTTTGGACCTGGAAGTTCACCAGCACTGTTCCATCACTGTGCCTCAAGAATGGTTCCTCTCCAGGTCGCCTTAATTGCATGTATGCCTTAACCAAACATGAAACACTACTCTGTGACTGGCCCAGTGATGACTGGCCCAGTGATGACTGTGTTGCCTGTCATGTCTAAGTGTATAATGATGATATCTAGCTTGGGATGCACCCTTGCCACCTGCCAAAAACTATGAGAATCAGTTGGTACCACTTCATACCTCTCTGCCTCATTCACCTTCTGCTTTCTCCTAAGGTAGCATAATAACATAGTAATTGACAGCAGGTTAATGCCAAAATAAAGTCCATCCATTCCATCCAGCAAAGTGTATATGCTTCAAATTGCTGCTTCATGCAGGTTACAACCCTAAAAAGAAAGCAGAGGGGTAACAGCCATGCCATGCAGGTGGTTCTCATGCCTTCTGGTTTGGGTTGTAACTGCCAGCCTGTGTAAGTTACCCCCCATGCCAAAATATTACACCAAAATTCCCAGCTGCTATCTCTGTTCTTCATTCCTTTCTCCAGCCACTCCGGAGATATACCGCATGCTGCACCTCCAGCTTTTGTTGCTGCTCTTTTCCTGGTCCGTAATACAAAGGAGTGACTGACCATCCATACCCTTTTTTAATCACACACCATTTTTGGTGATGTTTTCATGTTGTCCTTTTTTCCTGTCATTTTTTGAATGAGCCCTGCCCCTGTGGTCTTTACTGAATGTGTAACTCCACTGCTCTGTTCCAGTCTCTACTTTAATGGGGCATTAATATTTTATCCTGTGCACTAAATAACATCATGTTGTCCCTCTGTTCTCTTATGCATCATTTGAAAGACAATTAAACTTGGGTTTTTAAACAAGTCTTTATCTAATTTACCTTATGAACTGAATATGGTGTCCATCCAGTTTTTGTTAATGTTTTTGACCATGTTTATCTATTTATTTATTTATTTATTTATCTATCTATTTAATTATAAGTTTTTATATACCGTGTTGCCATTATTTGACATCTTTTTAGGCATGCACTTTTTTTTTTTTACATTTTGCTGTTTATCATTGTATTTATGTTATATTCAAGATATGTATCTTAAGGTATTGTAAATATGTATTTTATTGAAAACTACTTAGAATTTATTTTGAATGGTTGTATAATAGTGTATTAGACTAAACTTGAAGTGTCTAAATCGTACCTCAGTATCATTGTCCACCACTAGCAAATCCCCTTCTGCTAGCACTAGGCCATGGGTTTTTCTGGTTTTTAACATTGCTTCATTAACCTTAAATACCCCAAAGAACTAGTTGACTGATACCATGGTCTGAATAAATGTATTCGATATATTTTCCCCATCTCAAGGCCCTCCGCAGGCCAATCCATCATAATCTGTATAAATAATTGATGATAAGATCGGTGGTTCTACTGATGCCATGCCGTTGCCACCTATGTCTCTTCCACTGACCCTGTTGCTTCTGTTTTCAAAGCAGAAATGTGACAGTATATCAGTGCTCGCTGTTTAAAGACAGCAGGCTGTAGTAACCTGTAACACCACCTTCCTGTTTCATAATCTGACCCTTTTGTCATTGACCTCTCCCCCCATGACAGTGATGCTGCCCAGAGTTTGAAGAACGGGCATAGCCCCCAAAGCACTTTTGCTTTCTAATATTTCCAAGGCAAGTATGGCAAAGGTATTGAAAATTCTCCCAGATTTTGTGCAAGTGACAACATAGCCCAGTGGCTAAAATAGTCATCAGAATAGATTGTCCCACCCACCCTTGTATGGGTGTTTATGATATCCTATGCACAGACAATTCTAAATCATGTCTATCCCATTTCTTATATCAGCTGTAGCATTATGCTGGAATGTGGGGCAGGGAATGTATGTACTTTAGTTAATCTCACATATAGGATGCACCTTACTCTTGTGCACTGCGGCAAAAGGCTCTCAGCTTGAGCTCTGTTATGCTTGTGATTATCTGTGTCTGACTTTAAAAAAGATTGCTTTATTCCCTATCCCCCTACTGTAGTTAACCTGCAGTCCCATCTCAGAAAAGAACTCATTAAACTCTAGTTCCTTATGGTAGCTAAGTTGGAATACAGACATTATACACATAGACACATGGGGGTAGATTTTTAAAAAGTGCACCTTTGCGTACTTTTGTTGGCGCACCAGGCGCAAACAAAAGTACGCTGGATTTTAGTAGATACGCGCGTAGCCGCGCGTATCTGCGCGTATCTGCTAAAATCCTGGATCGGCGCGCGGAAGGCTGCCGATTTTGGGCAGCCGGCGCGCGCCAAGCCGCGCAGCCTGTCTCCGTTCCCTCCGAGGCCGCTCCGAAATCGGAGCGGCCTCAAAGAGAACTCCCTTTCGCCCTCCCCTCACCTTCCCCTCCCTTCCTCTACCTAACCCACCCCCCCGGCCCTATCTAAACCCCCCCCTACCTTTATCCCTGGATTTACGCCTCCCGGAGGTAGACATAAATCCACGCACGCCAGCGGGCTGCTGGCATGCGGAGACGCGATCCAGGGGCGGTTCCGGAGGGCGCGGCCACACCCCCGGACCGCCCCGGCCCGAAACCACGCCCCTGGGCCCACCCCCAAAACACCGCGCCGATCGGCCCCGTCCCCCGACATGCCCCCCTCAAAAAACCCAGGGACTTACGCGAGTCCCGGGGCTCTGCACGCGCCGGCTGGCCTATGGAAAATAGGCGCGCCGGCGTGCAAGGCCCTGCTCGCGTAAATCCAGGCGGATTTACGTGAGCAGGGCTTTTAAAATCCGCCCCATGATGTGTCCATATTCCTCTGTGTATCTATAATTGTACATTTATTTTAAACCAATAGATAAGGTGATATATTGTATAGAGCAGTGATTCCCAACCGGTGTGTTGCAACACACCAGTGGGTCACCAAGCAACGGCAGGTGTGTCGCGTGCTACCGGTCTCCCACTATTCTTCCCTCCTCTTCCTTCACCAAGCGAGAGACGGACAATCTTCCACTGCTGCCGATGCCGCCCAGGCTATCAGCACGTTCAAGCCCGGATGGGAACGGCAGCAGTGTTAGTGGAGGCTGGCAACTGTGGCTGGGCCTTTTCTTCTTCCTGAACCTGCCCCCCAATGGCCCGGAACAGGAAGTGATGCGCAGTAGGGTGCGTGGGAAGAATAAAGAGCCATGCCGCATGGAAAAGTAGCGTGGGCCTGGAGCAAAATCAAAAGCAGCTGGCAATCGGCAAAGGAGACAGCAGCATGAGCCTCCAGTGGCCGATGGGATTCTTCTCGCTTGGCGTGCAGGGACTAGAGGAGGAGGCTCCTGCCATTTGTGCTCAAGGGATCCAGGAAGTGAATGAGAGTGTGAGAGAGACAGCCTGCCTATCTGTAAGTGAGAGAATGTATGTGTGATTGAGAGTGTGCATGTGTAACTGTGACTGAGAGCCTGTGTGTAAGTGAGAGCATTTGACTGAGATCATCTATGTAAGTGTGTGAGAGAGAAACTGGTCAGAGAGGTGATGTGTGTGTATATAGGAGAGACAATGGAAGTGACTGGTCAGGGAGATGACTGCAGTGTGTGTGAAAGAGAAAGTGATTATGGGAATGAGAAGCCAGTGCATGTGGAGAGAGTGGGCATGGGAGTGAGAAACCTGAGTGTGTGTGAGACACAGCATGGGCGTGAGAAGCCTGTATATCTGAAAGAGAACATGGGAGTGGGAAGCCTGTGTGTGTGCATGAGAGAGAGAGAGAGAGAGACTGTTCGGGAAGGTGACTGCTGTGTGTGTAAGAGAAAGACTGGTCAGGAGATGATTGGTGTGTGAAAGACAGAAACTGGTATGTGAGTGTAACTGGTATGTGTGTGTGAGAGAGAAAGAAAGTGATTATGGGAATAAGAAGCCTGTGCATGTGGTGAGAGCTAGCATAGGAGTGAGAAACCTGGGTGTATGTGAGACACAGCATGGGAGTGAGAAGCCTGTATATGTAAGATAGAACATGGAAGTGGGAAGCCTGTGTATGTGTGTGTGCATGAGAGAGAGAGACTGTTCGGGAAGGTGACTGGTGTGTGTGTGTAAGAGAAAGACTGGTCGAGAAATGATTGGTGTGTGAAAAACAGAAACTGCTCACGGGGGTGTGACTGGTATGTGTGTGCGTGAGAAACAGAGAGACTGGTCGTGGGCCCTAAGGAAGAGGACCATGAGTACAGAGCTTCAGCCACTACTGCTTCTGGTGTGTGCTACTGGCCTGCATGGAAGAGGAGTAGGAGAGCTGCTGGAGGGGTTAGTAAAGGTGGCTTTTTTTTTTTTCTTGATGGACTGCAATTATTACTGAATATTATGTGAATGTGTCTGCTGTTTTGAAATATTTTATTGGTGTTTGGAGAATTTTTTTTTTTTTAATTATTTGTTTATTGAATATTTTCACTTCAATATACACAAACAAAATCACGGAACCAAAGAAACAATATTAGACTTCACAATATAATTATAAGAAAAACACACCAAGTTCCGTAATAAATTCAGTCATAACAAGAAATAATAACAGGTAAATCAAGAATATGGAGAGACTTAGAAACCTCCTAAGAGCAGTATCTTTTAAAGAAAACATAATATTCAATTTTTTTTTTGTCCTATCTCCCTCCCATCACTTAATACCAGTCTTAATAGAGGCTTCTAGGCTAGGGAGTCCAAATAGGATTTCAACTGAGCCGGTTGATTAAAGATATATTTCCTCTCTTGATATGAGGCAACGCAGCGACAGGGAAATCTCAATATAAATTTAACCCCTTTTTGTTGGGACAACCCTTTCAATGTTAAAAATTCCTTTCTCCTAATCTGTGTCTCCCTTGAAATATCGGGGAAAATTCTTATATTTTGCCCATAGAACTTACTATTCTGTTTTCTAAAATAAAATCTCATTAAAGATTATTTTTCAGATAGGAAGGAAAGTTGTACAATAAGGGTAGCTCTTAAGTTTATATTCATTTCAAAGGATTTCTCCAATAAGTCTGACAAATTTAAATTTTCCTGAGCTTCATTTTCCTGATTCAATTTATCAGTTCTCTGATTCTGTGATATGTAATAGATCTTATCAATTACTGGTAAAGTTTCATTACTATAACCCAATATATTTATTAGATAACTTTTAAACAAGTCATGTGCCGAAATTAGATGTGTTCTAGGAAAATTGAGTATCCTTAAATGATTTTGTCTTATCTGATTTTCTATCATTTCCAACTTATTGCTATAGATTTTCTCAGATGTAATTAAGTTGAATTGAACCTTGTCCAATTCCTTCACTTTTTCCTGAACCTTATCGATTTTATTCTGAAACATCATGTTTTTATTTAATACTTCTTTCATAGTATTAGCAATATTATTAATAGATTTCTGTAATGTCACTAACATTGTCCCAATTTCTTCAAGTGAAAATCCTCTTGGGGTAATTACCGTAACTTCAGTTATTCCTCCCATTTGGATATCCCCAATTCCTTCCTCTATTAGTGCCGATCCAGCAATAGTTTGATGAGTTGGAGTCCCATTCCTTTCCTTAAAGTCCATTTCTGGAACATTCAAAGAGGTGTTTGTACTCCCCTCAGTATCTTGCACAATGGCAGTTGTAAAGTCTAATTTTATTTTGGGGTCTTCTAAATAGAAGATCCCGTCTTTATTGCCAGATGGTGGGTCGGGTGTTTCTGGGGCTCCAGGGGTTAATGATATATCCTGGGTCAGAAGGACCGCTCCCTGCTCTTGGTCGGTTCCTTCAGCGACACCTCCTGGAGTTTCTATGGGAGTTTTTGTGAAGCAATCCTTAATTTTAGGTTGATTATCTGACACTGATGTTGAAGACAAATCCCGTAGCCTAGCCTTCCTCTTTGTGTGTGGCATAACACAAGAGGAACGCTTAACCACAGGCAAGATACAATCCTAAATTGAGGAAAAAAGTCTTAGACTTACGTCTGGAAGAAGCTGTTATTTGGAGTCTTCACCACAGACAAATTTCTTAGTTTCATCTCTCACATATACTTGTGGCTGCAGTGTCGTCAAAAATCAATCAGAGCTCCTAGCAAGGCCAAGCACGCCGAGCTAAGCCGAGCAAAGCCACGCGCGCCCCTTAGGCGCGCGCGGCTTTGGCGACGCGCCGGCGGCTGCGGTGCGCCGGTACTATGCCGTTCTTATGGGCGTTAGCCCGGCTCCACCCCCGACGTTCTGACCTCACGAACAGCTGTGTTTGAGGAAATTCTGCTCCGGTCTCCTCCGGTTAAAGGAAATGTAGTTACTGCAGCTCAGAGCTCCAAAAGCGCCGATCTTATGGGCTTAAACAAGTCAGGAAAAGTTGCAGGTAATTTACCTCCGGTCTCCTCCGGTAAAATGAGGAAATGGCACTGCAGCAACTTCGGGGCTCTGAAACGCCGGTCTTATGGGCGTGAGCCCGGCTCCACCCCCGACGTTCTGACCTCACGAACAGCTGTGTTTGAGGAAATTCTGCTCCGGTCTCCTCCGGTTAAAGGAAATGTAGTTACTGCAGCTCAGAGCTCCAAAAGCGCCGATCTTATGGGCTTAAACAAGTCAGGAAAAGTTGCAGGTAATTTACCTCCGGTCTCCTCCGGTAAAATGAGGAAATGGCACTGCAGCCTGGTGTTTGGAGAATTTTAAATAATTGTTATGAGTTTTTAATTGTTGGATATTATTCTGTTCATAGTTTTTGTGAAACATTTATTCTGCTTATTAGTATAGTTTAAAATTATTGCTGTGTGGGGATCTATAGCTGCTTGGCTAGTTCTGTTTTCCTAATAGGAGGTGTATTGGGGTTTAGGGCCTGATTTAATATTTGTAGTGTTGCCTTTTCATAGGTAGGGTTGTTACTGTTTGTGTGCATTCCATAATACAGGTTTAACTGTGTGCAGATTAGTTTATGTGCATTACTGCAGATCCTGGGAGTACGTTAGGTCAGTTCTGTATATGTGACAGAGGTGAGATATTTTACTAGCATGTAAGTGTTTGTATCAGTATTATTTGTTGTGTTTTCTCAAGAGGATATGCACTGGTGATAAACTGCTGTCTTTTCATAAGTTGGGCTATTGAGCCTGGTATTAGGAGTTTGTGTTGCTGTTACTGAGATGACACTAGAACCAGAATATATTTTTTGTTAGGTGAGTTGTACAGGGAATGTCATAATTCTGCTTTACATCCATAATTGTGGGTCAGGGGGGTTCCTGTGGATGCAAACTGTACTTTTACATTTAGCCCTATGATGGTCATGTGTTCAGTGTGTCATGCATGTGAGAACCATTTGTCAGGTGTGTTCCGACAGAAAATAGGTTGAGAACCACTGGTATAAAGTATACTCTTGTCCACTAGCAACAGTTTTTTTCTTTTCCATGGAGGAATGGAATACATTTCTCCCATATACAGGACGATGAAATAAGGTGTGCTCAGCTGAGTGCACTGGTTCACCTGCAGTTGGACATGTGTCCATGGCCCCTTATGCTATAAGGGGATTAGAGTGTCCACAACACATATCCAATGCGCAGAGAAACTGATAGCGCTGATCACATGCAAATGCATGCTGCTGAAGCTATTAGCTATGCTCCCCAGATGTAAAAAAAAAAAAAAAAAAAATTGTGCGCAGACCCACATATTTTTACACTCAGAAATTAATGCCTGCCCAGAGCAGGCATTAATTTCTGAGCAGCCCAAAAAGTTGTACAGAAAAGCAGAAAATCCTGCTTTTCTGTACATCTTCCAACTTAGTATCATGGCAAATTAAGCCAGAGGAATGAAAAGTTTAAAAGATTAAAAAAAAAAAAAAAAGTGCCAGCGGTCAGGTTAGGGAAACAAACATTCAGTTAACGAACATCCATTTTCCAAACCCATGGCTGTGCACTGGTTAGGAAAACAGATGCTGATATATTCAGCATCCATTTTTCAACCATCTTCCAGCTGCCCTCTCCAGGGCACCCGCTGCCAAGGAGGCAATAAGGGCATGCAATCGACCCTAGTGCCTCCTTGGCAGTGCGGCCCCCTGCCAGGAGAGGTGCCTGAGCGTGCATTAGTAAAGCAGGTGCTGAACACTGAGCGCCCGCTGTTGGCGCACTTTCATTGCATCGGCCCCATATACAGATCACCAGGGATGTCCTCCACTGCAAATCTGCCTGAGCCACTACTTACCTGGATAAGTCAATAATTATCCACAGACATTTTAACATTTTTTCAAAGCCCCTTTATTAGTAGTTTTAAGTAGGGATGTGCATCGGGTGCCCAATCGGTTGTGCTTTCGGATTCGTGTGGCTGCGGGAAAATCTTGTTTTCCCGCGAATCGGCATTTGTTTTTTTTTAGTAAAAAATCATTTTTCGGCTTAGTGTGCGCTAACGGGAGTTAGCACACTAACTCCTGTTAGCGCACACTAACAAAAAATAACAAAAATAAATGGTTTTTTTGTTAGTGCGCGCTAACGGGAGTTAGCGCGCACTAACCCGAAAAATGATTTTCACGAAAATTTGGGGGGAAAAGTCTTCATTTCATGATTTACCCGATATATATAAAGAATTAAGAATCATCGTACGATATTTCAATTCGTTATAAAACGATTTACATCCCTAGTTTTAAGTGCCAGTGCAGTAATGCTTGAAACCTAACTCCAGCTCTAACCCAGGAGTTAAGTGTCCCACACTAAGAACCATGTGCTGGCCAGTTGCAGTTTCTCTGCTCAATTCCCTCATTGCATGGGATTTCCATGTAAGGGCGCATCAGCAGCAAGTTTTGCGCAGCAAGTTTTGCGCACTGAAAATGTGCGTTCAAATGCAGGCAAAGAGGTGTGTTTGGCTGCACGCACCTTTCTGCATCAGCCTAAGTGTGTCCTGGTTCTTCACCTGAATTATGATTAGCCATCAGCACAACTTGATCACCTGTATAAATGAAGCCTGAAAGCAGAATTTGTTTCTTCAAAATATCAAATCAGAATGGATTGATCCCCCCCACCAAAATATCAAATGTAGCTTTGCATTAAACTTCACAAGCTGACTGCTTTTCCTATTGCATGAGAATTAGTTCCCGGTCTTTTATCATTCTGTCCTGTCCTGTGTCTCCAACAACCACTAGCAAACAATGGATTGTTTGCTAGAATGTGGGCCTCTTGGCCTCAGTTTTAATACCTTACAGGTAGTTGTTACTTACTTTTTGTTTAAATCCTTTTTGTTCACTGCTCTGCAGGCACCATTGTCTGACCCCCACCCATTAATCTGATAAATTGCATGGTTTTTCTTGTTTACATATCCCTGATATGTCCTGATTAAACTATTTTAAACTTCATCTATACCTTTTTACATCTATACCTTTTTACATTGCAGTTGACTTCTGACAACACATCTGGTCAGCATGTCCAAATGCAATTTTCAAGCTAGTTTAGCAAAAGCTAGTGAATATGTGCATACATATTGGCCCATTGCATTACTTTGATCACTCTATTATATGGCAAAGAGCTATTTCCATTCTCATATGTTAACTCAGGCCGATTCAGTACTGGTGTGCATAAAATGATTGCATGCCTGCTCTTCTAACGTGTGCTGATCCACCTCTCCTGAGTGCCCGATTTTATTTAAGTTACCTGCTGAGGTACAAAGGAGGCACTAGGGGAAATGGTGCATCCCTAGTGCCTCCTCGGCATGGGCACCCAGGAAAGGAGACTGTCAGCAGGTTAGGAAACAAACAGTCAATACCATCATCCATTTTCTCCTGCTACTGGCACAATATACAACCACAATGGCCTGGACCGATTATTGGGCACCCAGATGTTTTTTTTTCTCGAAAAGGTTTTTGTTTTTTTTAAATGATTCTGCTTTCTGTAGCCCCTCCTACCTAGTATAGAGACAATACTAGTAGGAGGAATCAAGAAAGCAGCAATTTGGGATTTTTTCAATGCACCCTTGAGTGTGGCAGACCTTTACGCCAGCCCCGGGCTGGAGTAAAATTTGCCACATTGCAAGGGCACATTGGCCATGCAGGAAATGTTTTGCATTGCAGGGATTAGCAAATAGCCTCATCTACATGCACTTTACATGTGATGAATGCTATTAGCTTCACGCTCAATTGGACACATGTTTTGGACATGCTAAGCCCTGTTTTGCATCATTGGTTATGGACGTGCATCCAGTCACGTGATGAGTCATGCACTGGCCATAATGCACAGTATTGCATCAGCCTGCTAATGCATATTGTGAGGCTCCTCACTTTAATATTCCTGCATCACACGGGCTAATTGCTTATTCTCATCCTTTGTTTTTCAGGTACAGACTGAAAAGAGGCAGTAGCTAAATCTACAAATGAAATGCTGGACTCCCAATGTATAATTCTTAGAAGTGGAACTGTTTACATGCAGGAAACTATGCTTGAATTAAGCTGTTAACTCACTGAAAGATTTATTAGAAATTAAATCAATCTTCTCCAGAACTACATGTGTTTTCTTATATTCCCATTTAATTCATAATTTAACATCACAGTAATATTGTCCACAAATTTAGCAAACTTAACTGAATTATTATTTTCTTGTACTGTATGCTCTTGCCATGTAATTAATCTAACTCCTTGAAGGACACAATTTCTAGACAAGCTAAGTACTATTACAATTACATTCATATATATCTATATCTATCTGTCTATATATGTATGTATATTATCCTAGCTATATAAAATCAGAATGCAGCATATGTTCGCTAGTTTTATATGACTATGCACATATATGTATACCTATAACCTCTCGTCTCCTTCCCCCTCCCCCAACTAAAACCCCAGAGTACTTAGTAGGGATGTGCATTCGTCCAGGACGAATTAGGCAATTTGAACAAAAATTTGAACAAAATTGCCTAATTCATCCTGGTTCGGGAAGCCTGAAACCCTAAGGAATTTTTCCCAAAATTGTGTGAAAAATTTGTTTTCGGATTTAGTGCGCACTAACCGATAAGTTCGAGCTTCACACATCCCTAGAACTTAGTGTTATCAGATTCTTCCAGCAACCCCTAATTGGTGAATTTGTTACTAGTTGGATTCATTTATAGGAAGGTACAGTTTGTTATTACATGTAATAATGGGTCAGACCAAGGGTCCATTGAGCCCAGCATCCTGTCTCCAACAGTGGTCAATCCAGGCCATAAGAACCTGGCAAGTACCCAAAAACTAAGTCTATCCCATGTTACTGTTGCAAGTAAAAGCAGTGGCTATTTTCTAAGTCAACTTAATTAATAGCAGGTAATGGACTTCTCCTCCAAGAACTTATCCAATCCTTTTTTAAACACAGCTACACTAACTCCCCGTTACTGCACACTAACTCCTGTTAGTGCAAACTAACATTTTCCCATTAGTGCACACTAAAACGAAATTCGTATCTCCCTGAATAAAGACCCGAACCGTGGGAAATACGAAATGTCCTGCTGCGTGACGAAAACGATCCCCAAACCGATAGGATCAGGCTTCGCAAATCCCTAGTACTTAGTGTTATCAGACTCTTCTAGCAACCCTAATTGGTGAATTTGTTACTAGTTGGATTCATTTATAGGAAGGTGTAGTTTGTTATTACATAAGAACATGCCATGCTGGGTCAGACCAAGGGTCCTTCAAGCCCTGCATCCTGTCTTCAAAAGTGGCCAATCCAGGTCATAAGAACCTGGCAAGTACCCAAATACTAAGTCTATCCCATGTTACTGTTGCTAGTAATAGGAGTGACTATTTTCTAAGTCAGCTTAGTTAATAGCAGGTAATGGACATCTCCTCCAAGAACTTATCCAATCCTTTTTTAAACCCAGCTACACTAACTGCACTAACCACATCCCCTGGCAATTCCAGAGTGTAATTGTGCGTTGAGTGAAAAAGACCTTTTACAGATTAGTTTTAAATGCGCCACATCCTAACTTCATGGAGTGCCCTCTAGTCCTTCTATTATCCGAAAGAGTAAATAACTGATTCACATTTACCCGTTCTAGACCTCTCATGATTTTAAACATCTCTATCATATCCCCCCTCAGCTGTTTCTACTCCAAGCTGAACAGTCCTAACCTCTTTAAATCTTTCCTCATATGGGAACTGTTTCATCCCCTTTATCATTTTGGTCGCCCTTCTCTGTACCTTCTCCATCGCAACTATATCTTTTTTGAGATGCGGCGACCAGAATTGTACACAGTATTCAAAGTGTGGTCTCACCATAGAGCGATACAGAGGCATTAGGACTTTTTCCTTTAATTCACCATTCCCTTTCTAATAATTCCCAACATTCTGTTTGCTTTCTTGAATGCCACTGCACACTGAACTGACAATTTCAATGTGTTATCCACTATGATGCCTAGATGTCTTTCTTGGGTGGTAGCTCCTAATATGGAACCTAACATTGTGTAACTATAGCATGGGTTATTTTTCCCTATATGCATCACCTTGCACTTATCCACATTATATTTCATCTGTCATTTGGATGCCCATTTTTCCAGTCTCACAAGGTCTTCCTACAATTTATCACAATCCACTTGTGATTTAACTACTCTGAATAATTTTGTATCATCTGCAAATTTGATTACCTCACTCGTCATATTCCTTTCCAGATCATTTATAAATATATTGAAAAGCACGGGTCCCAATACAGATCCCTGAGACACTCCACTGCCCACTCCCCTCCACTGAGAAAATTGTCCATTTAATCCTACTCACGGTTTCCTGTCTTTTAGCCAGTTTGTATTCCACAAAAGGACATCGCCATATATCTTATGACTTCTTACTTTTCCTAGAAGCCTCTCATGAGGAACTTTTTTAAAACGTCTTCTGAAAATCCAAATACACTACATCTACTGGTTCAACGTTTTCTACATGTTTATTAACCCCTTCAAAAACGTGAAGCAGATTTGTGAGGCAAGACTTGCTTTGGGTAAAGCCATGCTGATTTTGTTTCATTAAACCATGTCTTTCTTTTTTTTTTTTTTTTGTTTAATTCTTTTTATTGGAAATTCAAAACATGAGTACAAAAATGGCAATAACTGATCCTGAAAAAGAACTACCAATTAGACATAATATTTTTTACGAGAAAAGGAAGGAAGGGTAGAAACGAAAAAAGAAAATAATAGACATTTAGAAGAAAGAAGAAGGCATAAAGAGAGAGCCAGCTGCCGACCATCCCCCAATTAGTCATTACAAAGATGCTATGTAATCATCAAGTGGCTTCCACACCTGCATCCATGATAACATTCTATTGAATTTAAGCGCCATTGCTTTTTCATATTTCCTATACAGGCAGACGGAATTCCACCATAAATGTTCAGAGAGCATATCACTATGCTTCCAACTGGCAATAATATTATGTGTTGCTACAACTAGGAAAAATCCAAAAGTTTACACTGGATAAGGGGGAGTCTAAAGATGGGTTTGCCCCCCGCAATATAACCATAGCATAAGTTATGGGATGAGTGAGCCCTAGTATCGTGGAAACCATGGTCCAAATTTGTTGCCAAAAAGCATAGACATAGGGACATGAAAAGAGCATATGAGATAGGATTGTTTTATTCACGTTATAGGAGCAGCATGCATGCGAAGTAAGCAGGCCTGCTCGATGCAACTTCCAAAGAGTCCAAACCGCTCTATGCATCACAAAAAAGAAAGTCTGGGTTAAACTGGAATATAATGAAATGAAGGAAGACACCTTCCATTATAGATCCAGTTTACAGGAATAGAGACACCTGAGAAATCAGAAGACCATAGTGGGTGCAGGCCTGATATAGATCGTAGTGGTGCAAAAGTTTTAAAAAGTTTATGCAATCAGGAAGCCAGGTGTTCCTGGTTACCATAATCCTGATACACTGCGAACAGAAGAGGTAAGTTATCATTGACCAGGTCAGGTATATGAAGAAGTTGGAGAGCACTACGTAATTGTAGCCAGGCAGAAAACTGAGACACCGGCAGAGCAAATTTTTCTCTCAACAGGTCAAAGGAAAGCAGAGTGTTGTCCTGCAGCACTGAGGAAAAAAAACAAATTCCTTTTCGCTGCCACAAGAGCCAATTAAGTGGATGCCCCCTAATTTTTATTAATGCATTATGCCAAAGAGGGGCAAACTTCGATGTCCACCATGAATGGGTGTTGGGTGGATTAATTGAGTCGAATTCAGACAGAGCTCAGTGTAAAGAGCGCAAAATGGGATTGGAAGCATGTCGAAAGAGAAGAGATATCCCAGGAAACATTTCTGCTGGATAAGGCTGGAGGTGTTGTTCTATAGGTAGCCAGCAGGGGTGGTCCAGTGCAGCAGACCAGTGTGTGTAAAGGATCCTTGTTGTAATATAAATGCCTGGTGATAAGTATAAAAATCTATGAAATTGACCCCACCAATCTGCTTTCCAGCCTTCAATTTAGGTAATGCAATACGAGGCACTTTATTCTGCCACAAAAATCGTGTTAAAAGTTGATAAAAATCCCTAGAGAAATAAATGGGAATCATGGATAATACATAAGTTATCTTATGAGTGAGTACCATCTTAACAGTGTCAAGCCTCCCCCACCAAGTAATGTGTAAGGGGGACCACTGTAGGGTGGCATCGTGTATTTGCTGTAGGACAAGCGATTCACCCTATCATTGTCAGGGTGCCCATATAAAATCTAATGCCCAAACACTTAAGACCATTAGTTACCTTTTGTATTGGATAGCTAGAGAGGTCTGCTAAGACCCCAGAGAATCCAAAGGGAGCATCTCAGTCCTATGCCAATTTATCTTATAACCAGATATGGAGGAGTAAGAAAATATTAAAGTAAATAGATGCGAGAGAGCCCTTTTTAAATATTGGGGTTACATTAGTCACCCTCCAATGTTCAGGTACAATATTTGATTTTAATGATAGATTACAAATTTTTACTAATAGATCTGAAATTTCATTTTTTAGTTCCTTCAGAACTCTGAGGTGTATACCATCCAGTCCAGATGATTTACTACTCTTCAGTTTGTCAATCAGGCCTAACACATCTTCTAGGTTAACCATGATTTGATTCAGTCCATCTGAATCATTACCCATGAAAACCTTCTCCAGAATGGTTATCTACCCAACATCCTCTTCGGTAAACACCAAAGCAAAGAAATTGTTTAATATTTCTGTGATGACCTTATCTTAGTTAAGTGCCCCTTTAACCCCTCGATCATTTAACAGTCCAACTGACTCTCTCACAGGCTTACTGCTTCGGATATATTTAAAAAAGTTTTTACTGTAAGTTTTTGCCTCTATGGCCAACTTCTTTTCAAATTCTCTCTTAGCCTATCTTATCAATGTCTTACATTTAACTTGCCAACGCTTATGCTTTATACTATTTTCTTCTGTTGGATACTTCTTCCAGTTTTTGAATGAAGATCCTTTGGCTTTTGGCTAAAATAGCCTCTTTCACCTCACCTTTTAACCATGCCGGTAATCATTTTGCCTTCCTTCTACATTTCTTAATGTGTGGAATACATCTGGGCTGTGCTTCTAGGATAGTATTTTTTAACAATGTCCACGCCTCTTGCACACTTTTTACCTTTGTAGCTGCCCTTTTCAGTTTTTTTCTAAATATTTTTCTCATTTTATCAAAGTTTCCCTTTTGAACGTTTAGCACTAGAGCCTTGGATTTGCTTACTGTCCCCCTTCCATTCATTAATTCGAATTTGATCATATTATGATCACTATTGCCAAGTGGCCCCACCACCATTACATCTCTTACCAAATTCTGTGCTCCACTGAGAATTAGATCTAAAATTGCTCCCTCTCTCATCGGTTCCTGAACCAATGGTAGGAGCACAAAAATGGTGCCGGCTGTCCATTGCTCCTACCATGTGACAGGGGCCGACCAATGGCACTGGTAGCCCCATGACATAGTAAGGGCAATCGGCGCCATTTTGAATACCGGCAGCCAACAGCCCGAGTGCAGGAGAATGCTCCAAGACCCCTGCTGGACCACCAGGGACTTTTGGCAAGCCTTGGGGGGGTCAGGAGGGTGGGGGGTTGTAGTTAATTAAGTTTAAAGGGTTGGGATGGGTTTTTTTTTTTTAACTTTAATGGGAAACAAATCCCATATGTAACTAATGGACGAATCGGGGTCCCCCGGAAACGAATGTAATGGATTTGGGTCCCGACGAATACAAATACCGAATCGAACTTATCCGTCCCTGCTGCATATCCCTATGATGCCCACATGTAGTACCACAGCTGGCTCCTCCTCAGCACTGTCTAAAATCCTTTCTAGATGACGTGTGAGGTCCACCACCTTCGCACCAGGTAGGCATGTTACCAGGCGATCCTCACGCCCACCAGCCACCCGGCTGTCGACATTCCTAATAATCGAATCACTAACTATGAACGACTGGCCTAACCCTTCCCTCCTGGCCAGTAGCCCTTGGAGACATATCCGAGGTGTGAAAGGACAATGCACCACCTGAAGAGCAGGTTCTTGCTACAAGATCTTTTCCTGTTGCACCAGGTTGATGCTGACTGATCATGAGCCCTTCTTCCTCCAAGGCAGCACCAGGGCTGCCAGTCTGAAGTTGGGACTTGGCTTCTACGTCCCTGAAGATTTCATCTATATACCTCTCTGTCTGCATCAGCTCCTCCAGGTCTGCCACTCTAGTCTCCAGAGATCAGACTTGTTCTCTGAGAGCCAGGAGCTCTTTGCATCACATGCACATGTACAATTTCTCATTTATTTTTATTTATTTATTTATTTATTTAAGTATTTTTATATACCGTGGCACGTTGGAAACATCATCTCGGTTTACAGGTAACATGTGACACTTGATCCAAAGACTGGGAAGCCCCCCTGTTGCTGCTGGACTGCTGCCTTCATCTCAAATTTTTTCAGTTCCTAGTTAAGTTTTAGGTTGCTATGGGGCCGATGCAATACAGTGCACTCACCCGAGTGCACTGTTTAACCCGCTGTCGGCCGCGGGTTAAATAGGCGCGAATCCATCTCCTAATGCAATAGGGGGATTAGCGCCTATTTAACACGCATCCGGCACAGAGTGAATGAGATAGTGCTCATCACATGCTGGATGAGGGGTGGGAGGGTTGGGAAATACAAACAGTCTAACTTCTGCTTATTAGCTGCCTTACTGACTATTAAATGCACAAGCATACTAAATAATATACCCCAATAGTTTACTTCACCCCAATACTTAAAAAAAATAAAAATTCCCAAGCAAAACTCACTGATTCCTTTCAGCCACCAGCAGGGTGATCCTCTCCTCTCAGTGCTCTCACTGGATTGTGGGATCCCATCCATTTATATTCATATATCTATAAGAGCTTCTTATACAAATCACTTTTACAAGCTGCAAATTAAGTTTATCCAGTTTACTGCTTCTGACTAGTTGGCAGTCTATTCCACATGTTGCCACAGTTCACTACTAATTCATGCACATCTTTGCTCATAAATTAAACAAATTGATATGCTTATCTTGTTTATAAAACTTTGCCATTAACAAGGCTCACCAGCATCCACCCCCCCAGTCTGTATGTGTTGATGTGTGCACGTGCAAATGCACACCTCATACTCGCATTCTCTTTTCCTACAGTCCACATGTTCTCTGGCCCAGCAGGGTCCCTCTGTGCCGCCACCTAGCAGGCTTCGATCATTGTGTCGCATCCTTGCTGCAACCTGCATCTCTCTCAGGCCCCTGCTGTTTTGCATCTGTCTACCTCTCTCTGAATGTCTCTTGGATCCCTTGCTTCTGCTCGTCTGACTGAATCTCTAACCGGTCGTTCACTGCTCTGCACCTGTCCAAATCTTAAGTGGTCCCTCACTAATTCCTCTTCTGAGTGCATCTCTATCTGATTCCTTGCCAACCTATGCCACCTCTCTGAATCTCTCTCCTTTCTGTCCTGTGCTTCTTTTTCTACTTTCTTTTTATTCCATCACAGACTTTATCACACCACTGCCATTTACTGAAACTGTAACTTCAAGTGGTAACTTAAAAACACACTCTGTCCGGTTTATACTACAGTGCTACTGTGTGCTAATATAATATCACCTTCTACCAGGTCCCCTTAGTTTGTTTCTTAATGAGAAAGATTACTTTATAGGCTACCCCCATGTACCTGATATCCAGTTGCTAAGCATCTGCTGCACTGTGAAGCAGTCTCCTCTCCTTTTTCCCCTGCTCTGGACAAGGTTGGCACACTGTCCTTCAGCTCTCCTTGGTGGTGCTGGATGGAGAGTCTCACACTCCTCGTTCCTCATAAACATTGCAACAACCAGGATCCCCAGCTGTACCTCTGGCACATCAAAGTTTTCTGCTGGCTCCCTTCCTCTCTCATGCTTGAGTTTTGCTGTCTCCTTTCTTCTGCCCAGTGGGTGCTGCTAACTGATTGCCCTTCTCCTGTCGGCTCCCTTTTATCTCCTTCTCTTTCACCTCTACCCCTTAACTCTGCTGACCAACTGGCCCTGGCGGATGCTGATTGCCGCCACCACCTCTCCTGCACCTGCCCTTTAGGGCCTTTTTCCACCCTCTATTGTTCCTCTCCCCAGGAGTCCCCCACCTCTAGGCTGGGACCCCCTTGAATAGCAAATAGCAAGCTGGACGGGAAGCCGAAAGCAAAAGCCCTGTACTTGTTATACGCCCGCATTCATCGAGGCAGCTGAGCTTCAGGTCTGACGCAGAGACACTCGCTTACACAGCATCTTGCACTATTGTGAGCGCAGGGCCGGTGCAAGGGGATTTGGCACCCTAGGCGAGCCTTCTCCCTTGCGCCCCCCCCGTTGCGCCGCCACCCCCCGGTCTCGGCCCCGATTCCTACCTCATTCTCGATCACGCCCGTTGACTGTGTGGTTTTCCTGTCACAAGCAGGTTGGGCACTGCTCGCGGCCAACAAATCTCCACTCCTCTTTGCCACGGCTTGTGGCCCCATATGACTCGCACCCAGTGGCGCCCAAGGATCTCCGGCACCCAGGGGCCAATGCATTTGTGTGCCTCTCCAGCATCGCCCCCTTAATCCTTCTTGTACTAATGCTTAAGGTCACAGAAAATCAGTGGTGTCGCTAGACAGAAGAATTTTGGGGCGGGGGGGGGGGGAGCCAAAATGACATTTCTTCATCACACCCACCTCTATAGCATGGATCCTGCTTTCAAATTGGTTATTTAAAAAAAGTGTTAATAAAAAAGTCCAAAGGCTCTTCTGGGTAATTTTAAAAAGCTGGCCAGTTTCACACTATAAAATTACTTGATAGCCTCATTCAACTAATTCTATATGGCTATGAGAGTGAAGTCAGGAATATATAGGAAGGAACAGAATGTCAATACAAATCCTGCATCTTCAGTTCTCTAACTCTGTGCATCCACTGAAATTCCCCCAAACAATGGAGCTTGGATGTTTCCCTTACAGCTCATCATAGTAAGAGATATTTTCAAATTCTGGTGTCACCTCACAGTAAGCGCAGCAGAAACACCTTCCACTGCCAGGCACATTGTGAACTAACACAAAACCCCGCAAAAAAGACACTCAAAATCTATACTGCAAACCCATCGTAACATAAGAGTAATAACACCAAGGACTCAAACAACAATAACTCTACCTTTGAAAAAGCAAGGGTTTACACTGGGTCCTAGAATACCAATACACCACCTACTGAGGAAACAAAACAAACCCGATTGCTAATGATCCCTATACAGACACTATATGCAAGCAGAATCTCTCATCATGGTCACACATACAGAGCAGAGACAAACCTCTCATCAAATACAGAATAAAGCCACATAAAGTATAAACAGAAATGTGCAGACAAAAACTGAACTGTAAAACGCATCACGCCAGACTCTATACAGTGTAACAATGGAAAAACAAAAATGTCACCATTCCTTGTGAAACAAATCAATAATATAAAGATATATAAATCATTAATCATAATTATAAAACCATACAAATAAGATAATTTCAAAACAGCTGATGAATAGAATATCCAATAATTAAAGATTAATGCAAATTTTGAAAGCTTTACCAAACACCAATAAAATATTTCAAACAGCAGACACATCACATACTACCCAATAATTAAAATGGTAGTCAATCAAGAAAAATGAACTTAAAAAGCCACCTTTACTTACCCTCTCCAGCAGTTCTCCTACTCCTTTCCCTTGCAGGCCATACCAGAAGCAGCAGTAGCTGCTGAAGCTGTCCTCACAGTCCTCTTCCTTAGGGACCACAACCAGTATCTTCTCTCTCTCTCTCACATACACACACACACACACACAAGTCACACCCTCAGGACCAGTTTCTGTCTCTCACACATCACTCATCTCCCCAACCAGTCTCTCTCTCTCTCTCTCTCTCTCTCACACACACACACACATACACACACATACCAGTCACCTCTCTGGCCAGTCTCTCTCAATCACACAATGCTCTCGCTCTCTCTTACTAACACACAGGCTTTCAATCACACACATGCTCTCTCTATTTCACTTACACACAAGCTCTCAATCACACACGTTCTATCTCACTTACAAACAGGCTCAATCACATACATGCCCTCTCTCACAGCCACAAGTCAGCCAAAAACATGCTCCATCTCTCTCGCACACACACACTGACACACACAAGCACCCTCCCTGACTCACATATACACCACACACATATAGAAGCACCCTCCCTGTCTCACATATACACCACACACATACAGAAGCACTCTCCCTGTCTCACATACACATTACACTCACAGAAGCACCTTGCTTTCAGACTTACAGCATTTTTCACTTTTACTAAAAGTGAAAGTGATGCTCCCATCCATTAAATAAGAAAACCACATTCCTATCAGAAGGCAAAATGATACCCTTCCTTCAGGTTCTGTCCTCCCAAGGGACAGCCACCTACACCTTCTCTTGTTTTATGCTTTCAGGCAATAAAGCAAGTGTGTTTCTTCAAACTATCAGATGTATGATTATTCATGTGGGAGATATGGAACAGAAATACATCCTTAGTCAGCTTCCCTTTTAAATGGAAGACTCCAGTCTTAGTCATTTAAAAATATACATTTTCTAAAGGCTTAAAAAAAAAAAAAGCAAAACTGTTTCAGATTGGAACTATTCTAGTCTTCATACTTAAATTATGCTTAAAAAAAAAAAACAGCACCCTTAGAAACGCTTTCTAAGGGTGCTGCATTTAAATTACAATATCCATGTAAATGTTGTCTGCTTTACCAAGATCAAAGAAACATTTTCTTTGAACCATAGCAGTTAAGGGCTTTCTTGGATTCTCACTCCACTCCTAGTTAGACTTGCTGTCTGATGTAAATTAGAAATGTAGGTGGAATCTGCTTTAGTCATCCATCAATGTATTTCCATTAATTTATGTATTTGTGCTCCTATTTTCTTAAGCCCTCCTATTTGTATTCCTTTATTTTATTCAAGCACAGATGTATATTTTGTGCTTATATTTTGGTATTTTTTTTTCATTCTGCACTTGAAGCGATTCCTACAAGTAAATACTTGTAATATGTTAAAATGCAATAAATAAAAAAATAAAATTAAAAAAAAAAACCACCTGGCATCAGTATCTTAAATTTGTGATTTTGCTGAGATAAACATTTTAAATACTTTAATTTTTTTTTTTTACTTTAGTATTTGTCTCTACCCACTTTGTTAAATTTTATTTTCCAGCAGAGGGATTCTTAAAATTTAGTAATTTCATCTTTCATCCAACTTTTCAACAAAATCAGCACAAAGTTGAGGTATATGTATTATCACACTTCATTTTTTTAAACTGGCAGATTCCTTTCTCACATACACATACACACACAGAAGCTCCATTCCTTTCTTACATATACATCACATCACACACACACACACACACACACACACACACACACAGAAAGAAGATCGGCGCAGCCGTTCTAGCTGATCATGTGGCCGAAGAAAGGAAGATCAGTGCACCCGGAGACCAGCCGCCGAGACTTAAGGGGCGCCGCGGCAGGCAGCCAGCCCCCGACTCTCCCTGCCTCCCCCCCCCCAGTGCCACCCTCCCGACTCCCCCCCCTGGTGGTCCAGCGGAGGGCCCGGGAGCGATCTGCCACTCCCGGGGCCTCGGCTGCCACTAAGCAAAATGGCGCTGGTGGCCTTCAGCCCCTGTCACATGGTAGGGGCTAAAGGTCACCGGCACCATTTTGCTTAGTGGCAGCGGAGGCCCCGGGAGCGGCAGATTGCTCCCGGGACCTCCGCTGGACCACTAGGGGGGTGTCGGGAGGGTGACACTGGCAGGGCGAGTCGGGAGCTGGCTGCCTGCCGCGGGGCCTCCTAAATCTCAACGCTTGGTCTCCATCTAGGCGAGGAAGGCTGGCAGAATTTTGAAAGGGCACGTTTTGCCCTTTCAAAATTCTGCTGCCTGCCACGGCGCCCCCTAAGTCTCGGCGCCCTAGGCACAGGCCTAGCTCACCTAGTGGTTCCGCCGGCCCTGTGTGAGCGTGTGGAAGGGGGGAGGGGGGCAGGTACCTCTTGATTCGCGTGCTCTCTCTCTCTCCTCAGCCTCAGCAGTCGCGCACATTCCTCCTGAGCAGGCTGGGTGGAGGGGGCGCGCACTGGCCACAGGGAAAGAGGCGAGCGGAGAGCGCACAGTGTCGAGCCGCCTATCCAGCCGCTGGGAGGAGCACCTAGTGAGGGCTTACGGCAAGGTGATGTTCCGTTTCCCCTCCCCTCCCCTCCATGCACATCACCACTTTCCACGTCTTCCGCTCCCCCTCTCCTCCCCCCCCCCCCATTTTTTTAAATCCAGCCAGATATATCTTTAAGGAGGGCTACTCCAGCTTGCGTTTATCCACCGTGCTTAGCTCTTGTTCCCTTTCCATCTCCCGCAGATGATGAAGGTGGGAGCTTTGCTGTGTGCCTGTGCCGTAGCCTGCAGTCAGGCACTGGTAGCGGCTACGGGCAGATCGGACGGAGGAAATTTTCTGGATGACAAACAATGGCTTACCACTATATCACAGTACGACAAGGAAGTCGGGCAGTGGAACAAATTCCGAGATGTAAGTGCTTCCTGATTTTATTACCGGGAGGGGGGGGGGGGTTGTATTTTATCCCTTCCCTTTCTCTCTCAAGTAAAAGTTAGAGGAGAAGACACTCTCCTAATACTCCTCGTCTTAGATCATTTGTACGGATTTCCTGGTTCATGAGCACTTTTTTTTTCACCCCACCAGAAGCACTTTCAGATCAGCCAGGGATGCTTGAAATTCTCAACTTGGAGCCCTGCGACTCCGTTAGGGAGCTGGGCACAATGGGGCGGGTAAGGCAAGGTAGGCAGGGCTAAGCGGGAAGGGAGTAGAAAAGGGAGAGCCAGCACAGGCAGCCCCTCTTTTTTGTCCTGTGCAGAGCTGCTTCATCAGCTTCAGATCAACTCTAGGATCAAGCAACTTTACCTCCTTGCAGGGCTATTCTATATCAGTTTTGTTTCCTGGTTCCTCATGCTCCAGCGCTGCCGAGCCCAGCCGGGGTGGCTCATCTCTCAGCACGGCTGTGCTGTTAGAGGCTCCAGCCGGGGTGGCTCATCTCTCAGCAGGGCTGTGCTGTTAGAGGCTCCAGCCGGGGTGGCTCATCTCTCAGCACGGCTGTGCTGTTAGAGGCTCCAGCCGGGGTGGCTCATCTCTCAGCACGGCTGTGCTGTTAGAGGCTCCAGCCGGGGTGGCTCATCTCTCAGCAGGGCTGTGCTGTTAGAGGCTGATCTCAGCAGGGCTGTGCTACAACAGTTTTGCTTTCACTTTCACTTTGCCTCCAAGCACGGCTGTGCTGTAAGAGGAGCAGATCAGCTAAAGGAGCAGGAACGATTTCTTTGATTACATCATTGGGTAAAGTACAAACATTTTGCGGCTTATAGGCAAAATGTTGAGAATATTAATAGTAATTTTGTGCTGCTAAGGTCGGGAAGGTATGCTCACCCCCCCTCCCCCCTTTTGCATTGAGCTGGCTCTGCATTACCAGTACTTTATTTAATGAAAAGGTTTTGAATGCATGGCTGCTTCTGCCTGGAATGTTATTTTATTTAAGGAAATGCCTTAGCACATGGCTGGTTATATATATTTTAACTATTATATATTTAGTGAAACGCCATGGGCACATGGCCACACTTTACCTGTTGTTATATATATATTTTATGAACTCATGGCTGGCTTTCAGCACAGTGCTTGCTCTGCATTACTGGTTGCTGTATTTATTGAAAGGGCAGCGAGTGCAGGGCTGGTTTTCATTCACTTGTAGCCTTTTAAGAAACGCCATTGAAGGGGTCTGCACATGGTGAATGCATAGGTGGTTAGAGCACATGGCTGGCAGTAGCAGGTTTGGTAGCTCAGTGGTTAGAGCACTGGTCTTGTAGGCTTGCTTTACTTTAAAATCGACGTTTTCTATGTATTCCTTTACCCCTCGCTCTCTAAATTGCTAGGAAGTGGGCAGGCTTCATGTCTGCCATGCTACCTCAACAACCTGTGGATGTGCTTTGTTATACCTAAGTAATCTGACCAATTAAAAAGTAGCCGTAGTTGGGAATTCTGATGATATGTCTATGGGATAGCGGTACGGCATCTGAGTGCTCAGCCAGGTTAACAGGATGTTTTTTATATTAATCCTAAAGGTGATATTTAGTATTCGGTTATTATTTAAAGGGACAGCTGTCCCATGTGCACATTTATACTGAATTATAAGGGGTACAGGACCCTCAGCTTGATAGATATGATGGTTTAGGCTGTGCTTTGCAGCTCTATACAAAGTAAATTAAAATATTAATAAAAGGTCAGCTTACATCTTAGCATGGTATTGTGGTTCTTATTGTAAGGGATTGCCAGCAGCCATCTTAAAGTAGCACATGGCAGGGGTTAGCACATGGCAGCGGCCATATTTAGGATCGCCACGAGCATATTTTGACGCCGGTGCCGTGATAATCCCAACTGAGAGCCTGGTGCTGTATCAAAAAAAAAAAAAATTAAGACAAGTAAATTATTAAAGTCTGCTGATCAATTAATTGTGACTTTGTAATACAGTATTTACCAGTACAGAATGGCGACAGCGAGCCAGTGGTCATCGACCGCAGCTGAGTCCGCGACGCAGCATCAGCCCCCCCTTGAGGCAGACGGGTCAGCAGTGGGTCTGATTGAAGTTCCAAGCCCCAAAATTCAAGGCCTAGCAGGAAGACCGTAAGGAAGGGAAAACGTCAGAAGCAAATGGGTACTTCCAATCCATCATCACACTCCGCTACAACTCCTCCCAATGTAACAGCAGCAACACCCATTCCTGCAGTTACAGCTATAAGTGACTTAGACCTGTTGCTGTTGGAGGTTAAGGAGCATGCTGCCACGCATGGCACAGATTGGCTTAGGCAGCGCATGTCAGAGTTTCCCTCTCCGTCTCAGGAGTGCCCACCAAGCGACGAGCCTCAGCAAGATTCCACATTGATCTCCTTTATTCCAAGGAGTTCGGCAGCTTCTCGCAAGAGGAGCACCAGACCACAGCAAGCAGGGGCATTAGTCGGAAAGAGAAAGCGCCCGGCGGGCCTGAAAACGATTGCGGCCGGGCCCCACGGTGGCGATGGGGCTCCCACGCCGACATCGGGTTCTGGTACTGCCCTCGGCTCACTGGCTACAGCTTCTACGGCTGCTAGCACTGGGACCACTTCACGTGACTTGGGACGAGGTAAGCCCCAGACTTGCAACCCTTTATCATCATCAGATTGCAGTGATACTGAGAGAGTGTTAGCCAAGTCGCTTTGCTCTCTATTCCATTCTCTTAAAAGAAAGAGGAATGTGAGCCAAGGCAATTCGGCTGCTGATGTCTAGGGTGCTAATCCGGTAACCGTGCCAGAGATCAGTGGGCAAACGGTTACTGAATCAGGGAGGCTACAGAGTATGCTGGCCACTCAAGGTATGCCAGCCTCACCCGCTATACCAGCCAACACTCTGCCAGCCCCAGTTCAACCGACTTTGCCGCCTGTAGATATAAATCCTCTTTTACACACTGCTAATTCGGCGGTGCAAATTCCAACACAGCAGTTGGGGAATGAGGTTTTATGTGGGGTTACGTCCTTAGCTCACAGTGTGCCAGACACAATAAAAGACAAAATATTGAAGAGGGAGTACATTGACATATTTTCCCTCCTTGTTACGGATATGGAAGAGGAACCCGAAAAAGGGGGATCCACTGAGGCGAAAGATAAGAGGCCAAAGGTTGCCAAGAACCTCCAAAATTGGACCAGGGCTTTCCATATTTTTATGTCCGTGATTGTGGAACATGAGCCTGCACATGCTCCCTTTCTCATAAGATACATGGACACCATCTTGACAGCACAAAGGAGGGGAGGGTGGGCCTGGCTTAATTATGACATTCGTTTTAGGAAAAGCATGGCCCATAACCCCGCCATCTCTTGGCAACACAGGTTGATTGACCTTTGGCTAGATGAGATGACCCTACAGAAGTCCTCATGGGCGGAGAGAGCGGGTACATCATACAGTCATCCGAGGGAGAGGGGCCTATATCAAAGGGATAGATTTTCCTTTCAAGGTTTGGGGAGGCGGGACACATGCAGGCAGTTCAATGCTGGCCACTGCACATGGAAAAATTGCAAGTTCAGGCACACTTGCTCCACATGCGGTTTTGGCTCCCACCCAGCCGCTCAGTGCCGTACCTCCAGGGATCAAAGGCAGTTTCCGCAGCAGCAGGTGGGACGCTCGCCTGATTTCGCGAGCCCCAACCCCGGTCCGCGTTGAGGCAATGCGCCCGTGGCTGGATCGCTATCCCTACCAAACTGAAGCGGAGCAAATTTATGCTGGTTTCCTGTATGGCTTCCGAATCCCTATTCAATCTATACCCCCTTTAGCGTTAGACTGCCCCTCTGAGCAATGCATGATCACTGGCGATGCATGAGGAGAAGGCGAATAAAAAAGTTCAAGCGGAATTGGCGCTAGGTAGGATAGCTGGCCCGTTCCCTTATCCACCTTTTTTCCAAATCTAGTAATATCTCCTCTGGGCATGGTACCCAAGAAAGAGCCAGGCCATTTCCGGCTCATACACAACCTGTCTTTCCCGCCGGGTAATTCGGTTAACGACCAAATCGACCCCCATTTGTGTGCGGTGTCATACTCCTCCTTCGACTCTGCAATCCAGCTGATCAAAGATGCAGGGCCCTGCGTGCACATGGCTAAGGTGGACATAGCATTCCGCCTTCTGCCAGTGCACCCAGACTCCTTCCACCTTTTGGGTTTTCAATTCAAGGGGCAGTATTATTTTGTCCGCTGCATTCCAATGGGCTGTTCAATTTCCTGTGCATTGTTTGAATTGTTTAGTTCCTTCTTGCATTGGGTAATCGAACAGCAGTCGGAGAGAAAGCAAATAGTATACTACCTTGATGATTTCCTATTGGTAGGGAGGGACAGTGCCGACTGCCATAACCTACTGGCCATCGCTCAAGAGGTGGCCAGGCGTTTTGGCATCCCCTTAGCACAAGAAAAAACAGAAGTCCAGCTACCACAATTACCTTCCTCGGTATCGAACTGGATGCCCAGGCCCAGCAGTCTAGGTTACCTACTGGAAAAAAATTTTAAACTCAGGGAGACAATCTTGGAGATGCGCAGCCTCAGGAAAGCCACCTTGAGGCAGTTCCAGTCATTGATCGGATTGCTTACCTTTGTGTCAAGAGTAATTCCTATGAGCAGGGCCTTTTTACGCAGGTTATCACTTGCTACAGCGGGGGTTCGGAAAAAACACCACCGTATAAGGGTCTCCAGGGCAATTAAGAGTGACCTGCTGGTGTGGGAGACCTTTCTAACAGAATTTAATGGCGTAGCTTTTTGGCAGGACCCCCCAAGGCATAACAGTGAGCTAGAATTATTCACAGATGCGGCAGGAGGTGTTGGTTTTGGGATTTATTTCCAGGGAGCTGCAATCGTGGCACCAGCACAAAGTCACCAAAGATCTAACCTTCCTTGAATTATTCCCAATTGGGGTTGCCCTTGTCATCTGCGAGGAGTCCCTTGTAGGATCTCACATAATTTTCAGATCCGATAACATGGCTGCGGTGCAAGTCATTAATGCTCTGTCTGCACGCACTTTTGAATCAAATGCCCTCATCCGGCATTTGGTGCTAACGTGCTTGCTTTTCCATATCATATTTAGAGCAGTCCACGTCCCAGGTAGAATAAATAACATTGCTGACTCTCTCTCCCGCTTACAGTTCTCGACATTCCACAGACTAGCGCCGATGGCAGACTGTTCCCCAACTCCCATACCCAAGGCGGTGTGGCTACTTGGCCCCCCGAACTTTGGAACATGATCCTGGGGTCTTTGTCTGTGAACACTCATAAGAGCTATCTCCTGGCGCTTCAGGAGATACTGAGATTCCTGGGGAAGGAATCCCTTGAAGAAATAGTGGCCATTGCCTGTTTCCACGTTGCTGGCATTTGTAATGCATTGCAAGAGACAAGGAAAGTCCAGGACAGCGGTAGCAAATCGCCTAGCTGGCATTTCCTTTTTCTCTAGGCTTCAGGGGTTTCCCAGTTGCTCCGCATTATTTCCTATTAAAAGAGCCATGTTGGGTTGGGCCAGGGAGAGCCCCCCGGGAAGGGACAGCAGAAAACCCATTACCATCCAGATCCTCAGGAATATACTCAAATGCCTGGCAGACGTTTGTAGCAATGAAGTGGAATCACTTTTATTCAAATGTGCATTCTCCCTGGCTTTTTATGCAGCCCTGAGAGTTAGTGAGCTGGCAGCTGACGCTAAGCACGGACCTTCGACAGCATGCCTGCAATGGGAGGATACAAAGCTGGAAGGGAAAAAATTGATCCTGCGCATCCCTAGGTCCAAAACAGACCAGCTGGGAGTGGGAGCATATATCACCCTCCACGAATGGCAGGGGGAGACCACGTGCCCTGTTCGCTGCACGAGATCATACTTGCAGATTCGGCGTTCAACATGCGGAGGCCCTCTGTTGGTGCTTTTGTCTGGGTTACCTCTGACTAGATACCAGTTTGCTCAGGTATTGCATTTGGCGTTAACATCCCTGGGTATGAGCACGGTGGGCTACTCGTCGCACTCCTTCCGCATAGGAGCGGCGAAGGCAGCAGCCGGCCTGGGTCTGCAAGACAGTGAAGTCATGGCCATTGGCAGATGGGGGTCAGGGAGATTTAGATCATATGTGAGGCCACCGGGTTACTTTGCGGTTAAGGGGCAGCCATGATCATTGTACATCCACCGCTTCACATCTTTTTCTTCTCTTCTTATGCGCAGACCATTGTGGGAGGCTGTCATTCGCATGGATCATCGGGCACTCTTATGTGCGTTGGGCACATAAGCGGGCCCAGCAGCGCCCGACAGGGGAGCATCTAGGGATGGCAAAGCAGCGAATGGTATTGATTTGGAGAGGAATTTCAGGGATGGTATGGGACCAACTATTACAGACTGTTTTGGAACTGCGCAATAGCAATCCAGTTACGCCTACAGCCCTCGTCATACACCTGGGTGGCAATGATATGCCTCGGACCAAGAGCATAGCCCTCACACAAAAAATGCAAAAAGACCTCCTGGTATTGCATAACATGTTCCCGCAGTTGGTGATTGTATGGTCCTGCATCACCCCTCGCAGAGTTTGGAGGGGGGAAAGATCTCATGCAGCAGTGGAAAATGCCAGGAAAAAGATCAACAGATGGATGGCTAAATTCATGAGTACCATTGACGGTTTGTCTGTGACGCATGAATTGATAGACGAAAGCCCAGGGATGTTTCGGCATGGCGGGGTACATCTATCGGACATAGGTTGGGATATTTTCAACTCCGACCTACAAGATAGTATTCAAGCGGTTGTACACCTGTTGGCCGCAGCCCGGTTGGGTGGGGGGTCCACGGTAAGCAGTTCCGCTACCGGGGAACCTTGGCATGGTGACTGGCACAAGCAACAACCCCCCCCCCCCCCCGCATTTAGGAGAGTCCAACAGGCGGTTCGGACTGGTCAAGCGGCCTAGCAGAGCCAGCGCAGTCCCTCGACGCTTCAACGGCCGAGAGGAAAGAAGCAAGAGATGCTGAAGCGAGGCGATTAGAACAAACGTTCCCAACTTCCACGGTCGGGTCGACGGACGCTATGGCTTCAATGGCCAGGGGTCAAAGGACAACTCCGCGGCTTATATGGCCAAGGGGTGTGCACCCGCCTCAGCTGATTTTCATACCTTCAACTTTTAGAAGCGTTGGGGGGGGCCATCGCTAGTCACTATCTTTGTTATGATCAGTTATGCAGTTGTGTATAGTAACAATGATGTTATAGTTATGCTTGCTAATTGCCGTTTATTCAATGCTTATGGGCTGCGGCCAATTTTATCCAACCAATAAAATCTGCTTTTCGAATGAAGTCATTGCAATTGCGCCGTATGTTGGAAGTGGGAGGAGGGGGGGGGGGAGGCAAGGCAACCTTTACACTGCCCATTTTTACAAGCAGCAAATCAAGTTTATCCAGTTTACTGCTTCTGACTAGTTGGCAGTCTATTCCACATGTTGCCACAGTTCCCTACTAATTCATGCACATCTTTGCTCATAAATTAAACAAATTGATCTGCTTATCTTGTTTATAAAACTTTGCCATTAACAAGGCTCACCAGCATCCCCCCCCCCCCAGTCTGTATGTGTTGATGTGTGCACGTGCAAATGCACACCTCATACTCGCATTCTCTTTTCCTACAGTCCACTTGTTCTCTGGCCCAGCAGGGTCCCTCTGTGCCGCCACCTAGCAGGCTTCGATCATTGTGTCACATCCTTGATGCAACCTGCATCTCTCTCAGGCCCCTGCTGTTTTGCATCTGTCTACCTCTCTCTGTTGTTCCTCTCCGCTCTGTCTCTGTCTGAATGTCTCTTGGATCCCTTGCTTCTGCTCGTCTGACTGAATCTCTAACCGGTCATTCACTGCTCTGCACCTGTCCAAATCTTAAGTGGTCCCTCACTAATTCCTCTTCTGAGTGCATCTCTATCTGATTCCTTGCCAACCTATGCCACCTCTCTGAATCTCTCTCCTTTCTGTCCTGTGCTTCTTTTTCTACTTTCTTTTTATTCCATCACAGACTTTACCACACCACTGCCATTTACTGAAACTGTAACTTCAAGTGGTAACTTAAAAACACACTCTGTCTGGTTTATACTACAGTGCTACTGTGTGCTAATATAATATCACCTTCTACCCTTAGTTTGTTTCTTAATGAGAAAGATTACTTTATAGGCTACCCCCATGTACCTGATATCCAGTTGCTAAGCATCTGCTGCACTGTGAAGCAGTCTCCTCTCCTGTTTCCCCTGCTCTGGACAAGGTTGGCACACTGTCCTTCAGCTCTCCTTGGTGGTGCTGGACGGAGAGTCTCAGACTCCTCGTTCCTCTTAAACATTGCAACAACCAGGATCCCCAGCTGTACCTCTGGCACATCAAAGTTTTCTGCTGGCTCCCTTCCTCTCTCATGCTTGAGTTTTGCTGTCTCCTTTCTTCTGCCCAGTGGGTGCTGCTAACTGGTTGCTCTTCTCCTGTCGGCTCCCTTTTATCTCCTTCTCTTTCACCTCTACCCCTTAACTCTGCTGACCAACTGGCCCTGGCGGATGCTGATTGCCGCCACCACCTCTCCTGCACCTGCCCTTTAGGGCCTTTTTCCACCCTCTATTGTTCCTCTCCCCAGGAGTCCCCCACCTCTAGGCTGGGACCCCCTTGAATAGCAAATAGCAAGCTGGACGGGAAGCCGAAAGCAATAGCCCTGTACTTGTTATACGCCTGCATTCATTGAGGCAGCTGAGCTTCAGGTCTGACGCAGAGACATTCGCTTACACAGCATCTCGCACTATTGTGAGCGTGTGGAAGGGGGGAGGGAGGCAGGTACCTCTCGATTCGCGTGCTCTCTCGCTCCTCAGCCTCAGCAATCGCGCACATTCCTCCTGAGCAGGCTCGGTGGAGGGGGCGCGCACTGGCCACAGGGAAAGAGGCGAGCGGAGAGCGCGCAGTGTCGAGCCGCCTCTCCAGCCGCTGGGAGGAGCACCTAGTGAGGGCTTACGGCAAGGTGATGTTCCGGCTCCCCTCCCCTCCCCTCCATGCACATCACCACTTTCCACGTCTTCCGCTCCCCCTCTCCTCCCCCCCCCCCATTTTTTAAAATCCAGCCCGATATATCTTTAAGGAGGGCTACTCCAGCTTGCGTTTATCCACCGTGCTTAGCTCTTGTTCCCTTTCCATCTCCCGCAGATGATGAAGGTGGGAGCTTTGCTGTGTGCCTGTGCCGTAGCCTGCAGTCAGGCGCTGGTAGCGGCTACGGGCAGATCGGACGGAGGAAATTTTCTGGATGACAAACAATGGCTTACCACTATATCACAGTACGACAAGGAAGTCGGGCAGTGGAACAAATTCCGAGATGTAAGTGCTTCCCGATTTTATTACCGGGGGGGGGGGGGGGTTTGTATTTTATCCCTTCCCTTTCTCTCTCAAGTAAAAGTTAGAGGAGAAGACACTCTCCTAATACTCCTCGTCTTTGATCATTCGTACGGATTTCCTGGTTCATGAGCACTTTTTTTTTCACCCCACCAGAAGCACTTTCAGATCAGCTAGGGATGCTTGAAATTCTCAACTTTGTATTCCCGTCTGCACTATCTTGGCAGTGTGCTAGTAAGCTCAGATGCATTTCCAGCGTATTATTATGAAGTAATAAAAGATCGATCTCATTCTAATGGATCACTGAAAACTTAAGCTGCACCAAAAAAAAAAAAAAAAGGGGGAGATCAGGCGAAGCAAGGTTGTAAATTGATTCTTTTTTTTTTTCTTTTTTTTCAATTAGGGAATAGTTGAGCTGAAAATTATTGCCAGTTGCTGAATGATCTGAAAGTACTCTCTTTCATAGGTGTGCTTTCGATCCATTTGACCATATATCCCCTATAGTTTGTATGTATTTACTAGAAACAAATAATATCCAATAACTATGTGTTGCTTTGGTGGAGGGATTAAATTGGACTTGGCTAGAAGAGACGTATTTGATTGCCATTAGAATGTTAGAGAAAGCTTCCTGTTGAGAAAGGAAATGTATGTAAATAGCCATTTAGGGGTATTTGGGTCATCTCATTGTTTGTTTCTAACCTGCATGCAGTCCTAGTTGCCGTATTGGTTCTGCAGAAAACTGGAATCTTTCTAGAGTGCGATGCCTTTTAAAGGACCTGCCAAAGGGAAAAAAATGCATTCAAGCTGTTTTTGCAGCCCTGGAGGAAAAGAACCCCACATGGATTACTACAGCTCACTCTCTCACACTGGTGGCATAGGCAAGACACATACCCAGTTTTCTGCAGCTGTGCACTAATTGTGACCCTCAGGACTGCGGTTTGCAAGATTCACAGAAAGGTGTTGGGAATTATTCAGTGGCAAGCAATGGAAACAAATCAGCCTGAACTTCTCATATCACTGCAAGTGCAAATCAAAATGTTGTCACAAGATCATGACTTGAATAAATGGAAGGAATGCATTTCTCTCTAAGAGTAGGGGGATAGTTCTTTAGTGGAATGGCAGCAGTCACAGTACCCTGACTTTTTTTTATCATTGATCACTGCAGAAGATCACCTAGTTCCAAATATATGAATATGCTGTTGTGGTTGCATTACTATGCAGAAAGTAAGGCAATTGTTTACTTTGTGCAGGTTACATAAATTGCTGTGAAAAAAAGAGAAATAGGTGTACTAAAGTATAGATCGATTGGTTATATAACCTTTTGTTAAATATTTTACAAGTGATAGCCTTGGATTAAATTTATGTAGCTTTGGGTGCAGACCATTAGGACCAATGTGAATTGCTTGCTTGTCCCACGAAAACACTAGAAAGCAGAGTTACACCTGGATTAAATAAGGCAGGCAGTTTACTGAGCTGATCACAGTTCTAGTTACATAAAGTCCTTATACAAAATGAAATGGCAATTTAATCTTATCTGTTAGGTTTTGATTGCAGAAATAATTTGAAGAATCAGTTTTGATGTTTAAAGCATCATTCTTATTTCTGTTAGTCCCACATCCACACACAAAATTAACATTTGAAATCCCATGTTTTGAAGCAGAAGGCTTACACATCTTGCTTTTTGGAGCTCTTGTTATATTTCATAGCAAAGACTTGGGTAAGTTTGTCACTGCATTTGACTAATTTGAAATTATGCAAATCCATTTACTTCTAACAGAAACATCCCAATGTTTTTGTGAATACCTATATGTGGAAAGTTAATACTTTTACTGCACGTCTGAATACCCAGTTAGTATCAGGAGGGGTCAGATGGCACACTAATGGTAGATTTATTTAAAAAAAACTGAACATCTGTATATACACATCAGCAAAACCATTTTCAGTTATAAATATTTTTTCAATAAAAACAGAGAGAGAATATAACTGCAGAGAATGGCCATAGATCCCATCTGGTCTGCCCATTTTTTAAAATTCTAACTGCAATCTTGTAGACCCTACTTCAGTTTTGTTCTGGCATCCCCACACCTAAAAACATCTTCAGTTGTTCTTGCCCTGTAGTTTCTTGGATCATGATAGATTTTATTTGCAGTCACTATTGAGTGACATTTAGCTAGTTCTTCATATGCTTGTTTTGTGTTATTAATGCTAACTGGTATTGTCTCTAATATTTTGCATTATTTATATTTCTCTAGTTTTTATTGATTGCTCTTCTGGTGTTCAGATTTAGATAAATTACATACTTGATTTTCCATTGCTGTAGCAGTCCTCTGCTTCACCATGGATAGCCGAGATGGTCTGAACCAACATAAGTATTTTGAATTGCAGATTAAAAAATAAATATGAGCCCTATTAATGCTGAATTCATGTTCTCTCAGAAACCCATGTTTTTAATTATTTGTGATCACTGTAATCAGATGTCATAAAATATAATGGCAAAATAACTTTTTGTAGATCATCAAGTCAAACTTAGTATTTTAGATCAAAGGACAAATATTTTAAGTAGAAAGTGACCTGTCTTCCATGAGTAGTTGTCTAGCAAAGCTATTAAAATAAAGTGCTCTCTGATATCAGTCTCTTGACCATCCATTAGTATAAAATACTGTGGCTACTGGTTAGATAATTTACTCTGTAAAAAAGTAGGGATTATTGTTTCAGAGAGGCTTTTAAATGTAACTGTTGTGACAGAGAAGTACTTATGCATTTTTAGGTGAAACAACTATATAAACAAATTAATAGATACACACATGTTAAGGCATTTATATTTGTTTCTCTCTTAGTTGAGATTTGAGGAGGGTCTTCTGATAAATTAGTTTGTCCCTCCTTTTATCTTATGATCTCTTCTTTCTTCTGCCTTAAGACTTTAAGGGATACATGCACTAAAATATATTGTCACAGTTGTCCTGTCCAATTTGATGATACCCCCTAGGAGGCTGAAACAGGAGTCAAGAGCAGGCAGATCAGGCTTGAGGTATTCTGTCTAATCAAATACCCATTTCCTCTGTTGCTGGTGGCTGGCAGGTCTTATATAGGGAAGTGCACAGGATCAGGGAGAGGACACCCGCTGGGAAAAGGCAGGCAGTGAGAGGCAAGGGACAAGAAGGTACCCCGGCCATACTGACCACAAACAGGGTGTGCACCAACAAGAAAGGGGCAGACAGGTAAGCACAGGGCAATGTAAGACCACAAGCAAATAAGGACTAGACAATGTAGGAACAACAACAAATGGCACAAGGGAAACACATAGACAAGACTGGACAGAACCATATCTAGGAATGCACAGGCAAGGAAGGCACTGGGTGGCCCAACCATAGGACAAAGGCAAGCTAGGAACACATTAGTGAGAAAAATCGCTGGGAGGCCTAACAGAGAACAAGAGCAAGGCTGGGAACACACAGGCAAGAAACACACAGACAAGGAGGGCCACTGGGAAGCCGAAACACAGGGCAAGGGTAAGCTGGGATACACTGTTAAGAAGGGCCACAGGAAGACCCAGATAATGCAAGAGTAGGGCAAGAAGCACAGATGGCCACTGAGAAGCCTCAAAAGAAGAAGGAACAAGGTAGGAACACAAAGGCAAGAAAGGCCCCAGGGAGGCCTAGGCAAGACAAGGAACACACAGAAAAGGAAGGCCACTGAAAGGCCCAAAAAGGACAAGGCTAGGAGTACTCAGGCAAGAGAGGACATTGGAAGGTCTAGACAGAGGAAAGGCATGGCAAGGAACCAGAACAATTATACTAAGCAAAGAGTAGGTAGTCAAGGAGCCAACGGAAGAGATGAGATTCCATGCTGAGGTGGAGAGTAAGCTGTGAGGGAGGGTTTTATAGGGCTGGCCTTGTTGCATCATACAGACTTCAAGGCAGAGGCTAGAGCAGGTCCAAGCGGCTCATTAAGGACCCCTGCTGGCAAGATGCTGCCTAGCAGCCAGTTTTTTACATATTATAATTTTGGTTAGTTGTTATGGGTGAGTTACCAAAATTATCATGTGTGGTGGGGGGAAGACAAACATTATATTAGGTATTAAGCTAATGAAATGCAAAAAATATTGTGCAATATTTTTACCACATTAATGAAAGGTAGCATACTTAAAAAACCCCCAAAGTATCTATTACCTAGTAATAGAAAATCTTTAGAAGGATAGCTGTGTCAGTCTGGTATAGCAAAAATAACAGGCAGGTGGCACCTTGTAGACTAACCAATTTATTGAGACATGAGCTTTTGAGGAACAGAGTGCTCGATAGCTCTGATGTGGATTCTTCTCAAATGTTCACAAAAGTTCACACTTCAATAAATTGGTTAGTCTATAAGGTGCCACCTGCCTCTGTTCTTTTTACTATTAATAGAAACATGATTTTGACCAAGCCATGACATATTTGAGGAAACACCAATCCCTAAGGAGAAGTTTAAAGATCTGGCTGTCCAAGCCACTGGTAGATAGTGCTGCTGGCAGGTTGTGGAATGTGATGGGAGGGTGGAGGAGAAGGTTTCAAGGTAGGGAGTAGAAAGAAGCATAGAAGATCACATAGTAGTGTTTGAATTATCCATAGGGATTAGCAATCACAAATCTAGAACACTTATTTTGAGTCACAAACACAATTTAAGACATAATAGGAAGTCACGCCAAAATTTTATTAGAAAACTCAAGTCCTCATTGCTACCCTGTGAGGTTGGTTAGTTTTCCCTCAACAGAAATATGTAACTCCCATCTAAAATTTATATCATCTGTAGTGTAGCTTTTTCAGAAGTCATTGACCAATGATATGCTGACTGGACCCATTGCAATTTATTTGATTCTCACCACTTCCTGTTGCAATCTTCCTGGTTTGAATTTCTGTGCTGGTGGGTTTGTATGCAGTAATTGTGGATGGAACTGTCATAGGTACCTGGTTCATGAGTGGCTGACCTTTGATTGTGAGGAGCAAGTCCATTGACATCTTTTGACCAGACCTTCAAGATAAATGATTGGTTCTTCTGTATCTGGGGAACACCTGGCTATGTTAGAATGCATGGTCAAGTTTTGATTGCCTCAGTTCAGTGTCTGACCTTATTTGGTCATCATGACCTATTCAGAAAAAGATCAATGGTAATTTATATCTGTGGTTAGTTCATTTTCCTGTAATGTGCTAAGCTCTGTCTGGTCTCGGTCCTTTTGTTAGTGCCTCACATTCTGCTGTCTTTTGGTATGACATTTTAAAGCAACACAATTTGGATCTATCTCACTGCTCATATATTGTTCCCTTACCCACTGGATATTTCTGCAATTTATTGCTTAAGGTTCTATGTAAAGATTCATAGCAGGAAATGGCTGTACTGCTGGATATACCTGAAAACATTATTTTGGGCTTTAAATCCTATGTAAAAATGTATTATATTTCTATATATCTAGAAGTGACCCCCTAGCTTCCTCATCCTGAACAACTGGATGAAGTGGCAGCACAAACAGCCCTCAGTGTAGGAAGCACCAATAACATCCAAATCAGTAAAGAGAATAACCACCTTGAGCAGATCCTGAAGAACTACTCCATATTCCATGGTAAAGAGTCCACAGTGGCAAAGGAAAAACCGTGGAAGGAGATTTGCATGGTCATCAGCAGTTTGGGATTCCCCACTTATGGCCGATCACTGCAATAAGAGGTATTATGCAACTACTTTAGTAGATGGTATCTATTTTTTTTGTGTGTTTAATTTTATTTTTGTTAAGTTACCCAAAAAATCCAAAAGAATTATTCACCCAAAAATTAGGCAATTTAGGACGTCCCCATTACACTAACAAATAACACACATCAATAGGCAATTTATTTATTGGAAAAGGTATCCAATTCAAGTCCACAAACGAGAGGTGGGGAGTAATAATTTTTCCTTTTATTTATTTATTTTTATTAAGTAAAGAAAATGCCTTTTGCATAATCAGTTATCACCAATTCCAGTTGTTTCACATCCTTCATTCATAGCTATAGCATTATCAGCCATAGTCACAAGAGACTTCTTTTAAAAATAACCATAACTGATCTGAGTCAACAAAACTATGCTTATTTAAAAATACACTTATATTGAAAATTCACATAAAAAAGAAGCCCCCAAAGAATGTGCCTGTGAGTGCAAGTCTAATAATTTCTTGTGTGTGGCCACTGTGGTTGGCAGGAAATCTGAACGCACTGATGCATTTCCAATTGGTGGACAATAAATCTATAATGAAAAAAATAATTTCAAAATTGAGTCTCTGTCCAAGTCCTACAGAAAAGTTGCAGTAAGGGTAGCTCTATTCAAAGTCTTCTCAATATTTCTTTATCTGATTTTTGTATTCTGCTACTTGACACTTCAAAGTGGATTACATTTCTGAACTGTAGATATTCTCCTATCCCAGGGGGCTTACAATCTAATAGGGATGTGAATCGGGCTTCAGACGATTGAAAATATTGTCGATATTTTCAAAATCGTCAGAAATCGGGGGCTCCCCCAAAATGATAGGAAAACCCCAAGATATTGATCGTGGGGTTCTCTTATTGTTTTGGGGGAGGGCGGGAAAAACAGCACACAAAAATAACCCCTGAACCCACCCCGACCCTTTAAAACTAATCCCTTTGCTTCCCCCCCCCCCTCCCGACCCCCCACCCCAAAAAAAAAAAACAAACCAAAACATTTTACAGGTACCTGGTGGTCCTGTAAAATGGGTCCCGGGAGCGATCTCCCGCTCCCAGGCCGTCGGCTGCCTCTAATCAAAATGGCGCCGATGGCCCTTTGCCCTTACCATGTGACAGGGTATCCGTGCCATTGGCCGGCCATTTTTAAAGTTGGCGCTGGCCATCCAGTGCTCCCTCCATGTGACAGGGGCCGGCCAATGGCACGGATACCCTGTCACATGGTAAGGGCAAAGGGCCATCTAACCCCTGGATTTATTAAAATTCAAAATGCTATAGTGAAAATAGCACCTGCGATTAAAAAAAAAAGGGATAAAAACATTTCCTTGATCCTGCATCGCTTAGGAAAGTTTCACAAGGTGCGATAAATTTATTGCACCTGTGCTATTTTAATACACTGTGGGGGGGGGGGCATTATGGTGAAATATTGAGAGAGAGAGAGAGACACTATATAAAAATCAATATCTCACTCTCTATTTATACCACTGTTAGAGAAGGTACTTTCGACTCTGTGTGGAGTTTGGGATGGGGTTTACGTACACAATCAGAGGTACGAAGAGCACATTTGTCAGCACTGAAGGAGTCACCCTAATGCAAAATGATAAATGGCCCTGGAAGTTTGTACCTGAGACAACAAAGGGTAAAGTGTCTTGTGGCAGTGGGATTTGAATGCTGGTCTCCCTTGTGTAATGGCAGCTGTTCTAACCACGAGGCTACTCCTCCTCCATTAAATGTTGCTAACATTTTAATTAAATTCAAATTATCAGACGAGGCCATGACATCCAAACCCCCTTCCTCCTGCCCCTGACAAATCAAGCCAGGCATATACTAGGGCATGGAGACAACAGGAAGCTTTTCATGGGCAATCTTCAAGATGTTCAAAAAATAGTATTTTAACATTTCTCCTGGAGATATCAAATAATTACAGGGGAAATTAAGAAATCCAAATTCTAACTCCTACCATACTAAAAATAAATAAGACCTGTCAAACTTATGTACACTGTTCCAAGTTTCATAACCTTGTTCTATGTAATGCCTTTTGGCAATTTTCATGTTCTGTTTCAATGTAAACCGATGTGATCTTTATTTCATATAGGAACACCGGTATATAAAAATCTAAAAATAAATAAATAAATAAATACCGCATGATATCGCCCAATCTAAAAATCTGGCACAATGTGGATATTAAAAAGAGCTGATTTGCATGCAAATGTGTTTATTACTAGTAATAAAAAAATATGCTAATAAAATAACATGGTTTGCATCAAAAATTCAAAAGCTGCTTATCTTCTATATAAATAAAAATGTAAATGTTCGTTTGTTCAAAATCTTAAATCTCCAAATGTTCTTCACCGATTGCTTTGAAATTTTGACACAACGTTGCATTCGAATACGCGCGTGTTTTTATATACCTATATTATATAGATGTCACACCTGTGACAGGTAAAAACATGCTTTTTGGGAAAAACAGCGCCATCTGTTGGACGTAAAAGCAACACACGCTATCTACAATATAAATGGGCTCTGACCGATGGACCGCAAATGCGCAGTAGAGCAGCTGTCCCGCGCATGTACGGACTATTGAGCTCTGCGCTACATGCTGGGTGTCACAGAGGGGAGGAGAAAAGGGCAGACGAGTCGCTGCTCCGGAAACGGCTCAGCCCGTTCCTCCGCCGCTGGGGAAGGGGGGAGGGAGTAGGGACTGCCGGACAGTTACACACAGGAGGAGGAAAGGGTAAAAGAGTTGCCGAGCCAGTCCATCCACCACCGGGGAAGGGGGGGAGAGAGTTGGGACAGCCGGAGCAGAGCTAATGCGCATTGTGAAATTAAACCAGACTGAGCCACGGCAACGCGTGGCCGGGTACAGCTAGTAATTCACAAATTTATAATCTGCACCTCAAGAGGTGCAACTAACTTTCTTCAGGAGCATCGGGATGCTAAGGCACATTCCAATATTCCCAGGGATCTCCTTAAAAGGAGCAATGCAGGCAGCCTAGTTTGCATGCTGCCTGCCCAGCTGAGCTAAAATTCCTGGGGAGGGGGGGGTCTATTAAGATATTCTATCCCCCCCAACTGCCCCTTGAGGTGGTCAAAGTAGTGTAAATAAGAAATAAAAAGTTTAAAGAGTCTGAGCCTGGTCCTGCCCATTCCTCTAACTCCCATTTTTAATCCCCCACCTCTCTGTACCCCCTTCCAACTGCCCCCTCCCTCCTGGCCCATTTCCTGAATGGTCCTGGTTATCCATTGGAGCCGGGAGCACCCCCCCTGGGCTCCAAACCTGTTTCCATCATTTTCAAAACAGCATCAGTCAGCATCATTCAGACTTTTGCCCCATCACATGCTTAAAATTCACCCACCATAAACCAACTAATTAAAAAACCCTATAGTCCAGCAAGCAGTTACCCTGGCAAAGGGTTACACATCAATGATGCTGCATGTCAATAATTTAAGATGACTTTGTAAATCCCTTCAGTACTATTGTTAATGATCAGGTATAGAGTAGGACATTTCATCATTTGTCCTAGGACTCCTAGCATGGAGTATGTAAATGAGTCACTACTGTCTCATGCAGTGTGATTCAGTAGCACTGCAAATCTTGTTTCAACCTAATTTCCTACAGGGAAACTGGCTTTATGAGATAATAATGTCTGTATGTCTGTCCTCCCTCATGTGTTCCCCACATAGAGAACTCAATTGCACTCAGCACACATTATTTCCTATTCCCTCAGTGCCCCAACACGGAGGAAAGAAATTCAGTTCAGTTGAAATCTCAGATAGGTAAAAACAAAAAAGCACACTGTCATTAAGTATTTTGATAATAAGAAGGAAGTAAGAAACTAGGCATTATGAGTGCTCACTTCTTCTTGCTTTCTTCCTGTTCTCATTTACACTTTTTTTGAGGAAACACATGATAGAGGAAAGGAAGAGATCTTATAAACAAATACGATTGGTGCTGTAGTAACTAGATCTTACAAATGTTCACATTTTAATTAGAAATGTATGTAAGGGAGTCAGAGGAACCTCAGTAAGCACATTTACTGAAGAGGCATGCCAGCAACTCTGAACAAAGTTTTCCAGATCCTGAAGCACCTTTCAGTACCTGGACAGTCTTTAGCCTTTCCTTCATGGCACAGATCTCGATGAAGCGTGGCCTCGCTCTTCTGGCTTTGGATGGATAAAGCCAGTATCTTAAGATGATATCTAAATCCTTTGGGGGCAGGGGAGCTCTAGTAGCTGCTCTCTCTGTGTTTTTCTTTGAGCCACGACAGTGCAGTGGCATTTCAAGCCTAAGTCCTATCCCAAAGCGGCACCATCTCTGGTAGTTGGACCAGCTGACAGCTTTGAAGCAGTCTCCTGGAGTTAGGGGAGTGCTGAAGCTGTTAATCTGCCATTGGTGCAGGGGGGAAGAACTGGACCATGACTTTTCCTCCAGCCCTGAAGCTAGTGATCCACTACTAGGGCCCCAAGCTGCCCTTTGCTGTCCCCTAGAACTATTGCTGTTCCTTTTACAGAGCTTCAGGCATGCTGGGTTGAGGCTTCTCTCATGTATTGAATTGATGTTCACTTTATACACCACTTTGGGCAACCAAAGTTGGCCTTGCTCAACCTGCCATGTTTTTTTGTGTGGGTAATTGCGTGCATTTTCCAATGCACGCATGCAAATCCGCACTAAAAACCGCAATAGGTATGCATAAGTGCATGTAAAGGAGGCAATTATCCATTCACGGCCTATGCAGGGAGCTGCGCTAGCAGGGAAAATGGCTAGTTGGGTTTTTTTTAATTGTTTGTTTTTTAGTGCCTGGGTCAGGGCAGGAGTTAAATTAAGGTGCCTGTCAGACCATTTTTCTCATTGCTGGCATTGGTGTGGGTGTGTGTGTACATGCAGTTCTGGTGTAATTACGGATTACGTTCACTTTTTTCTGATGCTACGGTACATTTCTCGAATCAGCCAAATAGGAAAAATGTTACAGCGTGGCAGCATGGTGGAAGGTGGGAGAGAGAGAGAACAGGCTACAAAAGGTCATTTAGAGGAAGGCCCAAGACCACTAATTGTCTTGAAAGAGAGAGACTTTCACCGTGATACATATCAATGCAGGTTTCCGCATACTGGTGGGTTTTCTGTGCTGGTTGCTACGCAAGGAAAAATAGCGTCAATTTCAACATGGGTCTTATTACATGACCCCCCCCCCCCCTCCCTCTAAGAAAATCATGGAAGCGGTTGATAAAACTGATAAATAAGTTCCTTATGGGATGCGAGAGAGGCTTGGTATGCAAGAAGCAGTAGCCAGTCCTGGAACAGCTTTCATTCTGGTAGGGGCCAAGCGCTCTGGAGGATCAAGAAATGTGCAAAGAAGGGGGAAAAGCAACAACGGAAGAGGAGCTTCAGGGGTCAAGGATAGATTGCCATTTTCACCTATGGCTGCGGCTATGCCTGGGATGGGAGCGTGGCCACCGAGCAAGTTTCCAACACCAAGCTGTGGCACCAGATGAATATCATAGAGGGTAACCCTTTTGGTTGTATTACATCTTTGCAATTTTTCGGAAGACTCTGTCTCGCAGTTGCAGGCGGGGGCTATTCAAGAATATCGTACCAGGGTGGATACTTGTTGCAACAGGATGAGCTGGAACAGGTCAAAGTTGCCCTGGTTAAAGACAACAGTAACTTCGGGAGGCCAGCTGGGGAAGTTGTAAAATGCAGTTATCGCTGCATTAAGGCAATTACCAGTGGTAAACACTGTTTACTGCACTGTAAAACCTTAACACAGCTTTACTCTCAAATGATCTCTTATAGTGTAAACCCTTTGGAGCAGGAAAATACCTCCTGTACCTGAATGTAACTTCAACGAAAAGGCATGTTAAATCTCTAAATAAATCATTTTAACATATTTTGTCTTTTTTCCTACATCCTAATGTGCTCTCTCCTCTGCTTTTACCTACTGCCTTCTCACTCCTTTCCCATTGTTTTCTTTCCATGTTAATTTTGTTTCTATGACTCTCCTCCTTTCTCTAGCAATCCCTTTCCACTTCCATTTCCTTTCTCCCCATCTATTTTCTTTGCTTCCTTCCACCATCATCACATCATATCTCTCTTTGTACCTCTTCTACTTTTACCAATCTATCCCCATTTGTTTTCTTCCACCATACTATCTCGGCCCTTCCTCTGTGGCAGCCATCTTTCTCTTATCTCTTACTCTCTCCTAGCCTGCTATCCATCCATCATGCCCTCTCTTTCTTCCTTGCCTCGAGGCCCCTCTGGTTCCCTTCTCTTCCATGTGTCCATCTTGTCTTCCCTACTTTATTGCAATCATCTGCCCTACCTTCCTTTCATTGTGGATTCCTCTCCCCTGGTCTCCCTTTACTCCTGGGTTGGCAGGTTTTTGAGCAGCAAAAACCTGCCAACCCAGGTTTGTTGGCTCTGACAAACAGTGTTTTTCTTTTACAAGGTTATTGCAATAGCAGCAGAAGAGGGACACTTTAATGCATCAGATATTCTGGGAAGCCACTAAATATGTTCCAGTTAGGAAATAAAGTAAAAGAAAAGATTAGGGGGTGATTTAAAAGAGAGAGGGGAGACTTAATAGGAGCCCTGCTACAATGACTCTAGTTGGCTGAGTCCATGTGTTTAACAATTATTACTTTTCTGCCTTTTGCCCTTTCCAGGGATAACCTAACTTTGACCTCTAAGTCCTGGTAGCAATAAAGAATTAAAAGCTATTAAGTCAGGTTCCTTTCAAGAGATGTAATATAAAGCAAATCAAGGGCCTGGTTCATTGAGGCATTTTCCCATAGACGCAGAATGGGAGAAATGCCTTAGTGAATCAGGCCCCAAGTAACTTAAGAATATTATAAAGCATAAAATAGAAAAATAAACAAAACTGTAGTGAAAAACAGTATTTGTCATGGCTGTATAATTACGCACATGATGGGTGTGAAGATGAAGTAAGCACTGACAGCTCTTAGATTCTGTGGCTGTCAGGACCTGATGACTAATGTTTGCTCCCTCTAGAGTTATTGCCCTGTGCAAATGTACCAAATGTATGGTTTGTACCTCCAATAGCACTGACCCCCGAGCTCCTGAAAAACAATCTCAAAATCACATAGATACCTGCCACTTGATTGCTGATGGCTGTTATCTGTGAGCTATGATTTGACTTTTTTTTTTTTTTTCCAGATTTAGATTTTCAGAAATCCTATAGGTATGGGACAAGCAAACATTTTTAGATCACTGTTGGCATAGTGATAACAGTTTATTGCCAAAAGTGGCCCTCCAGAGAAATAATGGATGCAGGAAACTATAGTCATACTTCAGTTTAAGATTACTATGAAAAACCTTGTTGACCAGTATTATTTTGCAAATAAGTGACATTATGAATGAAACTGGTCCCTTCAGAACAGAATTAATGACCTTGTAACATCAGAAAGCATTGTTAAATCTGCCTGAATAAATATTTAGTAAAAAGAAGCATTCCATGATATGTGACTTGATCAAGGGAGAAAACTATTTGTATATACACATTTTCAAAAAATATGTTCACATTGCCAATGCACGTTTTGCACTGTCATTTGAAACAATGGGGCCGATGTAATAAGACCCACGACAAAACAGGCGGTAATTATGACCGGGTTTTGATCGCAATGCACGGCTGAAGATGCTGCTTCTGCAGGATGTAAACAAAATAAATTATAGAAATGATTTGCGTGCAGAAATCCATGCAAATACAGAGAAATGTGCATACCTAATTGCGGTAAGCACTCATGTAATAGGCAGCTGCATTCCTGCTTAAACCCATGCCACAAATTCGCATATAAAAGCGAGTGATCGAAAGGTAAAAGTATGACCCTGGAAAGTATTTTTAAAATTTCAAATATCTGTGCTGCAGAAAACATGGCAAATATTTTCATGGACGCTGGCATAGCAGCAAGATAGGTGCTCAGTTGGCCACCAATCTGGATGCTCGGGTGCTGACATAGGCACAGACGGGAGTGAATATGGATGCTCTGGTGCCCAGAAAGGCACCTAGCAAATGTTGCCACTAAGGCGCTGAGCTAGGCGCTTAGTTGGTTGTGAATCTATATGATCAGGCACTGAGAAAAGTTCCTAGCAATGCTGGCCACTCAGATGCCGAGATAGGAGCTCTGCTAGGTGGTTTTCAGGATGCTCGGACACTGACATAGGCCCCCTTAGACAGTGCTGACACTTAACTCATTCCCTGACTGTGGCAGTAAAAAACCTGCATTAAAAAACCCGCACTAGCATTAGTACGACTTCCTGCATTGCTTATGATTAGCTAATCACCTCTTTTGCATGCTGCTAGCATGCATTTGTGAAGGAAAAACCATGGGTACATAAGTATGCACTTTTTTCCCGTGCACAAAAACCTTATTAGATCCCCGTATACTGATTTGTGTACGAAAATGCACATATAAATGCAGGTAGAGGCGCGCACAAACCCGCGGCAGCTTCAACGTACCTTATTACATCGGCTCCAACATGAGGAATTGTTACCATTAATGAACATAAGAAATTGCCATGCTGGGTCAGACCAAGGGTCCATCAAGCCCAGCATCCCTTTTTCCAAAAGAGGCCAAACCAGGCCACAAGAACCTGGCAATTATCCAAACACTAAGAAGATCCCATGTTACTGATGCAATTAATAGCAGTGGCTATTCCCTAAGTAAACTTGATTAATAGCCGTTAATGGACTTCTCCAAGAACTCATCCAAACCTTTTTTGAACCCAGTTACACTAACTGCACTAACCACATCCTCTGGTAACAAATTCCAGAGCTTTATTGTGTGTTTAGTGAAAAAGAATTTTCTCCGATTAGTCTTAAATGTGCTACTTGCTAACTTCATGGAATGCCCCCTAGTCCTTCTTTTATTCAAAACTAAATGTCTCTTAAAATTTAACCCTACATATTCAGTAGAACTCAGTTTAATTACCTTCAGTAATTCTACCTTGAATTCATTAGAGGCACATCCTTATATTAAATAGAGGAGTGGCTGTGGGATCATTTCCTTGGCTGCAATCAATCTACACTATGCCTTTTTTTGCTGGGCAGCCTGGATGAACCATTTGGTCCTTTTCTGCCATCATTACTATGTTAAGAGGTTCAACCACTGGAGATGAGCAAGGCCAAGATTTTTATTTTGGGGCTTATTATTTTCATTTTTAATGTGGGTGGTTTTTTTTTTTTTATATATTTCTTTCATTTAATAAACTGAAAAAAAAAAACATACCCCCAAAAACCTCCCTCAAAAAAATGGAAATATGTCTTCTGCCCTCCTCTTGCCCCCAGATAAGCCTTAAGGCCTTTGCTGGAACCAGCTGGGGCCTACTCAGGCCCCTCCAAATCTCTTTTCACAAGCAAAATTGATTGGAGGCCTTGCTAGGCTTAACTGGACTTCTCTAAACCTCCTCCTCGACCGCCTTCAAAACTTGCTGTGGCCAGGGAACCTCGTAAGACCTCAGCACTTTCACGGGGGTCTGGAGGCTGTGTTGGAATGAACAGGAGCTGTGCCTGCCTGATCCTGCCCTCTTTTTTCTTTTTAAAAAGGGTAGCATCAGCCCTCCTGAATGGCATGAAATTGCCATTATTTTGGCACCTCTCTAGATGGGGCTGGCATCATGTGGCATGGTCCTGAAAAGGTCCCTCTTGTCGGTTCTAGGACCAGCTGCTCCATGAAACAGTCATTTGTGGCCTCTTGAAACTTAACCATGCTAGGCTATAGTTTTGAAAAGTAGGAGATTCTTCATTTTGGAACAATTTCAAAGGAAGTTTTCTCACCCTTTTCTTTTCCATTTTTGTTAAGACAATTAGCGTCATTCTGTCTGGTTTCCCCTGGAGAAAGAGAAACAGTGAGGAGAAGATATCCATCTGATACCTTTTAGTTTTTTAGGAGGAAAGGGCGAGCAGGAAGGTGTTCATCCCAAGCAGAAACTTATCTGGTATGCAGAGGAAAGTAAAGAAGGTACTTAGCTTTTACACAGAGAAATCAATATAAAGGAACTTTACATTGGAGAAAGTCTTTTCATACATTGTTATTTATTGACTAAAGGGAAATAGCTGGGATCCCAATAATAGAGAAGGAAGATGATACAGAATCCTTTGTTTAGCATATGGATTTAACAAGGAGAAAGTTTATTATGGATCGATTATTTGTACTGAACAAGTGTCTTAATAAAGTTAATGCTGGAATACCATTGCCATGTCTGTCTTCATTACTGATTTTCATGAAAGGACAGTACAATAATATTTAGGGCAGAGGTGGCCCACTCTGGTCCTCAGGAGCCACAAACAGGCCTGGTTTTCAGGATATCCACAATGAATATGCATGAAATAGATGTGCATATGCTCCCTCTAAAGTATGCAAACCTATCTCATGCATATTCATTGTGGATATCCTGAAAACCTGCCCTATTTGTGGCTCTCGAGGACCAAAGTTGGCTACCTCCGATTTAGGGCGTTGAAGATTTATCTTTAGAATTGGAAATGCCATAAGTCCAACAAGCCCTTCATCCTATCTTCGACAGTGACCAATACAGATTACAAGGACCCAATAGGATCTCAAAGAATAGATCCAATCCTTCTTGCTCATATCCATGATATGCAGTCTACATGAAGAGGAGTTTCAGACTACATGTATTATATTGGTTTATGGTCTTTTCTGTAAAGAATTTGTCTAAACCCTTTCTAAATCCAGCTATGCAAACTGCTTTCATCACATCATCCTGCATCAGATTCCATACTTTAATTGTATGCTGAGTGAAAAAATGTTTTCTGATTTTGTTTTAAAAGTGTTATCTATTAGCTTCATAGAGTGTACCCTAGTCCTAGTACACCTGTTACAGGTAGATGTAGTGTACTTGGATTTTCAGAAGGCATTTGACAAAGTTCCTCATGAGAGGCTTCTAGGAAAAGTAAAAAGTCATGGGATAGGTGGTGATGTCCTTTCGTGGATTACAAACTGGCTAAAAGACAGGAAACAGAGAGTAGGATTAAATGAACAATTTTCTCAGTGGAAGGGAGTGGGCAGTGGAGTTCCTCAGGGATCTGTATTGGGACCCTTACTTTCAATATATTTATAAATGATCTGGAAAGAAATACGACAAGTGAGGTAATCAAATTTGCAGATGATACAAAATTGTTCAGAGTAGTTAAATCACAAGTGATACAGAGGCATTATGACATTTTTTTTTGTTTTATTCACCATTCCCTTTCTCCTGGCATAGATCTGGGGGTAGTGGAACACACTACCCCCAGATCTACGCCAGGAACAATGTCTTCTCTCCTTTAAAAAGAAACTGAAAACTTGGCTGTTTTCTCAAGCCTTCCCCTGATGAGACACTCCCCAACTAGCAATGACTCTTACATCCCCCCCCCCCCCTCATCACCTTCCCTCCTCGCCTATCACCTTCCCTCCTCGCCTCGAGCCTATAACCCCCACCTGCCACTGCCCCACCTCTAGCCCTTGTCGTCTCCCCGGTATGATGCCCCCTTCACCTCCTATCTAAAGGAACCTTTAAGATCGAATCACTTAGTTAATTTAGCCACTAAATTAGCTTTCCAATGCTAATTCAATTGTTTTAGTTGCCTGTTCGCATCTCTGTTAGAAGCGTCATGTTAAACTAATTCTTTTTCCTTTTCTTTCAATTGTCCTGAATTGTATTCCCTGTTCATTGTAACTTTCTTTCTTCTAATTATGGTTTCCCCTGGTTTTGCTGTAAACCGGCACGATAAGACTTGGTCTTGAGCATCGGTATATTAAAAAAGGAATTTAAATAATTCCCAACATTCTGTTTGCTTTTTTGACTGCCACAGCACACTGAACTGACAATTTCAATGTGTTATTCACTATGACGCCTAGATCTCTTTCTTGGGTGGTAGCTCCTAATATGGAACCTAACATTGTGTAACTATAGCATGGGTTATTTTTGCCTATATGCATCACCTTGCACTTATCCACATTAAATTTCATCTGCCATTTTGATGCCCAATTTTCCAGTCTCACGAGGTCTTCCTGCAATTTATCACAATCTGCCCTTTGCCCTTACCATGTGACAGGGGCTATCTGTGTCATTGGCCGGCCCCTATCACATGGTAGGGGCAATGGATGGCCCGTACCATTTTTTAAGATGGCAACGGCTGTCCATTGCACCTACCATGTGACAGGGGCCGGCCAATGGCACTGATAGCCCCTGTCACATGGTAAGGGTAAAGGGCCACCGGCGCCATTTTGTTTACTGGCAGCCGATGGCCTGAGAGCGGGAGATCGCTCCCAGGACCCCACTGGACCACAGGTACTTTAGGAAAGTTTTTGGGGGCTGGGAGGTTGAAGGATTGTAAATAATTAGATTTAAAGGGTCGGGTGGGGTTTGTTTTTTTTCGGCTCGGGACAGCCGAAAACAAAAACTGTCCAGACCGCGGAAAATGGAATTTCCTGCAGGTCCACGATTCCGAAACCAGAACAGATTCTGGCACCCGATTCACATCTCTATTTTATTGACTTTCAAATTATAAACACATAGCACTAGAGCACCATTGTATCCTTACAGCATCCAGTACAAAAACACTCATCCCCTCACCCACCTCATAGTCCAGAATCCAGTCAATGGCAGAAAACAATAGCAACTCCTTCAAAGTAAAAAGTTCCAGAAGTTAGAAATCATTCAAAATTGCACTAAGTGCTCGTGGGAATAAAGCCTGAATTTGAGTCCCATATGCGCAGAAAATTCTTGTGTTTCTTGAAAATGTCCATTTTTTTCAACGTACTTTTCACAGACACAAAGTTGTTGGACATGATTCTGCCAGAGAGTCACTGTTGGGGGATCTGGTGCAAGCCTACATTGCAGAATACATTTTTTTGCAGTTAAAAGTATTTTACGAACCCACAGCTTTTAATATCGATTTACAAATGTTATATTCTGAGCTAAATCAAAAAGAAACACTTTAGCAGTGAATGGCAACACTATGCCTGTGATAGTAAAAGCATATAGGGTCATTCACTAAAGCTTTATCGTGTGCGTTAGGGTCCTAACATTAGGGTCCTAACGCACGCGATAAGACCATATCGCATGCGAAAAGGGACTTTTCGCATGCAATTTAATGCTAATTAGGGTGAGGGAGGAGTCGGCGGTGTTTTCCCTGCCGGCGAGAACGTTACCAATGTTATCGTCTGCAGTAGCTCGCCGAATAACACCACCTTTCACGGTGGCGCTATTTGGTGCGAAAGCCGGCAGCGAAGACACCGCGGTGATGCGAAGGCTGTGGGCTTTCGCAGGCCCCTCCTGTTTTCACTGGATTCATCATTCAGCGATGAATGATGAATCCAGGCCATGTTTGCTACATAGCACTAGTAGGAGGTAAGCTTCGGTCAAGTCCAAAAATTATGCCTCAAAGTCCCCACTGCAATGCCACATTTTTTACATAGCTCTGTATCAGTTAATCACATATGAAAGGCTCTGTTTGGTGAAATATAAAAGAGCATTAAAAATTTAATCTGCACTTCTTCTTAAGAAGTGCAGATTAAATATCCTTTCCAAAGTGGATTACTGCAATTCCCTCCTCCTTGGCCTTCCAGAGTCGACCATCAAACCCCTACAAATCCTGCAGAACGCCATGGCGAGAATCCTAACGAACACACGAAAAAGAGACCACATCACCCCCATACTGAAGGACCTTCACTGGTTACCCATTTCTTTCCGTATACAGTATAAAACCCTCACCATACTACACAACCTCCTCTACAAACCCAACCCCTGGCTCAAGGACTCACCCCACTTCCGCATAACCAACCGTCCTACCAGATCCTCCCACGCAGGTACCCTACATACCCCCTCCCTCAAAATCGCCCATCTCACCTCCACGAGAGAAAGGGCCTTTACCATAGCGGGCCCTTCACTCTGGAATACTCTCCCTACCTTTCTCCGCCTTGAACCCTGCCTGGCCACCTTCAAAAAAGGCATAAAAACGTGGCTTTTCAGAAAGGCCTACCCGGAAACCAACCAAACCTAAACATTTCCACATAATCTACCCCGAAACCATCCAAACCTATACATTCCCACATAATCCCCCCCCCCCACTCAGATTCCCAGCCTCCATCCCCCCCACCCCACCCACCCTTTTTCCCCCCCCTCCTAAGGCTTTCCCTTTTTTTTCCCTTTTTTCCCCCTCCTTAGGCCTTTTTTTCCCCCCTCCTTAGGCTTTTCCCCCCCTCCCAAGGCTTTCCCCTTCGCCTCTCCTTGCCCGCCCTTCCCCTTTTATCTTCCTACAATTCTACAAAATTGTTCAATTTAGTCCGATATAATCAATCCTATGCTAATTGTCACTAATGTAAATATTCCTTTTTCTGTAAATAAGTTCCTTTTATTTCTTATGTTAACGGTTGTTTTTTATACTCTCACTCATGCTACCTATCTTTCCCTCTCTTCTTCCTGTCTCCCTTCCCCCCCCCCCCTTTCTGGCCTGCTCCCATCCCCCGGCCCCCTGTTCATTGTAATTTCCTCCTTTAACTGAGTTACTTGTAAACCGGCGTGATGTGCCTCACGAACGTCGGTATATTAAAAGTTGTTAAATAAATAAATAAATAAAGAAGTATTATATGAGGGAGCAAATTCTTCCAAATTATCTAACATACGCTGCCTGTGTCAGCCCCACCCCCAGTTCGGTTTCCCAAGCTTGTAAAAGAACTGCATAGGTCTTGGGCTGAGCCTTGCCCAACAATAAATGATACTAAAAAGAAATAATATGCCTGGACGGATCAGAGACATCAAACAAATCAGAAAATAATAACCTGTTCTCTTGTCCCCAATCAGCCAACGGCAAGGATTGTATATAGTGTCTAGACTGCAAATATGCATAAAAATGCTTATGGTCTAATTCGAATTCATCTTTCAACATAGGAAAGGATTTGACATGACCTTCATCATCAAAAAATTGGGAGATATTTTTCAAGCCTTGGCCATGCCACTGAAGAAATACCCTAGAATGCTCCCTGGCAAACAATCTTTATTGCCTCTAAAAGGCAAAAATTGGGATTTCATATTTTTAAGCTGCAGCATTGCAAAAAATAATCTCCATGTTTTGACCAATGGAGAAACTAAAGGGCTATGCTTGAGATGTTGAGGTAGGGCCGACAAAGATACAAGCACGATATAACTAGGGTGAAAAGAGTCTAAAAAATCATGCTCTGCAGCAACCAAAGTATAATATTCAGACTCCTTGATCCAATCCCCTGTATGCCTAAGGTTACAGGCTAGATTATAAAACTTTAAATTAGCTAATCCAATCTTGTTCCCATCTGCCCATCAGTTTCCCCAAAGCTAAGAGGGGTTTGGAGCCTTTCCAAATAAACCGTCCCAAAGTGAAGAAGATCATTTTTTTTTTTTTTTTTTTTTAGCAAATAACAGGGGACAGTCTGAAATAAATATAACCTTTAAGGATGAATAATAATTTGTAAAAGCCCCACCTTACCCACCAGGGAAAGAGGGAACTGCGCCCATGTCCATAATAAATCTTTAGTGGAGTGAAAAAGCCTGGAAAAATTATATGGATACCACCTTAAAGGGTCCCGATTGAAGGAGTGTGTAGCCCAAACCATAGGAAACTCCAAGCCCCCCCATGTGCCTGATGGCACAGGTAGAGCCTCCGATTTATCCAGATTAAGTTTATGGCCTGCCAAATGCAGAAAATTCCTGTATTAAGGCCTCCAAGGATTTCTTAGGGTCCAATAAATGAGCCAAAATATCATTGCAAATACGTCCAATTTAGAAATAGGTGACATAGAATTCCCCACTGGGTCCCCCTTGACTTGTGGATTGTCTCATATATGTTGTAAAAGAGGTTCTCTAGAGATAGCATATAAAAGGGGGAGACAATGGGCACCCCTGTCGAGTGCCCCTGCTGATAATGAATGTCCTCAGACAAATACCCATGCACATATACTGCAGCAGATATACTGTAAGGGGTTTGTATGACTCGAAGAAAAAAGCCCTCTGTCTCAAAAATCTTAAGACTTTCAAACATAAAACCCCAGTATAACCAATCAAACAAGTTCCCAAATATTAAATAGATCCCAAGCCATTATTCCTTAATAGCAGTTTATGGACTTTTCCTCTTGGAACTTATCCAAATCTTTTTTTTTAACCCATTTATACTAACTGCCATAACCACATCATCTGACAATGAATTCCAGAGCTTAATTATGCATTGAATGAAAAAGAATTCTTTTTGATTTATTTTAAATGAGCTACTTGCTAACTTCATGGAGTACCCCCTAGTCCTTCTATTATCTGAGAGATTAAATAATGGATTTACATTAACCTATTTAAGTCCTTTCATAATTTTGTAGACTTCTATCATATCCCCCCATAGCCATCTTTTCTTCAAGTTGAAGAACCCTAACCTCTTTATCCTTTCCTCATAGGAGAGCTGTTCCATGCCCCTTATCATTTTGGTTACCCTTCTCTGTACTTTCTTCAGTGAAAATATATCTTTTTTTGAGATGTGGTGACCATAATTGTACACAGTATTCAAGGTGTGGTCCTACCATGGAATGATAAAACGGTGGATGTCATAATGCCTTTTATTTGCCATTCCCTTCCTTATAATTCCTAACATGCTGTTTGCTTTTTTGACTGCTGCGCCGACAATTTCAATGTATTATCCACTATGATGCCTAGATGTCTTTCCTGGGTGCTAACTCCTAAGATGGAACCTAACATCGTGTAATTACAGCAAGGGTTATTTTCCCTATATGCATCACTTTGCACTTGTCCACATTAAATTTCATCTTCCAGTCTCACATGATCCTCCTGCAATTTATCACAATTTGCTTGAGATTTAACTACTCTGCATAATTTTGTGTCATCCAGAAATTTGATTAGCTCACTCTTCATACCCCTTTCCAGATCATTTATAAATATATTAAAAAGCACCGGTCCAAGTACAGATCCCTGAGGCACTCTACTGTTTATCTTTTTCTACTGTGAAAACAGATCTTTACTGTCTCCATAAGTTTTTCAATTGTACCAATCATTTTTCTCTACTGGAAGAGCTGATGGAAGTTTCTCTGAAGCTATTATAGTCTTATTAGAAAAGAACCTCTTCTGGTTCAAAATTACCTAAGTAATCTCACTACTGAATGCAGTTTGTAAAATACTACAAGATACTTGCTACACGTCTGAATTCAGTACTGGGAGATTTGATCCATCCATATCAAATGGGCTTTGTAAAGGAACAGTATATAGATGATAATGCCTGTTTTTTTCACAACATAATACACATTGCCCAAACTCAACCTATACCTATTTTGTCAATGTTGATCAACACTGAAAAGGCTTTCAATAGAGTAGAAATGGCATACATGCTTATAAGGTCTTGTCCTGGTTCGGTTGTGGGGAAAATTGTATAGTTGTATAGCAATCCTACTTCTTGTCTACTGGCTAATAACACTTTCTCAGATATATTCAGCTTACACAGGGGTACACACCAGGGATGCCCACTCTCTCTCCTCTCCTCTCTTAATTCCCACATTATAACCTTTATTAATGGCCTTGTGGCAGTCTCCTGATATGCAAGGGGTCACTTATCAGGGTCAGTCATGTAAAAGTAGTGGCTTCTGTAGATGATCTTTTATTATTCTTTTCTCATCAGCTACTTTCTTCCCTTTTTCTTTTAGAATTATTTTCCAAGGTCTCAACTTCTCTGGATACAATTTGATTTGAGACAAAACAGAACACTATGGCAATGAACACTTACTGTGTACAATCTGTCATATCTGAAGTAGACTGCAAATGGTCTCTTGATGGTTTCAAATACTTAGGAATGCATTTTTATCCACATTTTTATTGTATAATGGAGAATATCAGAACCTGTCTTCACAGCTGGTAGAGTATTTCACCAAGAGATAGTCTCCACTTCATTTTTCATGGAGGGGGTAGGCTCAAATCCATTAAGCTAGTACTTTTTCCCTTAAATCAGCTTCATGCTCAGTATGACACCAAAAGTTTTACCGCATAACATTATATAATCTTCTGGACAAGAAATTAACAACTTTTCTTTGGAAAAGCAAACTCCCTTGAATAGTTCTATGGAAATTAAAACTAGTTAAAGAACAAGGAGGGGTTAGCTTCCCTGATTTTTTTGTCACCCTTCATAAGGCATTTCCCATTCATTATGGAACTAGAGGATGGTTGCAGAGAATGAAATCTCTATACCTCCAAAATGGTTGCTCTTCAAAAGACTGTGGTTACTCCCTGGTATGAAGCTACCCATCTCTCTACAAATGAATCCCGCTGTAGCAGCTACACACAAAGTTCTCTGTTTGTTTGTTTCCTTAGTTAATACGAAATGGAACGCCAGTTCCTATATATTATTATGGTACAAACCTGCTCTTCATATCAATAAAGCAATGATTTCATAGCCTGCCTGGCTAAGGAAAGGGATATGGTTGTTCAGTCAGGTCATGGATGAGAAAGGGTTGCTCTCATTTTCTACTCTCATTCTCTGCTCTTAATTTCTCCTTTGGTTTCAGTTGCAACATTGTAAACGGAAATGTGGGATTCAACTCCTTAACCTGTTTGAAACCCCCGATATTATTACACCATAGAAAAAAATGTATTTCCTGGGACACAAGGCATCTTGACTAATACAAAGAATTAAGGGCTTTGTCGTATTCCAGATGTGTCATTTGGCATGAGAATTGGGTGAGCATTCTGAAGGTGACCCATTCAGTGGCTTTTACCCAATCACTGCTCTTTTTTACTCACCACGTTACATGGACTTCACTGAAATTATACAAGGCTGGCTTGCATGCCTGTAAGGAATGCTGGCATTGTTCTACTCAAGAAGGTAATTTGGAACATGCAGAATGCAATTTGCCTGTTGTAAAGTCTTTCCTTTTTGGGCTCATGTGTGGGATTATATTCACAAAATCTTATCTTTATCTGAGAATATATCATTTTGCATTGTAATCTTTCAATCCCACCCTTATTCTCACCCAAAAACATCTTGTAAACTTCTGGATATCCTTGTCATGTCAGCAATACAGACTGTATTGAGCAACTGGAAAAACTGCTGTTTCCTAAATATTCATTTTTGGTAGGACACTATATTTAATTTATAGATATTAAATGGCTGCTATGGGCAAACTTCAAAGTACAGCCAAACTTGCTATATGGAAACCTATACTGTTTAGCAGCACTGTAACAATATGGACTGTGTATTTTGCTTCATGGGTCTATACCCTGATTTTTGGATGCTTTGTATCCTGATTGTCTTTATTTCTTTTTTATTTTCCTTCCGTTTGTCAACAAAATATTGGAACTTTATAGTTCCTGAATGTAACCTGCGTTGAAATATCTGAAAGGTGGAATATAAATAAATTGTATTCACAGCCTGCCTAGTAGCCGAAATGAGTAGTTTGGAATCATTTACATCTCTCTGCTCTTTATTTAAATGCACCTGGGTTATTTCTGTCTTTATCACAACCTCTCTATTGGGATATTGTAAAGTCCCCATTGTGCCAGTAACCTTTAAAGGTACCTGACTCTGAACTACATGCTCCTGAGTGACTGCCTGCTTCCCCTTAGAGCATCTTTTTAGACTAGATTATATCTCCTAGTTAAATGTCAGTGCCAGCAGCCTCCTCCTGCCTGGTTAAGGTAGAGGCCATCTCTTAGGAATAGACTCCCCCTCCCCTCCCCAAAAATGTTGCCCAGTTCCTAACAAATTAAAACTCTCTTCCCTGCACAATCCCTTCATCCATGGATTGAGACTCCAGAGCTCTGCCTGCCTGCCTAAGGGGACCTGCGTGTGCAGCAGGAAACATTTCACCATCCTACCCCCTCCCCCCCCCCCCGCCCCTCAAAAGACCTAGCCCTACTGTTGAATATACACTGTAATTCATTTAGGATCCTGCCAAGTTCCTGTATACTTATGAAATTTACATACTTTGAATTGAAAAAGGTTCAGTAGCTCTTAGTGATTCATATTTGGTATGTTGCTGCTCAGAGAAAATCACCATACATTCCCAGTAGCACAAAAAATATCCAGTTACATAGCTAATAAAACCTGTCGATTTTCAAAAGGCACTTATCCATGCAAAAGAGCTATTTGAATATTGAGAAGCCAGTATGAGGGTAAAAGTGTGTGCAGCATTCCACAGTGCATGCACTTTGATTCACATTTACGCGAGGGCATTCCCTGGTTAGGTCGGGGGATGCAACAATGCACATAGTTTTATATTTTCGAGACTGCGTGCATCGTTGTTTTCTTCAAAAAAGTCTATACACTGGAAACCGGGCAGAAATATATGTTGGGCCTTTTTCAAAGGGAAAGTTTGGGTGAGCTTTTCATTTTGAAAACCGGTACAGAATCTGATGGTAAAAAAAGTCCTCCTGGAACTTGTGGCTTACGTGCATGGCAGTTTTCATGTGGCATTTGTACTGAAACAGTGAAATTAAAATCAAACAACTACTAGCATTTTGGGGTGTAATTTTCAAAGGGATTTCTGTGTGTTAAACAGCGTTTGTGTGTGTGTAGAATTGACCTTTTACATTAGTTGCCTGCCCTGCCATTCAGGAAAAGTTACTTGCATATGTCAAGTTCATGTGAAAGCTTGCCCAGACGGAGTGGAAGCATTTCTCGGGATGGCATTGGGGAGGGATTTGGAATTATTTTCATACTTAATAGAATTTTAAGTCTATGCATATACATTTTTCAGGAGAATTTTGTGTGCAAAAGACTAGCAGATGCACAGGGTAGATGTTTGTAGGGTAGATTTGGTGGTCTAATTTTCAACATTAAACAAAAGGAACTGTGACATTCAAAAAATACATATTCCCTGAAATACTAACAAAGGCGGCAGCTCCACCAGTGCCCCAAAAACCTCAAGATAACTGGTGTCATAAAATGTGATTCCTTTTCATCCCGCAGACCAGTCCACACCTATGGGATTCCCTTGCTTGCCAGTTGGTGGAGGCAGAGAACTTTTTCAACGTGTTTATTTATTTATTTATTTTGCTTATGTCACTCACATTACATATCCTGGGATAGCTGGGTGGTTCCTCAGTAGTTCTCTGGTTAGGTTGGGGTGTATACTGGGATAGCTAGAGACTATAAAAAAAAAAAAAGACAGGGCACAGTAGTTAGACTCCGGGGAGATCCCCTCCTCAACTTAAAAAAAAAAAAAACACAACTCCCCAGAGTAGTCTTATGCAAGCTGCGGTGTGCAGACGGCAGGTACGTGCTCACAGGCAGCAGTTTGGTGTCCTTGGCCACAGCAACAGGAACGCAAGCTTCTCCCCTCCAGTGGCAAGATGCATAGCTATGAGGGGCCCGGAAATGCACACAATGTGGGACAAGAAGGAGGAGCTCCATCGCGGGCTCCTTTTGCCCCCACTGTGATGGCGGAATCGCTAGAAAGTAGTCAGCAGAGAGCAGGTGAGGAGGGGAGGGGAGGGCTGCAAGGAAATGCGCTGCCCACTCAGAGGGAGCCGTGAGAGCAGCTTGATCAGGCATAGGGTTCATCATGGGGGGGTTACAGCCAATGGCAGCGAGAGAATTCCTAGGGGGAAGAAGGCAAGGCACAGTGCAGGAAACTTAGTTTTCCACAGAATTTGTCTTGCTAGTGCATCAGGCCTATAAAGAAATGAAAGCCGAAGAGGCTGCATTAGCAGGTCTCCTGGGAAGTGGTTCCCCATTGGGCTTGCAACATATGGCAGGCTTTAAAGAAACCCAGGACAGAGGGAACTCCCCTACAACTACCATCCCTTGGCTGTTAGTGCGCGCTAACCCAAAAAACAAATTTTTCCAAAATTTTGGAAAAATTCCATTCGTTTTTCGGTTCCCCCGAACCATACAAATGCACATCTCTAGTCGGGGATAGCCTTTCTGGCAGACACACTATATGATCACAGCAGAACCTCAGCCAAGCAGGTGGTATCAGTAGTGGTGGCAAGGAGGTCTTTGTGGCTCAGACATTGGGCGGTGGATGCACCCTCAAAAGCAAAGTTAAGCATCCTGCCCTTCAAAGGGCATCTCCTCTTTAGGGAAGAATTAGATGCCCTAATGAAGAGCCTGGTAGATTCAAAGCCATTCATAGTCCCTTAAGGATATTTAGTCAAAATATTAAAGAATTTAGAAGGTTTAAGCAAGTGAGAGTCCCAGGTAGTCAGGGTTTTAGACCCAAGCTGAGACAGCCCTTTTGAGTAGTGCAAGTCTGGGTTAGAGATAAAGCCCCCAGAGCTCCTTGGGGGGGGGGGGGGGGGTTCAAGGGGCTAAATGATGGTCAGGGGGCCCACCCTGAACCTCCTCCAGTGGGTGATCGCCTAACACTTTTACAAGGAGTGGGCCCAAGTCACCAGGGACCGGTGGGACCTGGTGACTTGGAGTTGGCTATCACAGTGCCAGAATTCTTTTTAGAGTCTCCCTGCAGATCGAAGGAGAAAAGTGAGGCAATTAGAATGACCATAGACAGACTGGTGGCACTAGAAGCGATAGTACCTATTCTAGTCCCACAGAGGGGTACAGGTTGTTACTCCCTATATTTTGTAGTACCCAAAAAAGAAGGGGCATTCTGCCCAGTGTTAGATTTGAAAAGGCTGTACCGAGCCCTCAGGTGAGCGGGTTCAGAATGGAAACATTGAGGTTGGTCATTGAGGCAGTCAGAAAGGGGGAATTTCTGACTGCGTTTGACCTAGCAGAAGCATATTTACATATCCCCATCAAAGAAATGCATTGCAGATACATGAGGTTTGCAGAACTGGGGAACCTTTATCAGTTCAAAGCACTACCATTTTTGGCTAGTAGTAGCGCTAAGGAAGGAAGGTATACCAGTGCACCCATATCTGGACTATTGGCTGACCAGAGCCAGGTCAGAGGAGAAGAGCAGCAGCTTCACAAGGAGAGTGAGGACACTCCTTGAGGAGTTAGGTTGGGTAGTAAACGAGGCCAAAAGCAATTTATAACCTTCTGGGGGCCCAGTTCAACACCAGTCAGGCAAAGGTGTTTTTGACACAGAAAAGGGCAGACAAACTGAGTTACCATGTGAGGAAGCTTACATTGACCTGGAAACCAGCAGCAAGAGATCACCTGCGGGTGTTGGGCTAGATTTATATTTATTTTATTTAAAAGCTTTTATATACCGAAGTTTAGCTAGCTGCCTTCATTCCGGTTTACGGTAAAACACCACGTTACAGATTTAGAGGAGATTAACAGCAACATCTCCATATAAATTATTGAATAAAAAACAATAACTTTGACAAATTATAGAATGAGATAATATGAATTATGAAACACAAAATTGCGGAACAGTAACATAGTATCGGTTATGGGGCATTGAGGGCGGATGGTAAAGCTGTGTGACATTTTAGGTAACTGATATGGTTGTGGTATGACACCGACGCTGTCTGCCAATTTTATGACTGTCTTCGATCATCAGCGCAGTCTGAAAGTTACGATTAAATGTTAACATTATAAGTAGTAATAAAGGATAACTGTCATCCGTGAAGTGATTGTCAGAGTTGTTATTTAACTGTCTGTGGTTGATTCTGGTGTGTGTGATTAGCTGTTTCCGTCTTTGAAAGCTTGCCTGAATAGCCATGTTTTGAGTTCTTTTTTGAATGTTTTGTTGTTAATCTGTGTACTTAGGTATTCTGGTAGTGAGTTCCAGAGTGTAGGTCCAGCTATTGAGATGGCTCTTTCGTGTGTTAGCTAGTTTGACAATCGATATTGATGGAACGTCTAGAAGCAATTTGCTGGTGATTCTTGTGCGTTGATGTCTGTGCTTCTCCCAATACATCCCAATGCATTCTGCCACAAGAGAAGCAGCAAGCTGCAGGTTCCATGGATAAAAATCAGAATGCCAAGGGAAAGGAGTAGGAGTCTGTGCTCATGATCCTCTGTGCGTCTGCAGGTGCTTCACATGGTCACTCCAGGTGCCAGAGCACATTTTACACTCCTCCACAGAGCAGAGATAACCCATGTGCTTTCTCTGATGAGCCTTGCGCCGGCTCCTACTCTTGAACTTCAGGTCACAACCAGGTTCCTGACACGGGAACAGCGGTGCCCGCTCATGTTCTGTCTGGTGATTTTTCAGAGCTGCCTTCTTCCGAAAGGTCTGATCGCAGCCAGGAGCAGTACACTTCAGTGGTGGCAGCAACCATAGAGGTGGTCCCATGGGCAAAGATTCATATGGACCCATTATAGTGTTGCCCAGCATGTGAAGATATGGAGAAAGGTTCACCTTCAAGGCCAGAGTTAGCCTACGTTGGTGGCTAGTAGAAAGCTACTTATTAGCAGGGGTTAGTCTAGTTACACCATACTGGGTGACATTAGCAACAGATGCCAGCAGGTTAGGTTGGTGGGCGCATTGCGAAGAATAGGTGGTGCAGGCAATGGTCAGCCAAAGAGAGGGAGGCCTCAGTGAATCTATTGGAGCTGAGGCAGTAAAGCTGGTTCTCAAATAACTAAGCAATCCCCTCGCTCAGAGCAAAGCCAGTAAGAGTCCTTTCTGACAGCACCACAGCAGTGTCCTGTATAAATAGGCAAAAAGGGATGCAAAGTTGGCAGTTAGAGGAAGAAGCAGAACAGCTAATGAGCTGGGCAGAAAAGAATCTGGAGGAGATAACAGCCAGTTACATAATAGTGAAGGAGAACACACTGGCAGATTATTTTAGCAGGCATGCGCTAGACCATGGAGAATGGGAATTCATGGAGGAAACCTTTTCAAGAGTGGTAGGGTGGTGAGGAAGGCCAGAATGGAACTTGATGGCAACAGGAAAGAATGCCAAGGCATAAAAGTTTTTCAGAAGGTACCAGGAATAGGGTTCAAAAGGAGTAGATGCCTTAGTCCAATTGTGGCCGGTGGACCAACTGCTATACATATTTCCTCCATGGCCCTTAATAGTGTGAGTACTGAGGAAAGCAGATCACGAGGGCTGAATCATTCTGGTGGCCCCAGACTGGCCCAGAAGGTCGTGATATGTGGACCTAATGAGGCTGAGCAAAGATGCATCTCTAAAACTAGGGAAAGCCGGGAGCCTGCTCAGACAGGGCCCGGTCAAGTGGGGAAAGTCAGATCATTATTATCTTACAGTCTGGCTCTTGAGAGGGACAAGTTTAGAGAAAAAAAGGCTCTTCAAGGGCAATAGTAACCACCTTGCTAAGATCTAGGAGACACTCTACCTTCCAGGTGTTTGGCAGGTTTTTGTAGAGTGGTGCAAGGGAAGAAAGTTTTCCCCAGAAACAGCAAAAAGCAAGGGCAATCTTGCAGTTCCTGCAGGATGGCCTAGAGAAAGGGTTAGCCCTAAACTCTTTCAAAGTGCAGGTAGCATCATTAGCTTGTCTTAAGGGCCAGGTGCAAGGTGGATCCCTAGTGGCTCACCCTGACTTTGCATGTTTCTTGAGGGCATTGAAACACATGTGGCCCATCCTTCTTACCTAAGAAGGGCCTTGTCCAAGGCACTCTTTGTACCACTTACAGGGGTGACATTAAAGGGCCTCACTTTAAAGGCAGTCTTTCTAGTGACAATATGCTCAGCCCAAAGGGTCTCTGACATCTAGGCTTTGTTCTGTAGGGAGCCCTTCCTGTCGATTCACATCTACAGAATAGTTATTCATCCTGACCCATCCTTCTTACCTAAGAAGGTGTCAGAATTTCATGTAAATCAGGAGATTATTTTACCAACTCTGATGAGGACAGAGGGGGAACAGACAGGGGGCAGCCCTCACCCACTAGATGTCTGAAAGATGCTGCTACATAACTTAAAAGTTCACCAGTGAATTCAGGAAGACAGACTGTTTGTCCTGTTGGAGAGCCAGGCAGCTTCTATACCCTCAATTGCAAGCTGGATTAGGGAAGTGATAGTAGCAGCATATGTTGCACAGGGGAAGCAGGCCCCGAGGGCCATATGTACCCACTCTACTAGAGTTCAAGCAACCTTGTAGGTGGAGAGTAGGGCGGCAATGCCACAGGACAATTGTAGGAGAGCCGCATGGTCCTCCTTGGGTTCTTTTACAAACCATTACAGACTAGACTTGCAGGTAGAAGAGGATCTGAAGTTTAGCAAAATAGTATTGGGGGGCTCTAAGGCCTCAGCCCACCTGAATTATGTACTGCTCAGGTACATCCTGCAGGTGTGGATTGCTCTGCAGGATGTAAAGGAAGGTGAATTTTATACTTACCAGATAATTTCCTTTCTTTTAGTCCTAGTAGAACAGTCTAAGTATCCTCCCAAAGAAAAAAATAAAGGGGGGGGGGGGGGTGTTAAAAAAAAAAAAAAATGAAGAGCATCAACCTAATATGCTCGGGCAAGAGGCTACTGAGGAACCACCCAGCTATCCCAGGATATATAACGTGAGCGACATAAGCAAAAAAAAAAAAAAAATTAAAAAGTGGAAAAAGTTCTCTGCCTCCACTTACTGGCAAGCAGGGGAATCCCATAGGTGTGTACTGGTCTGCTAGGACTAAAGGAAAGAAAATTATCTGGTAAGTATAAATTTCACCATTGGTAATGAGCTAAAAGGTCACTAGACCCAGAGTAGTCTGTGCCAGGCTCAATGTACACAACACTATTTATAGGCTATGTTTCACCAGAAGTTTAATCAACCATCAGTTTTCTATTTTTGGTATTTTTATATACAATAAAAACTAGTTATGATTTTTTTTTACCTATCTCTTTTGAAAAATCTTTTGCGAGGAATCTTAAGATATCTCTTCCACAAAAATGTCTTAAAAGACTTCAGTCAAGTTCATGCCGGAGAATCTTGAAATAGTCTGTACTTTGTCAAATCATTCAAAATGCCATGGCAGTACTGTGTCCCAAAACTCAGTTATTACTATTTAGGGGGATATGTATTTTTTGAATGTCACTGTTCCTTTCGTTTAATGTTGTACATTTTTTGAACAGTTGATGGGCTTTTTTCGCATTGTTAAGGGGTCTAATTTTCAAAGCAAACATGCCCGTAAGTTTGCTTTGAAAATTGGTGTAGCTTGTGTGATGTTTTAAAAAACCCCACTTGATGTCACAGCATGAGATTCATTACATATCAACCTAATAAACGAAGCTTGACCGACGTGCCACAAATGTGCAGTAGGGAGCAGCTCTACTGCGCATGTGCGGGCAAGCATGTCTGTCTCAGCGAGCGTCAGCTGGATAACAACATGGCGGCATCGGGCGGCATCGAGTGGTAGCGGTGGCGGCGGCGATGAGGAACGTCGTCGTCGTCGAGCGGCAGCGGCGGCAATGAGCGGCGGCCAGTGGCGAGGAAGGAGAGAGTGAGAGGGAGGGAGGAGTGTGTGGGTGGGTGGGAGGGAGGAGAGAGTGGGTGGGAGAGGTGGTGAGGGAAGAGGGGGGAGAATGAGGGGGAGGTGAGACACAGAGGGATGTGAGTAAGTGGAAGAGTAAGAAGTTGTGGAGCAGAGAAAAAGGGAGTGGAGGAGGGCTGAGGGAGAGGGGATGGGATTGAGAGAGGGTGGGGAGTGACTGAGGGGGAGGGAGGTGAGAGTGAGGGGAGGGAGGCAGTGGGAGACAGAGGGTGAGTAAGACTGAGTGGAGGGAAGAGGGTGGGTGAATGAGGGGAAGGGAGAGTGAGGGAGAAAAAGTGTAGAGTGCTGTGTTCAAAAATGGACTGAAAAAAAAATGTAATGTAGCCCGTTTTAATGGGCTTAATGGCTTGTTGTTGTATATGGAAGATTATAGAAAATATTTTTTTAGATATTACAAGCTCAACAAGCTCAACAAGCCCAGCCCTGTAGCATCATTTGGTAGCTGCAGCTGGGCAGGTAGGAAAACTCCAAAATTCTTCTGTGAAGAGCCAGACCTTCCTGAATACTAAGACCTTATTCTAGATGGGTGGGAGAAGACTTTGGAGCCCCCCCCCCCCCAAGAGACCCCTATCTTCCCCAGTGGCCTGGGGAGGATTGGATACTGCTTTGGATTTGGATTAAATGGCTATGAGGTGGAACAGATAGTTCTTGGCATAGGAGGTGAAATCAGATGATAGAGGTGTTAGAGGGGAGATCATCATTGGGGAGGGATTATGGGTAAAAAGAAATTCCCCCTTGCTATTCCTTTTGAATTTGTGCTGACTAGCATAGGGCAGGGGGAAGATGGTTTGTATTAGTGATCATGCTATTTCCATCCAAATAGTATTGAGGGCAATTTTTATTGTGCCCTTAGAAAAACTGATTCCATCAGATGTTGACGTGTGCATGCTAAAAAAAAAAAAAGAGTTTTATTGCAAACACCAGGATGCATGCAAAGCTCTCTCATGCAAATTCATTGTGGATATCCTGAAAATAGGCCTGTGGTGGCTCTTGAGGAATAGAAATGATCACCACTGGCATAGGCCCTTTTGTCTCTTAGAGACCTTATTGAAAATGTACCCTTAAGTGTATATTCTCTGTCATGAGTTACTTCTATCATGTGCTTTCATGATTTCTCTAATCATAAGAAAGTTAACCAGTTTCCATTTATTTAGCATTTTCTGTAATTTGCTAGATTTGAATGAGGAATAAAAAATAGCTTTAAATGTTTCTCTTTATGTATTTTTGACCTTTAGCTGATTGAAGATAATTAAGGAGAAGAGCTATTTCAAACTGTGCAGTAGCTTTCTTAAAATTTAGACTTGTTTTCCCAGTGATTTAGGTACATGAAGATCCTGAATTAGGATTCAAATAAAAGAGTATAATTTTCAGTAAAGGATATTTGATACGTGCTTGACCACAGTATATTATAAAGCATAATGTCAAAGCTTGAGTGCTTCAAGAAGCTGGAAAGCACATTGTAATCTGTAAGTGCACACTGGTGCACTTACAAATTTGCCAGGGACAGAGAACCAAAGAAAACAACCTTATGGCTCAACTCAGATGCAGAAGGCAGCATATATTCATTGCACAGAAAAGATTTACATGCAGCAAAAGTCAAACTGGCCAGTCAGATTTAGCTTTTAAAGACCTATCCATTTTCTTATAAAGGCATGCATTGAATCCTTATCACGAGCTCTTCCACAGTAAGCATGTACATGTGCAGAAGTGTCCATATAGCCTGAGCAGATGATGGACAAAACAACTGGGAGCTGAGTGGCTGAAAACTCAGAGGTGTGTACGTCACTAGCATCACATACCCCTTATCCATCCCCCACAGCCACAGCCCTCCTCAGTTCCCGGGCTCCACGTATTTCCCTGAACCCCCTGTTTTCTGCCTTCCCCCTGGGGGTAATATTCAGTGACTGTCTGGATAGCAAAGTTAGCCAGATAAAGTTATCCGGCTAACTTTGGGGGGTATATTCAATAGTGCAGCTGCACTATTTAATGTTAGTCGGGTAACTTTAAGAGTCCATATGTCTCTTCTTCTTCCACTCCCTCCTCGTATTCTTCCACCTTCCCTACCCCGTTTCCATTCTTGATGCTCATAATCTCTTGTGCTCCATTCCCCCTCCCCATTGCCATCCTGCTCTTCCTCATCTACTCTTCCCCGCCTTGCAACCCCTTGGTCCTGCGGCTTCTCTTCCTTTTCCCCACCTGGGTCAGAGAAGGAGTCGAGTTACTGCAAGTGAATATACACCTGTCTGGAGAGCCTTTTACTCCATTGCTGGCATTAGTTCTCATTAGCTGGGTCGAGCTATTTTAAACTCCCTCCATTTTCGGAATAGTTTTCTGATGCTAGCTTGTGTGTTTGTGCAGCCTTTTCCTCGTTGGGGAGCTGGGACTTGCTGATTGTAATCACTTCTACCGCTTTGGCGGCTTTCGGTCCCGGTTAAAACGATGCTGCAGCTCCGGGTGGTATTTGCGATTTTTGTCTGTAGCCCCCAGAGATCACCAGTCCATCCATCCCTGTTCCTATTTCCTCCAGGCAGGGCTGATGCATGCAAGCAGCCCTGGGCACCCAGCAAGGAAAAGGCTGCATGGACAAACAAATATACTGCCAGCAATGGAAACAAAAAAAAAGGCTGGTAGGAGATAAAACAATTTATTTTTGATTACTAGTAACTTGAAATCATTAGAAGTCATTAGTGCCTTGGCTTTCTGCATCGGTTCTATTTATGCAGGTAATGGCATGTGTATTAGGTATCAAAGCAAACGCAAGACAGACCAATCGCCTTAGGTTAGAAAATATTTATTTGCACATGTATCTTCATAAAAGAGCCCGAGATACATGTGCGAATAAATATTTTCTAACCTATGGCAAATGGTCTGCCTTGCGTTTGCTTTGCCTCCTGGCTTTGACAGACCATCTTCCAGTTTATGTGTATTAGGTGTTCCATATGTTTGGGTTTTTTTTGTACATATCTCATTTGCATGCCATCCTCTTATTATATCCCACGCAGGCTTCTTTTGGCACAAATGATACAAAAAAATGGGTGCAGAAAAATAGTGCTGATTTCAGTGTGGGTGTTTTTACATCAGCCTCCTATGGATGCAACAAGTGGATGAGTGAAGAGCCATTACTTGGGCTGGGGACAGGTGTTTGCAGACGAATACAATCATCAGGGGTGAGATGGAACTGTTATCTTCACAAGTCAAGGGAAGGAGGAGCAGGGAGGTACTGAGAGTAGGGAGCAGAGGGTAGATAAGGAGAATTGTTATGAGGGAAAGAGGATACAAAGCAAAAGTGCAGGAGCCACATCCATAGTGAAAATATTTAAAGGCAAATTTTAAAAGCCCTACGCTTGCCAAAAAAGGGAGATATGCAAATATATTGGGCCGGTGCATGCCGAGCAGATTCTAAGATGTGTCCATGTACGCGCATATCTTCTACTGCGAGCACAAATGTATATTTTGAAAAAAGGGTGGGGCACAGTATGGGCGGGGCATGGGTGTTCACGGATTACACATTGAACCCAGCGCATAAATACTTAAGCGCAGAAGTACACTGGGGCCCTGCCGTGTAACTTTACTTCTGGAATGGATGGCATGTAAGTAATAAAATAAAAAAAATCCATGCATGTCAACAGGGTTTTAAGGGTCGGAGCTAAAGGGGAAGAAGGGCAGCTATGAAACCTAGAGGGTTTGGAAGTCCTATCCCTTAACTGAGCAAACCTGGAATGAACTGGAAACGCACTCATGTGGTAGAAGCAGCATTTGCGCACATAGGTGCATGACAACTTAAAATTGCACACACATGTGCTTGCGGTCAGCCTATTTCGTAACACATGCGTGAATATTCACGCACGTTATAAAATGGCCGTGCCCCTGGGAGCGGGCCGACCAGCGCTCGCACATGTGCGCACGCACGCCTGTTTAAAAGTTACCGCCCCTCTGTATTTTTCTTAACTCTCTCGGATGAAACTTCACTGAGACTTAATCATACTGTGATGCCATCAAGCATGGTTAATGCTTGTTTGTATATCTAAGGCTTCTTAATGTAAATGCTAGATCACATGATGGCTTTTGACAAATCAAAAACATTTTTTTTTTCTGAATCATTTTAGAAATTGCTTTCACTTTCCAATCTCTGTACGTTTCCGCTGTTTTCCGTGCTTGTGCGTTGTTTTGTTGCATGCCCAGATACCATCTCTTTTTTTTTTTTTTTTTGCAGCTATTGCTGGCTTCTCTAGCTTTCAATGGGCCTGATTTACTAAGGCTTTTCTCCCATTTTGTGTCTTTGGGGAAAATGCTTAGTAAATGAGGCCCAAAGTTTGTAAAACAGGTTAGGAAACAGGTTTATATGTAAGGTGTTAAGAAAGAGCAAATGTCTTATCTGGTTCACTTATATTTCAATGTAAGGGTAAAGTATGTTTATTTAAAATTTTACTTTTGTTTTTCAGGCCATTTGCATCCTTTGCATTTTGCTATAGTTTTACATTTGAAATCTCTTCTTTTACGATGTCCTGCAAAGAATTAATTTTGAAACTCTTTAGAAGTCTAGTATGGTATTTAGGAATGAGTGTACTGTGATAAGCTTTTCTTCCCATTGGTCATATAATCTATTATAAAGAAGATTACGCTGTTTCATCTTGACTTCATCTTCTTTCTCTGAGCAATAATCTTTATTTTACTTGCTGTAAGGTTATCTAGTACATATGGATATTCACTATTCATCTTGTCTTCCTTAATCTTATTGGAGCTGTCTCTAACCATCTGTGCTTATTATAGTGTAGTATAAATAGCTTTATGATACAGTAGCATCATTTGAAACGGAAAGAATTATTTAATGTACCAGGATAGTATTTTAAATAAGATGGCATGCAGAATCTTTAAGGCATATTGTGAAATAAAAAATAAATATATCACATTTGACATTCTTACATTTCCTTTCCAGTTCCATGAAACAAACTAGTATGGCAAATAATTTACAATTCAGAACGTTACATTTTGCATGCCTGATGTGTTAAATATTTTCACTGTAAAAAAGAAAAAATACAGACTATAAACAATCAGGACTTTCATAATGATTTTGGAATTATTTTGGAATTATAAATTACTGCATAAAACAAGAATATATGAGACAAAATATAGGCCCTTTTTTTACAATATAATTTAAAGATTTTTATTTCACAATTTATTGGTAGCAGCTGGAACAAAGTGTACTACATCAATTAAGTAAAAATTATGATGAACAATTCCATTAAAACCAGGAAAAGACATTGCTGTCCAAGTCAAAAATAATAGATAAAATAATTCACAGTTACTCTTCATGTAAATTCAAACAATTCCCTCTTGACAAAAACTCATCCAGACTCTATCCATATAATTACTGTGAAAACTTTCTTCAGATTATTTGATTACTTTTTATGTTTAGTTCAAAATATTAGTGTCATGCAGCCAGAAGACATGTTTTCATCTTGTTTTGGGGACTTTTCATTCATTAGCTATATATATTTTTTTGTTTTATTGTTTTGATTTAGTGAACACTAAAACTTAAAGTGAATGAAATGAATGCACATCCTTACTAAATAAAGCAAATGTGGTTTAATAAAATAGTCTAAACTATAAATACATCCTAGGTTGTTCTTTAATGAATCTTCCTTCTTTTTAGCACTTTCTGGAATCTTCCCTTGTACTTAGCATGTTCCAGCTTTAGAAAAATGATTTATGTGGTGAAGGAATCTGTCCATCTGAAGGCATGATAACTATCTACAGTGTATACTAATCAGAACTGTATTTGCAGTGAAGGCCCACTATGAGGTTGACTTCATTTTTTATAGGGTAAAACTGAAAAGTGCTAGGAAATGTATGCATAATATGCAAGATTTTCCTTTCTCTTTACTTATAATACAAAGAAGAAGGGAAAGCATGCAGAAGTATAGCTTCAGGAATGTTCTTAAGCATAGATTTGTGGAAGGGGGTGGTGGGGTGAGTAGATTGCATGCTGTTCCACCCCTCTCTTTTCTAAATACACTTGAGAAATGTCATTCTAGCAATTTTCCAAGAAGACTGTGTTTATTAAATGAACAAAGCTCAACTGCTTCATGACTAGAACATTACAGCTTGATCAGAACAGGTAACATTCACTGTCTTCCACATGAACGGTGCATGCTGAAGGGGATGGTGCAAGAGTACTGGGTGACCTAGGTGAATCTAGAGCTCTGAGCCCCCTCCCCCTTCCCTTATGTATAATGAAGTTTCAAAAATTAATAATGTGCATTAGTATGAGTCAAGATTTTGTATTTAGCATACACAATAAAGAAGATGATAGCTGGATATTTAAAAGCTACATAAGTAAAAAGAAACAATTATGTTGACATGTATATATCTAAATGTGCTGCTGTAGTGCCAACCAAAACAATTACTGAAAATCCTGAAAAAAACACACGCAAAACCTATGTAGCAAACCTACCTAACGAAGGTCTAGATTCATCAAACTATCGCATGCGAAAGAGAGAGGGGTGTGTTTTAGGATAATAGTGCACATTGCGATAAATAGGCTATCTTAGGGGCCAATGCAATATTATTCTCAGAAAGCGGGCGCTGACTTTTCAGCGCCCACTTTCCTAACGCACGCATGGCGCCCGCAAGGGGGGGCGCCAATCAATACGCAAATTAGGGGGTCGCGCTAGCAAGGAGACGCTAGGGTCGCTAGTGTGACCTTAATGCCTCCTTGCCAATGCGACCCCGCGGGTACCGGCAATCTGCCAGTTATGAACACCGATGTCGAGTTTATCGGCATCGGTTTTCATTACTGCAGCCGGCCGGTTATGAAAACCGACGCCGAGCACATCGGCATCGGTCTTCAAAGTGGCCGGCAGAGATTTTTTTTTTTCTACTTTTAAAAAAGTACAGAAAAGCTGTTTCTTGTTTTTTTTTTTCTTTTTCTATACTTTTTTTCAGTGCGCTCGGCTATTGATGCCTGCTCCAGGCAGGCATTAATAGCTGAGCAATAAATGTGCATCTGAGACGCACATTTATTTTTTTTTTGCATTTGGAGTGAATGAGTAATAGCCTCATTCACATGTATTTGCATGTGATGAGCGCTAACTCATTCACTCCGCATCGGATGCACATTAAATAGGCACTAATTCCTCTATTGCATTAGGAGGTGGATTAGCACATATTTAACCTGCGTCCAACAATGGGTTAAACAGTGTGCTCGGCTGAGCGCACTGTATTGCATCAGCCCCTTTCTTATGCATATGTATTACCGCAGAGCTCCTACCTGCAACCTCGACCAGGACCCGGTCTCCACACTGGATCTCTGTGTCAAGCCTAGGCCCAGGAAAAGGTTCTGGCATCAGGCTCTATTCTCTGTACTGTTGTGGCATCAGGCCAGGGCATAGGCAGAGGCCCAGGTACTGGGTCCTGGCCTTAAAGACTGGATTTGCGTAGGGCGTAGGCTAAGGTCACGGTGATCTAGGTCTTACGCAAGGCCCAGGTTTTGGCCTGGGCCTAGGCTTCAGCGTCAGCTCCCTCCCGGACTGGGTAAGTGGGGACCGGGGAGGATCCTGGCTCCTACATTTTTTTGGGTGGGAGGGGTCTGGGAAACATCAGGAGGCCCCTTGTCTTGTGTGTTTTTTGTTTTTTTTTGTTTGTTTGTTTTGGGGGTTTTTTTTTGTTTAAATGTTTATTTTGGGTTTTTTTTAACTAAATAAACAAAATAAACATTTAACAAAATGAAATTCATAGAAAATCAAGCCCCCAACAATGGAATGAATATTTTTCTTATACCCACCTTATAATCATCGCTGTGCTGTATTTTAGCCTGAGTTGCAAGATCAGGGTTTCCCACTGCCTCTTCTCTGCTGTTTTGTGTTACAAATAATTTTTGAATAAGGTGGTTATCATACTCAACCAGTTTCTTCTATCTTCTTTGGGCCCAAGTATCTGTGGGTCGGCAGGCAGCAGCAGTAAGCTGTCTGCACTTATACAGAACCTACGTTAGCACAGGGATCACCAAACCTTTTAAACAAAGGGCTGCATGGAATATTTCAAATCACTATGGGGGCCGGGGAGAGGGGAATCCCCTTGGACATTTGATTGGGAGGGGTGCGTGGCTGTGGTGAGTTGTCCCTTGGAGTCTGGTCCTTTTCAGTTTTTTGAAATGCTGCAGAAGTGGGGAGGCAAGTGGCTGGGTTCCTGCAAAAATGTGACATATTGGGTGTCAGTTAAAATATTCCTAGGAAGTTGGCAACCCTGGAAAACTTTCCACATGTCTCTGTCCTTTCCTCAGCATCTGGCTCCTAGGAGTGGGGTAAGTGAATGACAGGGTGTTGTGTTTTGTGGCACGCTTTCTCCCACTTCCACTCCCACACCCCCATATACTCTTGCTCTCTTCTTCCCTCCCCTTTCTTTTATCCCTTCACTACCCTTCTCGCCCTCCCCTCCTTTCCTATTACCTCCCCCCTCCACTTACTCAGACTCCTTTCTCCCTCCCCTCCTCTTCCCCTCCCCCAATCCCTCTCACTTCACAGGATATATTTTCTGCTGGCAGTGGTTGGGGGCCCCATCAGAAGTAATTGCTACTGTCATAGAATACATACTTTGTCTTCCCGTTGTCACCTTCTGCTGATGGTACTGGACATTTTCAGCCATCTTTTCTTAACCTGTAATACCTGGATGAAATGTCCTGAGAATGAAGCTTGGTCCATTCTACCAACAAAAGCTTCAGTGATTTGGAAAGACACAAGACCAGAACATATAAGGAATTTGGTAAATTCTGTGGCATGAGACCTGGCATTCTGAGGATCAATATTCTCTTTAAGGTCCTCATAGTGCCAAACTGACCTTTGAGCTCAAATGGCACTTGTGAACTGTCCCTGGAAGCTCCAGTAGCTCACCACTCTCCTTCCTTCCACAGCACACTCTCTCATCATCACCTCTTGCATTACTCTTTCCTGATATTTTGCACTCCTCATGCACCCACATAAACACCCTTCCATATTTGTAAACCGGCGTGATGTGCCAAACGAACGTCGGGATATTAAAAGTTGTTAAATAAATAAATATACTGTCTTGCCCACTGAAAGCTGTAAAAGGCTTCCTATTTGTAATGCTAGCAATCAAGATGCCAATTATGAACTATATCTTGATCAGTTACATCAGCTTTCCCCCAGAGGCTGGCAATAATACTACTATGCTGGCAGCTTAACTTTATCTATAGAGGTGAACTTCATTTTTGGTACTAGAAAACAGGCAGTAACTACTACTCATGTACTAAAAAGTGTGTTAAAACAAAATAAAGTTTTCATATAGGTGTAATACCTCATTTGCTTGGATATTTGAGCATTTGCACATGGAAGTGTGTTAAGTACGCTTGGATGTGCACAACATAGCATCTTTTTGATGTGCTAACATGTTAGTACATTAGAAGTTAAGTAACACCCACTTTAAATGTGTTTTAAAGTTCATTACATTTTGTGCATGGGCTTTATTGATAGTAGACATGAGGAGGCCGATATTTTGGAAAATGGCACTGCCTGGGACGGTTGCGAGAGTGCACCTGTCCCCGACGTGGGATCGATGATAAGGTAAGGGAATCTCTGAAGGGGGCCAAGGGGGTAGGAAAGGGACTTTGTCCATTTGGGGGGGAGGGGACAAGGGGTAGGGGAGTTGCCTTAAGGGAAACAGGGGGAGGGAGACTTGGACATTGGGGGGTTCCACTGTTGCACACATTCTTGAAACTTTATTTTTATTTTGGGGGAGTCAGGGCCACCTCGACCAGTAGCCCCAGGCTGAGATGGAGGTCAGAAATGACACCCGCTCAACTTCCCCATTTGGCCGCATTTTTTTTTTCTTTTTTTTCCCTGTCATTTTAAATGTGCGACGGGAGCCTCAGGACCTGCGTTAGGGTCCTGAATCTGCCACCACACATCTAACACTTATCATGGAGGTGGTGTTGTTTTATCATGGCTGACCACCTTCTCCATCAACGGCAATGAAATATTTGCATCAAATTGCCTAGTAATATCCTTCTCTGCATGCATTTGCATTATGTATTCATGCATTTGAATTATTCATGCATGCAATTCACATGCAAAGAAGGTCATTGTAATAGGGGAGGGTATCTGGGTGGGGACATGCAAAATATCACAAATATCACGCACCTTAGTGCCCTAACACAATTTGATGAATGACCCTTAGGCAGCAGGATATCTTTGAATATTGGGCCACAAACTACAATCATAAAATTGGTTATCTTAAAACAGAATAGATCTGAATTCCTACTTTGATTTAAAAAAAATGCAGGTTTTAGTACTTTTTTCCTGCAGTGTTCAAAATTAATGTCTACATAAGAAAACGGTTCATTGTTTTACATTTGGGCACTGGTTTGCTTTTCAAATAACCAAAAACTGTGTTTTGCATGTCAGCATTCTTATCTTAGTTGTCTTCAGCCAACACACTCAGGCTGTATGGTTATAAGAATGGACTCCAGACAATTATGGATGGATTTCTTTCTATTTACATAATACGTCTAGTGAGGCACTTTCTTATCACTATAGGCTATTATGCTGTTGCTCGAGGAATCGGAGATAGTATTTATTATGCTATTACTTCCTTCTTGGCTTTAATGGATAACAGTCCAAAACAGCAAGATAAATGTATTCATGAATAAGGAAGCAGGCATTTGCAAAGACATTTTAAACCAAACAGTTTGTGCAAAGTCTTCTACAGCAAACATTTTAACAAGTCAGTGACTTATGTTATAGTGTGTACTTGTGAATAGGTTAGAGCAGTGTTTCCAACCAGTGTGCTGTGGCACACTGGTGCACCTTTAGATCTGATCAGGTGTGCCAGGGAAAAGTCACCACTGTCTGATTCTCATATCCAGATTAGCCTCTGCTCTCGGCATCTCACAGCAACAAGAAACACCAACAATGGTTCTTAAGCATGTACAAAACTCCTTTCTTAGAACATGTATAGTTACACATGCCTCCCCTTTCTAGCTACAGCAGGAGTTCTGGAAATTATCATGCAGAGTATGGATGTCCTTCCCTTGAGACAGTGGCATCTAATTCCACAGGCCTTAAATCTCGCCCTGCCTCCGTGGGCCCCCGCGCCGACCTCGAGGGAATCGGGGTGACCGCCTTCCGCCTTCCTCCGTTGTGACAACAGACGACCGGTTCGGGCCCTCTCGCCGCCCAGCGCCGCCCGAATCCAGCGAGGGAGGGGTCCTCGGAGACTGCCACTCCTCCTGCCGACGGCCGCAGACCGACGCCCCACAAACGCAGCGAAGTCGCGCCGGTGACGTCACGCCAACGCGACCCGATCCAATTTAAAGAGCCGGCGAGCTCTTAGACGCCCTCTTACCTGCGACCACGCTGAGGAAGCTGAGCCCCGGAGACATCTCTAGGAGCTGGGAGAGAGGCCCGCGCAGCCGGCGCTTGAGCCCATCGGGGTAAGGCCTTAAATCTCGCCCTGCCTCCGTGGGCCCCCGCGCCGACCTCGAGGGAATCGGGGTGACCGCCTTCCGCCTTCCTCTGTTGCGACAACAGACGACCGGTTCGGGCCCTCTCGCCGCCCAGCGCCGCCCGAATCCAGCGAGGGAGGGGTCCTCGGAGACTGCCACTCCTCCTGCCGACGGCCGCAGACCGACGCCCCACAAACGCAGCGAAGTCGCGCCGGTGACGTCACGCCAATCGCGACCCAACGCAACCCAAATCGATTCAAAGAGCCGACAAGCTCCTGGGCGTCGCGCGCCGAAGGAGCGCGACAAAGGGGCCTGCCCCTTTGTGCGCCCCTTCGTGCAGCCCCTGAGAAAGCCCACCCCGTCCGACCGACGGATATCGCTATCCCACCCAGGAGCAACCCTATCTCGGCCAACTGCGACGGGGAGACTACTCCCCCCCGACCTCCACAGGCCCTACTGTCCCCGGGGTACCTCTACTAACCTCGCCCTAAACCACCAAACACTCAGCCACATCCCTCCACCACTCAGCCAGCTGTATCCAGCGCCCCCCCAGATCCCAGGACTCATCCTACTGCATTTAGCAACCACCCAGCAACGTCCAACACCCAATTCAGCCTCTCCCAGGACATTTTCAACACCACCCAGCAACCAACTCTGCCGCATTCAGGACCCAGTCAACTACACTCAGTACCCACTCAGCTGCAGACAACAATTACCCAGCCACAACCAGACCCATCCATCCAGAACCCTCCCCTGAGCTCAGAAAAACGACGTATTGGAAATAGAAGAACCTAAAATAAATCTTGTGCACCATAATAATATAATAATAATATTTTTTTTTTCTATACCGGCTTTCACGACTAGTAGTCGCATCAACCCGGTTTACATTTAACATTTAGTGTAATGAACATAAAACTAAATGAATTGAACTGGTGCAGGAATAGCAGTTACAATAAAACCAGGAAAAATACAACTGGGAGAGGAGGAAGCAAGAAGAAAAATATAGCAATAGGTACAAAAAACAAAATTACAAGATAATATTTACAATATGTACAAAATTAAAGTCAAGACATAAGGACCACAAGGACCCTGAGGACCAATTTGCATAGCTGCAAGGACATCTCCCCTAACTTTACACACACAAGGTCAACTCCTCATCTAGAAGAATACCTCGCAACACACCCCCTGCCTTCAACCACCTCTATAACATGCCTCCTCAATGTACCACAGTTTCTACCATGATCAACCGGCCACGCACATACAAATCACTCATTCCAATCATGATCTCACCGACCACCCAATTTCTAGGACTCACACTGTTCACCATCATCCTTTTCAACGCTCAATCTCTCACCAACAAAACGCTGATACTCAACGACCTTCTTCAAGACAACAATCCAGACTTCTGCGCCATAACAGAAACATGGCTCAAAACATCAGACATCGCCCTCCTAAACCAACTGCCCACTCAAAGCTACGACCTCTTCTCCATTCCAAGGAAAAAAAAAAGAGGCGGAGGTATTTTCCTTGCAGTAAAAAAATCACTGAGATTTACCCATCAACCATTAATCACATCAACCAAAATAGAAATAGGCCTCTTTAAATCCGAATCTCTTCAAATTCTCTTAGTCTACGCCCCCCCAAGCATCCTAGAATCCAATACCTCCCCCATTCTGGAAATCATAGCAACCCATCTAAACCTAGACTCACCAGCCATTATCTTGGGAGACTTCAATCTCCATGTGGATAAGTCTCCTCTCTCCCCTAACTGCGAAGCCTTCCTAACGGCCATGACAGCCTTGGGTTTCAAACAACAAATTAACGAACCTACCCACAAAGCAGGTCATACTCTGGACCTTATCTTCACTAATACCGGTATTGACATCCCTAAACACCCGGAATGCAACAAAGTTCCATGGACTGACCATTCAATAATCTCCGCTGCGTTCTCGGTGTCAAAACCGACCCATAATCACCCCCCCCCTCCCACCTCAATCATTCCTATACAGAAAAACATGCCCCTCTGAGCATCTCGCAAAGTTCCTAGCCCCGGATCTATCCGCCATCGACACCACTACTCCCAACACAGCCATACTATCATGGTCTAAGATAACCGAATCTATAGCAAATACACTATGACCTCTAACAACAAAACATCTTAAACACAATGCAACTAAAAGTCAACCTTGGTTCAATGAGGAACTACGAAAACTTAAACGGACTCTACGACAGAAGGAAAAAAAATGGAGAAAATCCCCATCACCTCCATCACTAGCTGAATACAAACGCACTCTCCACCTCTACAAAAACAGCACACTGAAAACCAAAAGGGACTACTACTCCAGTAAGATCCACCACCTCATTTTTGACTCGAAAGCGTTGTTCAACTACGTATCCAATCTCACCAAAACCTTGGCTCCAGACATCCCTATGAACATAGCACAGACTAAAGCAGACGAGCTGGCTCACTACTTCAATAGAAAAATCTCTGACCTGCTTAAACAGTTGACACCAAACCCTAATCCATCATTAAATTCATCATATCTTCACCCAATCAAAAACACTACGCTCAACTACTTCGATCCCATCTCTACTGTTGAAATTCAAAAGGCTCTGAAGAAAATGAAACCATCATCTCACCCCTTCGACCAAATCCCTACAAAAATCCTCCTACTAATCCCGGACACTATCTCCAAAACCCTAGCTGACATAATCAATTGCTCCCTATCCCAGGGTATCTACCCAGATGACCTCAAAACGGCATCAATCAAACCACTTCTCAAAAAACCAAACCTTAACACTAATGATCCCGGTAATTTCCGCCCCATCTCCAACCTCCCGTTCATAGCAAAAGTCATGGAGAAACTAGTAAACACACAATTATCCAATTACCTTGAGGATCACCAAATACTATCCCCTAACCAATTTGGATTTCGCAGAGCAGCAAGCACGGAAATGCTTCTACTCTCCCTCACAGACTTCCTACTAACAGGTTTAGACAAAGGACACGCCTACCTTCTAATTCTACTTGACTTTTCGGCGGCATTCGATACGGTCAATCACCACATTCTACTAAACCAATTGGAAAACATCGGAGTTCAAGGCACAGCACAGAACTGGTTCAAAACCTTTCTCGAAAATATAGGATATAAGGTTAAAATCCACAACAAAGAATCTCAGTACCATCCATCTTCACTAGGGGTTCCACAAGGCTCTTCTCTTTCACCCACCCTTTTCAATATATACTTGCTACCACTCTGCCACCTCCTCACCAAACTAAACTTGAAACACTTCCTATTCGCAGACGACGTACAGATCGTAATCCCCATAAAAAGATGCATTATAAGCACATTAGAATTTTGGAACAACTGCCTGACGGAAATCAAACACCTCCTTAACAGTCTTAACCTTATTCTAAATGCCTCAAAAACAGAATTCCTCATTATAGCACCCGAAAACAACAACATCACCACAAACCTACCAGCCAACCTGCAAACCTTGCACGTAAGAGACCTAGGAGCAATCATCGATAACCGCCTAAACCTTAAATAATTCATAAACCAAACAACCAAGGACTGTTTTCACAAGTTATTCATCCTCAAAAGAATCAGACCACTGTTCCATTCACAAGACTTCAGAACAATACTCCAAGCAATAATCTTCTCAAAGCTGGATTATTGTAATTCTATTCTACTAGGTCTCCCTGCCTCTCATACAAAACCTCTTCAGATGGTGCAGAACACAGCCGCCAGAATTCTGACCAACTCCAGGAAATTCGACCACATCACCCCCATCTTGAAAACCCTCCATTGGCTTCCCATTCACTACAGAATTATGTATAAATCTATTACCACCATCTTCAAAGTCATACATCAACTCGCTCCATTAAATCTACAAATACCACTCAAGAAACACACCTCTGTCAGACCAACTAGAGAACACTACAAAGAATCACTTCATGTTCCAAAAGCCAAAACATTCCAACACAAATCTTTCGAAGACAGAGCTCTATCCACAGCAGGCCCGCGCCTATGGAACTCCATCCCTTCAGAGCTTCGCCAGGAACCATGCCTACCAACTTTTAGGAAAAGACTAAAAACCTGGCTTTTCAAAAAAGCCTACCAGAGTTCTGATTGATCCAGGTTCCCTTTCAACCACTTATTGTCGCCCCCAACCTTCCTCTTCCCTCATCCTAGTGTAAACCCCTCCTCACCAATAGTCTACCACTTCTTTGATTTCATTTAGCCCTCGACGTCCTCGAGGCACAGATCCATTATAGCATACTATGTAAATATTAACTGTAAATGCATTATTACTATGTAAATATTCCTGTCCCTCTCTCTTTTCCTCCTATCCCAGTTGTTAACTTCCCCGTTCATTGTAACTATTATTTTCCGCACCAGTTCAATACCTCTAGTTCTATATTCAATGCACAACTTGTTAAATGTAAACCGACTTGATGCAACCTCTGGTCGTGAAAGCCGGTATAGAAAATAATAAAATAAAATAAATAAATAAATAAATAATTCACTTGTTTGACATCAGAGAACCTATTTCTACCTGCCATTGAGGAGGAGATGGAAACCATGACTGAAAGAGCAGCGGTGAGCTGCTACCTATTGGATCAGAGCAGGAAAGGGTGGCTATGTGCCATCAATTGGAGCAGGAATGGAGTTTGGCAGGTCTCTACCATTTATCAAAGCAGGGGTAGTAACTTAGTGGAGATTTTTTATTTTCGTAACTACTCATATACCATACAAAGGGAAGGTAAAAGAAGGTAGGAGAGGGAAAAGAGAGAGAATAGGGATGAGAAACTTGTAAGGTTGTAGAAAGGAGAGGTGAGGGGGAAACGAGAAGGAGGTAAAAACAAGAATCCAGGCAATTGAGGTAAGAACTGGAAAGTCATTTGGTGCTTTCTTTTATCTTTGGCCTAGCAGTTTATGTCCTTGGGCTTCCAGCTTGGTCAGAGCTGGCTCCTGTTGGGTTACAGCACAACTAAAAAGGAATTACCCTTATGTTATACCCTCTCCTAACTCATCATTCCAGAACCTTTCCCTCATGGGCCTTGAATCTATCTACTAGCTCCTGATTTACTAAAGCTTTCCCCCCATTTTAAATCTTTGGGAGGGGGATGCATAATAAATCAGGCCTTAGGTCTTCTGCAACATCCCCAATCCTGGCCAACCTGGGGAATAAAAGACCTGATGCAGGAATCAAACCCAGGTTCTCCACTACTGAATCAGTAGGCCAGCCCACTCAGTACTTTCTGAGACAATAGATAACAGAAATCAGCATGTAGGTACTGACACTGCTGTGCTGTAGGTAGGAGTGAGTGACACAGTAAGCTGAAGGAATCTGCAATAGCCCTTTGAGGGTAAAAGTTAGAGTAGGCCTGTGGTGGTCATGATAAGCAGTAATGAGGCTTACTTGATTATTTTGTCACTCTCTAATAGGTACCAGAACACAATGCATGAAATCCCCTGATGGTCTCAGGGTGACCAAACCCACATTCCTAGGTTTTACATGTTGCTCTGACCCAGCATGGCACATTTTATATTCTTATGTTCTAATCTGGGAAAAGGACTATGCTGCTGCTGCTGCTGCCACTGTGGCGAGTGTCTACTGGTCAAATGAATAATGAAAGGGGTTCAGGAAATGTACTTGCTAGAAATCTTTAAGGGGATCACTATAAAAAAAAGTCCCATATTCAGCTGCTGTGAAGTTTTGCTAGTTAGCCAGATAAATGTATCCTACAAATTAGCGCTGTATATTCAGCAGCACAGTCAAGCCATTGAATGTACTAGATATCCTAAAGTTAGCTGGATAGGTTTATTCAGGTGTTAAGTTATCTGGCTAACCCTTCTCCTTCCCAGAATGCCTCTGGACTGCCCCTGGAATGCCCCTCACTTATTCTGTCAAATTATATCCAGCTAAATAATTATCTGGTTAGAATTTAGCCTGATGTGACCAAATTATCAAGTGGCTGGATAACTTCTGAGTTATCCGTATATATGTGTTTGAATATGGACCTCTTAATACATAGTAGCATACATAGTAATGAAAGCAGAAAAAGACCAAATGTTCCGTCCAATCTTCCCAGCAAGCTTCTTATGGTAATAACTGCAGCTTCCCCAAGGAGACCCCCAAGCCTTATATTAAGGGTAATAGTATATTTATGGCAGTTAGGTTATATGTTTTTCAGCAATAATATAGTATAACAGATGGATGAGTCCTACCCTTAAGAGTTTGTTAGAATAATGGAAAGAGCAGAACATAAAATGTTCTCTTTTTTCATGAACATAAATGTTTAGATAAATAATTTTATGCCATTCAGTTTTGAACATATTTGGTTATAGAGTAATGTGTTTTGCAATATCATTAAACGTGTCTGGGGAGTCTCATTTCAAGACGACTTCAATGAGAGATGCTGCTTAAGAAGTTCTTCGATGTTGCTATTGGGTTTTTTTTTTGCAGTTTTCTTCTATGAGTAAACAGGATCTGTGAAGGTAGATTCTCTTTCTCCCCCTCCATCTTGAAGCTAATGACATCATAAACCCCTTTACCACCAGGACTGTGCCTAGCTGGGTAGGGTGAAGGAGTACCCTCACAGCTGGACTTGGAGATGTCTTTGAGCCCCAGTGGTTGACCTGCTCTTCAACTTCCCATCTCTCCTTGGAGTTCAATCACTCTTCGTTTCACATCCAGAAAGTGTTGCAACTGGCTACTGAGGAGACTCCAAACCCAAATCCTGAGAGAAGCTTTTAGAAATCTGGGAGAGTAAATTATTTCCAAGGGAGAAGAAAGAGTCCTGTGGAGCCTGGTGTGCCCATTTTTGAGTGAAAAAGGGATGTTTATAAACAGCAGGGCAAACACCAGTAGTGGGGTAGGAAAATGTATTAGTGGTAAATGATTAAATTTCTAAATTTTCAATAAGGTCTCCATTGTGTAAACCTGCAAACAAAGGTTAGGTTAAACAGTGTTTGGACTGGGATTTCTATTTTTCATCAGTCCTTGGCCTCAATGACTGTTCTTTTGATGGGTATGCAATACATACGAGGATGGAGGCACAAGAGAATAGCATAGCTTCTCTGGATAATATAATTTTGTTTTAGAACTGTACATGTAACAACTGTGCAAATGACCTTGATACAAGATAAACACTTGCTGAGTTGAAGGCTTGAAAAATCGGAACATTTTAACAGATCAATTAACTTTAAGTTCCTGAACTTTCCTAAACTTCTACTTCTTTCCCCTTTGTGAATTGCTAATTATAAACTTGAAAGAAATTCTGAAGATTTCAGATGGTGCTATATTACCAATGAGTAGAATTTTCTTTTTACTATCAGCAAATGACAACTGGCTTTCTGGAAAAATCCACTGAAAAAGTGAAAAATAAAGGCTACATTGTTAGTCAGATTGGTATTTCTTCAAGGTATAAATAATGTTTAAAATTGTATTTTCACAATCAGGCAACTGAAATGGGATTTAAAAAATATTGGCTTATTTTTTTTTATTTAGACATGCCATACTGGGTCAGACCAAGGGGCAGATGTTAAAAGCCCTGCGCACCAGCACGCCTATTTTGCATAGGCCACCGGCGCACTCAAAGCCCCGGGATGCGTCGGCCAGCCAGGGGTGTGTCCGGGGGCGTGTCTGGGGTCAGGGGGAGGTCCGAGGTGGGTGCAGGGGCGTGGTGACGGTTTGGGGGCGGGCAGAGATGATGGTCCCGAGTCCCCCGGCACTGCGGCCTGTGCTGGGGGATGCAGAGGCGGCACGCACAAGTTACGCCTGCCTCAAGCAGGTGTACAGCAAAGGTAGGGGGGGATTTAGATAGGGCTGGGGGGTGGCTTAGATAGGGGAAGGGAGGGGGATGGGAAGGTGGGGGGACGCAGAAGGAAAGTTCCCTCCAAGGCTGCTCCGATTACAGAGTGCCCTCTGAGGGAACGGAGGCAGGCTTGGCGAGCGCAGGCTGCCAATTTTGTGCAGCCTTGTGTGTGTTGACCCCGGATTTTATAAGATACATGCGACTACACGTGTATCTTATAAAATCCGGCGTACTTTTGTTTGCGCCAGTTGCGCGAACAAAATTACGCGCACGTGCGCGTACTTTTTAAAGATCTACCTCCAAGTGTCCATCAAGCTCAGCCACCTGTGTCCAACAGTGGTCAATCCAAGTCAGAAGTTCCTGGCAAATATCAGAACATTAATTAAATCCCAAGCTACTATTCATTATTGATTATTATCATTTTATGGACTTCTCCTCTATGAAATTATCCAAAGCTTTTTTTAAACCCAGTTACATTAACTGATGTAACCACATCCCCAGAGCTTAACTATGCGTTGAGTGAAAAATAATTGTCTTCAGTTTGTTTTAAATGTGTTATTTGCTAACTTCATGGCGTTCCTCCTAGTACTTTTATTATCTGAGAGAGTAAATAACCAATTTACATTAACCCTTTGAAGGGAGTCAGTTGGACCGTTAGATAATAGAGGAGATAAAGGGGCATTTAGAGAAGATAAGGCCATCGCGGAAAGATTAAATTATTTCTTTGCTTCGGTGTTTACTGAAGAGGATGTTGGGGAGGTACCTGTACTGGAGAAGGTTTTCATGGGTAATGATTCATATGGACTTAACCAAATCATGATAAACCTAGAAGATGTGCATCACCTTGCACTTATCCACATTAAATTTCATCTGCCATTTTGATGCCCAATTTTCCAGTCTCACAAGGTCTTCCTGCAATTTATCACAATATGCTTGTGATTTAACTACTCTGAACAATTTTCTATCTGCAAATTTCATTATCTCACTCGTCTTATTTCTTTCCAGATCATTTATAAATATATTGAAAAGTAAGAGTCCCAATACAGATCCCTGAGGCACTCCAATGCCCACCTCCCTTTCACTGAGAAAATTGTCCATTTAATCCTACTCTCTGTTTCCTGTCTTTTAGCCAGTTTGTAATCCATGAAAGGACATCACCATCTATCCCATGACTTTTTATTTTTCCTAGAAGCCTCTCATGAGGAACTTTGTCAAACGCCTTCTTAAAATCCACTACATCTACCGGTTCACCTTTATCCACATGTTTATTAACTCCTTCAAAAAAGTGAAGCAGATTTGTGAGGCAAGACTTGCCTTGGGTAAAGACATGCTTACTTTGTTCCATTAAACCATGTTTTTCTCTATGTTCTGTGATTTTGATATTTAGAACAGTTTCCATGATTTTTCCTGGCACTGCAGTCAGGCTCACCAGGCTATAGCTTCTCGGATCACCCCTGGATCCCATTTTAAATATAGGGGTTACATTGGCATCTTCCAATTTTCAGGTGCATAGGATTATTTTAATGATAGGTTTCAAATTAATTGAAATAGGTCTGAAAATGTATTTTTTGTTCTTTCAGGTGATTTACTACTCTTCAGTTTGTCAATCAGGCCTACCACATCTTCCAGGTTCACTATGATTTGGTTCAGTTGATCTGAATTATCACCCATGAAAACCTTCATAATGGGTTTCTCTCCCATATCCTCTTCAGTAAACACTAAAGAAAAGAAATCATTTAATCTTTCTGTGATGGCCTTATCTTCTCTAAGGGGGTCATTTTCTAAAGCGATTGTGCGCAATCACTAAATGTTAGGGATGTGCAGGCAAAATGTTTTCGTTGCGTACGCAATCCGTATTCATGGGGGGTCAATTCCGTTTCATGTGGAAGTATGGAGAATTCAATAAGTTGTTGATCTGTAAATACGTTACAACTAAATTAACTACAACCCCCCACCCTCCTGGCCCCCCCAAGACTTACCAAAACTCCCTGGTGGTCCAGCAGTGGGGTCCGGGAACTCACTCAGACCCTCGGTGCTAGTTTCATAATGGCGCCGATAACCTTTGTTACAGGGGCTACGGTGCCATTGGTCAGCCCCTGTCACATGGCCATTGGCGCCATCTTGTGCTCCTACCATGTGACAGGGGCTGACCAATGGCACCGGTAGCCCCTGTGACATAGTATGGGCAAAGGCTATCGGCGCCATTTTGAGTCCTGGCGTCAGACGGCAGGTCGCTCCGGGACCCCCGTTGGACCCACAGGGACTTTTGGCCAGCTTGGGGGGGCCTCCTGACCCCCACAAGACTTGCCAGAATTCCAGCGGGGGTCCGGGAGCGACCTCCTTTCACGCCGTCCGTCCGATCCCAATACTCAAAATGGCGCCGATCACCTTTGCCCTCACTATGACGGCGATCGGCGCCATTTTGAGACTCAAAATCGCCGTCCCGCCAATACTCAAAATGGCGCCGATCGCCTTTGCCCTCACTATGACGGCGCCATTATGAAACTAGCACCGAGGGTCTGAGTGAGTTCCTGGACCCCACCGCTGGACCACCAGGGAGTTTTGGTAAGTCTTGGGGGGGTTTAAATTTTTATTTAGGCCGAATAAAACAGAAATCTGTTTAATACGTGGGGAGTCGCGATGCGTTTCGCCTCCCCACGTATTTAACAGATAGCAAAAAATAAGTTGCGGATTACAAATACGTGGAAAATGGATGCACACCTCTACTAAATGTGAGCATCGTCAAGACTGAAAGAGGAGGAGTCAGGGCGGCACCGGGGCAGACGCCACAAAGACATCGCTGATGGCAAAAGGTAAGCTTCCTTATCGCTGCCCGTTTCATGCAGAACAACTACACCTTTTATGGTGTAGTTGTTTGGCGCGATGCCAGCAGCGATCTCACCGCTGAGGTGCGATCACTGCCAGCTATCACAGGCCCGCCCCCCTGTACCGTGCGATTCATGATGCCGTGGTCTTTTAGAAAATATAGGCCTTAGTGTCCCTTTAACCCCTTGATTATTCAACGATCCAACAAAATCCCTCACAGGCTTTCTACTTCAGATATATTTTAAAAAGTTTTTATTGTGAGTGTTTGTCTCTATGGCCAACTTCTTTTCAAATTCTGGCCTGTCTTATCAATGTCTTACATTTAACTTGCCAATGCTTATGCTTTATCCTATTTTCTTCTGATGGATCCTTCTTCCACTTTTTGAATGAAGATCTTTTGGCTAAAATAGCCTTTCTCACTTCACCTTTTAACCATGCTAGTAATCGTTTTGCCTTCTTTCCACCTTTCTTAATGCTTGGAAATCATCTGGTCTGTGCTTCTAGGATGGTATTTTTTTAACCATGTCCACGCCTGTTGCACACTTTTTGTAGCTGTACCTTGCAGGTTTTGTTTTTTTTTAACTATTTTTCTCATTGTATCAAAGTTTTTTCCTTTTTAAAATTTAGCATTAGAGCTGTGGATTTTCTTACTGTCCTCCTTCCAGTCATTAATTCAAATTTTGATCATATTATGATCACTATTGCCAGGTGGCCTCACCACTGTTATCTCTCTCACCAAATCCTGCACTCCAATGAGAATTAGATCTGAAATTGTTCCCTCTCTAGTTGGATCCTGAACAAATTGCTCCATAAAACTCTCTTTTATTCCATTCAGGAACTTTATCTCTCCAGCATGCCCTGGTATTTCACTTACTCAGTCAATATTTGGGTAATTGAATTCTCCCATTATTACTGCACTACCAGTTTGATTAACTTCCCTAATTTGTCTTAGCATTTCACTGTCCGTCTCTCCATTTTGACCAGGTGGATGGTAGTATACGCCTATCACTATTCTTTTCCCCAACACACAAGGTTTTTCTACCTCTAAAGAATCTATTGTGCATTTAATCTCTTGCAAGATCTTTATCCTGTTGGATTCTATGTCATCCCGGACATAAAGTAACAGCCTGCCACCAAGATGCTCTTCTCTGTAATTGCAATATAATTTGGACCCCAGTATGCACTATCCCATTGGTTATCCTCTGTACATCATGTCTCTGAGATGGCAGTTAAGTCTGTAATCATTTACTTTTATACACTCTAATTCTTCCATCTTTCTTCGTAGACTTTTGGCATTAGCATACAAACATTTCAAAGTGTGTTTTTTGTTTGCATTTACATTCTGCTTTTCAATTGACAGGGATAAATTGGAATTTTTTAGCTCAGGTGAGTTTTTAATTCTAGGCACTTGGACTACTTTTCTTATTATTGAAACATTTCTGTTGGGATATTCTAACTCTAATGGATGCCCTAACTCTTAGGATGTCGCTAAAGCCCTGGAGTGTTACATAAGATCTAGACCAGTGCCACCTGGGTTAGAGAGCTATGAAAACCTTGAGGGTATGTAACGTTTATGTAATATCCCTTCCTCCTGTAGGTTTATGAGTTTTAGATGACAAGAGGAAATCTCAGAGGATGTACATTTAGGGCCAGATTTTAATACCTATGCACCGGGCTAAAAGGAGGCGCTAGGGACGCGCTAGTGTCCCTAGCGCCTCCTTTTGCTCATTTCTACTGCACCACCTAATCGGCCTGTAGGATAGCAGCAGCAAGCGGAGGTAACAGCACAAAGATTTTGCTGTTGAGGCCAGCCTTATAAAAGGTTAATGTTACGTTTGCATTAAGTATTCATCTGTATGTTGATGTTTTAAGTTCATGCTGTATGGCTGTGGCCGTTTTATCAAAAAATGATTCAGCAGAGAAACTTTAGCCTGGAAACTCTGTTCCTTAACCTACTTTGTTTTATCGTTTAGATTGATTCATTAGAAGCCAAAACCCTGAAAATGACTAAGAAAAAAACTACTTCACTGGATGTTAAAAGTGTACAATTTTATGTATATAGGACAAAGGATTTAAAATCAGAACAGTTATTATTACTTCATGGAGGTCACAAAAGATGGTTACTAGTTTTGGGAACATATCTTTTTAAATGGCCCATAGTTTGAAATTATGCAACTAATTAAATAAGCAACTTTAAAGTTTATTCCTTCAAGCAGATTACTAACATTTTTTATTAGACTGCCCAAGCTTCAATACAAGAAATCTGAAACACAGCAACTCTGAGTTCCATTCATGCTTTCAAAAGATAATAGTACAACAATATGTAAATTTCTGAAGGTGCAAAGTTTGGAATAAAGTCCTCATGCAGCTTTTACACTCTGTGAGGCATTGCTTGCTTAAATCTCTTCAGTTCAGATAGGTGTGCAATAATAAAGAAAAGGAGTTTTGTCTTACCTCGGGTACTTTCTTTTCAGTTAGCTGATACTCCAGCCTGGGCTCTTCCCTACTGCAAGTTCCCTATTTATGTGCAAATTGAGGAATAATGTCCAGCTGTGTATATATTCTAACCTCCTATTTATGTATCTGGCTAATTTTCAATGCATATATTTCTGTCACTGCTGAAGAAACATTTGATGTGGAACCTAGGGATTGACAAACAAACTGAGTAGAAAGATACCAGTAGGGGAGGAGTTAATCTGCATAAATCAAACCTTTCAATCCAGACTGGTTTATCAGTTAAGAGAGGAGGATTTGAAGAGGTAATCTAAAGCCACTATTTATTGGTATAACCACTCAGCAAATTCAACCACACAAAATACAGAGTGTGCATGCAGGGGGGTTTTTCTCATGATTATGGAGTGCTTTCTTAGACCCTTCTTTGAATTTGAGTATTCTGTGTCCCACATAGTGATTTAGACATAACCAAATTTTGATTCCCAAATAATCTTTCTTTTTTAATGAAAAAAGAGTGGTAAGGAAGTCCTGAGGGAGTGCTGAGAGCAGTAGCTGCATCTGCTGGTAGGAAAGTAGGACTTGCTGGGAAAGAGTGCTTAAATCCTGAAAAGGAATGAATCATTACTGTGTGTGTACTGGTATGTACTTTGAGAGCTTTAATTAATTCTGAGTGTAGTTTAATGTTTAATGTATTTGCTGGGAAATAGACTTATGGTTTGCAAGGGTCACTTGCTAGATCAGAGAAAGTGTGAGAACCTCCCCAGCCATATCTTTTTTTTTTTTATTATATAGATTGCTATCTGATTAGAAGGAAAAATTTCAAAATAAGAGTCAATCAGGGATTAAAAACAACATGTAAATGACTCTCATTTTAGTAAATGAATCATTTTAGTCCTATTGGTTGTCATAGAAAAGATAACATAAAACACACAATTTAGAAACTCTTAGAGTTAAACACATACACTCCTTAAACAGCTTTAAAAATGCCTGGGCCTCATCTTAGGATCAGGCCCAGGCCCTGAGCTTAGGCCTCAGAGTTATCATGAAGTGATTTTCTTCTGTTCTCTTTCTTTAACTGATGCCATGAGTTGCGGTCATGCCAGAGCATTCATTCCAGCAGATGGCAGCATTTTGATATATGGCATTAGGCTAGAGTATCAGGTAACTGAAAAGAGGATCACTTTGTAAAAGCTCTGAGGCCTGGGCTAAGACTCAGGTACCGGGCTCTGGCCTAGGCCCCAGCATTGAGACTCAGCCTCCAGGTCAAGCCCCAGCATCAGGACCTGGGTCTGCATTAGGCATCAAGATACAGCATGGGCCTGAGCCTGGGTCCTCATCAGGCAACAGGATACAGCATTGGGCCTTAGCCTGGGCTCCAGCCGAGGCCTTGCTTAGGCTGAAGCCGAAGTCATGTCGACCTACCATGGCCTTGGCTTATGCAAGGCCAATGTTTCATCCTGGGTCTAAGCCTAGTTGGCATCATATTCCCACCAGACCGGGTAAGTGGGGGATGAGAGGAATGGAATTGGAGACATTGGGAGGTCTGTTTCTGTTTTGGTTCTTTTTTTTGTTTGTTTGCTTGATTCTTTTTTTTTTTTATTCATGAATCGAATGAGTCAAACATTCCCCGAACTGAAATTTGTGGGAAAAACCCTCCCAAAAACAAACTGAAAAATGAAAACAATATTTTTTTTCCTGCACATCCCTGAAATAATTATGTTTGGGTTCTGGGATATGGTTGTGAGTTCTTGATGTTCTTGTGAAGTCAAACTGAAAAATGTCCTCATCTTATGATGTTCCATCCTATCCAAGCCCCAAAGGACTAAGTTCTGACATATGTATCCAATATGATCTTGTTTTTACTAATGAAAGATCTCTTTGTACACCTGGATTACATGAAAAAAAAACAATTTACTTTGCAAATTATGAAAAAATCTATGAAAAAAGATCCTGCTTTCAAAGTGCTAATGGATAACTGCAGGTATACATGAGAGACCATAATTGAGAACTGTTTCTTGTGTAAGTGATATAGCTTGTGACAACAGGTTGGTCAATGGTCACTACTGATTCAGTGAAGTCTGTGAACAGGTGAAAGGTTTGTGCTAGTCTTCATTCTCCAGAACACGATGATGGCATGAATGTTTATAAAAGTAGCCTGCTCTCCATGGCCAAAAGCCTTTGCCTAAAAAAGATGATGGAAGTTGATGGTGATCTTGGCTTCGAAAGAGGTTCTGTATTTTCTGTATTTTCAAGTTGATTGCTAGCTCAAACTCCCCCACATTTGTCCTTTTAAATATGGTGGCTTCTCTTTCTATGGTTACTTAGTCTATGGGTCGACAGTGAAGCACTGAGTCTTGCTCTCTCTGACACTGTATTTATTTTATTTATTACAGAAGCATTATGTCTTCCTTGTTATGAGTTTCAGCAAAGCAATGTAATCTATTTTCAGTCCTAATAGAAGATGGTAAGTCTTGTTTTAATGAAGATTTCTCTCACAACTAGGTTTAACATATAAACATTTTCCCTATTGGGATGATGTCTACGAGTAACTTTTTTAACAAATTGATACCTCTGAAGAAGAAACTCTGCAGTGTAGATTGGTTATCTGAACAGCCTTGTCCTAGACTTAGTTTTATAAAGAAACCTTGACAGTGGATACATCAAAATTGAGATTTCTATCCTGTATATCTGAAGCACCCATATAACAATTCTGGTTGAGAGATCTCATCTTTGTAATTAGGTGCTGTGAAGCCATCAAGCCCAAAATAAACAATATCTGGAAAAGATGAGAAAATAGGAAAACAAAGGCACAAACAGAAGAAAAATAGCTAACATGGTATGAGAAGGTGACAAGACTTTATTTTAGAAATATTACTACTAAGGGAACTTAAAATGGTTGGATAGTGGAGCTGCCAGAACTTTTCTTACATTTAGAAATGAGAGTGGTTCCAAAGGACTGGAGACAGACACATTTTTGGTTCCTTGTAGGGATGTGAATCGTTTTTTGATGATTTAAAATATCGTCCGATATATTTTAAATCATCAAAAAATCGTTAGGGCCACGATACAATACCAATTCCCCCGATTTATCGTTAAAAAATCGTAAATCGGGGGAAGGGGGAGGGCAGGAAAACCGGCACACTAAAACCCCCTAAAACCCACCCCCGACCCTTTAAATTAAATCCCCCACCCTCCTGAACCCCCCCCCCAATGCTTTAAATTACCTGGGGATCCAGCGGTGGTCCAGAACGGCGGCGGTCCGGAACGGCCCCCTCAATAGAATCGTGTTGTCTTCAGCCGGCGCCATTTTTCAAAATGGCCGCCGCAATATGGCGGCGGCCATAGACAAAAATGATTTGATGCAGGAGGTCATTCCGGACCCCCGCTGGACTTTTGGCAAGTCTTGTGGGGGTCAGGAGGCCCCCCCAAGCTGGCCAAAATTTTCCTGGGAGTCCAGCGGGGTTCCGGGAGCGATTTCTTGCCGCAAATCGTTTTCGTATGGAAAATGGCGCCGGCAGGAGATCGACTGCAGGAGGTCGTTCAGCGGCGGTCCGGAACCCCCGCTGAACGACCTCCTGCAGTCGATCTCCTGCCGGCGCCATTTTCCGTACGAAAATGATTTGCGGCAAGAAATCGCTCCCGGAACCCCGCTGGACTCCCAGGAAAATTTTGGCCAGCTTGGGGGGGCCTCCTGACACCCACAAGACTTGCCAAAAGTCCAGCGGGGGTCCGGAACGACCTCCTGCATCGAATCGTTTTTGTCTATGGCCGCCGCCATTTTGCGGTGGCCATTTTGAAAAATGGCGCCGGCTGAAGACAACACGATTCTATTGAGGGGGCCGTTCCGGACCGCCGCCGTTCTAGACCACCGCCGGATCCCCAGGTAATTTAAAGCATTTGGGGGGGGTTCGGGAGGGTGGGGGATTTAATTTAAAGGGTCGGGTGGGTTTTAGCGGGGTTTAGTGTGCCGGCTCATGATTTTAACAATTTTTCACGATAGTTTACACACCCAAACGGCAACAATACGATTCCCTCCCCCTCCCAGCCGAAATTGATCGTTAAGATGATCGAGGACACGATTCACATCTCTAGCTCCTTGTTACAAAAATAGAAGTAAGAAACAGACTGAATGAGTACTGCAGGCAAGTTAATCTACCCTCAGTGCTGAGTAAATGCATAGAATCACTACTAAAACAGTGTAGTTTCTGGAATCCAATGGATTTCAAAATCTGAGGCAGCATGGTTTCACCAGACATAGATCGTTTTAAATGAGTCTAATCAATATTTTTGACTGGGTGACCAGAAAGATAGATCCAGGGAGAGCATTAGATGTATTGTACTTCAATTTCAGCAAGGCCTTTGGCACTAGTCTACTTAGTCAACCTATAAAACAAGCCATACCTAGGAAAATTGTTAGAAAATTGAGTGGGAATTGTTAGAAAATTGAGTGGGAGGTGACAAAGGATAATAGTAAACAGAGTTCAGTGAGGGGAAAAACATCAATTTTTGAAGGATTTTAACATTTCTGTGTAAGTATGCCAACAAAGCTTCAACAAAAGTAAACACTAAGTTCATGTTTCACAAATATAACATCAACACCATCTGTTAACAACTACCTTTTGCAACAGCTGTGTTTATGCATAAATGCATATTCACCTTTCTTGCAGGAAAAGGAGAAAATAACAGTTTGGGTTTTTTTAATGCTCCATTTTAGAGCTACTGCAGAAGTATCAAAGTTAGAAAAGTATTGGTTACTTTCTTTTGTAGTAATCTAATCAATAAAAATAAGTATCATTTTGCTAGTTAGAAAGATAGTTGTATGGGGAGGAGGGAGGCTGTTAGTCAATAATTTTTTATGCATTTCAATATTTTCCAACAATCAACTTGTCCAAAAAAATCAAGACACAAGAAATTCTTTGCTATTTTACTAGTGTCGGTAAATGGTACTGATGGGTTGGAAATCTTGTTTAGATGGCCCCTATGCAAGAACAAACAAAACAAAACTCTTTCCATTAAGAGCTCTTCCTAGAGACCTAGACAATGCCTGGCTTCCCTTGTCAGATCAAATACCTATCTATGAAATCCTCTTTTAGTGAAGAGCCTGCATCTGCTGACCTTCTATGGAGAAATGTATACCAGAACTAGTGCGTAATTGCATATAATCCTGCCACCCTTAGCAGTAGTAACTGACTACAACCATCCAAAATGAACGGGACCCTTGTATTTCATTCATGGGGGTCCTGAAACGAAAGGGGGCTATCCCAAGATTGAAACATATCCTATTTGTTTTGTCCTCCATTGATTTCTATGTTGCATTGAAATCTAAGGGCCATAGATGGGGATTGGAAAACTGGTACAGTGCTAGTATAATTAAGTAACTGATTCAGTCAGCCAGCCCTTGTCTATAGGCATAACAATCAGCTTTCCCTCTGAGTCATGAGTGACTTAGTAGTCTTGTCATAGACCGGTGAGCCCTGGGCAGGACTTGTTGGCAAGGAGAATATGGAGAAGCATTTTTATATTCCAGCCTGTTGCTGTTCTCTGGATTCACTGATGCTGATCCTGGAGTCTGGGCATGTGCAAGGAGCACTGCACATATCATCTGAAACTTTGTTCTGCAAGAAAGCATTATACTGAGCTCTGCTCTCAAAGAGGTGAGTTTTAAGATCTGCATGTATGCACACATGTGCACACATTTTCCGGCTCACGCACATGGACGCAGCGACTTTATAACATATACACGTATATTTGCGCCTGTTATAAAATCCAGTTCTACAAGTGCATATGTGCTCAGGACATTATATTGATGCATGCAAATGCCACTTGGTTCATGTACGTGGGGGGAAGTTTAGTAGATATGCGCCCTGACGCGATTACCTGTTTCCCCAGTTTCTTCTGGTAAGGGAGAAGGCTTCTTAAACCCTCTAGGTAGCTTGCCCCATTTACCCTATTAGTCCTGACTATTAAAACCCCATGGCTAGCCTAGGTTTTGTTATTTTATTACTTAAGCGCCGTCCATAGCAGAAGTAAAGTTACGTGGTAGGGGACCCCGGCGCATGCTTGTGCACATAAAAATTACACGCATACTTCATGGAACGGACTCGGCCCCGCCCATACCCCACCTGGACTCTACCCATGCCCCACCCCTTTTCTGAACTTTTAAATTTGTGCGAGTAACAGGAGATACACGCAAACTAGCACAGTTTTTAAAATACACATGGCATGCACCAGACGGAGTCATGCACACATCTTCCAGCTTCGGCACTCTTAGCGCTTTTAAAATCCGCTAGACAGAGTGTTTATTCAAACCTTTAAAACTCACTGGTTCTTCAGCTTTAGAAAAAAATCTTTTTGGCTGCCTGCTGCTACAGTATTGCTGCATTGATCTCACCCACTGAGAAAGAAAAGTAGGGCCGGGCAGCCAGCAGCGGCATTTTGCTACTTATTTTTTTTCTTCTCTGGCGGAGGGTGCAGGCAGGGTTTGGGCATTGGTTGGAAAAAAAGTGGGGAGTTTTGCAGTGGATCAGCAGTGCCAGTATAGAGTGCTTTATTTTTTTCATCTGGGTGACCACTGTTGCAGCAGTTCAGTCCAGTGAGGTGAGCACTGCACTGCACAGTGAGACTGCAGCAAGCAGTGTACCAGGTAGGTTGCCAGTGTTTGTTTTTGTGTAGCCTGTGAACAGAGCAGTCTCAGCTTTGTACTAGTCTTGCTAATGTGATACTGCATTGTCTGTATTTGTAGTTCTCCATACTCCATACACAGAGTAGTACAGACAATGGTGTATGAACAGTCGGTTACAGAACAACTTATAACAAATACAATCTTGGTATTATTCAAATCCCCACTAGGCAGTGACATGATTTCAGGGAAAGGCAGAGGAGACACTATGACTGGGAGTCCCACACCTAAATTGAAATGGGACTTTCTCAAATCCAAAACGCAAGGAGAGGTAGGCAGCTCCAGCGAGAAGAAATTGAAATGTGGAGAGGATGTACCAATACCACCTATTTATCTCCCTGTTATTTTTGAGATGAGGGAAAGGGTGGCAGAGCCATTCAAGACAGGCAGTAGAGGCAGCAGATGTGTGAGATCCAAAACCAGCAATGAATGCGCTCTTAGTTACTGCTATCAAGGTAGCGCAGTCAGTATTTGCATTCAGTTCTGAAGATGAATTGCCTTGTACGAGATTCCCTGAAGAAGAGATTAGAATTATAAGCTGAAGAAAGTTTTGGAAGATTAATTATTAGCATCTTAGCCTCCACTTCTGTGGTGGAGGAGACAGAGGAAATTAGTGATGGCGATGAGGAAAAGCAGGAAGCGCAGGTAGAGTGTGTGTGACTGATGCCCCTGGCATTGTTTCTCAGGTCCACCCTCTATCTCAAATCCAGTGTCAGCATCCACCTCCAAGGACGTCAGAAGGGTCATGAAAGAAATCTGGTCAGGAGGCACTACAAATTCAGGGAGGACCCGCATTTGGCTCAGGATATTTACTGTGTCAAGGATGTCAGCCAAGGCATGCAAGTGGGGCATCTTAAAAATGCTGGTATTCGGCATCATATGCAGAAGCAGCAACCATTAGCACTGGCATTTGGGGCGGGTTTCAGTATTAGCCAGGGGACCCCTTCTTCCAGACAGAGGAAAGTAGTTGAAAAGAGGAAGAGTGTTCCCCAAGCTGATCCTACACCCTCTGCCCCTTCTAGCAGTGAGGCAGCAGGCCAGCAGCTCCTGCCATGTGTCAAAAGCAACAACCTGCCATGGAGAAAACTGTGTGTTTTTCGGTAGGGACTGTCCTGGGATAGGAAGCAGGCAGCATCAAAAGTAGTAATGAGGAGCCCTGGGGAAATGATTGCCCTTGAGGACCAGCTTCTGCAGCTAGTGGAAATCGTGGACTTTAAGCATGTACTGAAGGTGTTAGCGCCAAAGCAAAAGTCCCCTCCAGGACCACCTTTAGTAGGAAGGTCATCCCCAGTATGAACAACCAATGCTGTAGTTGCATCCATGCACTGCTGGCTACGGCAAAGGGGCTTTCACTAGTGGCATCTGGACCTTCACGAATGCTACACACTCTGACAGCACACTGGTAGGAAGGCATGTAGCAGCTCTAGCAAGGATGCTTTGCCTATACCTCAGCCAATATTCTGCTAGTTATAAGAGAGATGCTGGAGTGTTGGCAGCTATGCCAGAGAGCCAGGAGTCTTCAGGCAGTTTTTTTATCACAGGACTGTGGTCAAAATACAATTAAGGTAATATACAATGGGAGCTTTTGAGGTATCTAATAGAGATGTGAATCGTGTCCTCGATCGTCTTAACGATCGATTTCGGCTGGGAGGGGGAGGGAATCGTATTGTTGCCATTTGGGTGTGTAAACTATCATGAAAAATCGTTAAAATCGTGAGCCGGCACACTAAACCCCCCTAAAACCCACCCCGACCCTTTAAATTAAATCCCCCACCCTCCCGAACCCCCCCCCAAATGCTTTAAATTACCTGGGGATCCGGCGGTGGTCCAGAACGGCGGCGGTCCGGAACGGTCCCCTCAATAGAATCGTGTTGTCTTCAGCCGGCGCCATTTTTCAAAATGGCCGCCGCAAAATGGCGGCGGCCATAGACAAAAACGATTCGACGGAGGAGGTCGTTCCGGACCCCCGCTGGACTTTTGGCAAGTTGTGTGGGGGTCAGGAGGCCCCCCCCAAGCTGGCCAAAAGTTTCCTGGGAGTCCAGCGGGGTTCCGGGAGCGATTTCTTGCCGCGAATCGTTTTCGTACGGAAAATGGCGCCGGCAGGAGATCGACTGCAGGAGGTTGTTCAGCAGGGGTTCCGGACCGCTGCTGAACGACCTCCTGCACTCGATCTCCTGCCGGCGCCATTTTCCGTACGAAAACGATTCGCGGCAAGAAATCGCTCCCGGAACCCCGCTGGACTCCCAGGAAACTTTTGGCCAGCTTGGGGGGGGCCTCCTGACCCCCACAAGACTTGCCAAAAGTCCAGCGGGGGTCCGGAACGACCTCCTCCGTCGAATCGTTTTTGTCTATGGCCGCCGCCATTTTGCGGCGGCCATTTTGAAAAATGGCGCCGGCTGAAGACAACACGATTCTATTGAGGGGGCCGTTCCGGACCGCCGCCATTCTGGACCACCGCCGGATCCCCAGGTAATTTAAAGCATTGGGGGGGGGGGTTCGGGAGGGTGGGGGATTTAATTTAAAGGGTAGGGGGTGGGTTTTAGGGGGTTTTAGTGTGCCGGTTTTCCTGCCCTCCCCCTTCCCCCGATTTACGATTTTTTAACGATAAATCGGGGGAATTGGTATTGTATCGTGGCCCTAACGATTTTTTGACGATTTAAAATATATCGGACGATATTTTAAATCGTCAAAAAACGATTCACATCCCTAGTATCTAATGTTTTGCACACATTCTGCACCCTGCAGTGAAGGATGCCCTGGGACTGCGGTCCAAGGACCAAGAGAATGAATAGTTTCCAGAGCTTTTAGAGAAGTGCAGGAAAACAGCAGGGCACAGCCATAGAATTGAGAAGGCAGGGTAGTTTTTCCAGAAAAAGAAAGAAGAATTCAGGCTGCCTCATAACTGACTACAACCATCCAAAATCTTGTCAATAAGAACAAAACATAAGAACATAATAGAACCTGCTGAAATGCCACCTATATAATACTGCAGATGTTAGTGGAGTAGCGACCATCCCTTCATGATCTGTCTCATGAAATAGGGAGCTAGGGCATCATGACTGGGCACTCCTGAGTCAGTTGGTTCAAATCATGAAGCCTTTTAAGGATGCCATGGAGGACACAATAGGTGGTTAAAAATAGAAAAAAAGGTTTGGACACGTTTCAGCAGAACAGTTCCATTAATTATTAGCCAGGTAGCAAAATGGAATGACCTAGATTGGCCACTAGAAACAGAACATGATGGCAGATAAAGACCATTCACCTCAACCTGTCTACATCTTTTGACAGCTTTATAGTCCCTTCTTATTCTTCAGAGATCCTGTGAGCTTGTCCTATGTTTTCTTAAGTTCAGGTACTGTCCTCCACAAGAAGGCTCTTCCGTGCGTCCACCACCTTTTTGGTAAGAAATATTTTCTTAGAATACTATTAAATCCACCCCCTTTCACCCTCATTCCATGAACTCTCCTTCCAGAGCCTCCTTTCTGTTGAAAGAGACCCTTCTCAAATGAGTTCCAGAAGGGCCACCATGGGTAAAAATCCTCTTTTAGGCATAAATGGCTTTTGAAAATTCTCCTCCCTATGTCCAATTATGTAGATGTGATGGTGGTGTTTTAGCACTTCGAAGTAGCCTAGTGGTTAAACCAGCAACAAATGAACCAGGAAAACCAGAGTTTTAATCCCACTGCTGCTTGTGATCGTAGGTAAGTCACTTCACCTTCCATTGCCTTAGGTACAAACTTAGGTCTAAGGAAGGACTTAGAGTAGGCCTTGGGGGAGCCCCAGACTGGCAGCAGAGGTTTGTTTTTTTTTTCTCTTCTCCAGCTTTTTCTTTTCTTTCTTATGTATTTATTTATTGTGAAACATTACATAAAGAAAACCAATACAGTACATTCTATTATGTACTACATAATAGGGATGTGAATCGTGTCCTCGATCGTCTTAATGATCGATTTCGGCTGGGAGGGGGAGGGAATCGTATTGTTGCCGTTTGGGGGGGTAAAATATCGTGAAAAATCGTTAAAAATCGTTAAAAATCGAAAAATCGAAAAATCGAAAAACCGGCACATTAAAACCCCCTAAAACCCACCCCCGACCCTTTAAATTAAATCCCCCACCCTCCCGAACCCCATCCCTCGCCGGAACATCGTTAAAAATCGAAAAATTGAAAAATCGAAAAACCGGCACACTAAAACCCCCTAAAACCCACCCCCGACCCTTTAAATTAAATCCCCCACCCTCCCGAACCCCCCCCCAAATAACTTAAATAACCTGCGGGTCCAGCAGCGGTCCGGAACGGGCTCCTGCTCCTCAATCTTGTCGTCTTCAGCCGGCGCCATTTTCCAAAATGGCGCCGAAAAATGGCGGCGGCCATAGACGAAAAAGATTGGACGGCAGGAGGTCCTTCCGGACCCCCGCTGGACTTTTGGCAAGTCTCGTGGGGGTCAGGAGGCCCCCCACAAGCTGGCCAAAAGTTCCTGGAGGTCCAGCGGGGGTCAGGGAGCGATTTCCCTCCGCGAATCGTTTTCGTACGGAAAATGGCGCCGGCAGGAGATCGACTGCAGGAGGTCGTTCAGCGAGGCGCCGGAACCCTCGCTGAACGACCTCCTGCAGTCGATCTCCTGCCGGCGCCATTTTCCGTACGAAAACGATTCGCGGCGGGAAATCGCTCCCTGACCCCCGCTGGACCTCCAGGAACTTTTGGCCAGCTTGTGGGGGGCCTCCTGACCCCCACGAGACTTGCCAAAAGTCCAGCGGGGGTCCGGAAGGACCTCCTGCCGTCCAATCTTTTTCGTCTATGGCCGCCGCCATTTTTCGGCGCCATTTTGGAAAATGGCGCCGGCTGAAGATGACAAGATTCAGGAGCAGGAGCCCGTTCCGGACTGCTGCCGTTCCGGACCGCCGCTGGACCCGCAGGTTATTTAAGTTATTTGGGGGGGGGTTCGGGAGGGTGGGGGATTTAATTTAAAGGGTCGGGGGTGGGTTTTAGGGGGTTTTAGTGTGCCGGCTCACGATTCTAACGATTTATAATGATAAATCGTTAGAATCTGTATTGTATTGTGTTCCATAACGGTTTAAGACGATATTAAAATTATCGGACGATAATTTTAATCGTCCTAAAACGATTCACATCCCTACTACATAATAGAATGAAATGTCATAGGAAATGTTGACATTTCTGTTTCTTTTTAAAGAAATGCACATCCCTAACATCAACACATCCCCTTTCACAAGGGGGAAGGTGATGCAAGGTATTGAGACCACAGTGTCGTGGGAAGACCTTGGAAAATGTCAGACAAAACTGTGTTTTTATGGGGGGGGGGGGGGGGGGTTCCCCAAAGTCCAGAAGTGGAACACCCCTAAATTTCCATTAGTGTTTGCAGTATTCTGGTTTTCTATGACTAAGTATTGCCATGAGAAGGAGAGGGGTGGCACATATGGAAGCATTGGTGCCTGGGTGCTGGAGATATTGGAAACTATTGAGATTAAACATACTACACCATAAAATAACCTGCAAAGAAAAACAATAACAAAATACTACATCATAAATCACGATACGTAATATTACGAATACAACAGATACCCTGACTCAAACCCCCTAATCTTATCAGGTAGATAGGAGTTCCTATATTTTTATCTGTCCATATTAGTAGAGGAAAAAAATTGTCCTGAATAAGGAGAGATATCTTATAAGCTCTTTGAATTGAACCTGGGACACACTGCAAGGACAGTTATTCCTGTCCTTGCACTTAGGACAGCAATAACTGGGCAAACTTGATAGGTTGGCTGGTCTTTTTCTGCAGTCCTTTTCTATGTATGTATGATATCCCCTTCATTTTAACAATTTGCATGCATGCCTGCACTGAATTTGAGCACAGCTGTACTCTTATCAATTTAGGTTTTCACCAGGGCTAAATTGTTAAAGCTTACTGCAAGCATTAGCACAATGCCAATACTCAGTAGACTTTAGTGCAAAAGCCCTATACTGCTGAAATAAATTATGTCTAAGATATAAAGTCAAATATATTACTGTATTTCAACATGAAAATGCATAACACACCTCTTAGTTAATGGCCAAACTGACTTAAATGTATAAGGCTGACATTAAAAAGAAAATATACATCCTACAGAAGAATAATTCAATTGTGATTTAGAGTAAAGGCAGCATTTGAAATTTTACACAGCAACACTTATTTTGGTCGTTTAGAATTATGGAGATGAGTAGAAATGTGACAGGAACTGGATGTGTTTCACACTCATATTTCATCTTTGATATCTGTTTTCTAATTTACAGATGATTCAACAATTAAGACCCTCTTTGTCGGTGTAGAATTTGACTGCTTTGACCCATGCATTAGTGACATCCTGTTTAGATTATTGGAATGCTGTTTTTTGTAGGGTTGCCTCCAGGAATCCTTAAGAGATCACAACTGGTTCCAGAACACAGCAGCAAAGATCTTGGGAGGGCTAAGGAACAAAGTCCATGTAGCTAGCTTGTTGATCCAATTACACTGGCTACAGACAGGGTATGGGATTAGGTTTAAGATCATGTCATTAGCATGCAAAGCTGTGAACAGTCTTGAATCTTGCAATATCATGTGGTGCCATGTATTCCGCACCACTGCATGTGCTCTTCACAAGAGGAGATGTTAATTGTTCCAACTACAACTATGAAAGAAGTCTAGTGGCAGAATTTTAGGTCAAGGACATTCTCTTCATCTTGGAACAATGATCATGGAACAATTTTCCCAGGGAGTGCCTGTGCTGGCTGCATGAGGACTAGTTGCACTTTCATAAGATGGCCAAAGAATGGCACTATTGTACTGCATACCACCTCTTATTGCTTGATCAAAGACTCCTGAGTATTAAGAAGATTTTGCTTAGGTCAAGATAGAAAATGTTGGGATGTTTTATCTTTTTTCTGATTTTAGATTTTATTGGGAGGGGGAAGATTGGGGTTTGGGGTGGATTTGGCTGGGGTTTTGGTAGGAATAGATTTGGGTATGCAGCATAAAACACTTCTATTATGTATAACTTGAATATTATGCTGTGTAGTATTTCATTAATAGCTTTCTGTCTCGTAATGGCAATCAATAAGTGTAACTTAAAAAAGGTTATACATCAATTTGACTTGACTTTTCACAATTACATTTCATGCTTATAATCTAATAGCAATGAAAGTGATAAAACATTAAATTTTATTAGCACTATTCCTTTGGCAGTTACTGAAAGAGAAGAGATTGTTGCACATAAATGTTTTTCCAACTGCAATTCGTCATTATCAAGATTGTTCAGAGATATATTTAATATCTATAATGATACAATTCTGTATGGAATGTCAAATAGAATTTTATCTTCATTTTTGACCATTTAAATGGTACAGAGATTGTGGAAGTAAATAGGTAATAATGCTTAGATGGTTCAGTAAAACACTTTTTTTTTACATTCTGCACAGACATTCTTCAGGAAGTCTTAGCAGAGTTAATCTAATGACTAATATTATTTGTTTTAGAGCTTAGATATCATAAGCTAGTTAAAGGGTTGAGTTTTCAATTTCATTCAGGAAGACATATCAATTCTTGAATTTTTCTTGGCCTTCTTAATATAATGTTGCCATATTTATTATTTCAATGGAGATGTTTAATTTAGAGATTAATTTATCCCATATGTTGTCCTTGAATCACAATTTAGAAATACCTCAACATGGGATTATGATATTGTAAAATCATTTTATGGTGATATTTATGATTGCTGTTTTGTACCCTGCTTATAATTCTTTGCACAAATCAAGCAGGATTAAATAAATAAATAGGATGCATAAGGCAAAGTATAAGCAGCAGAAAATAAGATGATAATGCCCCTACAGAACTGGATATAGACTGGAGGCAGTCCAGATGAAGGCTACCTATGCATAAAATGTCATTGGAAAAGAGACTAAACTTCTCCCACAGCCAACATTAAACTACTTATTGTTAGCCTTCTGTTAACTATAATCCCTCTCTTAAACAGCATAAAACAACTCCCCCACCCCACCCTTCTCTCCAGGCCACAGTCCTTCCCACCCATCAACCTTTGAAGAGCCAGGTCCTCTATCAATACCTTCCCCTGCAACCATCTGGCCCTTCCATGCTAAATCATACCCCTCCTTACTCCTGGCGACAACAACCAATGGCAGAATGAGCCCTCAAAAGTGAGGATGTGTCGCTGCCTTCCAATCCTGCACCCTTCCCTTCATCCACCCCTCTGAAGCTGTCCCCCAGCTCCCCATCTGTACCCTATTAACCACCATGATAATGCTATCCTCACAGCCATATATACAAAAAGAAAAAGAGTTAAACCAGCAGCCATCCCTCCCACACAATACTGTATAAATTGGTTGGACCCACAATACAACCTACCCCGCCTTATTAATCGCACCCAATACATAGACACCACCAACATTATCTGACCCACTCCCCAATTAACCTCCCTCCTACCCTCGGCAGTTTGCAGCCTCAATAAAGCCCCCTGTCCTCCCATAGGACTTTCATATTCTCTCACTGCCCCTCTCCATTGCCATTGCCCTAAATCATCCAACTTCTGCCCTGCTTCTCCACTTTCTGGGGCACCTGATCCCCCTCCAAATCCCCACCAAATTTAGCATCGTCACCTAAGGGATTCTGTAATCTACTCCAGGAGCAGTTGATATATGCTACAATCTCCTTATAATGATAAAACAACCTGCTTACCCCCTCCCCTTCCTCCCACTCACCCACCCAAAAATAGAAAAAAACAAGACTGCAAATAAAAATGTTTAAAAAAACAACCCCCCAGTTGACATGCTCACAATCTCTGATGATTTTCAGTAATAGTCAAAGTCCAACTGCTATGCCAGACTCCAGCTATCTTGCACACACTCTAGCCACAGCATCCACGTGTCTGCATATCTAGGCCTCATGTTGCTCCATCACATTTTTCTTCCTTCGTGCTGGCAACTCTTCTTCCATGCAACTGAGATATTGCTGCACTTCTGTTGGTGAATAAAAAATCTTTGCTCGATTACTGACAAACACCTTCAATCGAACCGGGTGTAACAGCGCATACGTGAGGTCTTTCTGTTGTAAAGTCTGCTTGATCGGCACATAGCTTGCATGATTTTCCTGCACCGTTGAGGAGAACTCAGGAAAGAACATAATCTTTTTATTTTTATATACAATTTTCCACTTCTCTCTCACTGTGTTTAGTATGCGCTTCTTATCAGGAAAGGCTTCAGTCTGTATAATCACAGTTCTGGGCCGCCTGCCTGGACCTGGAGCCAGCACCAATGCTCTGTGTTCTTTCTGGCTTGATTCATCTGCCCTTTGCCTGTAAGCCTAGTACTTTGGAAAGCCAGCTCAGTACCTCCCTCACCTTCAGGCAGACCCACCATGCATATATTTCACAGGCAGCCCCTATTTTCCAGATTGTCTACTTTCTCCAACAGTTTCATGAGTCTCCTGTCTAGGTCATCCATCTTACATGTCTTCTCTGTTAATGCCAGCTCCATTTTCGTCTCCGTTAAGTCCATCTGTTCCAATGCATCTTGCACAGAGGCCACCAGTTCTGCCACTTTCTCCACCACTACTGCCAGCTTCTCATTAATTGTGGCCATAAGCTTGCCTGAGAATGATTCAAAGAGCCCCCCTGTAGCTGTCTCAAGCTCTCCTCAGCCTCCCCAGAGCTGGCCTCTCGTCATCTGAGGCCTGTCCTGAAGTCTGCTCATTGTCCTGCTCCCTGGCCTGCAGCCCTCCATTGCTATATTTCCACTTTTTACTGCCTTACTGGACTTGTCAGCCCACATTACCAGTAGTGATTTTGAAGGGGCATCTTGTGACATGCTTCTGTCCAATTATATCTTAATGAGTGCTGAGGATTATGAAGGATAGTAATCTGAGAGCCTGGGAGCATCAGCAGCACATGTCTGTTTCCTTCAGCACATCACATGGTCCCCCACAAGCAACGCTTTTAAAATCAACATGAAAGTGTTGTTTCATAATTAAGCCAATAATAAAGTCTCTTGTATACAGCAATAATAATCACACTGGAAGCTATTGATGGTTTTCATCTTAACTTTTACCAATTAAAGATGGAAAATTGATGTAATTATCCAGTTACAAGTTCTTGTTTTTTACAGTCTATTTGCAGCTTTAGTTTTTCTAATAAATCTTTGATCTTAAGCTTCTAATTAATTTATGATTTACTGATGTCAGTCGATTCTCTTGTTCCTGATCCTTTCCAATTAATGGGGTAGTTTTTAAAGCTTTGTGCCAGAATTTAGATAAACTAAGTGAATCTCATCTAATATCTCATACCTTTAATCTAGTTGTTCAGTCATTGCTAATTCTCCTTACTTCCTTATTGGTACCTGGAGGTACCTCCGCACTACTTTATTCAGAACTGTGGTGATATAGTTATGGTTATCACTGAATGGGTACCATAAATCTCTGCTTTATTCCTCATTTCTCCTTCTTTCCCAGGAATGAATGGAAATTCATTCCCCTACCGGACTTCCAATAGTTCACTGGAACTCTCTCTGAGAGAGACAACCAGCTTCTTAGGATGTTACTAGCCTGAGGTCCCTGGATCCTAGGGATTTGGATATATTGCAAAAATAAAGGTATTGAAAAAAGAGGATAATCCAAAAGGTAGGAAGGATGGGTGGAAAAATTACCTTCACTCAAACTCAAAAAGGCAGAAATGACATTCTTCAAAAAAGGCATCCTTTCCTCTTGTCCATATACAGACTTCAACCCTAGAAGTCCAAGGGTCCTTTCCATGCAAACATAACATAAACAAGAACAGTCATAGACATATCCTGCCATACACTAAAGTAGTGACACTGGCTTTTATATTCTAAAGGCTCCACCATTTCAGTCTCCCACATGGGGAGCCAAAACCCCAAAATACTACTACGTCTATTCCCTTAGTTGAAATGGGACAGCTGTCTTAGTAGGAACCCGAAATGTTCTCTACATATTTATTTATAAGTTATATTATGCATAAACAGTTAAAAGCACTTTATAGTTTCACAATCTTCCAAAATTTTAAGCAATTAAATTTACCCCTAACCAGAACTGGAAGTGAATTCCAGGCTCGAGGCGATATAACTGTAAATGCCCACTTTGAGCAGCAGCTAGTTTTAAGCCTATAACTCTGGGATGACGCTAAGTTAAAAACCCTTGGAATCCCTGAGCCCTTATCCTGGTTTATACCAAGCCAATTTGTCAGACAATTGTTTAGGACCATTGGTCCTCATACAATAAAACATCAAAGTCAGCAATTTAAACCTTTGCTTTCTTAATGATCCAGCAACCAGTATAACGAGGAAAGTAGTAATGGTGAAATACTCTCCTGTCTACACTTCCCACATACTAACCAGTCTGCACAGGTCCGGATTAACTGCAGTCTCTGAGTGAGAAAAACAAATAGCTCCACTAACAAGACATTGCAGAGGTTTGTTTGTTCCTTCTTCTGAGGAGCTAGCTGGATCAGCAGAGTAGGAGAAATGATCCTTCCTCTCAAGGGAGACCATTTTGAATGAAGCTGAAGAAGAGAGTGCCCAAGTGAGACCATGGGGAAAAAAAAGAGTCGCTGGAAGAGGAGATAAAGGGGAGTGCTAAGATGAAGGGATAAAGGGGACCTAAAGAGAATGAGAATGGGAGTGTGGAGGAGACCTGAGATTCCTGCACATGGTTAGGGGGAGAGCCCCAGGTCACAAATACAGCAGTTCCTGAGGTTGTGAGTGACCTGCGGGGGTCAGATGTGAGTGACCAGAGAGATATTGGGGATGAACACTTTATGATCCATAAGGAGTAATGAGAAACCTAGTTAATAAAGAGGAGTGAAAAGATCTGATTTCTGTTCAAGTGAAGTCTGGAAGACTGGTATGATAAAATCCAAATAGTTTGTGCTGGATGTTTTACTTTGACTGTTTATCCCATGAACTCTGAGTAATCAGTACTGAAAGGCTTACTCTATGCTAAAACATACCCAGTGGTTGGTGGTAAGAACCAAAAATAAATGTAAGAGGATATGACTCTGTTTGAATATTCATTGAATCCAGCGCTGGTGGAGAGGTATCAGCACTAGGTTTGTGGAAAGCGATTGTAAAAGCGGTATACAAACATTTTTAAATAAATGATACAATCCCTTACCAGTCCATGAAAATTAAGTTACCCTGATGAGTCTATCTGGGTCCATGTCACTATCTGCATGATCCACCTTTTTGAACTCACTAAATAAAATGATGAGAATTTCTGTCCTTATGTGCCCTGTGATTGTGGATGTTGAAGGCGTGGACCTTTGGACTGACATAGAGTTCACACAACCTGCAGGGAGGAGCATTTCAGGTACCCACCGTCAGTGAGTGGAGTCAGATGAGGCAGAGGCCCAACTGGAGCTTTGCCTATACCATTCCACATTCCCTTGAGATTGTGCCTTGGGGGCTGGGGGCTGGCAGGTCTTGGGTGGGGGGGGGGGGGGGGCTCTGCTAAAGTCCTGAAGATCAATAAGTGAGGCAATGGTGAGCAGGTGAGAACAAAGGCAGGCGACAATCATGGAAGGTCTGATAATCAGGCAGAGATCAGTGGCAGGCAGCAAGCAAGAGAAGGTCCAGTGGACAGGTGATGGTCAGTGTCAGGATGTAAGCCGAAGATCTGTCCGATGAAAAGCAGGCAGGAAGGAGAGGAGCACCACAGTTGGCAAAGCTCACAGAAGGACCACAGAACAGAAGGATGACCACAAGGGCTGACAGACAAGATGAAGACCACAAGGATTGAAGACCAGAACTGAAGACACAGAGAAGACCAGTAACTGAAAACAGGAATGCTGGAGAAGCGCTGAGGCAGCTTGCACTAAACAATAGTAGGAGACTTGTTGCTGAAGTGAGAACTGCAAGGAAAAGGGGCCTTATTTTAGGCCAAGGCCTCTGACATCATCTGTGGGTGCTATGGAGGAGTTTTTGCTGCGGGCACGTTAAGTCAGGGCAGACTGGGCAGGTGCACACCTAGGGACAGACATGCTTGGATCTGGCGGTGTTCTTCTTAGTGTCGCATTGGGGCTGCTCAAACATGGCTGTCTACCTTGTATCCATCTGGGGGGGGGGGGGCTTCATATACATCATAGGTTCCCGCTGCTAGCTAGGGGCTGGAAATAAGAGTGGTGGTTAATGGGGAAGACCTGTGGACCTCCAAAAGCAAACATGGGGTTACACAGAAATAACCAGGCTAATTGTTTTCTAATAGTTTTTCTGCTATAAATTACTATATAACATAAAGTCCATGATTCATTTAGAGATGAATTTTAAAAGCCAGGTGCTCGATCAATCAGGGGATGCGTAAATAAGTTGGGCTTACACTCTTTGACCCTATTTTAAAAAGCACCCAGATCCACACTTAAAACCCTTTGTGCGCAAATCTGAAAAGTAGGGATGTGCATTTGTTTGCATCAAAATTATTATTATTATTAGTAGTATTATTATTTAGAACTTTTTTTATACCAGCATTAGTGGGTACATCATGCCAGTTCACATTGTAACTGGAGAAAGGAAAAGAAATACATCAAACAGGGGCGAGGGGAAAAGGGAATGAAAGGATAGAGAGGAGAAGGAAGGAAATATAAATGATATTTCCTATTTCGTTGCATTTCGGGGGGCCGACAAAATGATAGGAAAACCTAGAAAATTTTGAGTGGTTTTCTTATCATTTTTTTTGGGGGGAGAAAGGGCACATTAAAAAAACAAAACCCCAAACCCACCCCCAACCTTTCAAATTTAATTCATTGCAACCTCTCACCCTCCTGACCCCCCAAGATTTACCAAAATCCCTGGTGGTCCAGTGGGGTCCAGGGAGTGATCTCCTCCTCTTGTGTCATCGGCTGCCACTAATCAAAATGGCGCCGAGGGCCCTTTGCCCTTACCATGTGAAGGGCTATTGGTGCCATTGGTCAGCCCATGTCACATGGTAGGAGCAATGGATGGCCCACGCCATTTTTTCAGATGGCGCCGGCTATCCATTGCTCCTACCATATGACAGAGAATGGCCAATGGCACTGATAGCCCCTGTCACATGGTAAGGGTAAATGGCACCATTTTGTTTACTGGCAGCTGATGGCCCGAGAGCTGCAATGACAGAGATAAGCATCTGGGAGGTGGGTGGTGCTATATGTCTGAGATGGTATAGAGTCCAATAGGATGAAGATCCTGCAAAAGTCTAAATGCACAATCAAATCTTTATGGGTAGAAATCCCTTGTGTGTTGGGGAAGAGTTTAGTGATAGGAGTCCACCGGGCCAAGATGGTGAGATGGACAGTGAAATGCTAAGAGAAATTAGAGAAGCTAAACAAATTGGTAGTGCAGTAGTAATGGGAGATTTCAATTGCCCCAATATTGACTGGTTAAATATAACTTCAAGACATGCTAGAGTGATAAAGTTCCTGGATAGAATAAATGATAGCTTTATGGAGCAATTGGTTCAGGAACCAATGAGAGAGGGAGCAATTTTAGATCTAATTCTCAGTGGAGCACAGGATTTGGTGAAAGAGGTAATGGTGATGGGGCCACTTAGCAATAGTGATCATAATATGATCAAATTTGAATAAATGACTGGAAGGAGGACAGTAAGCAAATCCACAGCTCTAGTGCTAAACTTTCAAAAGGGAAACATTGATAAAATGAGAAAAATAGAAGAAAAAATCTGAAAGGAGCAGCTACAAAGGTAAAAAGTGTATAAGATGCATGGACATTGTTAAAAAAAATACCATCCTAGAAGCACAGTCCAGATTTATTCCACACATTTAGGGGTAGATTTTAAAAACCTGCGAGAGATGAGTGTGTGGGGGCTAGATATGTGCTTGGGGGGGGGGGAGAGAACTGAGTATGTGGGGGCCAGATGTGCTTGGTGGGGGGGGAGAGAGATGAGTGTGTGGGGGACAGATAATTTGTTTTATTATTGTTACTCATAAATTACAACAACATTAATCTTGGAATATTATATATTTTTAATGAAAGGTTTTCATGAGATAGGTTGTGTCGTGAAACATTTAATTTATATATATATATATATATATACTTAAAGAAACATACATAAATTGTCGAAATACATTTCGTTCTTTTAACCTTTAACCTCTGGTTTGCTAGTAGACTGAATTACTGTGTCGTGAAATTATGTTTTTTAAAAAGGGTGCCACCGTAATGAAAGGTTTGGAAAGCTGTGGTCTAGGGAACTGAGGGGGGGGGGGGGGTGGTTGGAGGGCCTAGCTGTTAACTGGGTGAGCTGGTGGACCAACTGGTGAAACTGGCAATGGCGTGGGTGTGCATCCCTTTTAAATTCCCCTAACTTATTGCGGTAGAAGCATGATTTGTGTGCCCAGTTAAAATTTGGGACACATGTGGGTGGCCTGGCTATTTTATAACGTGCACACATATAGGTGTGTAAGTTGTAAAATAGCCATATCCCTTAGCATGAGCCGATGCACACTCATCAGTGTGCACCTGCGCATCTGTTTGAAAGTTACCGTCACAGGTTTTATAGTCCCTTGCAATTCATAAGTCATAATTCACTGATTTTTTTTTTTTTTCGTAAGTCATTTGGGGGATCTTAAAAACTGATTTGTGGAGTAGACTTGTTCATGGCAATCTATTTCAGAATGGAATTTTGACTGTTCAAGAAATATAAGTAAAATCTGCAAACCTCATAATTAATGATCTATGATTAGTTTTTAGGTTTGCATTCTACTTGGTGATTGGCATATTGGAGATCAGAATGCATAAATCTTAGTTTGAAGCAGACTCTAATTACGATTTGGAATGAATTGGCTGCTTTCTAATATGTATACAGCAGTGTATCAGACTGATAGTTCTGTGTGCATTGGCACATGTCTGGTGCTAATTTTGAATTTTGGCTAATTAATATTGTGCTTCTTATAGTAGAGGTGGGCAAGCCCTACTTTGGCTCAACTGCATCCTTGGAAACCTTTATGTTTTCAGTTTTTATTTTATTTTTCCTGGTAATTTCTCAGTATTTATTATAATGAATATAGTCAGTATCCCCAACATCCTGCAGTGCTTGTCTAGCTCTTCCAGGTGCTGCCCACCCCTGTCTCACTGTGACCACCCATTTCACCTTGATCCGAGCTCTCAAACAGCTGCTGACATCATACGTCCTTTCTGCTGGCCCCGTATATCACTCTATAACTCAATACACAACAAGGAAACCTCTTGTTATGTGCTTATTTGTACGGGTGCTAGCCTCAAGGCAGCCTCTTATTTTGACTGCCCCCTTCGGATTATTTTCTGGGGCAAGGATGCATGTATTGTATTATTTGCGCATAGCATATGTTCACAGGTTATAAAATATTATCGTAGATCGACTCAGGACTTTATACGTTCTCATATGCTGCCATGCACAGTTGTTTGAAAGTTACTCTCCCTATTTATAAAAGGAAGCAGAGATGTATCATGTATCACTGAAAAAAGGAGTGAACCACATTTACAGAGGTTTTTAGACTGGTGCTACTCCCCAATGTTTAGAGTTATAACCCTAAATAGCAGTGGTATGATTGCAGTAGGCCTCCAAGAAAGCATTGGGGTAATGTGAATGGAATAGTAGTTCCAAGCCCAAACTGCAGAGGTACAATTCCAATAGCATCATGCTTCCAAGAAGCCTGGGGTGATCTGCATAAATGGGTCATGTTCAAAACCCAAATTTCAATGAGCAAGGGGAGGCATGATTTTTGGTTTGTTTTAACAATAGTATTGCTAACTTTGGCTGTAAGGATGATTACAAAACTTAGTATTAAGATAGAGAAGGGAGCATGATATTGGCTTAAGTCTTTCAATTTTTAAGAAAAAAAAAAGGCTGAAGATGGTAAGATCTGAAAAGACCTGCTAGCAAAGGTGGTGGAGGTAGATTTTGGGCATGCTTGGGACAGATATGATGAGCGGTGATAAGGAGAAAAGGTCGAGAGGTCAGGTAAAAGACTGGGGGGTGATGGTTTGGGGTTGTAAATTGGAATATATTTTCATATTTCCCCAAAGTGGAATAATTTGAAATAGGCAGACTTGATGGAGCATTTTGGTGTTGCTTACTATCTACTATGTACTAAATTATCAAATTCCTTACAATATGAATGAGCCTCATTACTCCTTTTCAGACATCGTCATTCTCTTCCTCTCAGCATCTGGAAAAGAACAGAAAGAAAGCATGTGACTCATGCTTATGGAATGAATTTGCATTGCTTCATATAAATATACTCTCATTTAGTGCACATTTGGGCCATAGGAAACAACTGGAGAATGAGCAGAAGGGAAACATATAGGATACTTTTAAGAAGACATTAGAAAATTAACTCTTATGATTTTGGAAGAGTATAAAGCAGGACAGTAATGAAAATGTAACGTATATACTGTAAAAAAAAAAAGTATAACTATTTCTTTGTATCCTCTCTACCTTTATCTCAATTCACTAAATGCTATCCTGCCCTTTATTTAGACAGGGTTTTGCTGAATTTATTTGACAATTAATTGTTGAACTTTATGTTTGTGGGCATGACATTTGTAATGGGTCACAGGGATTACTATAATGCTTTGTTAAAAGGACTACAGAAAAAACATTAAGGGAATGCAGTGTATTCAGACTACTGCAGCATGAATTCCTAAAGGCCTGAAACTTCATTTCTTCAGTTTTGGTGAATCTTCGCTGACTTCCAGTATCTTTTCATAATTACTTTTAAAATGCACAAATCCTTGCTTGGGCTAGTCCCTGGTTGTCTGGAGAAAAGACTGAACTGATTTAATCTTGACAGGACATCATACTTCTCTCAGGATGTGCTATGTTGACTGTTCTAACTCCATCTGAAATTAAATATGAAGACTCCAGAAACTGAACTGTCTCATATGGGGGTCCTTTTTCTAGAATTCTTTTGCCAGAGGTTTGTGGCTCATGCAGCTTTATTTGTCTTTCATGGTAACGAGTAAAACCCTGATTTTTAACACTGCATTTAATAACAGATTTTTAGACTTGGTTTTTGTACATTTTTTTTTACAGGGTTCCCCTAATAATGATATTGAGATATTCACTTTAGTTTATGTTGCTTGCATTCAACTTCTCAAACAGCAGTGTAGCGAGACCCCCATGGTGTGCTGCATCCAGGGAGCTCCGATGCCAGGGTTTATCTGGAGGTGGTGGGGCTGGGGGGGGGGTGGGGACTTCCTGACTCCTGGGTGTGGACATGTCCGTAGCCAAATTCAGACCCAAACCACTTCTCTTCTTTTGCCGTGCAAGTGTACAAGGGAAAATAAAAGAAAAATACCAGCACGCTCGCCACTCACTATCCTATAGGGCTCCAGAATACAAACAGTCTCTCAGTCTAACTTGGTGTTCAACAAAAATTGACTTTAGTTTCAAAATCAGAATCCTGACAAGAATTGAAAAGATCAAAAACAGCATAAGAAAAATCAATATTGAAAAATCCATGGTTTCTTTATCCATGCCTCTCCTCCTTGGTAATGTATAAAGTAAACGAAGCAAATATGACCAGAAATGCTAAACCATGGATGGCCCACACCTTTTCTCAAGAGTCACAAAGAAGATACCTTATTTCATGCATATTCATCATGATTTGCATGTACTACCTCCATTGTATGGAAGAATATTTTGTGCATATTCCTTGTGAATATCCTTACAACCCGACCTCTTTATGGTTCTTAAGGACCAGAGTTGACCATCTCTGTATTAAACTCTATGCATAAAAAGCATGTGTTAATAGGGGTAAGCAACTTTTGGTCCTGGAGTATCACAAGCAGTTTGGGATTTCAAGATCTCCACAATGAATGTGCATGAAAGAGATGTATCTACATACAGTGGAGGCTGTGCACACAAATTTGCCTCATGCATATGTGGAGATCCTGAAAACCAGACCTAATTATGGCATTCTAGGACTTGAGTTTCCTAACCCTGCGCTAAACCTTTAACACGTGTGTTGCAAATCATTTCACATGCACACTAAAATGTTACTCAGTGGGCTCTACACTAAGCCCTGGATTTTCAAAAGCCTATGCATGCCGAGCCTGTTTTAAAAAGGCCCAGCCACGCTCATAAAGCCCTGGGATGCGAGAAAGTCCTGGGGCTTTGGAAAAGGGGCGGGGAGGAGGCAGGGCAGGGTGGGGTCAGAGGCTCCCGGCACAGAGGCCATTTGCCACTGTGCCGGGGGATCGCGTGCAACCTGTGCCTGCCCCGAGGCAGGCACAAAAGGTAAGACAAAGGTCAAGGGGGGGGGTCTAGGTTAGGGCTAGGAGGCGGGTAATTTAGGGGAAGGGAGGTTAGCGAAGGGGGTTGGGAAGGGGGGGAAGGACATGGGCATCGGCACGCACAAGTTGCACTAATGTGCACCCCCTTGCGTGTGCCGACCCCCAATTTTATAGCATGTGTGCACCTGCATGCACATATTATAAAATCGGGCATCCATGTATGCACGCCAGGTTGCGCGCGCACACGGACCCGCGCACAGGTCTTAAAATCTACCCTTAAATGTTGTCATTGATGTGCAAAAATGTATCTCCATAATGCGTGCACAGTATTAGTAAGCAAACAAATACAAAAACAGTACTGTCTTAGTGCTAAATGGTGTGAGCAGCACTCCATATGTCATTTGCGCTTTAAAAATAAGTAGTAGCAAAAATAAATGGTAGAATGTTAAATAGCATGGCCACGCTATGCTGAGCCAGCTCAGTTCTCTTTTCCTTTTAGTTCTGCCTCCTTTTATTAGTAATGAACTAAAAGCATGCCAGGCACATGCTGCTGCTCGTCAGCGCTAAAAGGAGATGAATAAAGAATAGAAGCTAACAAACACAACCAGCTAAGGTGTATCTGATGTCTTGGGAATGGGGAAGAAGGAGGAAGTGAAAAAATGCAGAACACTGGGCATCAGGCAGAGGTTGCCAAAGGTGCTACAGAAGAAGGTGCCTGACCATGCTAATGTATGTTGCACTTCAACCTTGTAAAAACATTCTGGAGCTATTATTAAATTATTGTAAGATGTTTTTGCCAAAGACTGAATGAGAAAAAGCCAGATTGGCCAAGGAATGAATCTGGCAACAAATCGTGACATATATCATCAGCCTTTTGAGTCATCCACTGCACAGTCAAACACACTGCACATAGATTTCAAAACATAAAAAGAGGTTTCAGTTAAAATTTCATCAAGATCCAGGCTTTTCACAGGATAACAGTGGCTAGACATTTTGATCCAGTTTTGCTTAGATCACTATAACAATGTCTTGCTGAAACTTTGAATTCAGAGGTCATTGGAAGTCTTGCTGAGTCCACAAAGACAACTTTGAAAGCATAGCAGGGGCAAACTGGTGGGTTACCAGCGTGACAAAACCACCAACTAGTTACATACACCAAGAGTCCACTAAACTTCTTTGCAGAGTTGCCTTAAACATAGAAACATAGAAAAGAACAAACAGATTCACCTAGTCTGCCCAGCAAGCTTATGCCAGTATCTGCTGCATTGTGCAGGTTACTCCCATGCTTATCAGTTTACCAGACAGTAAAAGTCATGGCCCTTGGTTGCTATTTGAATCCAATTTCCCTTAACTGTTGCCGTGAAGCAGAGAGCAATGTTGGAATTGCATCAAACTATCAAGCTTAGTGATTAAAGGTAGTAAGCGCTGCATCAGCTAGTTACCCCCGTGTATATCTGTTTTCCAAACCGTGAAAGCTGGGGCCCTCGTTAGTTGCTGTCTGAATCCAATTACCTTTCCTCACTGCCCTTGAAGCAGAGAGCAAATGATGGAGTTGGATTAACAGTATCAAGACTTATTTGTTAAGTCATGGAAAAAGTGAGCTGCATTGATATTAACCCTCATATCTATAATGATGGCAGCAAAAGTTGAGTGTCTGTATGCTAAGTTGGTTTCAGGCATGAATGTTGTCTTGACTGGTACTAGAGAGTTTGCAACCCATCTGCAAGCTTCTCCCAGCTGCCTTGGTGGCTGACTCCAGAAATCACCACAACCCACCTCAAACCTGAGCTATTCCCACTCAAGCAGCCAAAGAGGAGGTTGCAGCTCATCTGCATACTTCTCTGAGCTACTTCGGTGGTCGACTCCAGAAGTCACCACAATTCACCTCAGGCCTGAACTGCTTCCACCCTGTGCTCCTTGAGCTGACCAAATTCTGGTGAGCCTCTCTTTAGTTCCAGTGGCTCCACTAGATTATATTGTTTGCTACTCAACATTTTAACTTAATGAAATGCTAGAATGACTACATTTCAGTATTTAAGTATTCTTTTTTAAAACAAACATCAGAAAATAAACTTTTTTTCTCTAGTAGATAATATATTTTTATGGGCATTTGTTTTCAGTTGTTGTTTTAATTTTCCTGGGAAGTTCAATGTTGTTAAAAAAAAAAGTGGAAAAATGTTTTTTTCTACTGAGTTTTCTCCTGTGTGTTATATTTTCCACTGAGTTTTTCCACTGAGTTTTTGTTATAACATAACATTGATATCCCCAGGAAAAATTAAATAATAAATGAAAGTGAAGGTCCCAATGGGATCCATATTCAGATAGCAAAGTTAGCCAAATAAACTTATCCGGCTAACTTTCAATAGTGCAGCTGCTAACTTTAGTACAGTTTTTCTGCCTGACCAGACTTAGCTGCCTAAGTCAACTGGCTATTTCTGAATACTGGAGAAAGCTGGTTAACTCAACTCCTCCCCGTTATGCCCCTGGAATGCCTCTAACTTATCCAGCTAAATTCTACCCCACTAATTTCTTAGCCAGCTAGAATATAGCCAGATTAGCACAAATATTCATTTAGCCAGCTAACTTGTCAGCAAGCTAAATACTTTTGAATATGGACCTCTATATATTCTTAATAATTTTATATAAAAATGGACACCATACTAAAAAGCATTTTTCCAGTCTTAGCACCATGTGGAGGAATAGCCTAGTGCTTAGACAGTACTGGGTTGTGAGCCAATGAAACCAGGGTTTAAATCCTATCATTGTTCTTTGTGACCTTGGGAATGTTATGACACAAGCCATTGCCTCAGGTACAAATTGATATCAAAATGCTATAAATATAGTGAAATAGTGCTGGTGATAACAAGGTGGTGTGGTTAGGTTAATTTCCCCGATCCCATAGGCAATGTCCATAAGGTGAGATAAATTTATCATATTTGTACTATTTGTCACTTCCTGAGCTGATTAATGCATTGCAGGGAGAGAGGGAGGAAGGAAGAGAGAGAGAGAATCTATATAGCAATCACTATGTCACTCTCTATTTATACCATTGTAAGAGGTGGTACTTTTAACTCGGTGTGGGGTTTGGGGGGCTGGTTTTTACATACACAGTCAGAGGTATGAACAGCAAAGTTGACATCGCCGAAGATTTTCTGTCATTTGAATCGATGAAAGGTACAAGAGGAGATGATTTGTACAATGCACTCCCTTCCTAGCTTCAAACAAGTTAGCTGGTGAGTGTATCAAGCTAAGTAGAGAGTGCATCAAGCTAGGTAGAGATTGAATTGTACAAATCAACTCCTCTTGCACCTTTCATCAATTCAAATGAAAACAGTCAGGGGTACGAATAGCAAAGTTGACCTCACTGAAGAGGTCAACTTTGCTGGCTGAGGACACTGTGATAAGAGGTCTTCTTCCTATAGACTATGTGGGTGGGTTTTCCAAGTCTGTGGGTCTATGATCCTCAGCTTTGTTGGTAAAGATTCTAGCTTGAAGACATCTTCCTGATCTATTTTGTGTCATTCCATGACAGCTGTGGTGTCAACAAACATGGGTAAAGTTCAGGGGGGATTGCCACAAACCATTGGACCTGGGAAAAGAATCATTCATACCCAGGGAATATGGCATTAAGTAATGTCCATTGCTGTCATTGCTGTGGTTAGTGAGTCCAAAGACAAGTGCAGGTGTTCTGAGACTTCAGCATAAACAGTTGTCAACATGTTTTTGCTGTCTCAGCATTACAGGGTACTCATAGGGATGATCAAAAATTAGTGTCCTTCAGCTTAGGGCTGACGGATTTCCCTCCCTTGCATCAATGGGATGGATGTGTTAGGGCTGGCTGAGATTCATTATGTGACCAGTCATTCTCCTCTTTGGCAGACATCACAGGCAAATGATTTTGGTCTCATTTTTCATCACCTGGAATATTTTCCTCTTTATTCACCACCTCTATTGAGGTCCAAATAATCTCCTGCTTCTGCACTCAGCACTGACAAGCTGTCTCATGTGCCAAGCTTACTTTTATACAGGCTTGTAGTAAGGTTGCTGGCTATGAGAAAAAGGGGACTGTGTATTAGGGATGTGAATCGTTTTCCATATCGTCTTAACGATAGAAATCGTGTGGCAGGGCAAGAAAATCGTCTTAGGCACGATTTTTTAGTTAAAAAATCGTTAAAAATCGTTTTTTCCGATTAGTGCGCACTAACTCGAGTTAGTGCGCACTAACTGGGAGTTAGTGCGCACTAACTGAAAATGATACAATTTGACACTTTTCAGGTCAGTTAAGGTCAGTTTAGGAATGAATATGTATTGGCTGCCCTCTTATTTATTCATGTTACCAAGTTTCCTACTGACAGTATATGGGGGATGGGAAATGGAAACAGTTGGTAGCTTGACAAAACAAGTAATGTGATCAGTCAATGTGACTAGAACTTGTGCCCTAACCCTGATACCAGGGGTATTGTGATCTTCCTGCACACAGTGCCCTATCCCTATTAATACCAGGAGTGTTGTGATCTTCCTGCACACAGTGCCCTATCCCTAATACCAGGGGTGTTGTGATCTTCCTGCACACAGTGCCCTATTCCTGATACTGGGGGTGTTGTGATCTTCCTGCACACAGTGCCCTATTCCTGATACCGGGGGTGTTGTGATCTTCTTGCACACATCCCGATATCAGGGATAGGGCACTGCATGCAGGAAGATCACAACACTCCTGGTATTAATAGGGATAGGGCACTGCATGCAGGAAGATCACAACACTCCTGGTATTAATAGGGATAGGGCACTGCATGCAGGAAGATCACAACACCCCTGGTATCAGGGATAGGGCACTGTGTGCAGGAAGATCACAATACCCCGGAGGAGTGAGGGTCAGGCAGCTCCCCCCTGTCTGTGAAGCCAGCCTCTCACTAGTAATGCAGGGAGGGAGCTGTCTCAGACTTCACCATCCTCCCCCCCCCCCCTCACCCACACACCATTCACTAGCTGGGACATGGGGGAAGTCAGGAGTGAGGGACAGGAAGCTCCCCCCTGTCTGTGAAGCCAGCCTCTCACTAGTAATGCAGGGAGGGAGCTGTCTCAGACTTCACCATCCTCCCCCCCCCCTCACCCACACACCATTCACTAGCTGGGACATGGGGGAAGTCAGGAGTGAGGGTCAGGCAGCTCCCCCCTGTCTGTGAAGCCAGCCTCTCACTAGTAATGCAGGGAGGGAGCTGTCTCAGACTTCACCATCCTCCCCCCCCCCCCCCTCACCCACACACCATTCACTAGCTGGGACATGGGGGAAGTCAGGAGTGAGGGTCAGGCAGCTCCCCCCTGTCTGCGAAGCCAGCCTCTCACTAGTAATGCAGGGAGGGAGCTGTCTCAGACTTCACCATCCTCCCCCCCCCCCCCCCTCACCCACACACCATTCACTAGCTGGGACATGGGGGAAGTAAGGAGTGAGGGTCAGGCAGCTCCCCCCTGTCTGTGAAGCCAGCCTCTCACTAGTAATGCAGGGAGGGAGCTGTCTCAGACTTCACCATCCACCCCCCCCCCTCACCCACAAACCATTCACTAGCTGGGACATGGGGGAAGTCAGGAGTGAGGGACAGGCAGCTCCCCCCTGTCTTTGAAGCCAGCCTCTCACTAGTAATGCAGGGAGGGAGCTGTCTCAGACTTCACCATCCTCCCCCCCCCCCCCCTCACCCACACACCATTCACTAGCTGGGACATGGGGGAAGTCAGGAGTGAGGGTCAGGCAGCTCCCCCCTGTCTGTGAAGCCAGCCTCTCACTAGTAATGCAGGGAGGGAGCTGTCTCAGACTTCACCATCCTCCTCCCCCTCCCCTCACCCACACACACCATTCACTAGCTGGGACATGGGGGAAGTCAGGAGTGAGGGTCAGGCAGCTCCCCCCTGTCTGCGAAGCCAGCCTCTCACTAGTAATGCAGGGAGGGAGCTGTCTCAGACTTCACCATCCTCCCCCCCCCCTCACCCACACACCATTCACTAGCTGGGACATGGGGGAAGTCAGGAGTGAGGGTCAGGCAGCTCCCCCCTGTCTGTGAAGCCAGCCTCTCACTAGTAATGCAGGGAGGGAGCTGTCTCAGACTTCACCATCCTCCCCCCCCCCCCCTCACCCACACACCATTCACTAGCTGGGACATGGGGGAAGTCAGGAGTGAGGGTCAGGCAGCTCCCCCCTGTCTGTGAAGCCAGCCTCTCACTAGTAATGCAGGGAGGGAGCTGTCTCAGACTTCACCATCCTCCCCCCCCCCCCTCACCCACACACCATTCACTAGCTGGGACATGGGGGAAGTCAGGAGTGAGGGTCAGGCAGCTCCCCCCTGTCTGTGAAGCCAGCCTCTCACTAGTAATGCAGGGAGGGAGCTGTCTCAGACTGGTATCAGGGTTAGGGCACTGTGTGCAGGAAGATCACAACACTCCTGGTATTAATAGGGATAGGGCACTGTAAGAGATGACTGTAGTAGATTGAATAAAGATCTGATGTTTCTGCTCTCCTCACACCAAACAAAAACAACACACAAGCAGAGAAGCCCTTCTTACAAAGCTGAGCTAGTGAGTTAAGTAGGAGGAAAAGTAAACATACTGGTGCCAGTGTGGCTACTTAAAAAATACACTTACCAACAATCAATTACATATATTTGAACTGTGTACATTTCCAGCCAGGACCACCTTTCTAAAATGCACAGTGATTGGCAAATTCAACATGCACTAGCATTTCAGGTGCCTGCTAACAAAAATAATAAACAAACAAGTTCTAGTCACGTGAGTGCTGATCATTACATTACTTTTTTTGTCAAGCTTCCAACTGTTTCCATTTCACATCCCCCCAACCATATTGGTAACATCAATAGATAAGAGCACAGCCAGCCAATAGGAATACATACATACATATTCATTCCTAAGTGACCTTTACTGACCTGGGAAGTGTGAACACTTTGTTTCATTTTCTGTTGGTGTTCGTTAGTTTCCAGTTCCATTTCCCATCCCCCCAACCATCACCTCAGTGGTAACCTTGGTAATATCAATAGATAAGAGGGCAGCCAGCCAATAGGAACACATATTCATTCCTAACTGACCTTCAGTGACCTGGAAAGTGTTTATTTGTATCATTTTCAGTTAGTGCGCACTAAATCGAGTTAGTGCGCACTAACGGGGAGTTAGTGTGCACTAACTCGAGTTAGTGCGCACTAACACGATTTAACGATTTTTAACGATAAATCGTTAGAATTTCTATTGTATCGTGTTCTATAACGATTTAAGACGATATAAACATTATCGGACGATAATTTTAATCGTTGAAAAACGATTCACATCCCTACTGTGTATGTTCAGTTTATCATACACACATTCTCTAGCTTATAGAAGTTACAGTTTTATAGGTGAGCATCTAAACTAATAGTATGTATCATGCTATTCTGGTAGTTTTAAAATTGTCTGTTAAGTGATATTTTAGCTTGCATGCTAAATTTTTAATGCAAAACATTTTGTTAGTGCAAATTTTAGTTCATGGCCTTTATATATACTACACCTCACAGAGCTTTGCAACAACCTTGAAGCTTTTTTGTTGTTTTAATTTGATGGATTTCATACTGTTTCTTCCAGTTAAACAAAACTATTTCTGTACAATAGATTTATGCATGGAAAAAAGTCATTTGGTGATAGTGTATTGACTTGCTGACATACTAAGGGTTTTTTTTTTTTTGTGTTGGGGTAGCTGTATGTATCCAGTAATAGTTTTGGTGAACAAATGCCATAGTGCTTGAAAAAAACATCCAATATACCTTTGTTTATTGACAGAAGGAAACAACTTCAGGTTTTATTTTAAAGAGGCAATAATTTCATTATTTACAGTGTCATGAGACTCATTTAGGGCAGTTAAGGCCCAGAAGCATATTTCTGTGACAAAAGAGACTTTAAACTATTTTTGCTGACATCTACAGTGTTACAGATTTAACAAGATCCAAATGCTCTAACAATACCTGCTCATCTGTTGAACCTCAGGGAATTACCCATATCAATCTGTATTAAAAGGGTGAATACTTCTTGCAATTGAAATCCTTTTTCAAACTTAGGAGGTTATTTTCTAAAGGGTTATCACATGTGATACAGCCTTATAGTGTGCGATAAGACTATCGCACTCGATAAGGCCCTTTTCGCATGCGATAGGATGCAAATTCATTTCAGGGCGGAGTCGGAGTGGACAGGGGCGGTGTCTTCGCTGCTGGTGATAATGTTACTAACATTATCGTTGGCAGTAGCACACCGAATAACTATACTTTTTATGGTGTTGCTATTCAGTGCGAAAGCCGGCAGCTGGTGCACCGCAGTAGTGCAAAGGCTTTGGGCTTTCGCAGGCCCACCCCCCTTCTCCCCTGCCTCCCGTTTTTGCAAGATTCACCATTTTGCGAAAGAATGGTGAATCGAGGCCTTAATATGTCTTAAGTGAATCAGGCAGTAAGCTTAAAGAGCATAAGAATTTGCCATACTAGGTCAGACCAAGGATCCATCAAGCACAGTATCCTGTATCTAACAGTGGCTAATCCATGATACAAGTGCCTGGCAAGTAACCACACTTTAAATAGATCCCATGCTATTAATGCCAGTAATAAGCTGGAACCATTTCCTAAGTCAGCTTGACTAGTAGCAGTTTATGGACTTCTCCTCTAGGAACTTGCCCAAATATGTTTAAACACAGATAAGTTAACTACCTTAGCCACGTCCTCCGGAAATGAATTAAAGAGCTTAATTACACATTGGGGTAGATTTTAAAACCCCTGCATGCGTAAATCCTCCCGGATTTACGCACGCAGGGCACTCGCACGCCGGTGGCCTATTTTGCATAGGACACCGGCGTGCGCAAGTCCCGGGGCTTCGTAAAAGGGGCGGGAGGAGGCGTGCCCGAGGGGCATGTCCGGGGCAGGGGGCAGTCCGGGGCGGGTCCGGGGCATGACGACGGTTCAGAGGCGGGCCGGGAGGGCGGTCCCGAGTCCCCTGGCACTGCGGCCTGTGCCTGGGGATGCCGGGGCGGCGCGCACAAGTTACGCCTGCTTCAAGCAAGCGTAACTTGCCCAACAAAGGTGGGGGGGGATTTAGGTAGGGCTGGGGGGTGGGGTAGATAAGGGAAGGAAGGGGAAGGTGGGGGGACGCGGAAGGAAAGTTCCCTCTGAGGCCGCTCCGATTTCGGAGCGGCCTCAGAGGGAACGGAGGCAGGCTGAACAAAAGTATGCACGCGCGTATGTTTTGAAGATCTACCTCATTGAGTGTAAAAAGAATTTTCTCTAATTTGTTTTAAATGTGCTACTTTCTAACTTCATAGTGTGCCCCTAGTCCTTATATTATCTGAAAGATTAAACAACCTAGTAGCATTAACCCATTCTAATCTTCTCATGATTTTAAAAACCTCCATCATATCACCTTAGCATTCTCTTCTCCAAGCTGAACAGCCCTAATGTCTTTAGCCTTTCCTCATAGAGAGAGATATTCCCTTCCCTATCATTTTGGTCATTCTTCTCTATACCTTCTCCTGTGCATCAATATCCTTTTTGAGTTGCGGCGACCATAATTGAACACAGTATTCAAGGTGCAGCCTCACCATGGAATGATACAGAACTTGTGTATTATGATATTCTCCATTTTATTCACAATTCTCTTCCTAATAATCCCTAAAAATCTGTTTACTTTTTTAACCACTGCAACACACTGAGCTGACAATTTCAATGTAATGTAATGTCCACTATGATGTCTAGAACGCTTTCCTGGGTGGTAACTCCTAACATGAAACCTACCATTGTGAAACTATAATATGGATTATTTTTCCCTATATGCCTCACCTTTCACTTGTCCACATTAAATTCATCTGCCATTTGGATGCCCAATTTTCCACTTTCTCAAGATCCTCCTGCATTTTATCACTATTCAGCTGTGTTTTAACTACTCAGAATAATTTTGTGTCATCTGCAAATTTGCTCAACTCGCTCATTGTTCCCCTCTTCAGATCATTTATAAATATATTTAAAAGCTTTAGTCTACTATTTTTCTCTCTCCACTGAATAAAACTGACCATTTAATCCTACTCTCTCTTTTCATTCTTTTAACTAGTTTGCAATCCACAAAAGTACATTCCCTCCTAACCAATGACTTTTTAGTTTTCTTAGAAGCCTCTCATGGTAGACTTTATCAAACACCTTCTGAAAATCCAAATACATCAAATCTACTAGCTCACCTTTATCCACATATTTATTGACCCCTTCAAAAAATGTTACAGATTTGTGAGGCACAACATCCCCTGGATAAATCCATATTGGCTGTGTCCCAATAAATCATGTCTATATATATGATCTATGATTCTGTTTTATAGAATTGTTTCCTTAATTTTTCCCGGCACTGAAGTCAGGCTCACCAGTCTATAGTTTCCCGGATCACTCCTGGAGCCTTTTTTTAAATATCGGGGATACATTGGCCATCTTTCAGTCTTCAGGTACAATGGAAAATTTAAATGATAGGCTACAAATTACTAGTAATAATAGATCTGAAATTTCATTTTTGAGATTTTCAGAACCTTGGGGTATTATATCATCTGGTCCAGGTGATTTGCTACTCTTCAGTTTGTCAGTCCGGCCTAATACATATTCTCGGTCCATCATGATTTGGTTCATTTCATTGGAATCATCACCCTTGAAAACCGTCTCCAGAACTGGTACCTCCCCAACATCTTCATTATTAAATACTGAAGGAAAGAATTAATTTAGTCTTCCCATGATCTTCCCTTTAACCCCTTGTGCCCCTTTAAGCCCTCAATTATCTAATGGTCCAACCGACTTTCTCACAGGCTTCTTGCTTTCAATGCATTTTGAAAACTAAAAACAAAAGAAAGAACTTTAAGTGTACAAACTTGTCAATAATGTAAATATTCTAAAATATAAAGCTACCTTGGGAAAAATGGTATCAGAAGTTTTAATGCTTATAGGTTTTTATCTGCAGGCTCTTGCCCAAAATGGGCTTCAACCAATTTTTATTACTCCAGCATTCAATTCACATCATGTAACTTTTCCCAAGTTACGCTTCTTTTAATAATTCACAAAAATGTTTCCTAATTTTTATTTTATGCATAAAAACCTTTTAACTTCTAGATCTGTTCTTGTAGTCCCACTCTTCTAGTACCAACATTGCTAATATTTTGGCATCCTATGATGCCTGGATCAGGGGAAATCTTGAAAAAATTCCTACAAGAAAACAAAACAAAAACCAACATTTTCACATTCATCTCTTGGATATATTTTAAAAAGCTTTTATTAGGAGTTTTCCCCTCTATGGCCAACTTCTTTCAAATTCTCTCTTAGCTTGTCATACCAGTGTTTTACATTTAACTTGAAAATGCTTATGCTTTTTCCTATTTTCTTCAGATGGATCCTTCTTCCAATTTTTGAAGGAAGATTTTTGGTGAAAATAGCTTCTTTCACTTCATCTTTTAACCAAGTCAACAGGTGTTTTGTCCTTCCTTCCACCTTAATGCATGGAATACATCTGGACTGTGCTTCTAAGATAGTATTTTTAAGCAATGTCACCACCTGTTGCAGACCCTTAATCTTTGTAGCTGCATATTTCATTTTTTTTTTCTATTTTCCACATTTTATCAAAGTCTCCCTTTTGAAAGTTTAGTGCTAGAGCTGCAGATTTACTTATTGTCCACTTCCAGTCATTAATTCAATTTGGTTCATGTTATGATCACTATTGCCAAGTGGCCTCCACCAGCATTTTCTCTCTCACCAAATCCTTCATTCCGCTAACAATTAGATCTAATATAGCTCCCTCTCTTATCAGTTCCTGAAGCAATTGCTCCAGAAAGCAGTCATGTATTCCAGTGCAAAAAAGAAGTATATAAAAATCTAAATAAAAAATCTAAATCCAGGAACTTTACCTCTACAGCATGTCCTGACGTTACATTTACTCAGTCAATATTGAGATAATTGAAATCTCCCTTTATTTATTGCATTACCAAATTGATTAACTTCCCTTATTTCTTTTAGCATTTTATTGTCCATCTTATTTTGACCAGGTAGATGGTACTATACTTCTATCGCTATACTCTTCCCCAACACACATGGTATTTTTACCCATAAATTTTCTACTGTGTATTTAGTCTCTTGCAGAATCTTTATCTTGTTGGATTGTATGCCATCCTGAATATTAACTGCCACCCACCCCCAAGTTGATTCACCCAATCATTGCAGTATAATTCGTACCCTCATATAGCACTGTCTCATTGGTTATCCTCTTTCCACAAGGTCTGAGATGCCAGATATGTTTATCACTTCATTGAGTGCTATATACCCTGAATCATCCATCTTTCTTCTTAGACTTCTGGCATTGGCATACAGACATTTCAAAGTATGTTTTTTATTGGTATTAGCAACCTTCTTATCAGTTGACAGGGATCATTTGGAATCTTTTAACTCAGGTGATTCTTTACTTATAGGCACTTGGACTACTTTTACTTTGATTGGAGCCTCTCTATTGGGATGCCCTAACTTTCCTGTTTAATTAATATCCTTCAAAGATACCGTACCTTCTTTCGAACCATGCACTGCTAGGTGACTGTCGGTGTTCCCAGGGCTGCTACTAGCTTTTTTGCTGCCCTGTGCGAAAAAGTACTTTGCTACCCCTGTCCCCACTTCATTCAGTGCCTGTCCTGGGCCCATCAAATAAAGCTAGCTCCATCCTGTAATCTATATTTTTTAAAAGTGACCCCCTCCCCCCACCCAACCCCTGGACAGGGAAGTGTATTAGGTACCATAAGCAAACTTTACAGCCTTGCAAACATTCCACCCCCCCCCCCCCCCCCCCACACACACACACACACACACACACACTCCCACACACAAGTTTGGTCAGTTCCTTACATAAATGAAACCCTCTTCCTTGCACCACCGTCTCATTCACGCATTGAGACTCCAGAACACTGCCTGCCTCCTTAAAGTTTAAATAGCCATCCCTCAAGGTTGCCAACTTCGACTCCCCCATTTACCCCAGACACGTTAAATCCCTAGGAAATGGCTCAATCCTTTTATTTTATAACTTACACATCATCCATAACAGAAATAAAGTTACTTGGCAGGGGATCTCAGCACATGCTGGAGTGCATAAGTATTTACTCAGCCATCTCTTAGCCAGGCCCCAAAACGCCCTTGCCACACCCAGAACATGCCCATTCCCCACCCCTTTTTGGATAGGTTTTAGATGTGTGTGCCGCAACTTTACAGGCATAGATAATTAAATTATGCGTTTATAACAAATTTTACATGAAAAAGAACATTCAAAAGTAGTCTTCTGAGGCAAACATATCACTTACAACATGCATATTATATTTACATGCAGTCCTGTGGTGCCAACCAGAAAACTCTGCAAAAAACTTGGAGCTCCTATGGAATTTGACTTTTTGTTATGCATGCTGATGTGGGCTTGGCCCTCAGAAAGCCCTGAATAAACGGAATTACCAATAAAATATAGTAATCTCCCATACCAAAACAACCCTAACAACCTTATCTATGAAAAGACAACACTACACATATTATACAAGCCTCTAGAACACCAATACAACTCTTATTATGAAACCAGGCTGCTATAGATCTCTACACAGAAATTACATGCCAGCCAAATATTTCAACTCAAACACACATGCAGAACACAGAGAGCCCTTGACCAAATACAGAATAAAGAGATCAGAAAGTATAGAAATAATAGAAATATAATAATAATAATAGAAAAATGGAGATGGTGCCATGCTTCATAAAACATTAAATAATAAAATCAAGAAATATAAAACATCAATCATAACAGTAAAACCATAATCATAAAATAAGGATTTAAAAAATCTGCTCTCCATACCTACAATTTTCTGATTTCTAGTCACCCTGAGATTGCTGTGGATTGGGGGAGGTAGGGCCCAAAGGTTTTATCTTCTCTCTCAAAAACATGCACAATAACACATTAATTCTCTCACACACACTCTCTCTAACATACTCATGCTCCCTCTCCCTCACCCTCATAGATACATTATGTGTGTATGTGTGTTCATGCCTGTGAGAGCCTATGTGTGACTCATAGGATCTCACAGGCACATAAACATGCACAAACACACAAGCTCTCTCACACACACACACATAGGATCTCACACAGACACACACGCACATGCATACACACAGGCTCTCGCTCACTCTTACACACATACAAGTCCACACACATACATATATTGCCTCCTGTTGTCATTGGGCTGCAGTGAGATGAGCTCCACCATGGTCCCACAGGCCTCCTGCTATCTTCGGGTCATGGTGGGATGAGCTCCACCATAGCCCCGCGGGCCTCCTGATGTCTTTGGGCCATGGTGGAATGAGCTGCACCATGGCCCACCGATTGTCCTCTTTGGGGGGGGGGGGGGGAGCGGAAGCTGTGCATGGGCGCACAAGCACTTACATGGAAGATGGGCCTCTCCTTCGACCACCAGCAGGTTGAGTGCCGGCAGCCTGAAGCCTTTCTCCTTCTTCAGCTGCCAGCGGGTTAGGCTCCATAGCAGCCCTTCGGCCTTTCCTGCTCCTGCTGGCCCACCACCCCCTTGGGTGTGCTGTCCTGTGCAAATGCACGTTATACACACCTGGTCGCATTGGGTCTGGGTGTTCCCCCTTGTTCTAGTTTATAAACTGTTCTCTCTCTTTTTTAAAGGTTAGAATCAGCAGCCTGGTTCCACCCTTGTTAAGGTAGAGCTTGTCCTTTCAGAAAAGACTCCCCCTTCCTCAAAAGTTTGGCCAGTTCCTTACAAAAATGAAAACCTCTTTCCTGCACCATCATCTCATTCATGCATTGAGTCTCCAGAACTCTGCCTGCCTCCTTAAAGTTTAAATAGACATCCCTGGATGTCTAGGCCTGGATTCTCAGACCTTAGAGAATCCAGCGATAACAGGGGGCGGGGGTGCGAAGCGGGGGGCGGTCCTCAGATAGCCGGCAGTGATCGCACCTCCGTGGTGCGATCGCTGTCGGCGCGAAACTGGCGGCGATAAGGAATCTTATCTTTCGCCGCCAGCGATGTGTCCGCAGCGTCGGCCCCGGTGCCGCCCCGACTCCTCCTCTTCCAGGGCTGACTCTGCCCCGAGCTAGCTATCACACGTGAAAAGTCCCTTTTCGCGTGTGATAGCATTAGAGAATGACCCCCTTAGACTCTCCCATTTACCCCAGACACTTTAAACCCCTAAGAAATGGCTCAATACTTTTATTTTATAATTTACACATCATCTATACTTGGCAGGGGATCTCAGCGCCACAAGAGCGCATAAGTATTTACTCACCCATCTCTTAGCCAGGCCCTGAAAAGCCCCTGCCGCACCCAGATTACGCCCATGCCCCACCCCTTTTTGGATACGTTTCAGAAGTGTGTGCAGCAACTTTTACGCGCTTATTTGGGTGCTTTTTAAAATACAGTTGGTGCACACGAGCCCCACTTCTTCATGCTTCACCTAACTGATGGGAGCTTTAGCTTTTAAAATTCACCTTTTATATGTGTAGCACTCCTGGCCCATAGAAAAGCAGCTGGACCTGGGTCTTGATGTGATGCATGTGGAGTCTGATGGTTTCAAATGTGCCATCCTTAACCTCTACCCCAATTACACATAACCTCTACCTTCATTGACTACCGGGCTTTATTTTGTCTCTCAGAAAACAAAAAGTAAACTGCAGGTTGTGCTCTTAAGAGCTAAGGTCATATGCATGCTTCAGGCATGTACTAGGCTTATGATGCAACTTATTCCATGGATGGATTGATTTTAACAATCTAATCCTAGGATTAAGGCTTAACGTATTGACAGAGCCCTGGGAGGATCATGGATACAGCTAACCAGAGAAACTAATATGTAGGATGTCTCATCACTGGTATTTCATTACAATGGTCGTAAGTGGAATATTGCTGTTGCATTGAACTAAACTGAATTTCCCATGTAATGAACATTTTCCTTTTTTGCTGAAGAGATTTTTATGTTCCTATATAGTATCAGTATACTGAGTGAACTTTGCTGTTAAAAACTAAATGGTTGAAGTAGTTTGGATGCTGTTAGTCCACTTGAATGTACAGAAATAAAAGGTTAGCTCTCGAAAGCAAGTCAAGAAATATATTTAATCCGATAAAAAGGAATCACCTATATCTATAGTAATATGAATACTGACTTTAGTATTCATATGGTGGTTCTAATCATTTATATAACAAAGAAATGTTTTGTATTGTTGTTACTCCTATTTGAATATCACATGGGTATGTAATATGGTATATTATTATATGAATGGAAGTAGTTAGTGTATGAATGAGTGAATAGGGTTTTGAGCTCATAGTGTGGTTGGTGTGTGCATAATATTGTTTATTTTATTTATTTATTTTCTTAATTTTCTATACCAATGTTGGTATATACCTTCATACCAGTTTACAGTGTTTCTTTAAATAAAATAAAACATAAAATACAATTTTTTTATAATAAAACAAAATACAATAAAATTTAAAGCAATCATAAAAGAAACCTCTATCATAAATACTTAAAATAAAGTAAAATTACATAACAAATTAAAATACTCAAATATAAAAACAAAAGTCTTTAACATAAAATAATAACGCAACAAATTACTAACCTGCTTCTACTTGGTTACATAGAGAAATAATTGTTACTGTGATTTTAATGTGCTTTGATATGCTTTATTGAACTTTATAATGAAAGACTTTGCTATATGAAATATTGCCAATGTGACTCTGATGGAGATACACTCGTGTATGTGTGTTTATTTATTTAACCTTTTATTTCTCTGTGATATACTCAGTGCTACTATTCATTCAGTACTTTTGGTTAATAGTTGGTAAATTTAGTTTTGTGTATAGTGGAGAAGAGCAAAATATTTCCAGTTTACTTGAATTTGTTATTAGGGAAGAATTTTTCTTTCTTTTAATTAGTAGGAAGCACAGTTTGGTTTTACAGGATCTATTAGTGTAAAATGTCTACATCAAATCTCATTTTCAGTTGCATACTTTACTGAAAACATCTCCATCTTTTTGTATATTTGTGCTATTGACAAACATATTTGAAATTTTTCAGTTCTTCTGAATCTAAGTCAATGTTTACTAATATGGTGAGCAGCAAGTTTATCTGGGGAAAGTTATGTGTGCAAATTTTTCTGGATATTCAGCAGGACTTGCATGCATGATTCTTGCAACAGATACACTCAGATAAAGTTATCTGGATAAAGTTAGGACTGCTATTTTTCCAACCAAATCTGATCAGCCAGAGAGCACCCAATATGTGTGCTCACCAACTAATGTTTAGCCCTGCCTCCGAATGCATTCATTGATATCCTTTTTTGTCCAGATACATTTTGTGTACCCAAAAATGTATCCAGTTGAAGGGAGAAAATATTTGGTGCATGGAGCTCTAAAGTTACCCATACAGGGACAGGAACTTTTCAACCAGCATATGGGCGCACATATGTGTACATTTGTTGGCCCATGCCCATGGACGCAGCCATTTTATAACATAGTCGTGTATATGCGTGCATGTTATAGCCTAGTATGCACATATGTGTATGCAATTTTAAGTGGGCACGTGCATGCGTGCTCAAATCCCGCTTCCATCACGATGGTGGGGGAAGTTTAAAGGGGCACGCATCCACACCATTGCCAGTTTCACCAATTATTTTCCAGTTCACCTAAGCAAGGGATAGGACTTCCAAACCCCCCTAGTTTAATAGCCTCCCTTAACCCTGACCCTTAAAACCCTAGTCTTATATTTTTTGTTTTATGACTTAAACACCATCCATAAGAGAAGTAAAGTTACGTGGCAGGGGTCCCCAGTGCACTCTTGTACATATTTATCACAAGTTTTAATGTGAAATTCAAGAACTCCCACACCCCACCCACACCACATCCATGCCCCGCCCTTTTTTAAAACTTTTCATTTGTGCGCTGAGTGTGAGATACTCGTATACTTGGTCATCTTTTAAAATCTGCTCGGCGTATGCTGGCCCAACGTATACGCTATTCTCCCGGTTTGGGCATGCATCAGGCTTTTAAAATTCACCTTTACGATTTTTGAATATTGACTATTTAGAATTTTAACCAACCATATACTTAAGGTTAAGGGCTCTTTACTTAATCTGCAGAAACTGGCATTTTTTTGTTGCTGAAACATTAAATATTGTACATAGATTTTATTTTCCATTTGGTTTTCAGAAGGATAATACCAAAGACATCTAACATTAGGGATGTGCAGAAGGAAAACATTTGTTTTGTTTCATTTTTCATTTTTCCAGGACCCAAATTTGTTTCATTAGTTTCATAGGGGAAAAACCAATTTGTTTATTAGTTTCATTCATTTTTTGTTTGCCATTAAAGTCAATGGGGGAAGTATTTGCAGCCTATTTTTGCTGCAGAATTGGGGTTTTCTGATCAATTCTGATGAAACTTCTGGGGAGCAATCATCAGAATGAGAAAAGAGCTCCAAGGTACTTAGACTGTGGCAAAGTGGCACCAAAGTGACATGAATAGCTTAAGGCACTGTAAAGGGGCAAAGGGGTATCAGGAGTGGCAAGAAGAGTGCTTTAAAAGAAGTGCAAAACAGCAGCGAGAGTGTCAAAAACACACCACAGCTTCAAAAGAGAGCACCGATAACAGTTGCATGAACCCTCGAAGGCAGCACGACTGGCAAAGTGGCAAGACAAGTGGCATGAACATCCTACAGCACAATGAAGGGAGAACATAGCTAGCAGAAAGAGTGTCAGAAAAAACTATAAGGCGCCAATAAATGGACAAAGCAGCAGAAAGACTAGCACCAACACACTGAGGAACCATGATAGTGGCAAGAACACCACAAGGAGCAGAATCGTCTGGTGTATGGCAGCAAGGCAGAGTGGCAGAAAGTTGATATGGGCAAGACAGGCTGGCGGAACGGAGGTAGTCTGGGCCCTGTGGTTTTGACAGGGGAAAGACAGGCAGGCAGAGCTGAGGTAGTCAGGTCCCTATGGTTTTGATAGGGGCAAGACAGGCTGGAAGAGCTGCTGTGGTGTTGATAGGGGAAAGACAAGGAGGGAAGACAAAATGAGGCTCAGCCCGCGGATGGTGTTAGGCTGGTAGAAGTGGACCCCAGCGAGCTGGGACCAGCTCTTCTCGGAGTCGGGTTGTTTGAGAATGCAGCCAAAAGTTGGTGGTAAACTCCATCTAGGCTAAATACTGGCACGAGACCGATAGTCAACAAGTAGTTCAATTAAAAAAAAGTGAAGTAAAAAAAGCCTGGCTGCCTGGCAGGCACAGCAGCAAAAAAGAACACATATGTTTTTCAGCAATAGAAAATTAATTAAAGCAAACTAGCAATTGAATAAAGATTTGAGACACTCTGAGAGAGTTAAACAACAAACAAGCTTCTCAGATGGAACCCAAGAAGAGGGGAACGGGGTGAAGAGGGACAGGGCCCCCTGCATGTGGTGCGACTGTCAACCGGGGCGTTCTGTGCACCCGACCATCTTGAAACATGGACCAAGGAGTCTAATACACGTGCTAGGACCTGAAACATGAACTATGCCTGGGTGGGGTGGAGTTGCTGTGGGTGCAGATCTTGGTGGTAGTAGCAAATATTCAAACAAGAGCCCTGGGGAGACTTCCCTTTCCTTTGCGCAGGAAAGGGTTCCCTAGAATGGGTTCATCCTGAGAGTGGGGCATGAGCCTTCAAAGTGTGGCGAAGTGGAGGAGGTTTCCATGTGAACAGCGGTTCAACATGTGTTAGCGGGTGTTGAGATAGGCGACACCCATGGAGAGTTCCCTTTCCTTTGCACAGGAAAGGACTCCCTGGAATGGGTTCACCCCAGAGTGGGGCACGGGACTCAGAAAGTGTTGCAACATGGAAGAGGTTTCCTTGTGAACAGCGGTTCTGGTTCAACATGTGTCAGCAGGTGTTAAGAGATAGGCTACACCCGGGGAGAGTTCCCTTTCCATTGTGCAGGTATATTGTGGTTTGATCTGTCACTTCTTCCTGAACAGGTTCACTGCCAGAAGAAAATGGCATCATTTTCATTTGTGAAAGATAATTCAACAGAGGATGCTTTTAGAGAAATAGAGATTGCCATTTGTGAAGCAAGAACTGAGCTGGATATTATTTGTGAATACCCGGAAGCTATTAACTGTACTTATGCACTTCAGCTGATGACAAAGGAACTTGAAGAGCTTTCAGAAATAAGAAAACTGCTACTCAAATCCAAATCTACAATATCAACCTATGTTGACTTTTACTCTACACAGTGCCTCTGTAAACTATGGGAACACAGAGGATGAACTAGAGTACAACTACCACCAGTTTTCTATTGTACTAGAAACATTAATGTTGATACAAGAAAGATTTAGGGAAAATGGCCCATATTATGAAGATCATGAAAACTATTGAGCATATGAAATATGCAAGCTCCAAACATCTTAAGCCATCTTTTTATGTTCTTACATTCCAAATGTTGCAAAACAGGAAAAATAATTTTCTGGAAAGAAGTGATGCACAAATACATGAAACTGAAATTAGAGATACTAGAACTAAACACAGACAGGCACAGCGTTTGGGGGTCAGTCCCTTGTAGTGACGTAAGGGCTGGACGGTAGGGATGTGCAGAGGGATGCCATACGTTGCATTCGGGATACGTATTCGTCGGCTGGCAGATACGTTGTATACGTCCGTATGGCATTCCGATACGGTTATACGTCTAATCCTATTCGTTACCCGGCTAAAATTAAATTTAATACAACCCCCCACCCTCCTGACCAACTTACCAAAACTCCCTGGTGGTCCAGCGGGGGTCCGGGAGCACTCTCACACCCTCTGCACCAGTTCAAAATGGCGCTGATTGCCCTACCATGTCACAGGGGCTACCGGCGCCATTGGTCAACCCCTGTCACATGGCCATCGGTGCCATCTTGTGCTCCTGCCATGTGACAGGGGCTGACCAATGGCGTCGGTAGCCCCTGAGACATAGTAAGGGCAAGGCTATGGGCGCCATTTTGGTTCGTGGCACCCAACGGCACGAGTACAGGAGATTGCTCCCAGACCCCCAGGGACTTTTGGCCAGCTTGGGGGGCCTCCTGACCCCCACAAGACTTGCCAAAAGTCCAGCGGGGGTCCGGGAGCGACCTGCTGCACTCGGGCCGTATTGCCAGTATTCAAAATGGCACCGGCGCTAGCCTTTGCCCTCACTATGTCACAGGGACTGATGGTCGGTGATATAGTGAGGGCAAAGGCTAGCGCTGGCGCCATTTTGAATACTGGCAATACGGCTCGAGTGCAAGAGGTCGCTCCCGGACCCCCGCTGGACTTTTGGCAAGTCTTGTGGGGATCAGGAGGCCCCCCAAGCTGGCCAAAAGTCCCTGGGGGTCCAGCGGGGGTCCGGCAGTGATCTCCTGCACTCGTGTCGTTGGGTGCCAGGAACCAAAATGGCACCAATAGCCTTGCCCTTACTATGTCATAGGGGCTACCAACGCCATTGGTCAGCCCCTGTCACATGGCAGGAGCACAAGATGGCACCGATGGCCATGTGACAGGGGCTGACCAATGGCACCGGTAGCCCCTGTGACATAGCAGGTCAAAGGCTATCGGCACCATTTTGAACTGGTACCGAGGGTGTGAGAGTGCAGGGGATGATTCCCGGACCCCCCACTGGACCACCAGGGAGTTTTGGTAAGTCTTGGGGGGGATCAGGAGGGTGGGGGGGTTGTTTAAATTGGCGGCCGAATAATTCGGCGAAAATTCGTTGTATCCATGGGGAATCGAGATACGTTTCGCTTCCCCACGAATACAATGAATATTGGCACATCCGTTGCGGATTGCCAATACTTAGGGACCGAATGCACACCCCTACTGGACGGGCAGGCATATCAGTTGAGGTCAGGCCCTTGTAGAGACATAAGGGCTGGATGAGCAGGCACATCAGATGAGGTCAGGCCCTTGTAGTGAGGTAAGGGCTAGACAGACAGACGCAGCATTTGGGGTCAGGCCCTTGTAGTGACATAGGGGCTGGACAGACAGGCATAGCATTTGGGGTCAGGCCCTTGTAGTGATGTAAAGACTAGACAGACAGGCACAGTGTTTGGGTTCAAGCCCTTGTAGTGACGTAAGGACTGGATGGGCAGGCACATCAGTTGAGGTCAGGCCCTTGTAGTGAGGTAAGGGCTGGACAGACAGGAACAGCGTTTTGGGTCAGGCCCTTGTAGTGATGTGAGGGCTGGATGGGCAAATGCAGCATTTCGGGTCAGGCCCTTGTAGTGACATAAGGGCTGGACGGACAGGCACAGCGTTTGAGGTCAGGTACATGTGCTGATATTATCTGGAGCATATGAAGCAGCTGGAGCTGCTGCAAGGCTTTAAATTGCTTTTATTCATCTTGCCATTCACAGGGAAACTCTGGAAACCCAACTAAAGGCATGTTTATTTTAAAAAACACTAGCATTTCCATCAACTCTTATGCCAGCCTTGAGCGATAAGGGCTCATGATATCTCCTGTCATTGAAAATACATGTTCACTGGGCACACTGGTTGGTGGATGGTGGACATGACAGATATTGCTGAACCACTTTGGCTAGTTGTGGCCAGACAGTGGACTTGAGTGCACAATATGCCAGCGGATCAGTCTGCTTGTCCTCTATGGGCTCTGTAAGATACCATGGCACTGACATTTGTGCTGGTGTCTCCTTTGCTTGGGTGGGTTGAGAGTCCTTCTTTCCAGCTGCTTTCGCTCAAGCCCATTCCAGGGCAGATGATTTTTTAGGGGCAACATGGCTTTGGCGTTCTGACATGGAGGAGGAAGTAGTAGCTGTTGTTGACAGAATGCTGCTCCTGCTTGGGCTTGCACTACTCTCTGAAGTGCTCACTGTTTCCTCCTCTGCTTCATGCCTAATCTGTCTCTGAATTTGGCACTCCTGTTCATGGATGATTACTAAGAGCAGATCCTTCAGAAATGTGAGACAATCAGACTGTAAGGTGAGTTTACCTTTCACATGGGGATAACAGACTGTGGCGAGCATGTATCTGTGGTCTTTTGTTAAAGGTCTTAATCTCTCTTGCACCTGCTTCTGAAAAAGTCCAGACAATGCAGCTCCTCTGCTGTCATTCCCTCTTCCTGTTTAAAGCCCTCCAAATTTTCCTCCAGAAAATTAACTATAGGGATGATTTCAGCCAAGGTGGCACTTCTGGAAATCAGCTCCTCCATGGCACCCTTGAAAGGCTGCAGGATTTTTACCAGCTGACTCATGACTAACCAATCATGATGCCCTAGGGGACTCTGCACACCTATGTCCATTTCCACAGAAAGGTCATGAAGGGGTGTCTGCTGCTCCACTAACGTCTGCAGCATCATATAGGTGGAATTCCACCGGATGTCAATGTCTTGAATGAGATGCTTGTGAGGCTTCCTCAAATCAGTCTGCTTTTCATGGAGAACCTGCCTCACCTTCACACTTCTGTGAAAGTGTGCTGCTGTGTATTAATGTATGTAGGTATTCATTCTCTTGGTGATTGGACTCTATCCCCAGAGCTGACTTCACTACCAGGTGCAGAGTTTGTGCAAAACATCGGATGTTCTGAAAGCACCTGTCTGATATTGCCTTTACCATGTTTGAACCATTGTCTGTGACAAAGAACTCTGCCTGAAGATTCCGGGCTCTCTGGTGTAGCTGCCAGCCCGCCAGCATCTGTCTGATGCATGCTAGAATATTGGCTGAGGTGCGGGCCTTGTCTGTCAGGTGGGTGTGCAGTAAAGCCCATCTCCACCCTGATACTTGTTCACTAATAGAGCTGCTGCCTGCCCCTACCTCAGCCAGGTCCCACCAGTGTGCTGTCAGGAAGAGGTAAGAGTGTGCAGCATTCATGGTGGTCCAGATATCGCAGGTGAAATGCACACTCTCCTCTGCCTTAGCTAGCAGCGCTTGGATGCAACTGTGACACTGGTTGTACAGGCTGGGGATGACCTTTCTGCTAAATGTGATTCTGGAGGAGACTTTGTAATTTGGAACTAAGACCTTCAGCAAATGCTTGAAACCCACATTCTCCGCTACCTGCAAGGGCTAGTCATCAAGGGCAATCATTTCCTCAATGCTCCTGATTACAACATTTGAGGCTGCCTGCCTCCTTCCCCAGGATAGCTTTACTGAACACCACCCCATTTCCTCCTTGTTGGGTTGTCGCTTCTGCCATATGGCAGGGGGCTGCCACCTGCTAGAAGGGGCTGAGGTTGTGGAATGACTCTGCTCCTTTTCAACCACTTTACTGTGCCTGGAAAAAGGGGTCCCCTACTGGTACTGCCATCATCCCCAGATGTCAATACTGTATCGTGTTGCTTCTGCATGGAGTCACAGGGATAATCCACTTCACCACATGTATTTGGTCCCAGAAATTCTCCAACTGGGAAATATTATTTTATATTCCTACTTCTGTATTCAGCCCTGACTGGATAGTAAGGTGTCCATATTCTTTTTAAGGACAGGAGTTTCTCAATATTTGTTTTTTGTTTTCCATGTCTAGGTAGGGGGGGATATGTTGATGAGTAGATATCTTTCAATATCTCATCCACTTCAATTTCTGCATGTAGCTTCTTTTTCCATGTTTTTAATAAGATATTTCTCTGCATCATTTTGTTTTTACCTCAATGAAACAAAGAAATATGAAATAAGATGACCTTTATCTGTTTGTCTTTTTTTGCACACTTGCCAGGGGAGTTTTAAACCTTTACCACCTGTTCTTCTGTATGACATAATAATTTATTTGAAGGTATCTTTTTAAGTCTTTAATTCGAAGCCCATGTTCCTCTTGCAATTGATTAAAGTTGCTCCTGTGGAACATTGTTCAGTGTTGTGAAAACCATTATCTTCCCATTTATTCTCATCTTTCTGAGACATGGGAAAGAGCTTTTCAGTAGCAGGACCCAGTTTGTGGAATTCCTTTCCAGAAAATGTACAGCCAATTGTCTGTACAATATCTTTTAAGCAGCATCTTAAAGCACTCTTTTTTTGATAGGCATTTGACACTGCACATGCTGAGTAAGCTCTGTGCAAATTCCTCCTGTGAATTTTTAATATGCCCTTTCAAATTATTTGAAACTAATTATTGTCATTGGATCTCTGAAGGTATGTTTTCCTGCATTATAGCAGCAGTTGGTTCTCTTTGAGATGGCTCAGTGGTCTGTTTGTCTTTTATATTATGATTTTATGAATGTTATGATGCACCCTTTCCTGAACTTTGAATTTATGTGAACTCTAAATTTTTAAAATAAAGTAAGGGCTGCTGCTTCTGGATCTTTATAACTATCATAGAGCTACACATTTGAACATAGTTTTAGGATGGATAAGAAAATGATTTTAAGAGTCAGTGGAAGACAGAACAAAATTTATGTTACCCAGGTAGAACGAAATATTTTCATTTCTATGCAGAGGTGAGAACTTTGGAGATGTCCTACTAGGCATAGTTTACCTAGAAACTTCATTGACGATTTGAGAAAAACCTTTGGTGAGAGGACAGGTTTAGATGAGAATAAATGGGAAACAATGGTTTTTACCATACTGAACAGTGTTCCAGAGGAGCAACTTTCATAAATTGCAAGGGAACATGGGCTTCTAATTCAGGACTTTAAAAAATACTTTCAAATAAAATATTATGTCATACAGAAGAACAGGTGGTAAAGCTTTAAAACTCCCCTGGCATGAAAGCAAAAAGTTGCTACAGCAGATGAAAAAGACAAACAGACAAAGGTCATTAAAATCATCCATTGTACCTGAAGACTGGAGGGTGGCCAATGTAACCCCAATATTTAAAAAGGGCTCCAGGGGCGATCTGGGAAACTATAGCCCAGTGAGCCTGATTTCCGTGCTGGGAAAAATAGTGGAAAATAATTGAAAGATCAAAATCATAGAACATATAGAAAGACAGTTTAAAGGAACACAGTCAGCATGGATTTATCCAAGGGAAGCAAATCTGCTTCATTTTTTTTGAAGGGGTTAATAAACATGTGGATAGATGTGGTAGATGTAGTGTATTTGGATTTTCAGAAGGTGTTTGACAAAGTCCCTCATGAGAGGCTTCTAAGAAAACTGGTTAAAAGACAGGGAAAAGAGAATAGGATTAAATGGTCAATTTTCCCAGTGGAAAAGGGTAAACAGTGGAATACCTCAGGGATCTATACTTGGACTGGTGCTTTTCAATATATTTGCAAATGATCTGGAAAGTAATACGATGAACGAGGTTATGAAATTTGTGGATGAAACACAATTATTCAGAGTTGTTAAATCACAAGCAGATTGTGATACATTACAGGAGGACCTTACAAGACTGGAAGATTGGGCATCCAAATGGTAGATGAAATTTAATGTAGACAAGTGCAAGGTGTTTCTTGTAGAGAAAAATAACCCTTGCTGTAGTTACACATTATGTTCCATATTAGGAGCTACCACAAAGGAAAAAGATCTAGGCATCATAGTGGATAATACTTTGAAATCATTGGCACAGTGTGCTGCAGCAATCAAAAAAGCAAACAGAATATTAGGAATTATTAGGAAGGGAATGGTTAATAAAATGGAAAATGTCATAATGCCTCTGTATCGCTCCATGGTGAGACCGCACTTGAATATTGTGTACAATTCTTGTCACCGCATCTCAAAAATATAAAGTTGCAATGGAGAAGGTACAGAGAAGGGCAACGAAAATGATAAAGGGGATGGAACAGCTCCCCTATGAGGAAATGCTAAAGAGGTTAGGGCTGTTCAGCTTGGAGAAGAGACGGCTGAGGGGGGATATGATAGAGGTTTTTAAAATCATGAGAGGTCTTGAATGAGTAGATGTGAATTGGTTATTTACACTTTCTGATAATAGATGGACTAGGGGTCACTCCATGAAGTTAGCAAGTAGCACATTTAAGACTAATCAGAGAAAATTATTTTTCACTCAACGCACAATTAAGCTCTGGAATTTGTTGCCAGAGTATGTGGTTAGTGCAGTTAGTGTAGCTGGGTTTAAAAAAAGTTTGGATAAGCTGTTGGAGGAGAAGTCCATTAACTGCTATTAATCAAATTTACTTATTTATTTATTTATTTATTTATTTTTAGATTTTTATATACCGGTGTTCCTGTATTAAAATACAGATCACATCGGTTTACATTGAAACATAAAAATTATGCCAAGAGGCGGTACATATAACAAGGTTATAGAACTTGGAAAACATGGAAAACAGATTTGAATAATAACACTGATAAAGTTGTAAAGTCTCTGAGAAATCAAATCATAAAATAAGGCGTAATTGTCTAAGATAAATGTGATCTGCAAAAGGGATTGCGATGGTGGGAAAATCTTGATAGCTGGAGGTAAAAAATAATCAAAGTTCTGGAAAAGCTTGGCTAAACAGCCAGGTTTTAATTTTCTTTTTGAAGGACGCGAAGCAGATCTGAAGGCGGATGTCTGGCGGGAGCATGTTCCATTGGACGGGTCCTGCTAAAGAAATGGTACGTTTCTGATGTAAGGATATCGTTGAAGGAACATAGAGTGTGCCTTTATAAGCTCCTCTGATAGGTCTAGTTGAAGAGTGAAAACGTAGTTGGGTGCTTAAGTGGAGTGGGGATATGTTGTAAATAGATTTATGAATTGCTGGGTATACTTTATAGAAAATCCTTTGCTTAATAGGCAGCCAGTGGAGGAGTTTTAGTATGGGGGTTATGTGGTCTCTTTTATTCGTATTGGTAAGGATTCTAGCTGCAGAGTTCTGAATCATCTGGAGGGGTTTGATGGATGAGGTTGGTAGGCCAAAAAGGAGCGAGTTGCAATAGTCAATTTTTGTTAGTATAATGGCTTGTAGAACCATCCGAAAATCATTGAAGTGGAGAAGTGGTTTCAATTTTCTCAGGACAAGAAGTTTATAGAAACAGTCTTTAGTGGTGGTGCTTATAAATGTTATACTTAGGGAATAGCCTCTGCTATTACTGGCATCGGTAGCATGGGGTCTTCTTAGTGTTTGGGTAATTGCCAGGTTCTTGTGGCCTGGTTTGGCCTCTGTTGAAAACAGGATGCTGGGCTTGATGGACCCTTCTTAAGCAGAATATAGAAGTTAAAGGAAGAAACAATGTTTACTCAAAGTTTTATGTTCTTCTTGTGACATATAGGCACTGGGCAGCAGCAAGCCAGTCTCTACCACTTCTCCCTGATTATGGGAGTTGTCTCAGTCAGGAATCCTATTTCACACTGCAAGGCACACTTCTAGTCATGCTTTAGCATGTTCCATCAGGTAAGGTGAAAACCCTAATCTGGACCTAAAATTAGACTGAGTAGTCAGAGTCCCTTTGCCTTGGTTAAACATTGTATTTAGTATGTTTAGGAAGATATACTGCACTAAATTAAACACATTTGTGACATTGATCCAGGAATTAAATTGGGCAGATTAGATGGGCCTAATGGTCTTTATCTGCTATCATATTCATTGTTGGTATGCTTAAAAGACTTACCTGTCAATTTAGTACTTACTGTCAGTATCACAGACCTAATCAACTCATCCTCAAGATGCATGTGCTCACTCCTTTCCTTGCTATCCACTATCCAGACCTCATCATATTCTAGATTGGAATGGATTATAGCTCAGGGTAAATCATTAAGCTTGTGAAAGAGCGTGTCTGTGTGTGTTTGGGGGGAGAGTGGGGGGGGGGGGGGGGGGTCAGGTGGCCAAACACATCTTTATTGTAATTGCTGTCAGTTTACTGGTATATTGGCTGTGCAGTCAGCTCATTCAGCTTCCAATTAGCACATGGCATTTTTCTATACCAGTGGAGTCGATCTTAAAAGTAGCTGCTGGTTCCTTTTCCTCTCATCTAGTTACTCTCTTACTGCTCATAAGGATTCTCACAGATAGATCCAGTCTCAGATCTGCATTTGCTCATGGTCGCACTTTGTAAAAAGTTTAAAAAATGTGCAGGGAGGAAAGAGATTTTGATTTAATCATTCCTCCCAACTGGTAGCTTTCTAGTTTACTCCAAAAACAGAAGATGCATTCCCTATCACATGCTGCTGACTAACAATCTCCACTTCTCTGAGTTATCCATGAAGGAACTTCCCAAAGAGATGATTCCCTTTCTGTCACCCCTTCACGGACAACCCACCCAAGGGAAGACCCATCTGAATTCCTTTGGTCCTTTTCATGTAACCACATTGTGGGTGATTGATCTGCCATGATTCATAAGTAAGTTCTAGTGGTGCAACAAAACAAAGAAAAAATATATCACCAAGAACTCCTAGACAAACAGGTATTCAGAATATTCACAATAAATATTAGAGATGTGAATCGTGTGATTGATCGTCTTAACGATCGATTTTGGCTGGGAGGGGGAGGGAATCGAATCATTGCAGTTTGGGTTTTTTAAATATCGTGTAAATCGTGTAAATCGAAAACCGGCACACTAAAACATCCCTAAAACCCACCCCGACCCTTTAAAATAAATCCCCCACCCTCCCGAACCCCTCCAAAATGCCTTAAATTACTTGGGGTCCAGTGGGGGTGGAGGGCGGGAAAACCGGCACACTAAAACAACTCTAAAACCCACCCCGACCCTTTAAAATAAATCCCCCACCCTCCCGAACCCCCCAAAATGCCTTAAATTACCTGGGGTCCAGAGGAAGGGTCCTGGTGTGATCTTTTACTCTCGGACCTCCGTGCGTTGTAGAAATGGCGCCGGCGCCATTTTGTTTTTTTGTCCTCCGACGGCAGGAGCGTAGGAGATCGCTCCTGGACCCCCAGGGACTTTTGGCCAGCTTGGGGGGGGCCTCCTGACCCCCACAAGACTTGCCAAAAGTCCAGCGAGGGTCCGGGAACGACTTCCTGCACGCAAATCGTTTTTCCGTACGGAAAAACGATTCGCGGCAGGAGCGTAGGAGATCGCTCCCGGACCCCTGCTGGACCCCCAGGGACTTTTGGCCAGCTTGGGGGGGCCTCCTGACCCCCACAAGACTTGCCAAAAGTCCAGCGGGGGTCCGGAACAACCTCCTGCAGTCGAATCATGTTGCCGTACGGCCGGCGCCATTTTGCGCAAAATGGTGCCGTACGGAAAAATGATTCGCGTGCAGGAAGTCGTTCCCGGACCCCCGCTGGACTTTTGGCAAGTCTTGTGGGGGTCAGGAGGCCCCCCCAAGCTGGCCAAAAGTCCCTGGGGGTCCAGCAGGGGTCCGGGAGCGATCTCCTACGCTCCTGACGTTGGGGGACAAAAAAACAAAATGGCGCCGGCGCTACCTTTGACCTGACAGTCAAAGGTAGCGCCGGCACCATTTCTACAACGCACGGAGGTCCGAGAGTAAAAGATCACACCGAGACCCTTCCTCTGGACCCCAGGTAATGTAAGGCATTTTGGGGGGGTTCGGGAGGGTGGGGAATTTATTTTAAAGGGTCGGGGTGGGTTTTAGGGTTGTTTTAGTGTGCCGGTTTTCCCGCCCTCCCCCTTCCCCTCCCCCTTCCCCCGATTTACGATTTTTTGACGATAAATCGTGGGAATTGTTATTGTATCACGGCTCTAACGATTTTTGACGATTTAAAATATATCGGACGATATTTTAAATCGTTAAAAAATGATTCACATCCCTAATAAATATACATGAGAGAGATTTGCTTGCACTACCTCTATGATGTGCATATCTATCACATGCATTTTCATGGTGGATGTTCTGAAAACTTGACTGGATGGGAGATACTCAAGAATGGAGTTGAAAACCACAGATGTAGAAGATACACAGTCCAATATTTAAACATTCTTTTCCTTTCATACAATTCAGCACTTGCTTTTAATTCTCCCTGTGTCTGTCTGTGGTTTGTGGCAGGAGAAATTGTGGATTTCCTGGAAATGTAATGTCCAGATTTTTATTTAATTTCCTCCTGTAATGTCATTTTAATTTTTCTTCCTCCCTCTCTCTCATCCCCACACTTCCACTCCAGTTACAAGTTGCTAGGCACTGCTTTGAAAATGAAACATCTTCATTCAGATTTTTTTTTTACTTCTTTGTATTGTTGCTAACTTCTATAAAATAGGATAATTTTGTCTCATTTTTATAATTCACCAACTTCGTATGCCTTTTTAGGAAGCACTATGCTATGATTTTCTTGTTAATTTTCAAATAGTTCCTAATATTCTATTTACATTTTTTACTTCTGCTGTATGCTGAATTTATAATTTCAATGTCTTGGCCACAGTATTCAAGGTTCTTTTTCTAAGAGTACTCCTAATGTGTAAAATAGCATTATAGCTAGATTTATTTGCTCATCAATTTGCACATATCCATGTTAAATTTTATTTACATTTAAAGCTTGAAACATAGTAAATGGCTGCAAAAATACCAAAATGTTCCATCCAGTTTTCGCAGCCACTCCATGCAGGTTATTTATTTATTGTTTCTTACATACTGTACAATGAATACCAGATCTGGCTAGAGCAGTTCAGAAATACAAAACACAATTTAAAAAATTCTAATCAATGTAGCATAAAATTTAAACCCTTCCCCTATTAAAACAAAACCCCATCATAACATATTCAGCAACGAGACCACCTTCTCTAACCACCCTGGACTATTCCACCCAAACATGATGAACAATGAGACCATTATTATGATGGAAAAATCCTCACCGTCACCTTTTTCCTGAAAGTGAGGTAATATACTTCAACTCTCACCTATAAGAGTGTCAAGTTCCACAGTTCTGGTCCACATACTGAAAACATTTTTTCCTGTTTACCACATTATGCACTTCCTGTGTGGTTGGAACAAGTGTCAAAGCTGCTGTTACTAAATGCCGTAGAGGCAAAAACTCACAGTAAAACCTTTTTAAAATATATCCGAAGCAGAAAGCCTGTGAGGGATTATCAAGGGGTTAAAGGGTCACTTAGAGAACTCTGGTAGAATTAGACCTGTGATCTGGTAGAATTGGACCTGTGATGCAGAGACACACACTGTATCAAGTAACACAAGTACAAAATGCCTTCTTTGTATAAAATACTGAAGAAGTTCTTGAGAAAGAGATTGAAGTGTTATCTGAAAAGAATGAAGAAACTCAATGCATACTCAAATTCCATAATACAATCAGTAACCAAAGGAAAAAGCTCATTGTGCTGGGTGACTCTGTCATCAGAGGCACTAATTTGGGAACTCTCAGTGAGGGAAACACTAAAGTTAAAAGCCTCCCAAGATCATCGGCCAACAGAAATGCTATTCAAATAGTCAATGTGATCAAAGAAAAAGCAAAGACTTAAAAGTTGATATTATCATCCATCTGGGAACCAACGATCTTGCTGGAAATAACATCCAAGCGGTACAGAGAGATTTCCAGTCTCTAGCGGAGCAGATTAGTCACATGGCAACAACCATTGCCTTTTCAGAAGTGTTACCAGTTCATGGAAAGGAGAAGAAGAGGCTAAGCCATATTAATAACGTCAATGTATGGCTCAAATCCTGGTGTAAAGAACAACGTTTTGGATGTATTGTGGGCTGGGGCCATGCATGGAACAGTAAACAGCTCTTTGTCAAAGTTGGCTTACATCTGTCTGTGGCAGGAAAGAGGATCCTAAGAGATAAATTCAAATCCTATGTCATAAGGCATTTAAACTAGATGCTGGGGGTGGCAGTAAGAAATTAGAATATAACCCCCCCAAACACAAATGCAAACAAAAAGGGTAAAGTGGATAATAAAACTTAAATAAATAAGCCACAAAAGGAGTCCAGGAAAAGCTGGAAAGTTATGAGCACAAATGCTCGTAGCTTGGGCAATAAAATCCAAGATCTGCAAGCCCTAATGGTGGAAGCGGACATGGACGTTGTTGCTGTCATGGAGACGTGGTTCACAGAATCTCATGACTGGGATACGGCAATACCGGGCTATAACTTGTTAAAGGAAGGACGGAGAGGACAGGAAATGGGGAGGAGTGGCTCTTTATATCAGAAACAATATCCAAGCATCTGAGCTGCAAGGAAGATGGGGCAAAGAAGAAGCACTATGGACCGACCTTAAAAAAGATGATGGGGCATCCGTTTTTATTGGAGTGGTTTACAGGCCTCCAAATCAAAAGGAAGAGCTTGACAGAGATCTGGTTGAAGACATCCAAAAGATGGGAAAGAAGAGAGAAGTGGTGATTTTTGGAGACTTTAATCTGCCAGATATAGCATGGAGAATCCCTTCTGCAGAATCCATCAATAGTAGAAAGAGAGTGGATGCCCTGCAAGGGGCTCTGTTCAAACAAATGGTAACAGAACCCACGAGAGAGGGAGCTAGACTCGATTTAGTGCTCACTAATGGAGATAATGTCTCTAATGTCCAGATGTGTGCCCACCTCAGCACCAGTGATCATCAAACAGTATGGTTTCATATCAAAAATAGGATATAGAGAAGAAGCACGAAGACCCGAGTTTTGCAGTTAAAAACATGGACTTTGATGAAATGGGGAAGTACCTGGAGGAAGAACTAGAAGGCTGGGAGAACAAGAGAGATATGAAACAATAATGGACCAAAATAAAAGGAGCAATTACCAAGGCAACTAATCTATATGTTAGAAAAGTAAAGAAAAGCAAAAGAAAAATGAAACCTATCTGGTTCTCAAAGGAGGTGGCTGACAAAATAAAAGCTAAAAGAACAGCGTTCAAGAAATATAAAGGATCCCAAAGGGAGGAGCACAAAGAAGAATATCTGGTGGAACTGAGGGAGACAAAGAAACTAATCAAGACGGCAAAAAGTCAAGTGGAAGAAAGGATAGCCAAAGAGGTAAAGCGAGGTGACAAAACATTTTTCAGATACATCAGAGAAAATAGAAAAGTTCAAAGTGGTATAGTGAAATTGAAAGGTGAAAAAGATCAATATGTGGAAAGAGATGAAAAAAATGGCAGAAATATTAAACAAATACTTCAGTTCGGTGTTCATTAAAGAAGACTCTGGAGAAGGACCGTCGCTAATTAACAAGAAACTGGAGGGGAGTGGAATAGATGTAACTCCATTTGCAGTAGAGAATGTATGGGAAGAGCTGGGGAAACTGAAAGTGGACAAAGCCATGGGGCCTGATGAGGTTCATCCAAGGATACTGAAGGAGCCAGAGATGTGCTGGCGGGTCCGCTGTGTGAACTTTTCAATAGATCCCTAGAAACAGGAGTGGTGCCGAGTGATTGGAGAAGAGTGGTGGTGGTCCGCTTCACAAGAGCGGGAGCGGAGAAGAGGCTGGAAACTACAGGCCGGTTAGCCTCACCTCAGTGGTGGGAAAAGTAATGGAGTCACTGCTGAAAGAAAGAATAGTGAACTATCTACAGTCGGAAGAATTGCTGGACCAGAGGCAGCATGGATTCACCAGGGGAAGGTCCTGTCAGACAAATCTGATTAACTTTTTTGATTGGGTGACTAGGGAATTAGATCAAGGAAGAGTGCTCGATATCATCTTCTTGGATTTCAGCAAAGCTTTTGATACGGTCCCACACAGGAGGCTTGTGAATAAAATGAGAAGCTTAGGAGTGAGTGCTAAAGTGGTGGCCTGGATTGCAAACTGGTTGATGGACAGAAGACAATGTGTGATGGTAAATGGAATTTACCCTGAAGAGAGAACAGTGTTAAGCGGAGTGCCTTAAGGATCGGGGTTGGGACCAGTCCTTTTCAATATCTTTGTGAGCGACATTGCAGATGGGATAGATTGTAAAGTTTGTCTTTTTGCAGATGATAATACGATCTGCAACAGAGTGGACACACCAGAACGAGTGGAAAGAATGAGATGGGATTTAAGGAAGCTGGAAGAGTGGTCAAAGATATGGCAGCTGAGATTCAACACTCCAATGTGTGTAATATGTTGTTTACAGGGGATAAAGGTGTTTAAAATCATGAGAGGTCTAGAACGGGTAGATGTGAATCAGTTATTTACTCTTTCAGATAATAGAAAGACTAGGGGGCATTCCATGAAGTTAGCATGTGGCACATTTAAAACTAATCGGAGAAAGTTCTTTTTCACTCAACGTACAATTAAACTATGGAATTTGTTGCCAGAGGATGTGGAGAAGTCCATCACCTGCTATTAATTAAGTTGACTTAGAACTGCTATTACTAGCAACTGTAACATGGAATAGACTTAGTTTTTGGGTACTTGCCAGGTTCTTATGGCCTGGATTGGCCACTGTTGGAAACAGGATGCTGGGCTTGATGGACCCTTGGTCTGACCCAGTATAGCATGTTCTTATAGTCTTATGTTCTAATGCCAAGAAGTGCAGAGTCATGCATATGGGGTATGGAAATCTGAAAGAACTGTATTTGATGGGGGGTGAATGGCTGATGTGCACGGAGCAGGAGAAAGACCTTGGGGTGATAGTGTCTAACGATCTGAAGTCAGCAAAACAATGTGACAAGGAGCTAGCTAAAGCCAGAAGAATGCTGGGCTGCATAGAGAGAGGAATATCAAGTAAGAAAAGGGAAGTGATTATCCACTTGTATAGGTCCTTGGTGAGGCCTCACCTGGAGTACTGTGCTCAATTCTGGAGGCCGACTCTCCGAAGGGACAGAGACAGGATGGAGGCAGTCCAGAGAATGGAGACCAAAAAGGTGGATGGTCTTCATCAAATGACTTATGAGGAGAAATTGAAGAATCTAAATATGTACACCCTGGAGGAAAGGAGGAGCAGGGTGATATGATACAGACTTTCAGATACTTGAAAGGTTTTAATGATCCAAAGTCAACGACAAATCTTTTCCGTTGGAAAAAAATCAGCAGAACCGGGGGTCATGATTTAAAACTCCAGGGAGGAAGACTCAGAACCAATGTCAGGAAGTATTTCTTCACGGAAAGGGTGGTGGATGCCTGGAACACCCTTCCAGAGAAAGTGGTGAAAACCAAAACTGTGAAGGATTTCAAAGGGGCGTGGGATAAACACTGTGGATCCATAAAGTCTAGAGGATGTGAATGAAGAGAAGAGGGATAGGGGGGCTTGTGGGAAATACAGCTACTACTTGGTGATTAATACCTTTATTCAATAAACATGCACATGGTTAATGAGACTCCAACATTACTCTATGCTTCAACAGCAACAGGAAATGTGGAAAAAAAGGATTTGCTTTCACAAAAAAAGTGGGGGAGTAGCTTGCTTGTTGCGGCAGTTACTACCCCAAACCAAAGAAGCCTGATACTTCACTTTCAATGCATATCCAGCGTAGCTCTCTGCTTCAACAGCAGGGGGGAATGAAGATAGAGGATTTACATTCAGACAATGGACTGAATTGCATAGTCTGGGCAAACAAGCGTGGGTGTAGCTTGCTTGTTACGGTGGTTACTACCCTGAATCAATTAAGCCTGATACTTCACTTGGAATACATATCCAGCACAGCTCACTGCTTCAAAGGCAAGGGGGATGAAGAAAAGAGGATTTATATTCAGACAACTGTTATCGATTCTGCTAGTGAGTAGCAGTCTGATGTTGATCATCAAATGCTAGGGGGGCATAGTTAGCAATCTGTTAGCGATTTCCCCGCCAGGAGGGCGGAGTAGCAATCTATTGTAATCTGACTCCTGTAGAAGAGAGGGGTTAGCAGTCTGTTATGGCTTATCCCGCCAGGAGGTAGAATGATCAATCTGTTAGAGTGTCTGCTAGGAGTTAACATTCTATTATAGGTTAGGACAGTTGCGTAGCAATCTGTAATAGGAGCTGCTATGGAGTTGCTCCCCAGAGAGGAGAGGTCAGCAACCATCAAGATCTGTTCTTCCAGAGAGGAGGAAATAGTTTCTGTTTATGAATCTCTGTACAGAGTGGCAACCTGATATACGAGAGTCTCCCTGGAGGGAGGTGTAGGCCCTCTGTATGGTTCCTGCTAAGAAGTAGCAAATGGTTATAATACAGTTCCTGAGAAAGAAGATGTTAGCAACAGTTGAGGGTGGACTGTAAGGTAGCAGTTTGTTGTATTCAGCTCTTGAAGTGTGAGAGATGAGCACTCTAATGTAGAATGGTGAATCATTGGGTCGATGGCAGATGACAGCGCCCTCAAGAGGATATCAAGAGAGGGACCACTGACTAGGCTGGAATATGGAGACAGACACAGACAGTTCTTTATTAGACAGGTAGTAGAACCACCAGAGGTGGCAGTAGTGAGCTGATGTGCCTGACAGGGCTGAAGTCCCTCAGATCCTGGAACTGCAATCTCTGGGTTAGCTGAGCTGTAGAGAGAGAGACTCATAGATAGTGAGTAGACAGGGTATGCTGGATACATAACCAGAAGTAGATGATACACTCACATAGATTATAATAAAGCTCAGTAGCTGGAGAGAGTAGGGTCCTCGAGGAGCGAGTACCTGGTTCCAGGAACAGCTCTGAGAGAGCAATGGTAACTCACAGTTAATTATCTCTGTAATTGTCTGTAGGCAGACTGTAATAAGAACTCACAATATCTGTATATGAAATAGCTTCTGAAATAGAAGTGAGTCTTCGTAAGGTTTTAGGAATATAGGCCCTTGAGGAGCAAGTACCGGTTCTTATCTGCAATCTGTAATAACTCATGATCTCCGTACCTGCGATAGCGTCTTAGACAGAAGAGAGTCTTCAGTTCTAGGAACATGCGCCCTCGAGGAGCGAGTACTGGTTCCTATATGCGACTGGAAAGGAAACTCACAATGTTCACATCTGCGATCGCTTCCAGGCAGTAGGGAGTCTTCTGAGTATTCAGGGACGTAGGCCCTCGAGTAGCGAGTACCGGATCCCATCTTAGCAATCTGAAAACAAGAGAAGAGAGTGGGGCCCCCGAGGAGTGGGTACCCCTGGTAAGTTCGAAGAGGTAGAGCAGCAGAGAATGAAGCGGATCGGAATGATCCCCACAATCAAACCCCTTGCTAACTAGCTACGTAAGCATAAGCAAAGACCTTTTATGTTGGAAGTAGATGACGTCACTATGGGGAGATGCCCCTGAGGTTTGCGCCCTTGCTGGTACAAACTTCAGAGCGTGCGCGCCCTACATCATCTGGAACATGGCGGATCCGCAGCTTCAGGCCAGCCCGGGGACTCCAGGAAGAAACGGTGAGGAGAAACCGCGGCAGCATCTGTCCATCAGACCCGAAGGGAGTCTCCTCAGAGGTAGAGAGGGTGGAGCGAGGGCAAGAACAGGCACGAATGCAACAACAACCAACAAGGACTGAATTGCACAGGCTGGGTAAACAAATAAGCAGAGTAGCTTGCTTATTGTGGCGGTTACTACCCCTAACCAATTAAGCTTGATAATTCACATAGATGCAGCTCCAACACTGCTGTCTACATCAATGGTGGGAGTGGAAGGTAACTAGAACCAAAAAAGTTACTAAATAGGGCCAAGAGTAACAGATGTATAAGGAAAAAATAAGTGTGGAAGCTTGCTGGGTAGACTGGATGGGCCGTTTGGTCTTCTTCTGCCAACATTTCTATGTTTCTATGTTAGAGAAGATTAGAGATGTGAATCGGTACCGGACTCGTTTCCGGTATTCGTGATCATAGAACCACTGTGGGAAGCCTTTGTTTCCCACAGTTCTGAGCGCTTTTGTTCGGCTGTTCGGAGCCAAAGAAAAAAAAAACCTACCCCAACCCTTAAAATTGTATTATTTAGAATCCCACACCCTCCTGACACCCCCAAAAACTTTTCTAAAGTACCTGGTGGTCTAGTGGGGGTCCTGGGAGTGATCTCCCACTCTCGGGTCATTGGCTGCCAGTAAACAAAATGGCACAGATGGCCCTTTGCCCATACCATGTGACAGGGGCTATCGGTGGCATTGGCTGGCCCCTGTCACATGGTAGGAGCAATGGATGGCTGGAGCCACCTTAAAAAAATGGTGCAGGCCATCCATTGCTCCTACCATGTGATAGGGGCCAGCCAATGGCACCAATAGCCCCTGTCACATGGTAAGGGCAAAGGGCCATTGGCACCATTTTGATTAGTGGTAGCCGACGGCCAGAGAAGGATATCACTCCCGGGACCCCCGCTGGACCACGAGGTACTTTAGAAAAGATTTTGGGGGCTCAAGAAGGTGGGGGATTCTAAATAATTAGATTTAAAGAGTCAGGGTGGGTTTGGGGATTGTTTTTCTGTGCGCCCTTTCTTCCCACCCCCCCAAAACGATAAGAAAACCCCATGAAAATTTCGTAGGGTTTTCCTATCACTTTCGGGGACCCCCCAATACCTGACAGATGAGAAAATATGGTACGATATTTTCATCCATCAAAAAATGATTCACATCCCTAGAGAAGATAAGACCATTGCAGAAAGATTAAATGATTCCTTTGCTTTGGTGTTTACTGAAGAGGATGGTGGGGAGGTACCCATACCGGAGAAGGTTTTCATGGGTAATGATTCAGATGGACTGAACCAAATCCCGGTGAACCTAGAAGATGTGGTAGGCCTGAATGAGAAACTGAAGAGTAGTAAATCACCTGGGCCAGATGGTATACACCCCAGGGTTCTGAAGGAACTCAAAAATGAAATTTCAGACCTATTAGTAAATATTTGTAACCTATCATTAAAATCATCCAGACTGGATGGTGGCTAATGTAACCCCAATATTTAAAAAGGGCTCCAGGGGTGATCCTGGAAACTAAAGACTAGTTAGCCTGACTTCGGTGCCAGGAAAAATAGTGGAAAGTGTTCTAATATCAAAATCACAGAACATATAAAAGACATGGTTTAATGAAACAAAGTCAGCATGGCTTTACCCAAGGCAAGTCTTGCCTCACAAATCTGCTTCACTTTTTTGAAGGAATTAGTAAACATGTAGCTAAAGGTGAACCAGTAAATGTAGTGTATTTGGATTTTCAGAAGGCGTTTGACAAAGTTCCTCTTGAGAGACTTCTAGGAAAAGTAAAAAGTCATGGGATAGGAGGCAATATCCTTTTGTGGATTACAAACTGGTAAAAGATGGGAAACAGAGAGTAGGATTAAATGGACAATTTTCTCAGTGGAAAGGAGTGGGCAGTGAGTGCCTCAGGGATCTGTATTGGGACCCTTACTTTTCAATATATTTATAAATGATCTGGAAAGGAATGTGAGGAGTGAGGTAATCAAATTTGCAGATGATACAAAATTATTCAGAATTATATTCAAAATTATAAATCACAAGCAGATTGTGATAAAGTGAGGGAGGAGCTTGTGAGGCTGGAAAATTGGGCATTCAAATGGCAGATGAAATGTAATGTGGATAAGTGCAAGTTGATGCATATAGGGAAAAATAACCCATACTGTAGTTATACAATGTTAGATTCCATATTAGGAGCTACCACCCAAGAAAGAGATCTAGGCATCATAGTGGATACCACATTGAAATTGTCAGTTCAGTGTGCTGCGGCAGTCAAAAAAGCAAGCAGAATGTTGGGAATTATTAGAAAGTGAATAGTGAATTAAATGGAAAATGTCATAATGCCTCTGTATCGCTCCATGGTGAGACTGCACCTTGAATCCTGTGTACAATTCTGGTCGCCACATCTCAAAAAAGATATAGTTGTGATGGAGAAGATAGAGAGAAGGGCGACCAAAATGATAAAGGGAATGGAAAAGCTCCCCTATGAGGAAAGACTAAAGAGGTTAGGACTTTTCAGCTTGGAGAAGAGACAGCTGAAGGGGGGATATGATAGAGGTGTTTAAAATTGTAAGAAGTCTAGAATAGGTAAATGTGAATCGGTTATTTACTCTTTCAGATAATAGAAAGACTAGGGGGCACTGCATAAAGTTAGCATGTGGCACATTTAAAATAATTGGAGAAAGTTCTTTTTCACTCAACGCACAATTAAACTCTGGAATTTGTTGCCAGAAGATATGTTTAGTGCAGTTAGTGTAGCTGTGTTTAAAAAAGGATTGGATAAGTTCTTGGAGGAGAAGTCCATTACCTGCTATTCATTATGTTAAGGTTATGTTAAGGTTTTCTAGTTGTTTTGTTTTTTTAATCTATATTTCCATACTGCATCTTGTTACCCCCCTCCCAGTTATCTCCTCCCCGTTAATATGTATTTTCCAAGCTTAAATGTTCAAATGTAAACCAGTATGATGTCCCCCACTAATACCGGTATATAAAAGTCTTTAAATAAATACAATAATAAATAAATAAGTAATTAATTAATTAAGTTGACTTAGAAAATGGCCTCTGCTGGGGAGCCTGTTGCAGTGAGAGCGCACTGGAGGGTGCAGGGCAGGAGGACGTGGACCCGGAAGGAGCCGAAAGGAGAGCTGAGCTCCGCCCCCTGACATCAGCCGGGAGCCGCTGAGGGCTGCTGCCAAAGGGGCGCACCCCTGGGCGAGATTTCGGCAAAAATTTCTAACTGATGGGGAGAAAGAGAAAGTTTAAAACCTCCACCCCTATGGCGAAAGAAGTTTGAGGCCCCATGGACGACCACCTTCAGAGAAGGGTGAGTTATAATCTGAGAGAACTAGCTTCTGAAATATATTTTTCATCGGGCGATTCCGGGAGTCCAGCCCAGATCCAAACATCCATTTCACCCCTGGGCCTTGGGGGGGGGGGGTAAATGAAGTTTTGCATGACCCCCCCCCCCCCGGCTAGCAATAACACCAGCTAATGTAACAGGGGATAATGAGAAGGTTCAGACTGTGGTCGAGGGAGTAGTAGTGGGTGAGAGAATCTTAGAAGAGGGTAGGAGTAGTAGACCCCTTCTGTATAAGGAACCAAGTATACCTGAACCTGAGAACATATCCCTGATTGATGTGTGGAGGGCAGTAACCAACATGGACAGGAGATTGGTCCAGTCCATGAATCAAGCCACCACTCTTGCTGCGAATACAAAGACAGCCCTGGAAGTTCATGAGAAGAGACTGAAAGATTTAGAGTCAACCAATGCAATAACTGCTACACAAGTTGCCTCCATACAGGCTTCGGGATCAGCCTTTATAAAGGATACTTTAATGATATATAAACAGTTAGAAAATTTAGAAAATGTATCAAGAAAAAAGAATCTTCGGATACTGAACTTTCCTATTACCAGATTATTATCTGCTCATAAATTATTTAAAAAATACTCAAAAGAAATCTTGGGTATTTCGGAAGATATCTTAATTTCTAACTTGTATTATGTATCTAATATAAAAAAATCTAGCAAAGAATGATGGAGCTATGGATATTCTTCAGTCTGAAAGCCCTAATTTGACATCATTTTTAGAGGCTTCAGTGGATAATATCCAGATAAGATCTACATTAGTTGTGGTGTTTGCATTGGAAAATCAGAAACATGTAGTTTTGCAGAAGTACTTTTTGAATAAAAGTTTTGCTTTCTGTGGACAAACTGTGCAGATGTTCCCAGATGTGTCGAGAGTTACTCAACTCAGAAGGAAACAATTTTTGTCAATGAAACAGAGGGTTTTGGCCCTAGGGGCCACCTTCTTCCTTAAATACCCATGTAAATGTTTAATTTCCTTTCAGAAAAATAAGTTTGTTTTCACTGATCCAGGGCATTTAGAAGTTTTTCTTTAAGATAAAAGTGGCTAGAGAGGGTTACTGCTATATTGGAGGATAAGTTTGGTAGAAAATAAAATGTCTCTCTTGATTTATGAAGGTACATAATTAACTGTTTTTTGTTAAATTTTCCTTGTATAAAAGGCTCCCCATTGATTATGTGGTCTGTATGTTATTGTTACAGATATAAGTTTTCCTGTGAGCTATAGTGTTAATTTTTTATTTCTGCTGTAACACATATTTTCCTTTTTCTTATTTCATTTAAATGTATTAAGAAATTCAATAAACTATAAAGAAAAAGAAAAAAAGAAAATGGCCTCTGCTAAAACTTGCAACAGTAACATGTAATAGATTTAGTTTTTGGGTACTTGCCAGGTTCTTGTGAACTGGATTGGCCACTGTTGAAAACAGGATGTTGGGCTTGATGGACGCTTGGTCTGACCCAGTATGGCATTTTCTTATGGTAATGCCAGTTAGACAATGTATTCTCTGATATTCCTTTCAATTCTGTATGCAATACGAGGTGGTGTTTGAAATATACCATGAAGGGTAAGGATATGCCAATGCCACTTGATTATGTTGACAACTTCATTCGCTCGATTGGAATATTGTAAAACATATGTGCATTCTTCTGTTTCTTTTTGGGATTTATAATGCAATAATTGATGTTAATCTGAGAATTTCTCCCTTAGATATGCTGTCCTTATAGTTTTCTTAGGGTAACTTCTCTGAAAAAAAATTGTTAGCCAGATAGACTTCGGAAAGCCATTGCTTATTTCTGCCGATGGGCAACAAGGAAAGTATCTACTATATATGATCTGCCAGGTACTTAAGGCCCAGATTAGCTGCTGTCAGAGACAGTATACCCCCCTCAATGGATTCTTGGTCTGGCCTAGAATGGCACAGTTTATGTACCAGACCAGTGTAAAGAGGAGGCTGAGTGAAACCAATAAGGTACTGTTATAACAGTTAATTTTTGGAGAAGAGTATTTTGCAGTTCTGACCAGGTGTCTGACTTGTTAGGAACTGGCGGAAGTCATAAATGACCTGCAACTTTATTTAAGTAGAATAAGAGGCTGTGGAATTGTGTTTTTGTTTTAGATTGGCTGTATAATTGTGTTTTAATACATCTTTATCATAGTTTTACTTGATTTGCACTTCAGTGAAATATACTTTTGTTTTGGAGCATCATCCATTGCATGTGGACTCTTTATTGTGGACTGTGTGGTGATGATCTTGGTTATTGCAATATTGTACTGCCCCCAACTGGTGAATCCTGATTCCAGAGCTGTACCAAGTTGCAATTATCCTTTCATTTATTTTTCACTAATAATTGCAGTTAACTCTTCCAGGATTCTTAGATTCTGCAGCATCTGAAGATGATCCCTTTCATTCTATATGAGAAAGGGGGAGTTACATAACATATAGAACAATGATAGTTTTGGATCCAGAAGCCACATGTGACTCTTCAGAGTCCTCAATATGAATCATTTATACCACAGAAATGCTAAACATCATCAAATAAAATGTATAAAGATTAAATATAAAGGCTAAAAACTGGAGAAAATGTGAATGGGTTTTTATGAGACTCAACTCATGATTAAAATGGCTTTCTGAGTGGCACAGTTTGAGCACTACTGATACAGTGTATTTCTGATAGCATGCTGCTGTAGCGAATTGTTCTGTAAATGTTTCTGAAGAGCCTTGACCCTTTAAATCCATGTTTGTCAAGTACTTCCTCTAGTGGAATATTTTTTTTTATGTGCTTTTTGTCTAATAGTGAGTGAACATTTTTACTTAACTCAGTTGTAAATCAGACCTGCAACCTTCTTCTCACCCCAAAGGCATTTCATGTAGGGTTTTTGTTTTTTAGATAAATATATTGGGGCAGATTTTCAAATGTACACCCAGTTTTATAACAGGCATGCTGTGGTGGACAGCAATCACAGAACCCGGAGAGGAGGAACTCCCTTGTCATTGCACAGCAGTGATAACAGGTGACTCTTATACCAGGGTTCCAAAGGGAGCCCTGAGATGTGGCCCCCTAGCTGAGCAATTTCACTGCAATGACTGAGCCAAGTGAGATGGGAGAGAAGGCTGAAACAGGAAACATAATCAGGGTAGTGGTGAATGAAAGTGCTTGGTATGATCACCTGGTGGAAGATCATTTTGGGGGGAAACCACCCCTGCTTCTCAGTCTATTTATGGATGCAGAGACTGTGATTATCATTGTTATGTACAGAGAAGGGCTTCTATTGCAAGAATTGGGTTTAAGAACTATTGTTTGTCCCCCATGTAGAATCCTGGAACTCAAAATGTAAATGCTGTCTATGGAGAGAGAAACAGAGAGATTTGTAAGACGTTGTGTGCAGAAAGGGTCCATCCTCACATTTCTATATGCCCCTGGGTGCCAGCTACAGGATCCATCCTATCCAGGAGTTACACATATTTAGTAGGGATGTGAATCGTTTTTTGACGATTTAAAAAAATTGTCAGATAGTTTTTAAATCGCCAAAAATCGTTAGTCATGATGCAATAGAAATTCCCCCGATTTATCGTGAAAAATCGTAAATTGGGGGGGGGGAGGGCGGGAAAACCGGCACACCAAAACAACCCCTAAACCCACCCCAACCCTTTAAAACAGATCCCTTAGCCTCCCCCCACCCACCCGAACCCCCCCAAAATGTTTTAAATTACCTGGTGGTCCAGTGGGGGGGGTCTCGGCGCGATCTCCCGCTCTCGGGCCATCGGCGCCATTTTGGCTGCCACTAATAAAAATGGTGCCGATGGCCCAATAAAAAAAAAAACCCACCCTACCCTTTAAACTGACCCCCTTAGCTTCCCCCACCCTCCCAACCCCCCCCCCCCCAAACCTTTTAAAATTACCTGGTGGTCCAGTGGGGGCGCGGGGAGCGATCTCCCACTCTCGGGCCATCGGCTGCCACTAATAAAAATGGCGCCGATGGCCCTTTGCCCTTACCATGTGACAGGGTATCCATGCCATTGGTCGGCCCCTGTCATATGGTAGGAGCACTGGATGGCCGGTGCCATGTTTAAAGATGGTGCCAGCCATCCAGTGCTCCTACCATGTGACAGAGGCCGGCCAATGGCATGGATACCCTGTCACATGATAAGGGCAAAGGGCCATCGGCGCCATTTTTATTAACGCAGCCGATGGCCCGAGAGCGGGAGATCACTCCCCGTGCCCCCACTGGACCACCAGGTAATTTTAAAACCTTTTTTGGGGGTTCAGGGGAGGGTTTTTTGATTATAGGATTGGGCGCAGCTGATAATCAAAAATCCAATCGGGCCGGGCGATTAAAATTTTAAGATTTGGATCGGAACTGGAACCGATCAGATTCTGTTTCCGATTCACATCTCTAATATTTAGTGATATAAAGCTTTATACAGAAGTCTGCAAATTTTTCATATAAGTGCTATACAATCTGTTAATTAACTCCAGCCTGGGCTCTGATCTAGGCCAAGGCATCAGCCTTGTTTAGGCTGAGGTCGCAGTGACCTAACGTGTTCTCAGCCTATACAAGGCTTCGGCTTTAGCCTGGCGGATCTCCACCGGATTGGATAAGCAGGGGCCAGGGGGAACGTGGTCCTGGTATTTTTCCAGTTGGGTGAGTAGGAGGGAGGGAGGGACAGGAGGCTTTGGCAGGCCCCGTTTTTTGGTTTTCGTTCGGTTTGGTTTTTTTTTGAGGGGGGTGGTGTTTTTCAATGTTTTGGTTTGTTTTTTGTTTTTTTACATGAATGAAATGAATCAAATATTCCACAAAATGAATTTTGTGGGGAAGAAAACCTATAGTTTTCTTTGTAGCATGATTCTTCCTGGCTACTTCTCAGCTTGCAAAGTGAAAATATCACAGGTGCAATAAATTTACCATGCATTACAGTAAAATAAGTATGCGAAGTGGTAAAATAGCATGTATTCCAGTATCTAAAAAAATTACCCTTACCATGCCCCTTTTTCATTGTGGGTGTTATTCATACAAAATTTATAGCAAAATGATGAATCTAGGTCAGAGTTAGATATGGAGATCCTATAGGGTACAAACCCAAATGCTGACAAGTTTGCCTGTCATCAAATAAGGGCACATCTATACTTGCAGTTTCTAGATCACTAGTTATTTCTGGGATCAGTGCCCTGCTTTGCTTGTGGAGCTATCCTGTTTGACTTCCTTGAACATATTATTAACTATCCATTCCTAAGTGGAGGACTGCCAGGAAAACTGAAGGAGACTATCATTTGTCCAGTACTAAAAAGATCAATTTAGATGAATCATTAATTGAGAATTATAGACTTTTCTCAAATCTTCCTTTCATGAGTAAGTTAATCAAAGGTGCTGCTGTGCAGCAGTTGTCATGGCTAATGGAGGACAGATTATTTTCTGGATCCCAGCCAGTCAGGTTTATGTGCTGATTTCAGTAACTGACTGTCGTCCTAGAAGTCTGAATAAAGGTGTTGGTACATTACTTGTTCTCTTTGATTTGTTAGCAGCCTTTGATACCATGGATCATTCGGTTTTAATAAATCCTCAAAGAGACCTCTGTGTCACTGGTTCTATGCTAGACTGATTTACTTCTTTCTAAGTTGTTAGTTTACAGAGAGTTAAAATGTGTGATGATTTATCAGATCCTTGGGTACATAAATATGGCGTCCCTAGGTGATCAATATTATGTCCAATTCTTTTTAATATTTCTATTCAGTCTTTAGGTGGTCTAATTAGGGAAGCTGGTTGTATTTATTTATTTATTTATTTATTTATTATTTATTGAGTTATAACATCTTAACAAAAAATGTAATAATCCAGGAATTACCAGAAATTGTAACAATATCAACTTACACATTACATAATATATTTTACTATATCAGCCCTAATCTAGGAGGATAAGAAGAGTTTCAGTCTACCATATGTCATCTTTTCCTTTATACAACCCTAACAAAAACTACTTTGCTATTTTTGAGATTTATCCCTTAGAAATTGCTCCAAGTGTGAGGGATCCATAAAAATAAACTTATTATTTTGGTACGTTATATGACATTTACAGGGAAATTTTAGGAAAAAACTAGCCCCCAGCTCGAGAGCTAATTTCTTCAAGGAAAGAAAATGTTTCCTACGTGCTTGTGTAGCACGAGAAACATCTGGAAAGACTTGAATCTTTTGCCCACAAAAAATAAAATCTTTGTTCTGGAAATATTTTGAAAAGAACAACTCTTTCTCCTTTTTTTTAAAGAAAAAGAAACTAACGTAGCTCTGGTATGAATATTGTCCATAGAATCCTCCAAAAAATTGGAGATCCCTGGACTATACAAAATATCTATACCTCCCTTTTGTTGTAGCAGTCTTTTTACTGGCAAATAATACAATTTTGACAAAATAGAGAATTTCTCAATCTCAAAAGATAGTCGGGTGGATTTTAAAAGCCCTGCTCACGTAAATCCTGGCGGATTTACGCGAGCAGGGCCTATTTTGCATAGGCCGCTGGCGCGCGCAGAGCCCCGGGATGTGCGTAGGTCCCGGAGTTTTTCGAAGGGGGCGTGTCGGGGGCGGGGACTGGATGACGTGGCGTTTCGGGGTCAGGACGCGGTGTTTCGGGGGCAGGACCAGGGGCGTGGTGCCGGCCCGGGGGCGTGGTCCAGGCCTCCGGACCAGCCCCCGGGTTGGAAGATGGCGCGCCAGCAGTCCGCTGGTACTGGTAGATTTGAGTCTGCTTCTCGCAGGCGTAAATCTAGGGACAAAGGTAAGGGGGGGGTTTTAGATAGGGCCGGGGGGGGTGGGTTAGGTAGGGGAAGGGAGGGGAAGGTGAGGGGAGGGCAAAAGGAAGTTCCCTCCGAGGCCGCTCCGATTTCGGAGCAGCCTCGGAGGGAACGGAGGCAGGCTGTGCAGCTCGGCGCGCGCAGCCTGCCCAAAATCGGCAGCCTTGCGCGCGCCGATCCAGGATTTTAGAGGATACACGTGGCTATGTGCGTATCTTATAAAATCCAGCGCAATCCTGCTGCGCAAACAAAAGTATACGATCGCGCTTTTTTTTTTTAAATCTACCCCAGTATCTCTACAACATATTTATTAAATAATTTGGTAGCTGACATTAATCTAGATATTGGAAAATTTAGTAATCGTAAATTGAACGCCTTTAATTCGTTCTCTAATAATTCAATTTGATTATGTAGCATCAAATTATCTTTAATAAAAGATGTATTTGTGGCATGTATAGTATTCACTTGTGGGTTTAGTACTGTAACTGCTTGCTCTACATTTTTAGTTCTACTTTCTAGATCTTCAAATTTACCTCTCGCTTGAACAGAAAAATCATGCACTTGGGAAACAGATCTAGATATTTTTTTTTTCAATTCTAGCAGATAGACTCCATACATCTAAGAGGGTTGCATTCTCTGGTTCCACATCACTCTCCCCTCCCTCATTACTTAATTCAGATATTATCATCAGACATGGTACTACAGCATTACTCGCAGTTTCCCCCTCCTCTATCATTATAGTAATTGACTGTCTATTCCCTTCTGCAGCACTCCCACTTCCTTCTAAGGATGGGGCAGCTAACACAGAAGGATTTTCGACAATATTTACCACATCAATACCTTCCCTAATCAGTGGTAAGGGGGGTTGTGTGGACCTGGGACTTAGAGAAACCCCTAATTGGGAATTCCCCTCTGTATCATCCATAACCAAGGAGTCACCCATATCTACTATATGCTGTCCATGGATCCATATTTTCTACCATGGTAATATTTTTACCTAGAGGCATGCCCCTTTGGTGCGTGACTTTGGCTGCGCACCGATGGCTGGTACCACAAGTCCCTTCCTTTATGCTGTCCTGAGGCACCTGTTGATGATGTCACAGGGGGGCCGTCCTCGGCCCAGACCTCCCTTCTCCCCTCAGCCAGGAGCAAAATGGTGTTCTGTCTCTCAAACTCTTCTCCAAGAGACTGGTCTCGGGGTTCCCAGCAGGTAGGCGGATCTCTCCTTTCCCACAGGGAAGCTGGTTTTAAATGTCAATTATACACTGATGATCTACAAATCTACTGTGAACCTAAGAAGCACCTTGCTAGATCAGACCAAGGACCATTCAGCCCAGCATCCTGTCTCTGACAGTGGCCAGTCCAGGTCACAAGTACCTGGAAGATCCCCAATAGTTGATCTATTTCTGTAAGGTCTAAGGGGAGTTTTGAACCCTTGGCCCTGGATATGTGGGTCTGAATCTCTAGCAGAGAGCTACCGAATTAGTAGGAGCTAAGAGTTATAGACTGTCAAAGTCAATGAAGCTTGAATCCATGACCCTGGGACTTTCAGGCCATTAACTTGTTGCAAGGCTGCAGAGGCTGCTAGACAATAATTAACAAGAGGTATTAGAAAGACTAAGTGCCTCTTTGGTTAAGATCCAGATGTGGATGTATTGTACCCAAAATTCTAATACACAAAAAATAGAGGTTCTGTAGATTAAGGTGATCATACTTTAATTTTCCTCCTTCAGATCTTGTTTTTGAAGATAGGATTCTAATAGTAAGCGCTGAGGTTAAAGTGAAGTGTTGATCTTGGACTCAGAGCTGATTTTGATTATGCAGCTCAAGATCACTGTGGTTGCTAAGGCATCATTTATATAATTGATGATCATCCATAATGCGAGACTATAATCTAAATAAAGATGATCTTGCATCTGTTATTCATGCATTAGTTATTGCACATACTGATAGTCACAATTCTCTTTCTATGATTTTCCAAAACAATGCAATGCTGCAGACTCCAGCTTCTTCAAAAGATTGCTGTTTGACTGTTACTTGGATTGAAACTCAGAGACCATCCCACAGCAGCTTTAAAAAAATTATTTTCATTTTCTTTCAATTTACTATACGGCCTGTTTTAAAAGTTCTATTACTAATATTTAAGATCCTGAATAACTCTTCCAAGAGATCAATCTAATTCCCGTATTTCTCACAGGGGCATGCAGTCAACATTTTTCTTTCACTATGTTTTCTTTTTGTTTTGTTGTATTATAGTGTAAACTACATTTCTTTTTAGTGCACGCTAAATCCTATTTAGTGTACACTATTTCAATTTAATGTGCACTATTGTGATTTAGTGCACGCTAAAAATTAGCATGCACTAAAAAAATGAAAGCACATCCCTAATATTGCAGGAAGAAGACTTCATTCATCTCAGTATGATTTACTTTGTATGCTGTCTTTGTTGGTGATCAAACTGGTAGGGACTCAAAAAAGAGTTACTGTTTTTGTGTTTTCGACCAACTGTCTGGAATTCTCTTTCCAGAGATTTACGATTACTCAAACACTATCAAAGTTTTAGAAGGCTATACAAAGCTTGACTTTTTAGCTCTACTTGTAATTGATTGTAACTATATTTTATCCTATGCAATTTTATCTATTAATAGCTCTGTAAGGATAGTGCTGAATTCTAACCATGCTGGGTTCTACTGTTGATCTAAATTTATAATATGGGCTAGCTAGGACTAACGCTTCTGCCCAAGCCCGCTCCATTACAGCAGAATAAATACACACACAATATATTTGGGAGTCAACAGGTCACAATTTTATTAAACACTCCGGAGCCCGAGCCATGCAAATGTAACAATAACTTCCCCCATTTATGCCCATCTGCCACCAACCAGCAAGATGGGCACACCCAGGCTATCCCAGCCTGCAAGACATGCAAACCCAGGCTACCCAGCCTGCCAGTTGGGCACATCCAGGCTATCCCAGCCTGTATGAAGTGCCCATCCTTTTACCGAATCCCATGACTCCCACCACCACCAAGCAAGGAGCCGATTAGATCGACCCCCGCCAACGTCCAGCAAGGAGCCGTACCAGCAACAACTGCACCCAGTTGTATGGCTAGGGACCCCTGACATGGCCCCTGTCAAGTCAGCCACCAGTCAACCAAGACATAACCTCCAATCAGCTTGGGCTACCTGCCACAGGTGCAGGTAAGAATTATCTGCGACCCCCAAAGATGCGGCCAGGACTCCAACGGAGAATACATTCCATAGCCTCCTGCAGTGAGTTCAAGAATAAATCCAACCCAATAAAGGATAAATGGACCCCATCCATTCATGCCAAATATGAACCCCCCCCCCCCCCCCCCCCCCCCCATTGAAAGTCAGCCAAGAACCGATCTGTTGATTGGCTTTGGCATGACATTGACGCCAAATCTTTTACTTTAATCGCTTGCAGGTTGAAGAATTATGTCAGACCAACATTAGACCATGGCAGGCAGAATTATGACAGACCAACATAAGACCATGGCAGGCAGCAGTAAAGAGAAGCACCATGCCAACGAATCGTCAGCCAGACATCTTTTCCCCAAATCATTTCCCCCATGGTGAATGATTAAAATATGCGGGGGGCTGAGACAATCAAGCCCCTGATGCAAACACGATAACAATTCCCCCCAACATATCCCCCGCTGCCCCAACCAACCGAAGGACACTCCATGGCCCCCAAGTCCAGGTTTGTCCCATAAGGGCACCCTTGAGCATGTGAGTAGGCCCAGGCCACATAGGAGTGTCCCCACAAACCAAACAACTATCTTGCCATGAACTGCACCTGCAAAAGAGAGGAAAATTAATATCATGTGCGATTAAGGAGAACCCTTGCGCATGTACCTAGTGAAAGCATCTGACTTCTACCTCCCTATTATTTGGATCACTCCACCTGATAGGCCGGATATTGCCGCAGAAATGACTGCCTGAATGCAAAATGAGTGAGTCCCAAATCTTGAAGTATCCATTCCTAAGGCAGCTAAGCAGGCCCGCAAAACTGCCACGAACTGGTACTTCGTCAAATCATGATGAACGAGAAAGTGAGCACTCCCCACTGGGCGAAGTTGCCCAAAGGCAATACCATTAGCCACAGGGCAAATTTTCAAGCCCGACACAGGGTGGAGTACCACTGAGGACCCTCTGCCCAACTGATCCGTCTTGCATTTATGAATAAAAAGGAATAACCAAATCCTCGCTGATACGTACATGCTGAAATAGAAGACCAGACGCATCAGACCCCTTGGTCGCCCGCGTAACCAACTCGCTAATGCAAAAGGCACCGAAAAAGGCCCAGCCAAAAGCCAGATGGAACAGACAACATTCATATTCATTGTCACAAACAGTGGACAGCACATCCCACAATAGGCACAAAATGTCATGGGTGATGGGAAGGTGTTTGTCCCCCACTGGGGGAGAACCGCAAGCGCAACCCACTAGAAACCGACGGATCAGGAACCTTCCCACCAGAAAACCCCAACTATGAGCCCTCATGAAGAATGAGAATCCAGCCAATTGTCTTTAAACCGCCACCCTGGAATCACCCGACACTCTAGTCCTTTCAACAAACTGCACCAGGAGCTCTTCTGAAACCGGACCCCACTGCCAACCCTGATTTGCTAAGAAGGACACCACCTTGTTCGCAGACTTCACATAACAGCTTCAGGTGGAAGGAGTTAAGGATGCCCGGAGCAGCTTCCATGCTTCCAGGTGCTGAAACTCCAGAGGAAAGGCAGCACTGATGCTCCCTCCTGATCTGCTTCTGGTGTGAGCTCCCAAAACAAGGTGCATTTGCAATGAGAAAGAGAATCAGTGACAGAGTTAGATATACCGGGGACATGCCAAGCCCATACAGCGATATTCAACCCCATACAACGCAGCATGAACTCGCACAGTAATTCTGATACCAATACACACTTGGCCGCCTGCTTGTTGATTACCTCCACGACCCCAAATTATCACACCAAAAGATCACCTTCCTGTCCCGAAGCCAAGAACCCCACAGGAATACAGAAACCATGATAGGAAATAATTCCAAAAAGGTAATGTTCTTGGTGAACCCCGCCTCCTTTCAATCTTCCGGCCAGACAGCCTCGCACCAAGCACCCCCAATGTAAGCACCGAAACCCACCGAACCAGCAGCATCAATAAAGATTTCCACTTCATAGATACTGCTTCACTTTGCCACAGCGAACAACTGTTAAAGTCTGCCAAAAAACAGTCCCAGATCAACAAGTCTTCTCGCAACCGCTGAGTTATGCAAATCTGATACCCACTTCTTCGCAAGCCGGTCATACTGTAACTCAGCTGGCGGAGAAAAACCCTGGCCGTAGGGATCACGCGACACACAAAGTTGAGACTACCCATTAAGGACTGCATCTGATACAGAGTCAGCTTCTTTGCCCGCTCCTCTCGGGACACAAGATCTCACAACACCACTACCTTGTTGGCAGGTAACCACAAAGTCATCTCAACCGAGTCCAATTCAATGCCCAGGAGGGCAAACAAGTTCAAGGGCCCTCCGTCTTGCCCTCAGCTATAGGGATCCTGAAATCTGTAGCCGTACTCTGAAAGCAATGTAATAACTGCATACAAGTTTCCGAAGACGCATCGCCCACAAACAGGAAGTCGTCTAGGTAATAAATAAATAAATAACTAAATAAAAAGGGGCTCTCCCCTTTGTGCACCCCTTCGTGCAACCCTTGTGCTTCTAAAAAAAAAAAAATCTTTTATATTTTTCTGTAATTTAACCTTTATTCCAATTCTTTACCTTTTCTTTTCGCTTGTTAACAATTTTAATTAGAAATGTTCATTGTATTATACTATGGAAATTTATTTCCTGTTATTCTGTTTAATGTAAACCGGTATGATTTACATCGGATGTAAGAATGTCGGTATATAAAAATTAAAAAAAATAAAATAATAATAAATAATAATAAATAAGATTTGCTACCCCAGCTCTTTCAGCGACTACCCAATGAACGAAAGAACTTAAAGCTTTGAAATAAGCACAAGCGATGGAACATCCCATAGGCAAGAATCTATCGAAGTAAAATGCATCCTGAAAACGAAAACCCAGCAAAGAAAAACATTTGGGGTGGATCAGGAGCAGCCTAAAGGCAGACTCGATGTCCACCTTAGCCATCAAGGCCCCCACATCGCATCAACGGACCATCGCTACCACCCTCTGGAAAGATACATATCAGACAGAACAGAGATCCTTCAGAATGTAGTCGTTCACCAAGTTGTCCTCCAGGAAAGAGAGGTTGTGAATCAGATGGAACTTTCTGGGTTGCTTCTTTGATCCCACCACCAGAGGGGAGAAAACCATATCAGCTATTGGAGGGACCAGGAAAGAACCCACAATCCTACCCAGAGTGATCTCACCATGTAATTTTGTAGCAACAACATGAGCTAATTTCTGAACTGACTGACAATTCTGACCCCCACAGACCCCAACCAGTCCTTTGAAAGGAATCCAAAAACCTTGATCAAAACCTTGAAACAAAAGATGAGCAACCTCCACATTTGGGTACCTACTCAGCCATGACAACATGGCATCCAAACGGACAGGGGTAGGAGCTATCCTCGAAATCTCACTTAGAATTGGTCTTAGTAATGGCTCTACTCCCAGTCCCACCATCCGTTCACTTCAGAATCCTGGAGGCATGGTGACCCAATCCACAGCCGGAACAGGCATGCCTAAATTTGCAATCGGGAAAATTGTAGGCCGAATGGTTGTACTTCCAACACACATCTGGGAAACTGGTTCCCGCTCGATTTCCATTCGCAGGACCTGTGCCGACCAAAAGGACTGCACTCCTGATATGCTAGCAACTTTACCAACCACTACGACCGCAGTAGACCTTGATTTAGATCCCATCTGGGTCAGCCACAAACCAACATCTCTAGTTCCCCAAGACATGTACTTGTTCTCCTCCATTTGGTCTTGAAAGTGCTCATAATAATTGAGCCAAGACCATCCTTCATACACCCGACTACCATCCAAAATGGTGTCGGCATAAGCTAGCAAAGGCCCCTACTGGGCTGAGTTGTGATGACCCATGACACTGGCTAAATGGAGGAACAATCGGGTCCAATTAAGCATATTATGAGTTATCCTTCCCTGCACACCCTGAGGTCTATCACCCCCGCTCTTTCTTCTCTTTTCCCTTCTCTTCCCCCTGCGACCCTCCAGCAACGTAAAGATATCAATATACCTCTGCTGTATGATCTTCCCCTGAAGGGACCTCGGAACATCCTCCCATAATTCCGATAGACTAACAACCGCAGGTGCCCCCCCCCCCCCTGGCCTGCCCCTTTCTACCAGCCCCACCCTGGGGACCAACATCCCCCTGTGAAGCACCAGATGAGCCTGAAGAGGATGAAGAAGAATAGGATGAATGGGAGGAGCTAGAACTGGGGCGCTTCTTCCTGTGCCAAGACTTTTCCCACTTCTTGGGAGCCAAGGAACTAGAAGCTGGGAGCTCAGAGGCCGCTGCCAATGGTACAGCATTTGAATTGCTCGCATAAGTGACCGGTACCACGATGTCCCCACCTGGAGCCTTTAACTCACCTATCTGACCACTGGCAGGACCGGTCTCCCCGGAAGCTGGAACCATGGGGCTGGGTGTAATCCATTCGCTGACCAGGCCACTCCCACCCGAAAGCAGACCCACTGTGCCAGATACGTTGGTAACAGAACATACGAGATCATTCCTCTACTCCTCGCGACATGAAGGTCCAGGACCGTCCGTTGCCTCAACCTCAGGAGGACCCTGTGGATAAAAAGAAGGAGCAGCAGCCGCCGGCCCAGAAGACCCAAAACCAGCCGGCCTTACCCGCGATCCCTCGAAGAAATAAGGCCATCCACGAGGACCTCTACCCGAAGAGGCAGGCACCCCAAGAGGGTACTGAAGAGGCAGGGAACCATCCTTGTGGACGCCCATACCAGGGCGGCGAAGGACCCTCGTCCCACACAGGAAAACAAGGTTCCCAATTGTCTCCCAGACCCCAACCCTGCCCTGGGCCCCCACCAGTATGCCACCACCCTCACTCCGCTCCAACACCCGGGGCCAGATTAGACCCTAGAGACCCTGGGGATCCACCCCGGGGGAAACTGGAATGACCCACCCAGGAGGCACAAAGCCAGGTGCCCGGCAACTGGATGCACCCCAGTTCCCAGCCAAAACATCCCCGGCCCCTCCAAACTGTGAACCAAACTCAGCACGGGGCCTGGGTTCAGGGCAGGCCAAAGCAGCCTCAAAGTCAGCAGCCCTGCTTGTATCAGCACCAGACAGCTCCATGTGCAGAGGCATAGAAGTTGCCTGCTGATGCAAAATATCACGAGGCAGGGGGGAGGGTCAGAAACAGGCCGAGAGGACAGCAGGGAAACTGTGGGAGAGTCTGCCATCTTTCCCACCAACACAGCCTTGCCCCCACGTGCAGGGAACTGGGAAGCCTGCCCTCCTGGTCGCCCCCCATCCGATCTCACTGCTGGCACCGCAGACTCTCCTCCTGCATTGACGGCTCGTTCCTCCAACGCTGTCCTCTCCGCCTCCTCTGCCGGCATCACGCCTCCTCCGATGCCATCTTGCCCTTGACAACCTGGATCACCTGACACTCCTCCCGGAGAAAGCACTGCCTCAAAGCCCCAGGAACATGCAACCCCCGACCGACAACAAGAACACGTGCAGGAGCCTGCTAACACCACCCTGCAGCACCGAAGACCCAGCCACGGACAGGATGCTGCCCCGCAGACCGCTGGGTAAGTCACCCCCCCCCCCCCGACTCCTCCCACCCCCAGCTGAAAACAGACATGGGAACTATCAGTTCCCTCCAGGGGGTGATTTAAATTAAACCACCCAATCCCTGCTCTGCTGACTCAAGGAGCCCCCTTTCCCCCCTTCGGAGTCAAGATGCCAGGCTTGATTCAGCAAGCCTGGCACCATATTACAATGGCCAGGCCGGCATGAAGCCAGTCCGACATCATACTACTGCTATTACTATTTATCATTTATAAAGTGCTACTAGACATACACAGTGCTGTACAGACAAACATAAGAGACACTCTGCTCCATGGAGCTTACAATCTAGTCAAGACAAACTTACTTGACAAATAAGAATCTCTAAGAAGTATATTTTAGAGTAGTATTTGGAATTTAAAGCATTGATATGTTTATATAGTTATCTCTTGAACTGAATAAAGGTAACTTTCAAACAAATGTGTGTGATGATATATATGCATTTATATAGCCACAAGCAGATCTAGCTTAATATTTTATAATCAGTGCGCATGATATACGTGTTTTCTGAAATGCTCATATCTCTTCCCCTACAACTTATGTGCAAATACATGCAATCAATTGAGATAACATATATCACTGTCTTGATCACACACACTTTTACTACCAATTTTAAAAATATATGCATATATTTCACATGGAAAAATGTTGGATTTATGCACATAAATCGTTGTACTTTAAAAACGTACAAATGAAAGAAATTACTAGTTTTACCAATTAGTCTACTAGGTTACCCAGTCCTTTACTCATCAGGACCCTCCTGGTTCATCAACCTGAACTTCCCCCAGTTCAGTCAGATCTCCCTACACAATAAACAGTTTAAATATCATTTCTGACAGATAATTAGAAGGTATAAAATTATGCAAGTATGTTGACTAATCTATGTTTATAAATGCTTTTAAAATAGCAATATACATGAGTAAATGTTGGCCCTGTTCTTGAACTCCCCTAAACTACCCCTTTTCTACACACATATGTGTATGTGAATGTAGAAATATGCACATATTTTGGACTTTCATAAAATATGGAATACGCGAGTAGAGGCTGCTTACATGCATATATGCTAATTTTTATGCATAAAACATTTTGAATATTCACCCCAGTAAGAAGCATAAGATAGGTTGCTTTTCTGTGCTTGGAGATGCCATAAGATTATTAGAATATTTATCAAGGTTATTTGATCTGGATCTTTATTTAAAATTTGTTACTTGCTAAAGCTTTACACACTAAAAGGTGAACTTTAAAAGCACGCACATTAATTAGGGGATCTGTGAATAAGTTGGGCTCATGTGTGCTGAGCGGATTTTAAAAGCTGCCCAGATATGCACATATCCCCCGCAATGTGCACATCTCCAAAGCTTTTAAAAAGTAGTGGGGCATAGGTGTGGTGTGGATGGGGCATGGGTGTTTTGGGTCATGAACTAGAGATGTGCGAGTAAATACTTACGAGCTCCAGCACACTCGAGGTCCCCTGATGCATAACTTGACTTCTGCTATGAATGACATGTAAGTTAAAAAAAAAAATAAAAGAATTGCGCTATCTCTGAGGGGTTTATAGGGTCTTGGATAACTGGGGGGAATGTAGGCTATCAAACCCGGGGGGCTGAAGGACATATCTGTTGATTGGGTGAACTGGTGTGGATGAACTGGCAAACTGTGAATGGCATGGGCCACGGCCCTTTGAAACTCCCCTGATTTATGCAGTAGAAGCAGGATTTACACACACATGTGTGCACTTATTTAAATTTGGAACACAAGTGCCAGACTATTCTATAATGTGTGCATTTGCACGCATATATTATAAACTGGCTGCGGCCCTGGGCGCAGGCCAACATATGCAAACAAATGTACACCCGCATGCTGATTTGAAAGTTACCATCTAAGGCCTATATTTTCTAAAATATCGCGGCGGCGTGAATTGCGTGGTGCAGGGTGGCGGGGGCCTGCGAAAGCCGGCAGCGATCGCACCTCTGCGGTGCGATCGCTGCCGGCTTTCACACCCAATAGCGCCATCATAAAAGGTGATGCTATTGTGTGCGAAATGGGCATCAAAAAGGCTCCTTACCTTTTCACTGTCCACGCTGTCTTCGCGGCGTCCGCTCCGACTCCTCCTCTTCCGGGGCAGATGCCACCCCGACTCTGCCCGTTTTTTGCTATCGCATGCGAAAAGGGACTTTTCGCGTGCGAAACTTCCCTTTTCGCATGCGCTAGCTTTAAAAAATGACTCCCTAAGTGATGTACAAAAGGCACATACATAAAAGTTTTAAACAATAAATTACAGATCAAAACATAATACAATAAAAGCTTAAATTCACAATGCCAACTCTAAGGCCTCTGGTTAAGAAATAAACGCACTGGAAATGTCTCAGAAATAGACCTGTTTAAAAACAAATGCTTATAGCAGTGTTTTAAAGTTCTTTAAACAGTCTACTAAATGCAACACCTCAGGTAACAAGTTCCATAATGTAAGAGCTGCAGTGGAAAAAATATTGCCTTTTGTTTCCATCAGCCATGCTTGTCAGATAGATGGTACATCCAAAAATCCTCTTTGAGAGGATCTCAATGAACATGTGGAGCAGTAAAAGCATAATAGTGCATTACTCCAGGCAAGTCGATTAGCTCAAAAACTGTCATGCCAATTTTATATTGAATGAGTTGGCTGATAGGGAGGCCAAAATCAGGCATGCAGCTGAGTTTAACAATTGCTATAACAGATTCAAAGTAACTGCTAGAAGACAAAAATACACTGAGTTACATGGGCATGATTGAAGCTTGGACTACTTAACGGAAATCATATTTCTCCAATAGGTGTCTAAGACCACACACGGCTCTCAGTATGTAAAAACCAGCCTTTATAACAGATTTGACATGGGGCAGAAGAAGATAGAAGGATCAATGAAGACACCAAGGATTTTTATGCACGAGAGAATAGGAAATGTGAGATTATCAATGACAACTGGAGCTTGTAATGTGGTCTCTGAACTAATAAAAACTGCATCCTTGTAATATTCAGAACTAATTTGATGAAAAAGAGCCATTTTTTGATGGTAATTAGGCAGATTTGTATGATCTCAATGGTAACAGGCTAGGATATTAGAACATGGATGAAAAACTGTATATCAGCCGCATACAGTTTAAAGTCTTCATAGATGCCAGCAATGATTTTAGATAAGGGGGGGATAGATAAATGTAAAGAGCATAGATGATAAAGCTGAACTCTTTGTAATCCCCCATTTTAATTTTGAACCATTGTGAACAACAATTCCTGATTTTTACCTGATGTGTGTGTGAGATAGATATGACTCAAATCATTCCAGAACCATCCCGGTTCTCCCACATTCTTTTAAACAATGCAGTAGAATATCATGATGCACTGTATCAAAGGCCAATAAAATGTCAAAGGAAATCAGACTGTAACTATGTCCTCCATCTAGGCCTCTTCTTAGAGTATCTAAAAGAGAGATCATGAGTAACTCTGAAATTAAGGATTTCCTGAAGCTGTACTGGTGAGGGTCCAATATTTGTTTTATCCTCTATAAAACCTATTAATTGGTGTAGCACTAAAGTTTCAAATAATTTAGACAAGAATGATAAAGATGGAATGGGCTTCTAGTTAAGGTTCAGCGGATTAAGGTGATTGTTTTTTTAAGAGAGGTCTGACTGAGATTCTCTTTACAGAGTGGCAAGAGAAGGTGTAACAGTTTTTAATACTAGAACATTACAACTGTTCAAAGGGCAATATGATGAATTCAAATTAGAGATAGTCTGGATATCTCATTTTCAGAAACATTCTCAAAGCCAGCATGAAGAAATTGTTTGGGAAAGATTAGAATATCAGTTGGGCACTGAACTAAAGATGTCTATGAGTTTTGCAATTTTTACAGAAAAATGTTTCAAATAGTCTTCGTAGCTAAAGGTGTTAGACGGTCCTGTTTGATCTGAAATATAATTTTTAGGTGCGCTAGTGAATATTTTGGCAATTTTAAATAATTCTTTCAAATTATAGCCAATTTCCCTGACACATTTGTTAAAATAGGATTTTTTTTAGTTGTTACTCATAGATCTATAGCCATAAAAAAGTGATCTGTAAATGTGTAAAAATAATTCAGTTGTTCAATGTTTATGCCATTTATGTTTGCTTCTGTATAGCAATTGTCTGTAAGCTTTGACATTAGGCGTACGTGTTATGCTATATGTTTAAACAATACCACCACAAGCCTTCTAGGAAGGTCAGTGAACACACAAATAAATATATTAATTAATTAATTAATTAATTAATTAATTAGAATAATGCTGGAACCTTTGTTACTTTCTGACTGAGAACCTACCTCCTCAGTGATTGGTGTTCCTAGCCTGCTAGCCTCAAGTATATACATGAGCCCAGGTATGAGTAGTTCAGTCCCCTTCTGATCCAAGACCTCCTTCAAAACTTGGTGTACCCCACTTGCTTTTCCCCATGCTAAAGTTGCAGTTAGTTTTGCCTCCAGCTTTTGCCTTCAGGATTTCCAATACTTTGGAGTTTTCAGCTTTGGCTCCATTAGTATAGTTCCAGCTCCAGGCTGCTTCCTGAGCCAAGAAAAACCCTCTGTTCCATCTCCAAGAACCCTGCTCTAGCATGCGAACAATGCCAAACCAGGGGTTCCTGGAACAGTCTGTAGGTGGAGCTGAGGGTCTCTCTTGGATCTGGAACCAACTTGGAGCCTGAGTTAGAGTACAGGAGCTGCTCCAGAACTGGAGTTGGCAAATCCAGAGCACTGCCACCTTTATCTCCAGTCACCTTCCAGCAGTTTCTGCTGTTCTGCCATCTTTTCTTTCAGTTATACTTCTTTGATTTTCACTTCACTTTCTTCTCTGCCTTGGAGTGCTGCAAATTCTTCCAGGGACATGAACAGACTGATGTCAACAGAGATGTTGTCATAACATGACCAATGCCACTTTATGCTCCTCAAAGATTTCTCATTCCAGCTGGGTAAACTACTATTGATCTAAAGTGAGGGGCCATGGTACTCATGGCATGAAATACCCTGAATACCAGTAGTGTTGGATACCTTACAGAACTGGCAATGTAGCAACACTAGCACTCAATCATGCTCTCAGCTAAGCAGGAGTTTCCCTGGAAAATAGTGCCCCATCTTTTTACTTTCAGTTGACCGCTCTTGAACAGCTTCACAAAGCTCTCTACCCTCTCCATTGTTTCTCCATACTCTTTATGCCTGCATTTTCAGAGTATGAAGCACATATTCATATCATGTATCAGTTTGTTCATCTTTCTATTTTTCACCCTAACAACTTAGCAAAAAATATAATAAAAATTGTGCTTAACTTTATTGTATGTTATATTCCTATGCCACATAAATCATTCTAAAATCCACTCAAAATGCCTTTCATTATCTGATTGAGGAAGACCTGACACTGTCCTATTTTTCAGCTAACTCTCTGCCATCTCTAGGGGTCATGACACATCTCTTGATGTTAATGCTGCAACACGTTTCAAAGAATGTTTTAAAAAATAGCAGCTTCTTTTCATATACAAAGTCGCAATACTTCCAGATCCTGTAGCCATTTTTCTTCACTGTATCCTTATTGTGAAATCTCAGTGATAAAACTATTGTCATTTTAGCTCATCAATGTCCAATTACTGCAAGTGCATCGAAAGTTACCTGTGCAGTAAGCAAGTTTAAGGTTGCAGGGATCTGTCTGCTACAAGCCCAGGAAGCAAGCCTCTTCCCTGCCCACATTCTCCAGCTCTCCAGCCGGAGCCTGCTTCAGAGGTGAACAGAGGTCTGACCAGGGATAAGCAAGTTATCCATAAGTATGAATATAATAAGCAGGCTAAGGTTTATGGCATGCATGAAATCACCCATGATAAATAACTTTCTTTAGGGAAAACTGGTACATTGAAATCGCTGGCTCAATGTGCTGCATCATTCAAAACAGCAAAAAATGTTAGGAATTATTAGGAATGGAATGGTGAATAAAATAGAAAATGTCATAGTGCTTGAATCGCTCCATGGTCAGACCACACCTTGAATACTGGGTGCGATTCTGGTCGCCGCATCTCAAAAACGATATAGTTGTGATGGAGAATGTATAGAGAAGGGTGACCAAAATGATAAAGGGGATGGAACAGCTTTCCTATGAGGAAAGTCTAAAGAGGTTAGGGCTGTACAGCTTGGAGAAGAGACAACTGAGAGGGGTTATGATAGAGGTGTTTAAAAATCATGAGAAGTCTAGAATGGGTAAATGAGAATCGGTTATTTACTTTTTCAGATAATACAAGGACTAGAGGGCACTCCATGAAGTTAGCATGTAGCACATTTAAAACTAATCAGAGAAAATTCTTTTTCATTCAACACACAATTAAACTCTAGAATTTTGTTGCCAGGGGATGTGTTTAGTGCAGTTAGTGTAGCAGGGTTTAAAAAAGGTTTGGATAAGTTCTTGGAGAAGTCCATTACCTGCTATTAATCAAGTTGACTTAGAAAATAGCCACTGCTATTACTAGCAACAGTAGCTTGGGATAGACTTAGTTTTTGAGTATTTGCCAGGTTCTTATGGCTTGGATTGTCCACTGTTGGAAACAGGATAGAGGGGTCTGATAACTCCAATCTGATCTCCTCTCTAATAAGATCTACAGTGTGATCTTATTAGAAAGGAGGAAGCAGAGAGAGTTATGCATCTCAATTCCAATAACAGAGGGGTTTTCCCCAAATCAGAGATATTTTGAACACGGGGAAATGGTTGAACCAGCTAATATAACTCTCAGATATTTTGAGAGTAGTCTCAAGGACTGAGACTGCCCTGTCTTGGACTATCACCCAGCTTTATATGTTTACCACTGATGCTTCTGCCAAATTTATGGAACTAGAACATAAGGTTATCTGCTGTATAAGTGCAATATGCAGCTTCATGTTATTCAATTAAGACACTGCAGGCATCTGTTTTGTCCAATGTTAAAAATTATTTTGAGTTGGCATACTAAGATAGAAAATCTAGATAATGCCATGGGATTTAAAAAAAAACTTTGATTATTAAACTTTCCTAAGTCTAGATTGTTAGCATCAGTTGAATTCTTTAAAGGAATACCTATATGATATCTTACAAATCTCCTGGGATAGAAAAATCAAAATGTCTGAATATTATTTACCAGAATTTAAGAGCGTGATTAGACCTGAAGGTACTGAGGATTTATTTGTTCCTATAGATAAATTAGTATTATCTGAATTTCTGCAAGACAGTTGAGATGTCATAAAGACAAGGGCAATGTTGTTAGTAACATTTGTACTAGATTTTGATAAAGAATTGATATATAAGTAATAATTTAAATATAAGGATGTGAATTTTTGTGGTCAAAAAATATAAATTTTCCAAGATGTTTGATATGAAATGCAATTTTGAAGGGATTCTCTTTTGATACTGGAGCAGCATTCTATTCAGCTTGGGACTACATTTTTCATAAAGATTCCTTGTAAGTGTATTGTAGCCTATCACAGGAATTCCTATGTTTTCTAGATCTGTCTCATTCGGAAACATTTCTTTTGGATAAAGCTGCTGTGCTATAATAGTGAGAGTAAGTGACCTTTGTGATTATGGGGTAATTAATATTAAGATTAATATTATATATGTGAGTAGTGATTTTTTATTTTGTTTTTCCTTATATTCCCCCATTAATGTGGACTAGTTCTTTAAATTATATAGTTTATTTAATAGTGATTATTGTTTAATCTATGGTTTTGCCCTGCTCTATGCATTTGACTGTAAATGAGCTAACTAATGAAGATGAAAACGAATAGCATACGCCTGCATAAGTAACATATACAAGATATATGTGCATAGAGCAGCTTTTAAACTAGAAGGTAGGGAAAGCCGAAAGTTTGGTTTGTCTTTTGTTTCAGGTTTTTTTTGTTTCTGTTCCTATTAAGTTTGTTTAATGGAGTGTTTTTTTCACTTTGGTTGCGAAAAACACTAAGCAAGAAAAAAAACAAACAAACATACAAACAAAAACAAAAAAAGAACTGCTTACAAAAAAGGGACTCTGGCTGGCCTTCCTAGATCAAAAAACTGCCCCAAACCAGGTGCCATAGCTTGATCCGAGATCTAGTCTGCGCTGGGTCAAGCCCCAGTCCTGCTTAGCCTGGCACCATGGCCAAGTCCCAGGCTGGATCCACACCCGGGCCTGCCCAGAGTAGGCCACAACTTTCTTCCTGCTTCCTTCTTTCCCCCTTGCCAAGTACAGCATTGGAATGGGTAGGAACAATGCGCAATTGCTCCCACCCAATCCCAGTGCTTTAAAATAGGCACCGGCCACCTGGGTCCGTCAGCAAAGTGATGTTACCTTAGTGCAGGGCTTCCCAAACGTTTAGCCAATGTGACCCTATTTTACCACTTGATAATTCACATGACCTCAGAGGATGACCAAACCAGAGGAGAGGGTGTGTGGTTCATCTGCAACAATCACCATCCCCTCATTCCAACTGGTTCTCCACCCTCTCCAGTCGATGCTTTCTCTTGACCTCCATTCCACTCCAGAGGACATCCTCTCACAACTTCCGCCACACAAGCTGATTCTCTCTTACATCGTCCAGCTCTTCTCACCTTCCCAGCCCATCCTCTGTCTCTCTCACCCTCTCCAGCCCTTTTCACATCCTCCTAGCTGAACCTCTCACCTCCAAGTCATTTGTATAACCCCCAATTGTTCCTCTGTCATCCCCTCCCTCTCAACCCCATTCCTTTTCCCCTCCAACTTTGCTCTCACCCCCCCCCAATTGATACCCTCTTACCCACAGCTCCTCTCTTGCATCCCCCAGTATCTTCTGAAATTCCTCCCCTCACCTTCTACAGCCAATCCCTCTCCCACTGATCCAACCCTTAAACCTTTCTTGCACCTGATTCCTCCTTTCCGGCAGCTCCTTCTCCAAACATCCTTTTGGCCAGGGTCAGCAGTGACATTTTCCTTTGTGCCCCGGGTCAAAAGTGAATGAGAAGTAGGGCAACATTTTTCTCTTGGATAGGTTCAGTGGTGAGTGGGTGGGAAGCAGTGACAGTCTTCACTGGCCTTTGCACATTCAGCCCACCCTTCCTCTCATTGCTGGTCCAAAGCCGGATCTGCAGGTGGCAGCAGAATTAGTAATGAAAGTCAGTACGGATTTCTATGAGCCAGTGCAAGGTCACAGGCCCTGCAGCAGCCCTTATCCATTTTCATGCAGGTGCCCTGTGACTGCGTAAACTCATGCGAGGGCGAGACCACTGCTGGACCTTTGAGTGCATGCTGGCTTACAGGCCCCATGCTGACTTCACTAGTAGTGCTGCTGGCAGCATCTCAAGAGCACTGCCTTTTGAGACACTTGTGACCCCAGCTGGAGGTTTTGTGACCCCATTTGGGGTCCTGACCCGCAGTTGAGAGCATGGCACCATTTTGTTGCACAACTATACATCAAAATGTGTCAGGGGAAAGATGTATTTCCCAATCTTGAACCAGGGTTCTGCCTAGTTCAGGGCTGGTGGGCTGTCTGTTGAGCCACAGGGAGGCTTATAGAAAAAAAAGCGCATTCAGCCTAAAGATAGCCTTCTATATGGCCTCACCCCTGAGGAACTGTATTGGTCCTCAGAGGATTCAAATGGACTGCTGGGACACTGGATGGCCCACGCCATTTTTAAAGATGGCGCCGGCCATCCAGTGCTCCCTCCATGTGACAGGGGCCGGCCAATGGCACGGATACCCTGTCACATGGTAAGGGCAAAAGCCATCGGCGCCATTTTTATTAGTGGCAGCCGACGGCCTGAGAGTGGGAGATCACTCCCGGGACTCCCACTGGACCACCAGGTACCTATAAAATGTTGTTGGTTTTTTTTGGGGGGGGGTCGGGAGGGTGGGGGAAGCTAAGGGATTAGTTTTAAAGGGTTGGGTGGGTTTTTTGTTTATCGGCTCGGGCGCAGCCGATAAACAAAACCGCGATCGGGCCGGATGAAAACAATAAAACACGATGTGAATCGGAACCGGAATCCGAACCAATTCCGGTTCTGATTTACATCTCTATACAGGAACCTGTGCTTTTCAGCATATTTGGAGAGAGGAATGAGTGAGGTGACCAGATTTGCAGATGACACACATATGTTTTAAGTTAAAACAGAGGTGGATTGTGAGGAACTGCGGAAGGATCTTGTAAGACTAGGAGAGTATTTATTTATTTATTTATTTATTAACTTTTATTTACCGACATTCGTGCAGCACATCATGCCGGTTTACAATGAACTCAGGTGGAAAATACAGTGTAACGATAAAACAATATTTATAATAATGATAGTAAATAAATAACTGGCAATAACAATTAACAATGTGGGGATGGGGAAAAGAGGAGAACAAAGGCAGATAGAGAGATGAGAAGTAAAGGAATGAAAACTATAGGAATAGAGGGAAACTATGTACAGATGACGGAGTGCACAGGTCTCATTACCTTGAGTATAGGTATCAGTAACTTAAGTACAGGTTTCATTTACTTAAGGAGGGACTCATGAGGACTTGAAAGCCACCAGTATTACTTGGGCTAAGAAGTCTATATGGCAAATACAATTTTATATGGACAAGTTGCGCACTAATGCACACAGGGACAAATTATCTCATCTAGAGATACACAATACTGGGCTCTGTGTTAGTAGTCACCACCTAGGAAAAGGACCTTGGAATTTTTGTTAACAATACCTTGAACTGTACTTCAAATACTTATCTTCTCCACCTTCGACTATTGTAACTCCCTTCTAATAGGTATACCCTTCTCATCCCTCAAACCGCTACAAATACTTCAAAACTCTGCTGCTAGAGTCCTAACTGGAACAAAAAGAAATGACCATATTATGCCCATCTTGTCCTCTCTTCACTGGCTCCCTGTCACTGCACGAATCACTTACAAATCCATGACTATCATCCATAAAGTCCTTAACAATGATCATCAAGGACTTAAAACCCTTAACATAACTCTTCAAAACTCCTCAAGAAACCTACGATCCAGCAATTCAAACCTCTTATCAATCCCCACAGTCAAAGATGCTCATCTAACAACAACAAGAGAGAGAGCCTTCTCCATCGCCTTCTCTAATCTTTGGAACACTCTACCTTAAGACCTAAGATCTCAACACAATATAAAAACCTTCAAAAAAGACCTAAAAATGTTACTGTTTCATAAATTCTTCATGGATCCACAATCATCTACACAGACCAACTCTCAAATGAACTCATAACCTTAATTCTCATCCTCACTAACCTCCCTCCACATTCAACCTTATATCTGCAGAGACTTACTTGGTTATGTTTATTATTGTAATTACAACATGTTATGATATCTCAAAACCTATTTGTTAAAATTTATTCACTTTGTAAACCGTTATGATGGCTTTCCGAATACCGGTATATAAAACTCTTCAAATAAATAAATAAATAAAAAATCTTCAGTCAAAAAGGCAAATAGAATGTTAGGAATTATTTGCAAAGGAACATAGATCAATAGAGAGAGATTTTAAAAGGGTGCGCACGGGCATACATGTGTGTGCGCTATCTGGTGCACACATGTACACCTAATTTTATAAGTTGTGTGTGCAGGTGTGCGCAAATTATAAAATCAGGGGTCGGTTCGTGCAAGGTGGTGCACAATTGTGCACCTTGCGCACGCCAAGCCATGCTGCCTTCCCTCGTTCCCTTCCCCCTGGCCTGCCCTTCCACCCCTTCCCCTAACCTTTCCCCCCCAGCACTACTCTAACCCCACCCAAAAGTTTTATCTTACCTTTTGCGATTGCCGTCACGAGATCCTTCAACACAGCGGCAATGGCCGCTATGTCGGAGGCCTTTGGCCCCGCCCATGGACCGCCCCACCATGCCCCTGGACTGCCCCCAGTCCGCCCCTTTAGTAAAGCACTGGGGCTTACACGCGCATTGCCGGGCCTTTTTAAAATAGGTCCGGCACGCGTACCCCCCCCCCCCCCCCCCCCACATGCATAAAGCTTTTAAAATCCGGCCCATAGTGCGTCTACACCTTGAGGACTGTGAGTAGGAGTGGATTGGCCTATCAGGGCTTTGGGCTTTCCATGGTGGGCTGATCCAGCCAATCACATGTGTTGTTGTTGGTCACAACGGCCCCATACTCGCAGAGATGCTTGACCAACAGAAGCTCCAAAGTAGCACTTTTTTGAGAGCTGCAAACTCCACATATGTGGCATCAGGGAAGATGCTGTTTAACCATGCTACAGGGACTTTTCTATTTCCTGATCTTTTTCCATCTCGTCACGGGCAAGTGATGCAGAGGGATTCAGGGAGTTCCCCTTGCTCACCCACAGAGTCCTTCTGTGTGCTAGATGACAATCCTGGAGATTCTCCTTACTTCAGCGTAGTCAAGGCTTGTCTCCTTGGCCGCTGTTTCTGAGGGAATGTGGCGCCGGTCTGAAGCCTGCTAGAATATCTCTCTAAGTCCCGATGATATGATTCCTCCTACCCTCATGTGACTGCCTGTGATGCATCTATCTGTTGATGTAACTCCAGGTCAAGAGTGCCCAATGTAGACTTGGGAGAGCTAGTGGCAACTGTTCACGGAACAACTGTATGGGCAAGAAATACCAGAGTTTTTTAGACCCAAGATGGTGTGGGAAAGGCTCTGCTTCCAGCCGGTTCCCCAGATACATCTATGGGATTATATCCGGTCTTGGGAGGAGCACAACCTGGATTTTTTCAAGGTGAGCCTACTGCAGTCTCTGAATTGAGTCCTTCCTCACCTAGCCCTACTCCTATTACACTGGCAAATATCTTGTCTGTTCTTTCTTCTGTGCAGTAATCCCTTTTTTCTCTTACTGCCAGGTATTGCAACCTGAGGATATTTTAAAATCCTTATTAGTTTAAATTATTGGGTGTTATTTAATGTTGTAAAATATGATACTATTGCTGATGTAAAATATTTTATTGGTGTTTGGGAAATGTTTAACAAATTATATATGCATTTTAAATTAATAGATGTTCTGTTCATCAGCTGTTTTGAAATATTTATTTTTTATTAGTGTGGATTTATTACTATTGAATCATTTATATTTCTTTATAATTATATCTTTATTAAATTTTCATTTAATACAATGAAAAATGTGGAAACAAGTTTGCAGCCAATATCATGATTACTAATATATAGTCAGAAAATAAAACCTCATTGCAAGCCATCATACATTAGGCCAGGTATTATTGTACTTTTTTGTTATTAACCCCATATATTTATTTCCAAGTTACTTCTACCTGTTCTTTGTAAGACATTTACTTGTCACTGTTATGGTTCAGAAGTAAACCGAATTGATCAGTAATTCTGTTATTGGAAAGTCGGTATAGAAAAGTTCTAAATAAATAAATATAAACATATCATAGGGGGAGAATTTTACAGGAAATATGTATAACATCAAAAAAGAAAACAAAAATATTAAGAGAGGAGTACCATCAATTTCATTTTCCTTTTAGCTTAATTATTGATCCCAAAAAGTTGGAAGCAAAATTTAAGGCCCACGCATAGTGGCACATGTGAACGGGTTTGCTAGCAGACGCACATGGATGCAGCAGTTTTATAACATATGTGCATGGGTTATACAATTGGCTATAAATGCATACATATGCGCATGATTTTATATTGACGTGCATTTGCGCTCATATCAAGCACATAAGTGGAGGAATTTTAGTAGCTGCACACGCCCATGCAGTTACTGGTTTCCCTAGTTTGCTCCCATTTCGGCCCAATAAAGAACAGTATTTTCTAAACCCCTAGCTAACTTACCTCCCTTTTACCCTATTAGCCTGAACTTTAAAACCCCGCTGACTAGCCTAGTTTTTTTTTTTTTTGTTGTTATACGCTGTCCATAGCAAAAGAAAAGTTACGAGGTAAGGGACCCCAGTGCGTGCTTGTGTGCATAAACACTTACACACAGACTTCGAGGTGCAGATCCAGCCTGCTCAGGTCCTGCTCATTCCCCTCCCAGGCCACGCCCACTCTCCGTCCCTTCGGGTGAAAAAAAACGTAATGCGCGTACCTGCGAGGGGTTTTAAATCCATGCAGTGCGCACCGGGTCGAGTCACACATGTATCTCCCAGCTTTGTTGGGTAGCATGTGAGACATCAGGAAATACATAGACCTTCTGCCCACAAAAACAAAATTCCTTTTTTTTTTTAAATGTAGAAAAAACTAAATCCTTATCTTGATCAGCACAATATGGGACAATTAAGATAGCCTTATTAGAGATCATATCCAATAGTTCTTCCAAGAACGTTGTAATACCAGGGCTATCTACTGATGTAATATGTCTGCCCTGATCCTCGTTATCTAAATTCCTCTCTCTAGGCAAATAAAATACTTTGGATTATAGAGAGTAAAATCTCCTCATCAAAAGCTAAAATCTTTTAAATACTTTTTAAGCATTTCAGCTGCTGACAATAACCTAGTACAAGGAAAATTTAACAGAACACAAATTCCTAGCTGTAAACAGATAGACTAATGACTCTATTTCATTGTGTGCATAGTCAAACTATCTTTAATATGGGCTAGCGCAGCGTTTTGGAGCAATGAAACCTGAGAGTTCAGGGAGGATGTAGTTTTTTCAAGTTCTTCCAGCTTCTTCCTTTGTGATTGAAAGGCGGATCTAGTTTCCACTACAAAAGTGCTAAGCTGTGAGATGGATTGAGACATGTTTTTGTCAAGCTTTGCAATTAACCTTCAAAGGTCTGAAAGAGTTACGTCCTGGCATAAGCTGACCAACAACCTGCCAGCCCAGTACCATTCCCCGTGAAGAGAAGCTTGTGATCCAGCCTGATAATTCACATGCAGTAGTGGCTTTAGTGAGTCTTGGATTGGAAGTTGCATCTTTTGATTTGCCTGTTTTGGTACATCCGGTTCCTCCTTCTGCTCTTGTTAATGATGAAGAAATTCCAGAAGATGTTCTGGAATTTCTTCATCATTAACAAGAGCAGAAGGAGGAACCGAATGTACCAAAACAGGCAAATCAAAAGATGCAACTTCCAATCCAAGACTCACTAAAGCCACTACTGCATGTGAATTATCAGGCTGGATCACAAGCTTCTCTTCACGGGGAATGGTACTGGGCTGGCAGGTTGTTGGTCAGCTTATGCCAGGACTCAGGGAGGCACCGGAGAAAGAACCCCTACTACAGTCACTAATTGGCAAGTCACCTCTTCTCTGTAGTTGAGAATCCATGAGGCTTGAAACACAGCTGTGCGGGAAATGATGTATATATCTTGGGTTTTTTTCTTCTTCCCCATTTGATGAAATAATACAAAGCTGTGCACCCCTTTGGAGGTGCACCGGTGGTGGCTGTGCGCCGCAGCAGTTGTGGCCTCTTGGATGATGTCACCGTTGGTGTCTTTGAAGGTGGAGGGACAGCTCACCACAATCTTCCACAGCTGGGCTGGGAAAGCAAAGCACTGCAAGGTCTCACCAGGTATTCCTCTTCTTAAGGACTCCCCACTAGTCACTGCACTGCTCAAGTTCTTATTGGGGCAGTCAGACCCTCTTGGATAACATCACTGCCAGCATCTCCGGAGGGGGAAGGACAGCTTATCATGATCTTCCATTGTTGTCCAGGATAGCAAAACATCGCAAGGTCTCACCAGGTACTCCTCTGCTTAAGGACTCCCATGAATAATTTATAGTTCCTGATTTTATTTTTTGATCTTTAATGATGCTTCTGTTTTTCCATTGTTGCACTGCATACAGAATCTGGTTTCCAGTTCAGGCTTTGCCTGCATGTTTCTATTTATATAGTTTATGGTCTCTTTATTCTGCATTTGGGAGGGTCTTTCCATGTTCTGCCTGTGTGACTGAGATGAGGTATTCTGCTAACGTATAGTCTGTACAGAGATCTATAACAGCCTGGCTTGGTCTATTTTTCTAATAGGAGGTGTACTGGTGTTTTAGGGTATGGTGTAATATGTGCACTGTTTCCATTTTCACATTTAGGTTTGTAATTGTTAAAATGTTGAAAACAAACAAACCAGGGCACCAAGAAAAAGACAGATCACACCTTAATGAAAGAGACCTTCGTATTATAGAGAATTCAATGTTTGCTAAAATGCAGTTCCATAAATGTCCCTTAACAGCATAATCATTGGTCTCAAAAGTTTTTTTGAAAATATTTTTCTCTAACTTTAAGTGAAAATTTAAAGTGTCATTAATTGGTAAAGGTGAGCCGTTATCTCCAAGTTCAGTGGCTGAAGTGCTCAAATTCAAAGGATTGATGGTAACAGCAGGAGAAGATATGTGAAAGCACCCAACACACAGCATGTTTCAAATTTTCATCAGGGACAGCAGGTCTCAAGTCCAGCATTGACTTCTTGCACCTGTGAAAGTTCTAGTATAATCTCCAGCCTTGAAGTACTGGCAGTTAATGATGTTATGATATAGGAGGTATATTGTAAGTTCAATTCAGCTAACTCATGGCTTTCTGAGGGTCAAGCTCACACCCAACATGCATTAGACTATGCCTAAAGCCATATGGGTTCCAAGTGTCCTTTTTGCTGGAATTTCTGGTTGGCATCACTGCAAAGCATATAAATATAACATACGTGATATTTTTACCTCAAAAACCTGTACTTTGAATGTCCTTTTTCCATGTAAAATCTGTTATTATAAATTCTTTATTTTTAATTGTGTGTGTGAGAGGAAGGTGGTGGGGGGATGCAAGGCTGTAAGGTTTGCCTAGAGACACTAAATACCTATGCACCAGCCCTGTTGCTCTGGCTCCATGTGGGAAAACGGGATTCTATCTGAAGCTGTGCCACTTTGGGTCAGTGGTTCTCCCTGTCTTGGCCAGGGGAAAGCCTGTAGCCCTGGAGGAATAGCATGCGTACCGGAGTTTCATGTCCGAGCGCACATGTGCGGGCAGGTGGCCTGCTCCGCGTGTGTGTGGGGATTTTAGAAAAATACGTGCGGTGACACAATCGAGCCTCCTCCAGTTCCATCCCAGTCTGCTCCAATTAAGGAGCAGACTGAGATGGAACTTTTCTATCCTTAACCCTATGCTTACTACCCCACTCTTCCCTGACCCCTAAACCTACCCTTACTAATATATATTTATTTATTTTTTAACTTATTTGCTCCTTTGAGCATTAGTAAGTTCCAACATGCTCTTTCCCAGGAAAGTGGCTAATGGCGCTGTCCCATCCCGACCCCACACCGCCCCTCCCTGCCCAGACCACACCCCCTGACCCGCCACTTTTGCAGGGCCCGGCATATAACCCCCCCCCCTGTTTTTATGCCCGTGGCTCTTTTAAAATTGGGCTGTTTGTGTGTATGAGATGTATGGATAAATGTGTGTCTTTCTCTCTGCCGCAAAGTGTGTGTGTGATACTCTCTCTCTGTGACACAAAATCACACCCACATAGTAAGAGCAAGAATTTGTGTGCGTATCTTTGGATCAGAGAGAGAGAGAGACTCGTATATACACACACACACACACACACACACGAGACAAAGTGGGTGTTTGTGTCTGAGGGACTATGTGTGTGTGTTTTTGACACTGACTGGCAGTGTGATTTGTTTCATTATTTGGTAACTCCTTCCAAGAGCTGATTGATTGACAAGATACTTTAACACCAGACCAAGAATCCAGGATATATATACAGGATATAAGAGATGTAACCAAAGTTGTGGGGGCCCAATAGATAGCATGGGTGGAAGGGTGGCTGATGCTCTGTTTGCTTACCCCTATTCTAGGGTGTGCTCTGCTGCTTAGTTATTCAAAGAAAAGTTTCATGTCATGTTGGAGACTTTTTGACGCCATTCTTTCAGGCTCCATGCCACATGATCTATTTCTTAAAGGACAGTTTGGCTTGCTTTTTGGAGCTGTTAAAGCATGCACTGCAGGTAAAGTGCACGAGAGAGTCAGTCAGATACTCCATGGGCTGGTTTTGAAAAAATCCTCCGGCTTAGATTTTCCTGCAATCTGCCCTGACTGTGTGCAGTTCTGATCACCCCCATCTAATAACAAAAAGCATAGTGGACGTAGACAAGATAAACAGATTAGACCTCTATAGTTTGAAAAAGACATGATTGAGATTTATAAAATCATGAGTGGGGTTGAACAAGTAAATAAGGAAGGCTTATTGACCCTTTCAAATAACATTAGTACTGGGGGACACTACATGAAACTAGGAACCAGCAGATTTCAAACTGCCCATAGTATTTTTTCACACTTTGCAGAATAAAGCTATGGAATTTGTGGGGTTCAGAAGAGGTTTGGACAAGTTCCTGAAGGTAGATTTGGGAAAACCGGTGCTTACCCCTGGGAGTGAGATAGAAAAAATTATTCAGCTACTGGAATCTGACAGATACTTGTGATTCAGACTGGCCACTGTTGGAGTCAGGATGCAGGACTTGATGGATCTTGGTCTGTACCATCATGGCGTGCCTTATGCTATTCTATAAACATTTAGATACATGCTTATTTTTGGTTTCACACCTATATTTTACTGGAGAAAAAGGAGCATTCTGGGGTAGGATTCAGATGTACACACGGTACTTAATTTGTAAGAGATCTATATGCAAAAATTACTGAACTTTTTCATACACTTTTACTCAAGAACATAAGATATGTGCTCTGGGTCAGACCAAGGGTGCAAGCCCAGCATCCTGTCTCCAACAGTGGACAATGCAAGTTACAGGTAACTGACACGTACCAAAACATTAATTAGATCTCAAGCAACTATTGCTTATTAATTAATAGCAGTTTATGGATTTTTCCTTTAGGAACTTATACAAACCTTTCTTAAACCCAGTTACACTAACTTCCCTAACCACATCCTCTGGCAATGAATTCCAGAGCCTAACTATACTCTAAGGGGTAGATTTTCAGACGAGCGCGAACAGTCTACTTTTGTTTGCGCTCCAGGCGCAAACAAAAGTACGCTGGATTTTAGTAGATACGCGCATATCGGCTAAAATCCTGGATCGGCGCGCGCAAGGCTATCGATTTCGTATAGCCTGCGCGCGCCGAGCCGCGCAGCCTACCCCCGTTCCCTCCTAGGCCGCTCCGAAATCGGAGCGGCCTAGAAGGGAACTTTCCTTTGCCCTCCCCTCACCTTCCCCTCCCTTCCCCTACCTAACCCACCCGCCCGGCCCTGTCTAAACCCCCCATCCTACCTTTGTCGGGGGATTTACGCCTCCCGGAGGGAGGCGTAAATCCCCGCGCGCCAGCGGGCCTCCTGCGCGCTGGGCCGCGACCTGGGGGCGGGTACGGAGGGCGCGGCCACGCCCCCGGGCTGTAGCCACGCCCCCGTACCCGCCCCCAAAACGCTGCCGACACGCCCCCGCAACGCCGCGCGCTCCGGCCCCGCCCCCCCGACACGCCTCCCGACAAGCCCACTCCGAAAACCCCGGGACTTACGCGAGTCCCGGGGTTCTGCGCGCGCCGGTGAGCCTATGTAAAATAGGCTCACCGGCGCGCAGGGCCCTGCTCGCGTAAATCCGCCCGGTTTTGGGCGGATTTACGCGAGCAGGGCTCTGAAAATCCGCCCCTAAGTGAAAAAGAATTTTCTTTGTTTTGTTTTAAATGAGCTACTTGCTAACTTCACTTGTTAATTGACTCGTGTAAGTGAAATCAGTCTGGTCTGTTTTCTATAGTTTTTGGCTGAATCTTGTGGATGAACAGTGAAGTGCTACAGGGTCTAGGTGAAATGCAAAAGGACTGGGTGAACTGTTAAAGTGACTGCAAATTAGTGATTCCAAGTTTACGCAAATATTTTCAAAATGGTTTCAAGCACCTATTTTATAAATACCTACCTCTGCATATAATTCTGAGTGATTATTTCATACATAAAATATACTTGTTCATGTTTTAAAATTAGTAGACAAAGTATGGTTTTGTATTGTTTTTTCCATTGGAAATATATGCATGCACTTTTGGAGGAGGAATACGTGGTATTTTATAAACTGCAACTTCTGCTGTACTGATTATAAAATACTTACATTTATCTCCTTGCATCCATTTATGCATGCAAATTCTGTACCACAGATAGATTTGAAAGTTAGGCTCTCTGATTTTAAACTGTCTGGTAAATGTGATAACAGTGTTGCTCTATGTAGCAGGGTTTGAAAAATTTCTGTGAAGCCTTCTCTTTTGCACTCTCCTCTTCAACCCTCCTCACCCAGACGCATTGTACCCATCCTGTCATCCCTTTTCGTTTTCCTCCTGCATTCTCACAATTCTCTCTCCCTCTCCTCTCTTCCTCTGCTTGTCTAATCCCCTCCATTGCCTGTTGCTGCTCTCTGTTTCTTCCCAAGTTTTGACTGGGACTAACGCTACAGTCTCCTCTGGGAGCCCAAGAAAATGCTGCAGCTTCACCCATAGGAAAACATCCGCACCCCTTTGTCAAGCAGGAGAATGGCTTCTTCAAACCCTGACTATATAAGTGCTGAAATAATAATAAGCTTTGTTTAAGACGTCTGAATTCTAGAGCTTCATAAGGTAAATAAGGTTAAAATCAGTCACGATCAGTTTTGGAGTGAAACTGAACTGTGAAGAAACAGAACTGAACATATTTCTCTGCTGATTTATTGATTGGAGCATGCATGCTTCACATACGCTGTGGTTCATGTCAATATAACTGAAAACGTATGCACCCAACGTCTTTAATGTAAAACTGATCTTGGCAAAATCCAGAGTTAGCATTTGGCAAGTAAAGTGAAAGAACTGTTTTATGGTCAAAGATGTGAGCTATAGCGTAATTATATTTCTGTGTTTATTACACCATGAAGGCTGATGTGAATATGTCTTGTTCAAACTATAATACCATTTTGAGACCTGCTTTATATACTTTGATTATTTTCAAGCAGTAGTACTCTATCACAATGAGACAGCAGTACATTACTGAACCATTTCAGAAATAAAATGAAAATATTTATTCTCATTAAAATACAAGTATTGCTATGATTTTATTACTTGGCAGAATCTTCAGGCAAGAAGCTATATCTAGCTATTTATAGAAAGGCATTGCAATATAAGATTACTACTATGACTTATCACTTCTATAGCACTTCTTGACATGCACAGCACATTACAAAAACATATCAGAGACACAGTCCCTTCTCAATAGAGCTTACAATCTAATCAAGACATACAGTATATTCAGGACAAAAGAGACTATGGGAATTTCATTTATTAAGAAACTTGTTAAAATCATTAAGGCTGTAAGTGGGATAATTAGGGATTAATATTTAAAAGCAACCTAACAAAAGTGGGGGTTTTAGACTGGATTTAAATAAAGCAAAAGAGGGCGCATGATGTACCAACTCAGGAAGTCTATTCCAAGCAACTTATACAGCCAGATAAAAAACACGCAGTCAGGAATTTGTGCTGGAGGAGAATGGCATGTACTGTATAAAAGTGACCTGTCCGATGAGCGGAGTTTACAAGAGAGGAGAGGTAATGAGCAGCTAAGAAGTGAAGACTTTTGTTGATAACTTATAGGAACTGGAATTATAGGAATAGGGAGCCAATAAAGTGATTTGAGAAGAGGGGTTATATGGGTGTAGTGACTTTAATGAAAGATAAGTCGTGCGGTCGAATATGGGGTAAATTGTAGAGGAGAGATTTGGTTCACTGGGAGACCTGTGAGGAGCAGTTTGTAGTAGACTAAGTAGGAGGTGATAAGAGAGTGGATAAGAGGGGGCAGATTTTGGTGATGTTTCAGAGAAAAAACATGATACGTTTTAGAAGTGTTCTGGATAAGTATAGAAAAGGAGAGAGAGGAGTAAAAGATAAGACTGGGAGGACTACAATCTCATCGATTGAAACAGAAGAAGGTGGAAGAGGGGAAGTGGGCTTGGTCGTGTTGAGTTTAAGGTGGCATGGGAAATCCAGACACCAATGTCAGGCAAGAAAGTTGAGATTTGGGACTGGATTCTTGATGAAATTTCTGGTGTAGAGAGGCAAATATGGGAATCATCAGGTTAAAATGCTTAGAATTTTAGGATAAGAACTACTTGGTGATTTTAAGTATACATTACAGTAGGGATATGTCATCAATTGCAGTATTGCACTATAATTTGTGGTATCTTGCAAAAATAATTTCACTTTAAAAGTTGGCTTGTCTCATAGAAATATACATTTTTAAATGGTAGTGTGTACTTTTACCACCACACAGAAGCTCTGTATCCTCACCCAATAATTAAATCAATCTAAACAGAGAGGATATATTCAATATATTGGATATATTCAATATATTGAATATATCCTCTCTGTTTAGATTGATTTAAGTGTGCACTTTTATACATCAATATCTAATCATTTACTTGCCAGTGAAAAAATTCACAAGAACATAAGTAATTGCCATACTGGGTCAGACCAAGGGCCCATCAAGCCCAGCATCCTGTTTCCAACAGTGGCCAATCCAGGCTACAAATACCTGGCAAGTACCTAAAAACTAAGTATATCCCATGCTACTGATGCTAGTAATAGTAGAGGCTATTTTGTAAGTCAACTTGATTAATAGCAGGTATGCACGTCTCCTCCAAGAACTTATCTAAACCTTTTTTAAACCCAGCTACACTAACTGCACTAAACACATGCCCTGACAACAAATTCCAGAGTTTAATTGTGCATTGAGTGAAAAAGAAATTTCTCTGATTAATTTTAAATGTGCTACATGCTAACTTCATGGAATGTCCCCTAGTCCTCCTATTATCTGAAAGAGTAAATAACCGATTCACATTTACCCATTCTAGACCTCTCATGATTTTAAAGACCTCTTTCATATCCTCCCTCAGCTATCTCTTTTCCAAGCTGAACAACCCTAACCTCATTATTCTTTCCTCATAGGAGAGCAGTTCCATCCCCTTTATCATTTTGGTCGCCCTTCTTTGTACCTTCTCCATCGCAACTATATCTTTCTTGAGATTTGGTGACCAGAACTGTACACAGTATTCAAGATGCATTCTCACCATGGAGCGATACAGAAACATTATGACATCCTCTGTTTTATTCACCATTCCTTTCCTAATAATTCCTAACATTTTGTTTGCTTTTTTGACTGCCATAGAACACTGAGCCGACGATTTCAAAGTATTATTCACTATGACGCCTAAATGTCTTTCCTGGATGGTAGCTCCTAATATGGAACCTAACAATGTGTAATTACAGCAAGGGTTATTTTTCCCTATGTACATCACCTTGCACTTATCCACATTAAATTTCATTTCCCATTTGGATGCTCAATTTTCCAGTCTCACAAGGTCCTCCTGCAATTTATCACAATCCGCTTGTGATTTATCTACTCTGAATAATTTTTGTATCATCAGCAAATTAGATTATCCCACTTGTCTTATTCCTTTCCAGATTATTTGTAAATATGTTGAAAAGCAGGGTCCTATCCCTTGACTTTTTACTTTTATTAGAAGCCTCTCATGAGAAACTTTGTCAATTGCCTTCTGAAAATCAAAATACACTACATTTATTTATTTATTTATTTAACAGCTTTTAATATACCGGTGTTCGTGCGGGCACATCACGCCGGTTTACAATAAACTTGAGAAAGGAGGAAAATTACAAAAAACAGGGAGCGGGTGAGGGAGCAGGTGAGAAAAGGCGCGGGAGTGGGGGGGTCTACCAGTTCACCTTTATCTACATGTTTATTAACCCCTTCAAAAAAGTGAATCAGATTTGTGAGAGGCAAGACTTGCCTTGGGTAAAGCTACGCTGGCTAGATTCATCATTTTGCATAAAAAGGGAGGGAGGGAGGGAGGGAGGGAGAGATAGAATTTATAAGGCTCTCATATTAGTCACCTATTTATACCATTGTAGGAGGGTCAACTAGTAACTCGAGGTGAGGTTTAGGTGGTGGTCTAGGGTTGCAGGGCAGTTTTATGCACACAGTCAGAGGTACGAACAGCACAGTACACATAATTGAAGATCTGATGTGATTTGGCATGAGGTAAGGTACACAAAGATGTAATTTGTACAATGTACTCTCACCCTAGCTTGATGCACTCTCTTTCTAGCTGCTATCAAGCTAGGGCGAGAGTACATTGTACAAAGCTTTCTTTACCAGAATTCACTCTCTGGGTTATATGCCCATTTTACATGTTTCAGTATAATGTCTGGATACATTTCTCATCTGATATAATGATGGGAACTTGCTAAATAGGATGATCTTGAAATTATAAACATTAATATCCTAGCAGAAATTAATTAAAAATAAGAATAAAAAGAGGCTATAAAAGATTTTTTTTTAACTGCAATGCAATTTACGTATTTATCTGTTTTATTGGACAGCAGTGATGCTTTGAAAATATGCTAATAATGATTTTATCAGTAGTGACCATAATGAAAATAACTTTGATTTGCTTGTATAACCAAAATAAACAGAGCTCAACAGACACACACACACACACACACACACAAAAAAAGGTTTCCTTTTGAATCACAGATGGATTTCTCCATTAAAGTTGCTGCTGTGTGGAGTGCCAAAAACAAATAAAACATTTTAATGTGAGCAAGTATCCTCCTACTTGCTCCCAAAGATACTTAACATAAATATTAGACTAATTAGGAGAAGAAAAGGACAGTATTTTAATAAAACTGGCCCCCTTGCCTAGACAAAATATTCTGGAATCCAATTTGCAATTCCAATGTTTGACATCTGAGCAGAGTAATATTGCCTGCCATGCAGGGTGCAGTTAGGGCAGATGTGACTTCTTGTAGCTTCAATTGACTGATTATGTATGCTAAGCTACCAGTGCTTAGTGCTTACCATCTTTTTTGCAGGTCTGTGGGAACATCAAATTGGGCTGCCCTCATTCTGCAAAAGGTGCCATATGATGACATCTGTTACAGTGAGGGCACAAGCATAAAAGAGAGAACTCTCTGACTATGAGTAGAGGGTGCAGCATGGATAAAAAAAGGAATACCAAAAATCTCCGTTTTTAGATAGTATGTATGCTTTGAGAGCACTTGCCACACTTGCTGTGCAGGGCAGCTGTAGTGGGGCCAGGGTGACCAGCATGCCTCCTGGTCCCTATCCCTCCTTCCGTTTCTATCTTTCTCTTCCCACCAGTGCAAAGTTATTGGCAGTGTGGAGTGGTTGCGTCAGTGGAAGAGCTGGCTGGCCAATCAGAGCAGGCAGGGGGCAGTGCTGGTCATGCTAGCTGGACCTCTACGTAGGATAGCTAGGACCTTTTCCACAGAGAACAGCCAGCTTTTCTTCAGTCTGCGTCCTGTCCTCACCAATGGCCATTTCCTCCACATGGTTTCCAATCATCATTGGGGGATTAAGCAAGCCATTCCCAAGGCCTCTTTTTCAGCAGCAAAGTCCAGGGTATTTTTCCTTTCAGCAGCCTGCCTTTTTCTTAAAGGCAGTTTTTGGGACTGCCCCAGCATAACCTGGAGAGGGGGGTTGCTTTCTCTCCTTCTCCCTCAGCTGTCTTTGAAAATGAGAGCATACAAGATCCAGGCTGAGGCCAGCCCAGCAGCACAGGCAGCAAAGTAGACCAGTGCCTGAGAAAGAGAGCCTGCAGCATCCAAAGTGTGGCCACTATAAGAACATGCCATACTGGGTCAGACCAAGGGTCCATCAAACCCAGCATCATGTTTCCAACAGTGGCCAATCCAGGCCATAAGAACCTGGCAAGTACCCAAAAACTAAGTCTATTCCATGTTACCAATGCTAGTAATAGCAGTGGCTATTTTCTAAGTCAACTAAATTAATAGCAGGTAATGGACTTCTCCTCCAAGAACTTATCCAATCCTTTTTTAAACACAGCTATACTAACTGCACTAACCACATCCTCTGGCAAAAATTCCAGAGTTTAATTGTGCGTGGAGTAAAAAAGAGCTTTCTCCGATTAGTTTTAAAGGTGCCACATGCTAACTTCATGGAGTGCCCCCTAGTTTTTGTATTATCCGATAGAGTAAATAACTGATTCACATATACCCGTTCTAGACCTCTCATGATTTTAAACGCCTCTATCATATCCCCCCTCAGCCGTCTCTTCTCCAAGCTGAAAAGTCCTAACCTCTTCCATTCCCTTTAATTTTGGTTGCCCTCACTATTGGGAGGCAGGAGTCTAGACGCTGCATCTTTGGAATGAAGGAGCCAGCAGGAACCAGAAGAAAATCCAACCAGCCCCGCAGACACTGAGCAGGGGGCCCAGGACAGTGTTAGCCACATCTTGTCATCAGGCCCCGTTATAAATGAAGCAGCGGGTATCAGAGAATGTGCATTATGTGGCATATGAGGAAGACCTGCAGCAGCTGCTGGAAAAGATCTGAGGAGATGCAGTGGAGCATGATTTTGAGTGGGTGAGAGCTTGGCTGTGATTCCCTGATAGGAATGTACATGCCTGCCTCCCCAGTGAAACATGGCAGAGTTGCCCAGGTAGCTGAACACAGATCCTCATAACCAGGGAATTCCAACCTTTCCAGGGTACCAGTTTCCTCAGTTCCCAAGCGTTCTGTCGATGGTGAGAATGATGAGGGCACATGGTTGGTCTGATGTGGATTGTTGGGGGATATTGATGTGATTATTAATGCTCATTCAATTAACTATGACAGTCCTGTTATACATTCAAGCAAGAGTGCAAATAGGTGGAGAATGACCACCAGCAGAGCAGTCAATTACATTTGCTGAAAGACAAGAAATGTAATGCTGGTATGAGTGCAATGTTAGAAAGAGTAGCTAAGGAGAAGCACAGGGATAGGGACAAGTGGGAAGCACTAGGTATGTAGGATGGTCTTGCTCTGGTTCTGATGACTCCTCTAATTTGTCAGATTCTGATGCATTCTCTAGTCAGCCAGGGCTTGACAGTCAGGTATTAGCACTGGCATCTGGGGGCCATTCGAGTCTCAGGTTCTGTGTCCCATTGCCAAACTGGAGATCAATATGTGCAGCAGACTGCTAGGAAAATATTCAGAGGAATATATCAACATATTCTCACTCTGGCAAAAGATTTTCAGGATGCAGATGAAGAGAAAAAGGAAACAAAGGAGAGAAGAAGAGGAAGAACCATAGGGGCGGATTTTAAGAGCCCTGCTCGCCTAAATCCGCCCAAAACCGGGCGGATTTAGGCGAGCAGGGCCCTGCGCGCCGGTGAGCCTATTTTAAATAGGCCTACCGGCGCGCGCAGAGCCCCGGGACTCGCGTAAGTCCCGGGGTTTTCGGAGGGGGGCGTGTCGGGGGCGGGCCTGAACCGTGCGGCGTTTTCGGGGCGTGTCGGGAGCGTTCCGGGGGCGGGCCAGGGGGCGTGGCTACGGCCCGGGGCGGTCCGGGGGCATGGCCGTGCCTCCGGACCCGCCCCCAGGTCGCGTCCCGGCGCGCTAGCGGCCCGCTGGCGCGCGGGGATTTACGCCTCCCTCCGGGAGGCGTAAATCCCCCGAGAAAGGTAAGGGGGGGGCCTTAGACAGGGCCGGGTGGGTGGGTTAGGTAGGGGAAGGGAGGGGAAGGTGAGGGGAGGGCAAAAGGAAGTTCCCTCCGAGGCCGCTCCGATTTCGGAGCGGCCTCGGAGGGAACGGGGGTAGGCTGCATGGCTCGGCGCGCGCCGGCTATACAGAATTCATAGCCTTGCGCGCGCCGATCCAGGATTTTAGTGGATACGCGCGGCTCCGCGCGTATCTACTAAAATCCAGCGTACTTTTGCTGGCGCCTGATGCGCCAGCAAAAGTACGCCTATTCGCGTTTTTTGAAAATCTACCCCATAGCGTCTTCAGGGCAATCACCAATTGGATTCTAGCCTTTTGGGGTTTGGCAGGGATATTTGGTGGAAAGAAGCCAGAGTTGTATGCCAGCTTGCTCAAATATATGGATATGATAATCAGGGCCCATAGATCCTATGGTGATTAGGCCTGACTGAATTACAATGAGCATTTTTAAAAATGGCTCACCAAAGATAGGTCAGATACATGGGGATCTAGAAATATAGATATATGGCTCAATGAAATAAGCCATATCTTGCTCTCTTTTAGGAAGATGTACCAACCATAGGCCAGGAACAAATGTCAGGAGTGCAAGAGGGGATGGTATGGGTGTGTAGTAGCAGTAACACTGCAGTGCAGCGCAGACCTGGGCCAGCCATATTCAGACATTATAATGCTTCCCAGTGCAGATATTCTCAGTGTAAATTCTGGGTGCTATGGGGACCAGCAGCATAGGGTACTCCTCCTAAGGCAGACTGGGGAGATTTGTCAGCAAGCAGCCTTCAGTATGTGGAACTTGATCCCTGTAGAGTTGAGCCAAATTGCAGACATATTTTGTTTCAGATAACAGGTGAATTTCTAGCCCATTTTCACAAGCACTTAAGGGGTAATATAAAAGCTGGGCTGAAAATGTTGGTGGCCCCCTAGTAATTTGGTGCTCCCCTCCAGGGCCAGTGCAAGGGGATTAGGCACTCTAGGCACCTTCTGCCTTGTGCCACCCCCTCCCTGGTCATACCGACAACCCCCCTGTCACACCTCCCCTGGTCGCAGCCCCGACTCCTACCTCTTGTGAGCGGCGGCAGTAAAGAGGAGTGGAGATTTGAATCCCCACTCCTCTTTGCCGCCGCCACTCGCAAGAAGTAGGAGTCTGAGATAAAATATGAATTATATTATATTATATTTATCTGCACTGCTGTAGTGCCAACCATAAATTGTTGTAAAAAAAGACACTAGGAACCCATATAGTATTAGGCCTGTTGTAGTCTGTGTTGGTGTGTGCTTGACCCTCAGAAAGCCATAAGTAAACTGAATTACAGTTACAAATATAATAAATCTCTCATACCAAAACAACACCAGCTGCCAGCATTCAAACAGTATCAACCCTACCTATAAAAAATGCAACACTGAAAAGATAATACCAGCTCCTGAAACATCATTACACTTTCTATTAGGAGAGTACCTCACCTCAGTCATACATGCAGAACACAAACACACCCTCAGCAAATACAGAATAGAGCAACCATAAAGTATAAAAAGAAACATATAAGCAAAAACTAAACTGGAAACCACAGTAAGCCAGAGAATATGTGGTCCAACAATGGAAAAACAGAACCATCACCATTCATCAAACATCAAACAATAAAATCAAGAAATATAATAAATACATAATCATAATAGTAAAAACACAGTAATAAAAAAACTGATGAATTGAAGAACCAATAATTAAAAACTCATACAATGTTTTAAAACAATTTTCAAACACCGATAAAATAATTCAAAACAGCAGACATCAAACAACTCTGGAAAAATAAAACTAATAAGGATTTTAAAAATTCATGCCCTCCATAACTGGGAACTTTTGATTTCCAGTCACTCTGAGATTGTCGTGGATTAGTGGGAGTGGGGTGTCTAGGGAGGCAAATCAGATTTGGGTATGCCCACTTTATTTTTTTGTTTGGGGAATTTTTTTGGTTGGGGCACACATATATATTTGGATTTTAAAAATTAAGAAGCAAATTTTAAAAGTGATGTGCGATCCAAAATCAGGAGATGGGCATGCATGTAGCAGATGGCATGCCCATCCAGTTTCATAAAATGTGAGGGGTTGCATGCGCATGATTCACCGTGTCAGGAAGTTTATTCCAGGCATAAATAGAAAGCACAGTCAGAAGTTGGCAGTAGAAGAGAAAGGCACAGAAAAAAGTGACTTGCCCACTGCCCAGTACAAAAAGCTCACTTGTAAGAGTGTAGGGAGAGAGATATTAGGTAATGAGGAACTGCAGAGTGAATGCATTTTGTAAGTGAGTAGGAGAAGCTTGAATTATTGTGGAAACAGAGAGAGAGCCAATATAGCAAGGTTGAAAGAAGATCGGTTATGCAGCTGACTTTTGAATGATTACAGCAGAGAAAAATGGTTCAGTGGGAGGCTGGTGAAGAGGAAATTCAGCTACACTGGACCTAAACAGTAACCATTAAGAATTGCAGGTCTGTCAGTATTTAGGACTATAAAATGGTTCAAAATCATCAGCTGTGTGGCCCCAGTATCTGATAGGAGTCAAGTAAGATATCATTGGAAAGGGCTCAATTACCATTTTTCAGTGATTACCCTTAAAAGGTATTTGAGGGTTATTTTAAAGAATTAGGGCTCCCAAAGTTAAGCCTCAAAGACTGCCATTATATTAAACAACCCTGACATAGCTTTGTAAGCAGTTTACTCCATAGAATCCCTTGTTTTGATTTTCTAAATAACCCTGCATAGAATAGATATAGGGGCAGATTTTAAACCTGCCCGCGGGCGCAGATTTGTTCGTGCAACCCAGCACAAACAAATCTACGCCCGATTTTACAACATGTGCCCGATTTTACCCCCATGCGCGCTCTGACCCTGGATTTTATAACATGCATGCGGCAGCACACACATGTTATAAAATCAAGGGTCAGAGCGCGCAAGGGGGTGCACAATTGTGCAACTTGTGCGCACTGAACTGCGCAGGCTGCCCCCGTTCCCTCCGAGGCCTCTCCGAAATTGGAGCGGCCTCGGAGGGAACTTTTCTACCGCTCCCCCACCTTCCCCTCCCTTCCCCTATCTAACCCACCCCCCAGCCCTAACTATCCCCCCCTACCTTTATTTCAGAAGTTATGCCTGCCTGCCATCCCCCGGCACAGGCCGCTGTGCCGGGACCGCCCTGGACCACCGCCACGCCCCGGGATCTGCCCCCTTCCCGCCCTTTTTTCGAAGCCCCAGGACATACGCGCGTCCCGAGGCTTGGGTGTGCCGCCGAGCCTATGCAAGATAGGCTCGGCGCGCGCAGGGGCAGCTTTTCGGGGGTTACGCGCATATATTACGCTCGTAACCCTTTGAAAATCTGCCCCATAATGCGTGATACATTTTTGTGCTTTAAATTATTTTAATCAGTTGACAGCGTTATATGTGATTTTGTGAGATTTGGAACCTAAGTTAGGAAACAGAAATCATATTTGAGAGGGAAACCTATTCATAAATATGTTAATAAATAGAACTGGCAAGCTTTTCCTCCTATTAAGGGAGCTATGAAAAATGTCTATAAAATTAATTTTATATGGAATATATTTAATTATATTGAGAGGAGACAAACAAATCTGACGTTTACAATTTTTCAAATCTAATACTGCATTTTATTGGATGTAGGATTCCTCATAATCATTAAATCAAATAAAAATGTAAATGAAGATTAATAGAATGTTGACATTTAAGTGCTGAGGAGATGTTAACAGTTTGAGGAGATTTTAGAGATTGATTCTTATTAGTTTAATTGATGGCATATGAGACTTACATCAGCCTATTCAATAAAATAAGATGTAGAATTATGCAGAAAAGCCAGTCCTAAGAAAGGTACAAATTATGTAAATTGTTAGAATTGATTTCTCCAATTGATAGGCTTTTAATATGTACAATCTTTATAAGAAGGGCAGCCACCAAAGCATTAACAGAGTGCCGAGGCTGTTTGTAAAAGGGACCATTACAGAACCAGAAGAGAATGAGTTCTTTGAATTCTATACTGGCATGAGATGATAGAATTCTTGGAGCAATGGATCTAAAGGGATATGAGCTATACCTAGATAATTCAAAAAGGGCTCTTTAAAGTATTTGACGAGGGCAGGAATTGAGTCTTTTATTATTAAAATAAGAGCATATGAAATTGCCATACTGGGTCAGACCAAGGGTCCATCAAGCCCAGCATCCTGTTTCCAACAGAGGCCAAACCAGGCTACAAGAACCTGCAATGACCCAAACACTAATAAGATCCCATGCTACTGACTGATGCCAGTAGTAGCAGAGGCTATTTTGTAACTCAACTTGATTAATAGCAATTAATGGATTTCTCCTCCAAGAACTTATCCAAACCTTTTCTAAACCCAGCTACACTAACTGCACTAACCACATCCTCTGGCAACAAATTCCAGAGCTTAATTGTGCGTTGAGTGAAAAAGAATTTTCTCCAATTAGTTTCAAATATGCTACTTTTTAACTTCATGGAGTGCCCCCTAGTCCTTCTATCATCTGAAAGTGTAAATAACCAAGTTACATCTACTCATTCTAGACCTCTCATGATTTTAAAGACCTCTATCATATCCCCCCTCAGCCATCTCTTCTCCAAGCTGAACAGCCCTAACCTTTTTAGCCTTTTGTCATAGGGGAGCTGTTCCATCCCCTTTATCATTTTGGTTGCCCTTCTCTGTACCTTCTCGAGTACAACTATATCTTTTTTGAGATGCGGTGACCAGAACTGTACACAGTACTCAAGGTGTAGTCTCACCATGGAACTATACAGAGGCATTATGACATTTTCTGTTTTATTCACCATTCACTTCTTAATAATTTCTAATGTTCTGTTTGCATTTTTGACTGCTGCATCACACTGAGCTGACAATTTCAGTGTATTATCTACTATGATGCCTAGATATTTTTCCTGGGTGGTAGCTCCTAATATGGAACCTAACATTGTGTAACTTCTGCATGGGTAATTTGTTTCCTATATGCAACACCTTGCACTCGTCCATATTAAATTTCATCTGCCATGTGGATGCCCAGTCTCTCAAGTTCCTCCTGCAATTTATCACAATCTGCCTGAGATTTAACTACTCTGATTAATTTTGTATCATCTGCAAATTTGATAACCTTACTCATTGTATTCTTTTCCAGATCATTTATAAATATATCGTAAAGCACCGGTCCAAGTACAGATTCCTGAGGCACTCCACTGTTTACCCTTTTCCACTGAGACAATTGACCATTTAATCCTACTCTCTGTTTCCTGTCTTTTAACCAGTTTGTAACCCATGAAAGGATATTAGTCCCTATCCCATGTCTTTTTAGTTTTTTGACTTTGTCAAACATATACTGAAAATACAAATACACTACATCTCCTGGTTCATCTTTACCCACATGCTTATGAATCCCTTCAAAAAAATGAAGCAGATTTGTGAAGCAAGACTTTCCTTGGGTAAACAAATGGTGACTGTATTACAATAAACCATGTCTTTCTATATACTCTGTGATTTTTTATCTTTAGAATAGTTTCAACTATTTTTCCTGGCACTGACATCAGGCACACTGGTCTATAGTTTCCTGGATCACCCCTGAAGCCCTCTTTAAATATTGGGGTTACACTGGGCACCCTCCAGTCTTCAGGTGCAATGGAAGATTTTAATGATAGCTTACAAATGTTAACTAATAGATCTGAAATTTCATTTTTTTTAGTTCTTTCAGAACTCTGGCATGTATACCATCTGGTCCAGGTGATTAAAACACTTTCCAAATCTTTATTAATCCTAAAGAAGAAAAACAAAAGAGGGCCAATATTCAAAGGTATCAGTCTATCTAATTTAGGGCAGGATTCATCATTCCTTGTGGTAACCCTGTAGTGGGTCAGACCAAGAGTCCATCAAGCCCAGCATTCTGTTTCCAACAGTGGCCAATACAGGCCATATGAAACAGGCAAATACCCCAAAACTAAGTCTATTCCATGTTACTGTTGCTAATAATAGCAGTGGCTATTCTCTAAGTCAACTTAATAAATAGCAGGTAATGGACTTCTCCTCCAATAACTTATCCAATCCCTTTTTAAACACAGCTACACTAACTTGCACTAATCAAATCCTCTGGCAAAAAATTCCAGAATTTAATTGTGTGTTGAGTGAAAAATAACTTTCTCAGATTAATTTTAAATGTGCCACATGCTAACTTCAAGGAGTGCCCTCTAGTCTTTCTATTATCCGAAAGAGTAAGTAACTGATTCACATTAACTCGTTCTATACCTCTCATGATTTTAAACACCTCTATCACATTCCCCTCAGCCGTCTCTTCTCCAAGCTGAAAAGTCCTAACCTCTTTAGTCTTTCCTCATAGGGGAGCTGTTCCATTCCCCTTATCATTTTGGTCGCCCTTCTCTGTACCTTCTCCATCGCAACTATATCTTTTTGAGATATGGTGACCAGAATTGTACACAGTATTCAAGGTGCAGTCTCACCATGGAGTGATACAGAGGCATTATGACATTTTCTGTTTTATTCACCATTCACTTTCTAATAATTCCCACATTCTGTTTGCTTTTTTGACTGCCGCAGCACACTGAACCAACAATTTCAATGTATTATCCACTGTGATGCCTAGATCTCTTTCTTGGGTGGTAGCTCCTAATATGGAACCTAACATTGGGTAACTATAGCATGGATTATTTTTCCCTATATGTTGAGGACTAGCTAGACAGTGGACCCTTAGGCCGGTCTGCGGGAGACCTGGGGTAGTTGGACTATGGTCTCAGGGCAGCAGGCCGATAGGCAGACCAGGCTGATGCAGACAGTAGACTTCACCCGGAAGCTGGTACTCCCCGGGAGGAGCCCTTGGGAGTCCAGCCACTTGGGACTCAGGAGATTCACTCTGGAAGCCGGCGTCCCCCCGGGAGGAGCCCATGGGGACCCGGCCACTGGGACTTAGGTGATCTTCTGATCTGGTTCTTGAGTAGACTGGTGTTGAAGCGGATGAAGGAGACCTGGCAGGAGCTGCGGCGGGCCGGGGTCAGGCAGCGAGAAACCAGGCAGGGACTGCAGCAGGCTGCAGGCAGGCAGAGCGGAACCAGGCAGGACCTGTAACAGGCTGAAGACAGGCCGTGCGGAACCAGGCAGGACCTGTAGCAGACTGAAGACAGGCAGAGCAAAACCAGGCAGGACCTGTAGCAGGCTGAAGACAGGCAGAGCGAAACCAGGCAGGAACCTGGACAGGTACTAAAGCAGGCAAGAACCAAAGGTTAGAAGTGCGAGCAAGTCACGAAGTAGACCAGGCAGGCAGGAACGGCGTGCAAGGGAGTCACACGCCGGGGCTCTGGGCAACAGGACACCGCAAGGGACCCGGTTGCAAGGCATCGTAGCAGGGTCCGCGGGGAGTTTAAGTAGGACTGGGCATCTGATGTCAGGAACGGGGGCAGAGTGCGCTCTGGCGGGAAACGGGCTATATCAGCACAGTGACAGCGCGCACTCCTAAGGAGCCCAGGGTAATGGCGTCTCCCCCGCGGAGACATTCATGGAGCTGGTTCAGGCATCGAGTGGCCAGCTGGAACCTTGAGGTAAGGGCCGGGGCGTGATGGTCGCGGAGCGGACCGCAATACTATATGCATCACTTTGCACGTATCCACATTAAATTTCATCTGCCATTTGGATGCCCAATTTTCCAGTCTCACAAGGTCTTCCTGTAATTTATCACAATCTACTTGTGTTTTAACTACTCTGAACAATTTTGTGTCATCTGCAAATTTGATTACCTCACTCATCATATTTCTTTCCTGATCATTTATAAACATATTGAAAAGTAAGGGTCCCAATACATATCCTTGAGGCACTCCACTGCCCACTCCTTTCCACTGAGAAAATTGTCCATTTAATCCTACTCTTTGGTTCCTGTCTTTTAGCCAGTTTGTAATCCACCTATCCCATTACTTTTTACTTTTCCTAGAAGTTTCTCATGAGGAACTTTGTCAAATGCCTTCTGAAAATCCAAATATACTACATCTACTGGTTCACCTTTATTTATTTTTTATTTATTTTATTTATTAATTTAATTAATTAATATAATATTAATATATATATATATATTAATTAATATAATATTAATATAATTTAATTATTATTTCATTAATTTAATTAATTAATATGCTCAATGTTCAATGTTTATGTTTAATGTTCAATGTTAATTAATATGTTCAATGTTCAATGTAAACCGCTAAATGAAGCGATAGTTCTTGTTTCTTGTAAACCGGGGTGATATGTATTTTATACAGGAACCTCCGGTATATAAACCCTATAAATAAATAAATAAATAAATAAATAAATAAATTTAAAGTATTTTATATACCAAAGTTTAGCTAGCTGCCTTCACTCCAGTTTACAGATTTAGAGGAGATTAACAGAACATCTCCATATAAATTATTCAATAAAAACAATATAACTTTGACAAATTATAGAACGAGATAATATGAATTATGAAATACAAAGTTGCGGAACAGTAACATAGTTTCAGTTATTGGGCGTTGAGGGAGGATGGTAAAGCTGTGTGACATTTTAGGTAACTGATATGGTTGTGATATTACACCGACGCTGTCTGCCAGTTTTATGACTGTCTTTGATCGTCGACGCAGTCTAAAACTTACGATTAAATGTTAACATTATAAGTAGTAATAAAGGATAACTGTCATCCATCAAGTGATTGTCAGAGTTGTTATTTAACTGTCTGTGTGTGATTAGCCGATTCCATCTTTGAAAGCTTGCCTGAATAGCCATGTTTTGAATTATTTTTTGAATGTTTTGTTGTCAATCTGTGTACTTAGGTATTCTGGTAGTGAGTTCGAGTGTAGGTCCAGCTATTGAGATGGCTCTTTTTCGTGTGTTAGCTAGTTTGACATTCGATCTTGATGGAACGTCTAGAAGCAATTTGCTGGTGGTTCTTGTAGTGCGTTGAGGTCTGTGCTTCTGTATGGTGTTGTTTAAGGATGTATTATCAACGTTGTATATTGTGTTGTGTAGGATGGTTAGGGTTTTATATTCGATTCTTTTTTCTACCGGGAGCCAGTGTAGACTTTATAGTACAGGGGTGATGTGGTCGGACTTCCTGTGGCCAGTGAGTATTCTGGCAGCTGCATTCTGCAATAATTGTAGAGGTCTGAGTGTTGTTTTGGGTAGACCTGTCAGCAGTGAGTTGCAGTAGTTGGAGGTAGTGAATATAAGGGATTGTAGAAAGGCTCTGAAATCTTGATAGTTCAATAGTGGTTTTAGTTGTTTTAGGATTTGCAGTTTGTGGAAGCCTTCTCTGATTTTCATTGAAATGTGCTTTTTGTAGTTTAGTTCAGGATCTATCCAAACTCCTAGGTCTTTGACATCGCCCTTTAGTTTGATGCATATGTTGTCGATATGTATGAAGTGATTGGTGTTTAATCCTGAGTTTTTTCTTTCTATTTATTTATTTATTTTTAGATTTTTTTTATACCAGTGTTCCTGTATGAAATACAGATCACATTGGTTTACATTGAAACAGAACATAAATTTTTGCCTAGAGGCATTACATAGAACAAGGTTAAGGAACTTGGAACAGGGTAAACTAGATCAACATTAACATAGTAATGTAAACGTATTGGCTAACGAGTCTCATTTAGCAGAATAAACAAAAAGAAACATAAAAGGAAAACAGTAGATGTCACATGAGACCTGCAGCAAGAGATTGGATACAGAGTCAATTAGAAGAGTAAATGAGTAGAAGTATAGAGCCTGGGGAATACGATGATGATGATGCGATGATGATGATGCGATGATGAGGAAGAGGAACTCTTGCTGGCTGTCGGGAAAAAAGTGCTTATGGTCCTGTAAAAGCTTGTTTAAAGAGCCAGGTTTTATGTTTCTTTTTGAATGTAGAGTGGCAGCTCTCTAGACGGATATCTGGCGGGAGCGCTTTCCATTGAATGGGGCCAGCAGTAGATATGGTACGTTTATGAAGCGAGGATTTTGTTGAGGGAACATAGAGAGTGCCTTTATATGCTCCTCTGATGGGTCTAGCTGAAGAATAAAGACATAGTTGGGTGCTTAAGTGAAGAGGGGATATATTGTGAATTGATTTATGAATTACTGTGAGCACTTTATAAAGAATCCTTTGCTTAATTGGAAGCCAATGGAGGAGTTTGAGAATGGGAGTGATGTGATCTCTTTTTTGTCCATGCATACTGCTAGAAAGAAAAAACTCAGGATGTTTAGACATGGAAAGACATGTTTAGACATGGAAAAACAGACATGTTTAGACATGGAAAAAACAGAATGCATACTGTTTTGTCCATGTCTAAACATGTCCATTGTCCAGGAGTTAATAAACACATCTCTACCAAACCAGATTTGTCACTCCAGGTAAGAGAGGTCCTTGACGTCCGTCGTTGTCGAGGTATATGGGAATACCTCTTAGCCTGGGAAGGTTTTGGGGCCGAAGAGAACTCATGGGAACCATCCCATTACATTCTTGATAAAGAACTCCTCAGGATTTTCCACAGGACCTATCCTGAAAAGCCACGGCCGCGTAGATGGAGGCCTAGAATGGGGGGTACTGTTGCGCGCCCCATCTGCACCCGGCCCATGCACGGGCCTGCTCTCCTCGCTAGCTCCTCTGCAGGTCATGGGTTGGCCTCCCCAGCAGCAGCCGCGAGCTCTTCCAGGCCTCAGCGTCCCGTGGCAGCAGTCCCTGGGACTTCCACTGCACACCAGGCCTCACGCCGGAGTTCGGCGTCCTCAGTGGCATTGGCCACATCCCTACGCACACGTGTGGACCATCCGGCCTCTTGTAGGTCAAGGGGTGGGTCCTAGCTCCGTGGCGCTCCCTGATTGAATGTATGATATAAGGAAGTTCCTGTCTGCACTTCCTTGGCATTCGGGTCGGCACTGTAAGTGTACTAGTTTGCCTCCGCGTTCACAGCCTTGTTCCAGTCTTGTTCCAGCGTTCTACTATTCCAGCGTCCTACTGTTCCAGCCTTGTCCAGGGTCCTCCTGTTCCAGCATCCTTCTGTTCCAGTATCTGTCTGTCCTGTCTCCCCAGGTAGTACCCTCGGACTCTCTCTCTGGTATTGACCTCAGCCTGCTCCTTGACCATTCTGCTCGCTGCCTGGATCTTGACCTCTGCCTGCCTTGTGATCTCATCTGATCTCTGGAACCTGACCCCTGCTTCGTTGACTACTCCTCGGACTGATCCTCGGAACCTGACCCCAGCTGCCATTGACCACGTCTCCTGATAATGGCTTTGTCCCTTGCCTTGTCATCGCCTACACTGTACTGGCCTTCCTTGGTTCTCCAGACCTACAGCCTAGTGTCCGACCGCGCTCCCTTGCTACTCCTGGGCATGCCTCTCTTCTGCCTTGCTGGGAGACCCTGCAAGGCCCACCTAAGTCCAGTGGCCTGGGTCCCTACAGGCTCCACCCGGGGGGACCGTGGGCTTCCAGTGGTGAAGCTCATCCTAGCCTCTGTTCCCTCCTGTGCTCTGCCCCCTGGGGCAGGTGCTTCCTGGTCCCTACCAGGGAGCCGTTCTACACTGCTCCAGGACAAGTGTCCACCTCCAAGTGCCACTCTGATGGTGCATCCTCCATATACTCAAATAATTGAGAACTCATTTGAAAATTCTTACCTAAAGTGGACTCTGAATTCCATTTAAACCAATCAATGAATCTTCCAATTTTTTTTCCAAAGCTTTTTTGCTCCTTGCCTGAACAGTCTCTTCATATATTGGGCTGGAGAAGGGCCTTGCTCTTCTGTTTGGATACAACAAATCCTTTCAGAAAGTCTTCCAGTTATTTCTCTCATATGATACAGAGAAACAAGGTTGACCAGTCAAGAAATAAATGTTTTCATCTTAGCTTTCCTAGTATATTTCTTTCTCTAAAACAGAAATTCAACTTCTGCAAAATGTTAAAGCTCATCAAGTCAGAGCCATTGCAACCTCTACAATGCATTTGCATCAAGCTGCCACTTGGACATCTATAGATATTTTAACTGATCACTACTGCTTGGACCAGGATTCTCACAATGATAATAGCTGTGGCCAAGTAGTTCTACAAAACATTTCAATCCACTCCTTACAGATTGAACTACCTCTGTTATTAAAAGGCAAAAACATTTTCATGCAATCCTTTACTTGAGAGTCCTCACTTGTGAGGCTGCTATGTTTCTTCTTGTTCATGGAGAAAGCAAATGTGATCTTAGTGGACAGCAGAACAAATCATCCACAAAATCCTATCCTCCTTCCCTAACTTGAAGCTTAGCTTGGGTCACGTGGCTATGACAGCACGAGAAATCCTGTGCATGTTCAGAAAAACTTCTTGGTCTTTCTGAGCTCCAAGGGAGCTTTTTTTTTACATGTCAGATGATGTCATCCATATGTGTGGCTGATTTGTTCTGTTTTTCACAAAGAATATCTGTTACAGATAAGCAATTTCTCTTTATAGGTTTCTTGATCTATTTTGTATTTTTGTTAGTGATGGAACTTAATTTATTTACTATTAGAAATTAGGATTGTCGCTTTGTTTTTGAGTTTTATTCTGTTCTGATCACTATTTTTGTAGATAAAATGTACTATTTTATTTTTATGATGATTGTTTTTATATTGTTTAAATTGTGGTTTACAACTCTGTAGTCACCAGGGAGAGCGTTCTGTACAGTAGAATTCATAATTAAGTGTATTCCTCATTCCATACCCCTCTCATTTGACTTCCAATGAGTAGAGTTTAGATTTTTCAGAATTGTTCTTGAAGCCTGAAAGGGTACTGAATACTTTGATTGAATATATTACACTTGATAATATCTTGGATTATTCAGGAATAGCAACATATCATCTGCTAAAAGTGTTATTTTAATAGTTTGTCTGTATGGATACTATAAAAGCTGTGCATTTCTTTTATTTTATTAGCCTGCAACTCAAGGGTGAAAGCAAAAAGGGAAATGAAAAATAGTATACCTATAGTGGTTCTTTTGAAGTCAAATCTTTTTGATCTCTAGTTGTTCATTGTGATGATTGCCCTAGTTCTGTTATAGAGATTTGATACACTAAGGACAAAATTTCTCTGGCTTGAATTGGTTTTCTACTGGAATGAAAGCTTGTGTTCTGACTTTAAGATACTCAGTATCTCTGGCAAGTATATGACCTAGCAAATCAGGATAATTTGTGTCGAGTTTGAAGAAGTCCTGAAACCCACTCCTCTGAGGAACCACATTAGTCCTCTGGGATTACAAAAGGGATCTTTGTTCCCAGCAATTTGAGGGCTGTTGCAGGATAAATTATTGGGCGATATGTGAAATCTTGTTATTTTATATGTTGAAGCAAAGAAACTGACACCCTGGGAGTCTGACTTTGGATTGGACCTGTTAGAGTAATGTGAACTAAACTAAGATATGTCTGCTTGAAAGTGAAACACCAATTATATAAAGCCCTTTAAAGTAATTGGACTTGTGTTTATGTTAAACATGCTTCTTGTAAGCCATGACATTGCATTCATTATGTTGCTGTTTTGAATAAGGTCAAACTTGAAATCCAAAAATGTTGAGGTCCATATTCAATAAGCTGGGTTGTGGATAAGTTATCCGGCTAAAGTTAACGAGGTAACTTGTTTCATATATTCAGCGAGATAAATGTCCCGCTGAATATACCAGCCTAAAGTTATCTGGCCAGATAACTTAAAGAATCTAACTGGCTATGTTTGAATATAGCCGGTTATATTTTGAAGGTATCTGGCCTTATATGGCCAGATACCTTGAATTTACCTAAATATCTTCAGAGATATACGGGTAAGCAGCGCATCTTAAAAAAAAAATGTAAAGGGGCCTGTGGGTTGTTTCTCTCAATCCTTTCTAAGTAAAGATGAGGTCCTGTCAGCCTTGAACATGCCACCTCTCAAACTCTCGTCTGCTTCCATGTCCCGGCCCTACCGACCCCATTACGAATGTAAATAAATTGTAAATCTTCCCCCATGACTCCCCCACACATCCATTGTTTAAGATCAGGCGAATACAGGCCCCTGGATCCCCCATCCCTCTATCCCCCCCCTGTCCACGCCGGGAGCAAGTTATTTCCTTACCCACTCCCAGTGCTCCAGAGTTGATTCTGTCAGATTCAGTGCTGGAAGTATAAGTGGTGAGTACGTTATGCTTCCAGTGCTAAATCAGACAAACTCAGCGCTGGAGTACCAGGAGCAGGTTAGGAAATACCTTGCTCCCGGCACAGATGGGGGGGGATGAAGGGCATAGCTTGCCCAGTCCCAGCAGCCTTACACCTTCTCCATCCTCAGCACAGCTTGCCACCCCTGCATCCCCAGACCAAGTATAGCCTATCCTCAACCACAGCAGCCGCAGTACATTCTGCATTCTCCCCAGCCCCAACACAGCATAGCACAGCACTCTCCCCCAGGCCAAACAATGCTACTAAATAATATTAACTATTGTAACTCACGTCTTCTAGGCTTACCAAAAAATATGACACAATTCCAGGGTCAGAGTACTGTGTGGAGCGAGGAGGTATGAACATATTATGCACGCACTTAAGGATCTTCATTGGTTGCCAGGATCTTTTATAATCCGTCTTAAAGTGTTAGAAATAATACATAAGGTACTCTATAAACTGGAAAATAGATGGTTGAGATCCAGTTTAAATGGTATATGCCACAAAGGGAATAATGGTCTGTGAATAAAGTTATTTTAGTGAATGTTTGTTTATTTATTTATTTATTTATTTAAAATCTTTTCTATACCGTCGTTCAGTAAAGTACCATCACAACGGTTTACAATGAGGCACGTAAATATATATTTGGTTGAACTCTTACTAACAATGTGCCAGAACATTTAACTGTAACATGTATTCATAATATAAAGTATATGTTGTGTGATCTGGATCTTGTCCTTTTCAATGATTAATAGGGAAAAACCATACAATCATTGTACTTTGTACTACAGTTCTCTTAAATTATTCTATTATAATGTTGATTAAAAATGATATTGTGTAGGTATGGTGTGGTATTTGGTGACTTTAGCTTGTTCATTTAAACTTCAGTATCTCCATTCTCGTTGTAAAATGCTTTCTTGAAAAGCCATGTTTTCAAACTTTTTTTAAAGAGTTTTAAATCTCTCTGTAATCTTATTTCCAGTGGCAATGAATTCCATAGTGCTGGCTAATGATAGGGCTCGTTCTCTGACTTGGGTCAGTTTTGCTGTCTTGATTGATGGGATGGTTAGTAGAGCTTTATTAGCAGATCTAAGATTTCTCTGTGGGATGTGTAAGCGTAGTGCTGTGTTTAACCAGTCTGCTTTTTCTTCGTTTATCAGTTTGTGAATTGTGCAAAGTGTTTTATAGTGCACTCTTTGTTCTATTGGCAACCAGTGCAATTCGGCAAGTGTTTGGGTGATGTGGTCTCTTTTGCTTTTTCCAGTAAGTATTCTGGCAGCAGAGTTTTGTAATATTTGTAGAGGTCTTATTGTTACATACGGTAGTCCCAAAAATAGTGTGTTACAGTAGTCTGTGCTAGAGAATATAAGTGCTTGTAGAACTGTTCGGAAGTGTGCTTGGATTAGTAGGGGTTTAAGCCTCCTAAGGATCATAAGTTTGGCGTAGCCTTCCCTAACTTTTTGTGATATGTGTTGTTTAATAGAGATGTGCATCGTTTTTTGTGTTCGTGTCGTTCTTCGTTTTTTGGCCACCATGGAAAATGTCGTTTTTTTTCGGTTCGGGTCTTTTTTTTCGCAAAAAATCGATTTTTAGTTAGTGCGCGCTAACTCCCCGTTAGCGCGCACTAACAAAAACCATTAGATTTTGTTAGTTTTTGTTAGTTTTTGTTAGTGCGCACTAACAGGACTTAGCGCGCACTAACGGGGAGTTAGCGCGCACTGACTCCCGTTAGTGCGCACTAATCGGAAAGACGAATTTTTGTGAAAAAACAGGAAAATCCTGATTTTTTTCGGGCTCCCTGAAACATGCCGAATTGGACAATTTCGTTGCAATTTTCCAATTCGGCAAAAACGAATGCACATCTCTATTGTTTAAGGCTGAGTTCAGTGTCTATTATTACTTCTAGGTTGCGAGCTTTCTCGGTTAGTTCCACTTCCTGATTGTTCTTAAGTTTAATGGGGTTTTTGAATTGTCTCAGAGTTTTTACGTTCTAGGTGAATAAATTTGTTTTTTTCAATGTTAATTACTAGTTCCATCTGGTTTAGTAATGGCTTAATTATATCTAGGTACATCATTGCTAGGTTTAATGTCTTATCAATTGTTTCCTCTACGGGTAAAATTAGTTGAATGTCTCAGGGAAGGAAGCTAGCTTGAACATGGTGTTTGAACAAGCGATTACAGTGTCAGGACCAGTACTCTGGAATTCAATGCCAGAGGAGTTATGGCTAATGAGAGAGGATAAGCTATTTAGGATATGCTAAAAAACCTGGCTTTTTAAAGGAGGCTTATAATATCTAAAGGTAAAGAGACAGAGCTGAAGAGTTAAATAGCAAGACGATTTAGAGAGGAAAGTCAAGAGTCGCTTATTCATGTTGTGTGTATTTTACTATTTTTGTATTGCTATTGTATTTTATTTGTTTTAAAATTTTATGTATGTAAAATTTGTAAACTACCTAGATTGATGATAGGTGTAATAGAAAAAAAAGAGAGCATAAATAAATAAATAGATCTACTTATAATTACCCAGTCACACATCTTATAGTCTCTTATTTTGAACTAATTCCCTGTTAATCAAATAAATAAACCTGTTAAACATTTATTGGAAGTGGTGTTTTGGCACATGCCTTTTGATTGCTGTTGGAAATACAGAGCAATTGGGAAGTTAGGGCTATGGAAACTGAAACTTAGGAGGTTCATGATGTCCGTAGAGTACTTTTCTGGAGCTGCTGGGAGATGAACTTTCAGGTTCTCTACTGCTAGAAAGAGTGGATGGCTATGAAATCTGAAATCTAGTAGGCTCACGGAGTCCTCTGCTGTGACTGCTGAAAGAAGTATTCAAATGAGTTTTCCAACTCTCTAGTACTGGAAAGAGCCCAGAGGTTGCGGCAGATGAAGCCTAGATGGTTTGCAGTGTTCTCTAGTCCTTTGCTGGGCCTGTTGGGCAAAGTATGTTAATGAGCCTTCCAACTGTCTACTGGAGACACTCAGACACCACATCCTCCTAAGCCCATTATATTTATAGATGATGTTCCTCCTTAATATGCCTCCCTTTGATATTTTCTATGCTTATTGTAAACTGAGATACAAATGTAGCACACATTTAATCAGAAATTTGATTATAACCTGCCTTAAGACCAGATTGGTAAAGGTGAAATATTAAATGCATACAAGTAAGTAAATATCTAATCTTCAAATGCACAGTATTTATTTCTTATTTAAAAGATTTTTATCCTGCATACTCCAGTGTACTTGATAGGTAATAAATTTGCATATATAATAAAAACATCCAGTCCAAACAATGTAATTAATTTGCATTACATAAATATAAAAGCTCAGTACAAACTATAATCACTGAAACAACCAGCATCTCACCCATCTAGGCTAGTTAAAAATACTGCATTGTTTCAAAGCACATCATTCAGTTATACAAATCATCATTCATTTACACAAAAATACTGCTTTGTTTCAAAGGACATCATTCAGTTATAGAAATCACTGTAGGCTTGCTTAAAATAAAAAAGGCTTTTACCTGCTTTCTGAAAGATAAGAGGGCAATCAAGTGCCTTTTATCAGGAAGTATAGTCCACAGTTGTTAGCCAGTCTCATCCAAAGGAGCCAGACAAACTGATGGTACATCAAGAAGATTTTGTGCCACTCATCTTAATGCCCAAGGAGATTTAAAAATTCTGAAAAAAGATAACAGACACAAACAGATGTGTTCTCACTTAAGACTTGCTATATCAAAGTCACAATCTTGAACTTGTTCCTCCACTTTGGGGCCAATGCAATATAAAGCACGGAAAGTGGGCACTGAAATATCAGCACCCGCTTTCCTCGTGCACACATGGTGCCCGAAAGGAGGGAGCCATGCAATACTCAAATTAGGGGGTCATGCTAGCAAGGAGGTGCTAGGGTCGCTTGTGCAACCTTAGCGCCTCCTTGCTAACGCGACCCCGCCGCGGCTGCTGGTTACGAAGACAGATGCCGGTAAACTTGGCGTCGGTTTTCATAACTGGCTGCCTGCCAGTAATGAAAATGGCCGCCAATAGGCACTAATCCACCCCCTAATGCAATGGGATTAGCACCTATTTAACCCACGTCGGACGCGGAGTGAATGTAATAGCACTCATCGCATGCAAATACATGTGAATGAGCCTATTACTCATTCACTCTGCATGCAAAAAAATAAATGTGCATCTCAGATGCACCTTTATCGCTCAGCTATTAACGCCTGCCTGGAGCAGGTGTTAATAGCTGAGTGCAGGTAAAAAATACAGAAAAGCAGAAAAAACTGCTTTTCTGTACTTCTTTTTTTAAGTTAAAAAAAAAAACAAACTTGGCAGACCGCCGAGTTTTGAAGATCGATGCTGGTAAACTCGGCGTCTGTTTTCATATCGGCCAGTTATGAAAACCGACCGATATGAAAACCGACGACGAGTTTACCGGCATCGATCTTCAAATCTCTGCAGTCTGCCAAGTTGTTTTTTTTTTAACTTAAAAAAAGAAGTACAGAAAAGCAGTTTTTTCTGTACTTCAGAACTTTCTCTGCACAATCACTTACCATGAGGTGCTCCTGATATACACAGTCCTAGTATTGTATGGTTCAAATCTTAGTCTAATTTTGAGCCACACTCTAAAATGCTCCCCTGACTCGACTCTAATTTTTCAGCTGCCATGAATTCACTGTAAAGGTAATGTCGTACAATTCTGGTTGCCACATCTCAAAAAATATATAATTGTGATGGAGAAGGTACAGAGAAGGGCTGCCAAAATGATAAGGGGAATGGAACAGCTCCCCTATGAGGAAAGGCTGAAGAGGTTAGGACTTTTCAGCTTGGAGAAGAGATGGCTAAGGGGGAGTATGATAGAGGTGTTTAAAATTATGAGAGGTCTAGAATGGGTAGATGTGAATCGGTTATTTACTCTTTTGGATAATAGAAAGTTAATGTGTGGCACATTTAAAACTAATCAGAGAAAGTTCTTTTTCACTCAACGCACAATTAAACTCTGGAATTTGTTGCCAGAGGATGTGGTTAGTGCAGTTAGTATAGCTGTGTTTAAAAAAGGATTGGATAAGTTCTTGGAGGAGAAGTCCATTACCTGCTATTAATTAAGTTGACTTAGAAAATACTTAGACACTGCTATTACTAGCAACGGTAACATGGAATAGACTTAGTTTTTGGGTACTTGCCAGGTTCTTATGGCCTGGATTGGTCACTGTTGGAAACAGGATGCTGGGCTTGATGGACCCTTGGTCTGACCCAGTATGGCATGTACTTATGATCTTATAGTTTTCTCTTTCAGGAAGGTAGAATTCTGTGAGGGAAGTAGAGGAAACAAATCTTTAAATTGCTTTTACATGAGTGACAGAAATCACAGTAACATAACATAATAGTACAGTAATCACTTTGCATAAAGACGCTTTGCAGAGTCTTTATGATCCACTATTTATTAGCTATGCTGTTTATATACTGTATCCAGCTCATTCAAATTATACAAATTTTAATGGGAAAATACTATGGTGCCTGAATATAAATAGGGACCTTTATTTTCAATTTTTATTTTATTTTTGCTTGGATCTACAAAATTATGCCCAAAACATTTGTGAAAAAACAACTTTTTTCATCTGTTTTTTTTGGGGTTTTTTTTTTGTTATAACCTTGAAATTCTCTGGAAAAATAAAATGAAAACTGAAAATAAAGGTCCCTAAATATATAGTATTTTATCATCTAGCACCTTTTGAGAGGCTGACATATGTTAATTTGGATCCTGTTTACAGTCTTACAACATGCAGTAATTTTAGTGCCTGGTTCACAAATGCTTTTCTCACTTTCTGAATCTCTAGAAGATGTTTTGCTGAATCAGGTTTTAAATGACATGCTTTGGTTGTAATTTTTCTGTATTCAATTATTTTTCCTAAATGACTAAAGCTGACATATATATTAGGGATGTGAATCGTGTGCCCTATCGTCTTAACGATTGAAATCATCTGGCAGGAGAAGAAAATCATGTTTGGCACGATTTTTTAGTTAAAAAATTGTTTTTTCCGATTAGTGCGCACTAACGGGACTTAGTGCCCACTAACAGAAAATGATACAATTTGACACTTTTCAGGTCAGTTAAGGTCAGTTTAGGAATGAATATGTATTCCTATTGGCTGCCCTCTTATTTATTCATGTTACCAAGGTTCCCACTGACAATATATGGGGGATGGGAAATGGAAACAGTTGGTAGCTTGACAAAAAAAGTAATGGGATCAGTCAATGTGACTAGAACTTGTGCCCTAACCCTGATACCAGGGGTGTTGTGATCTTCCTGCACACGGTGCCCTAACCCTGATACCAGGGGTGTTGTGATCTTCCTGCACACAGTGCCCTATCCCTATTAATACCAGGAGTGTTGTGATCTTCCTGCACACAGTGCCCTATCCCTATTAATACCAGGAGTGTTGTGATCTTCCTGCACACAGTGCCCTATCCCTATTAATACCAGGAGTGTTGTGATCTTCCTGCACACAGTGCCCTAACCCTGACACCAGGGGAGTTGTGATCTTCCTGCACACAGTGCCCTATCCCTATTAATACCAGGAGTGTTGTGATCTTCCTGCACACAGTTCCCTAACCCTGACACCAGGGGTGTTGTGATCTTCCTGCACACAGTGCCCTATCCCTATTAATACCAGGAGTGTTGTGATCTTCCTGCACACAGTGCCCTAACCCTGACACCAGGGGTGTTGTGATCATTACTAGTGAGAGGCTGGCTTCACAGACAGGAGGGAGCTGCTTTGCCCCTCACTCCTCCCTTCCTCCATGTCCCAGCCAGTGAATGGTGTGTGGGTGAGGGGGGGGGGGGGGAGGATGGTGAAGGCTGAGACAGCTCCCTTCCTGCATTACTAGTGAGAGGCTGGCTTCACAGACAGGGGGGAGCTGCCTGACCCTCACTCCTCCCTTCCCCCAAGTCCCAGCAAGTGAATGGTGTGTGGGTGAGGGGGGAGGAGGAGGATGGTGAAGGGTGAGACAGCTCCCTCCTGCATTACTAGTGAGAGGCTGGCTTCACAGACAAGAGGGAGCTGCCTGACCCTCACTCCTCCCTTCCCCCATGTCCCAGCCAGTGAATGGTGTGTGGGAGAGGTGGGGGGGGGGGGGGGAGGATGGTGAAGGCTGAGACAGCTCCCTCCCTGCATTACTAGTGAGAGGCTAGCTTCACAGACAGGGGGGAGCTGCCTGACCCTCACTCCTCCCTTCCTCCAAGTCCCAGCAAGTGAATGGTGTGTGGGTGAGGGGGGGGGGGGGAGGATGGTGAAGGCTGAGACAGCTCCCTCCCTGCATTACTAGTGAGAGGCTGGCTTCACAGACAGGAGGGAGCACCATTCACTGGCTGGAACATGGGGGAGGGGAGGAGTGAGGGTCAGGAAGCTCCCCCCTGTCTGTGAAGCCAGCCTCTCACTAGTAATGCAGGGAGGGAGCTGTCTCAGACTTCACCATCCTCCCCCCCCCCCCTCACCCACACACCATTCACTGGCTGGGACATGGGGAAAGTCAGGAGTGAGGGTCAGGCAGCTCCCCCCTGTCTGTGAAGCCAGCCTCTCACTAGTAATGCAGGCGGGATAGGGCACTGCATGCAGGAAGCTCACAACACCCCTGGTGTCAGGGTTAGGGCACTGTGTGCAGGAAGATCACAACACTCCTGGTATTAATAGGGTTAGGGCACTGTGTGCAGGAAGATCACAACACCCCTGGTATTAATAGGGATAGGGCACTGTGTGCAGGAAGATCACAACACCCCTGGTGTCAGGGTTAGGGCACTGTGTGCAGGAAGATCACAACACTCCTGGTATTAATAGGGATAGGGCACTGTGTGCAGGAAGATCACAACACCCCTGGTGTCAGGGTTAAGGCACTGTGTGCAGGAAGATCACAACACCCTTGGTATCAGGGTTAGGGCACTGTGTGCAGGAAGATCACAACACTCCTGGTATTAATAGGGATAGGGCACTGTGTGCAGGAAGATCACAACACCCCTGGTGTCAGGGTTAGGGCACTGTGTGCAGGAAGATCACAACACCCCTGGTATCAGGGATAGGGCACTGAGTGCAGGAAGATCACAACACCCCTGGAATCAGGAATAGGGCACAAGTTCTAGTCATATTGACTGATCACATTACTTTTTTTGTCAACTACCAACAGTTTCCATTTCCCATACCCCCAACCATCACCTCAGTTGGAACCTTGGTAACATAAATAGATAAGAGGGCAGCCAGCCAATAGGAATACATATTCATTCCTAACTGACCTTTACTGACCTGGAAAGTGTCAATAATTTGTATCATTTTCTGTTAGTGTTCCTGAGTTTCCATTTCCATTTCCCATCCCCCCAACCATCACATCAGTGGGAACCTTGGTAACATCAATAGATAAGAGGGCAGCCAGCCAATAGGAATACATATTCATTCCTACCTGACCTTTACTGACCTGGAAAGTGTCAATTTGTATCATTTTCTGCACTCCCGTTAGTGCGCACTCCCGTTAGTGTGCACTAACACGATTTAATGATTTTTAACGATAAATCGTTAGAATTTCTATTGTATTGTGTTCTATAACAATTTGTATCATTTTCTGCACTCCCGTTAGTGCGCACTAACACAATTTAATGATTTTTAACGATAAATCGTTAGAATTTCTATTGTATTGTGTTCTATAATGATTTAAGACGATATTAAAATTATCGGACGATAATTTTAATCGTTGAAAAACGATTCACATCCCTAAAATATATATATATATAGAGAGAGGGTAATATTCTAACAATACAGGTAACTTTTATATGGCAGCTACATGAATAATACCCCAATTTTCAAAGCAAATTTATGTACATAAGAATTCTTTGAAAATTATTAGTGTTACGACTGTCGCTGCCCAATGTCTCTACTCCTTATCTCTTTGGCGACTCCTCCCGCGGTTGATGGACATCCTGCTGCCGTGGCGTCTGCCTGCCATCCTCTCCAGCGTCCCCGGTCCGGCTTGGGCGTTGCATCCCGCCATGTTGTTCAGCTACCATAGGGCATGGCGCCGTGCAGCCCTGCTTCTTATTCCTTCTTTGGCACGAACCTCAGGGGCGTCCCCCTGTGATGACATCACGCATCCCGGATACAAAGTCTACTCTGTTTGCTAGCTATTAGAGTTAGCAAGGGGGACTCCATACTGATGGGATTTGCTCTCTGTACCTAGCTACTCTGCCTCTCCTTAATTGGACTTACTCTATCGGAGTACCCGCTCCTCAGGGGCCTCTCTCTTTTGTTTCAGGTCGCTATCTGGAACTGGTACTCGCTCCTCGAGGGCCCATGTTCCCTGACTTGCTGCCTGAGCTCTCTTCTGCTTGGAAGAACCCGCTGCCTACACCATCAGTGAGTTACCATCTATATTCTCTCAGGGCTGTTCTATGGAACCAGGAACTCGCTCCTCGAGGGCCTGCCTCTATTCCAGCTTCTGTGTTACCCTCCAGAAGAAACCGCTGTGTGATTAATTTATCAACGAGGCTCTATACCAGAACCCTGTGTATGCTCCTTTGTACTCACTATCTCAGTTTCTCTCCCAATAGCACAGCTATTGAAGGATCTCTGTTCCAGTGTCCTGAGGGACTACAAGCCCAGCCGGGCTTCATCTCTACTCACTACTGTCACCTCTGGTGGCTTCTCAACTCTGTTTAATAAAAGATAATTCTGTGTTGTGTGTCCTAAAGCTGAGCCTGACCTCTATCCCCTCATGGGACTTCCCCCTGTGGGTGTGGTCATCCGCCACAGTGTCCAAGGTCCACCCAAAACCTTACAAACAATAACAATTAGGGATGTACAGTCCTTTAAAACAAATGTTAGCATTGCCTATTTTGATTCATGTCATTGGAACTCTGAAATGAAAGAAAAAAGCGCACACATTTTTGTTTTGTAGTTTCATGTTAATGAGCACTGAGTTCTGATAGTGTGCTAACGGGACTTAGTGCACACTAACTGAAAAATGTTATAAATATGTTTAAACGTGTCTCATAGGAGAGCAATTTGTTAGCTAGAGATATGGTTCTGGATTCCCAATATCTGTCTCTTTAGTTACTTGTTTGTGGTGCCAAGGTCTCAAAGTGATGGGGGGGGGAGGGGGGGTAAGTTGCCATCTAGATGGTTACCAATGTAAACAAACAAGTAATAATAGCATTAAGTTCTAGACAGCATAAGTATGAAAAGCAAGTTCATATTTTGAATTTGCCAATTCATGTTCATTTCAGGAAAAGGGCCCTGGCATTTTGGAATATGCATACTTTGAATCATCCAAACCTGCTTCATTTTTCAAGGGTACATGGTGATTGGTAAATGTGGTACATGGTGATTGGTAAATGTGTATTTTGATTATGCCAATTATGCAGTTTTATTTTTTTGCTAATTTGATCCTTGTGCAGATATATTAAGGGATACTCTGATTGTCTGCTGCTATGCTTTTTTTGATTTGAATAGACACCATAGCTTTTTGTTGTTTTGAGAGATACTAGTTAATGCTTTTTTGAGATTTCAAATTAATCAGCATTTTATCATTACTTGGTGATTGATTTGATATAGTTAGTGCCAGTCTTGGGAGGTACTAGGAGGGCAAGGAAGGACATTAGTGCATAGGCATGTAGTATGCAATCTAGTAGCAATATGGTCTTATACTAACTGCTGCAGTGCTTTCTTATTAGTATGACAAAGTCTCACTCTTTGAATTGCTCTTAGTATCAGATTTAAATGTTCTGTGTTTGTTTGTCCTTCATCTTGTGGCTTTTCCTCTGGCCTGTGGCCCACTGAACTTAGTGAGTGCTTCAGTTTATATTAGTACCTGATGGTGGGGGCATTACAGCCACTCATTTCTAAATTATAAATTTAAGCACAGCGCTCTTTCTACATACACTAGATAGTGTAGCAGTGGTACACTTCTGGCACTGGGCAGGCAGGCAGTCAGCACTGAATATGAAAATTTCTGGATGTATGATTTGCTGTCATTGATTGATTATTGGAGGGAGTATCATACTATCTTTGCTAGCTAAGGTGTGCATTTGTCCTCCATTGTGTGGCCTGGTAATAGAGAGAAAGAGACTTGGGGTTATTGGTGAGAGAGAAAGTCTGGTGTGGGGGTGACTGGTGAGAATGAGAGGGACTGGTTGGAAGGTGATTTGTGATACAAAGAGAAGATATTGGGGTGGGGAGACTGATGAGTGAGAGGGACTGGAATGGAAGGGTGAGTAGTGAGAGACTAGAGTGAGGGTTGAGAGGATGGAGAAAGAAACTTGTTGGAGGGTGACTGGTGAGAGAGAGAAACAGACAGGTTATGGGGTGCTGTCAGAGATAAACAGGTGTGGCTGCTGTCAGAGATAAACAGGTGTGGCAGGTGACTGATGAGAGAGAAACTGGTGTGGGTGACTTGACAGAATGAGTGACTTGTTTGAGGGGTTACAGGTGAGAGAAAAATAGGTTGATTGTGACTGATGAGATAGAGAGATTGGTATGGAGGGGGACTGATAAAAGAGAGAGAGACTGATTGGGGTGATTACTATGAGAGAGATGCATATGTTGAGGTCACTGGTGAGTTACAGATAGATTGAGTGGCAGGTGACTAGTGAGAGAGACAGGTGTGGGGGTGACTATTGACAGAGTGAGAGACTAGTATTAAGGGACTGACTACACTGTGGCAAAGAGAGAGCTGTGTGGGGGTGACTGACTAGTGGTGAGAGGGAGACTGATGTGTGGGTTCTCTATTGAGAGAAACTTTTGTGTGTGCAGAGAGCTTGGTGTGGGGGATGACTTGTGAAAGAGAGGGAGAGGGACTGGCATGGGTGGTGACTGGTAGCAAAGAAAGGGATTGGAGAGTGAGTGAGAGACCGGGATGACAGGTACCATATACATGCTCATAGTGTACACTAACAACTTAATGCACACTAACCACAAAGTTAGGGAAAAAACCAAACAAAAAAACTATTTAAAAAACAAAATCAAGCAAAAAATGACAAAAATCAGAAACAGCACAAAAAAACACTGCACACCTCTGAAAATCTGAACTATTACATCTGCTCTTTGCAGTGAGTAACTTGTGAATGTGAATTTATGTGCATATGTCTTAAAATCAAAAGTGTTCAGATAAATCCATACTCCACGTGAATGCCACCTCTTCCCCAGAACACCTTATTTTTTGCGAGCATCAAAGTATCTGCATAATCAGGTTTCAGACATACTTTAACACACAAGTCTGAGCATCTGCATTGCAAGCTTTAGGTGCATAAAGCTATGTTTTATGCACTTAAATGGCTTTCAAAATTCACCCCACAAAAAATATAAAATTATTTGTGGGTGAAATATTCCACATGTGTACAGTGGTGTGATGAAAAAGAGATGTTTTGTGTTATCCTTTGTTTAAAGGAAAGTTGCCCTTTGATTGAACAGAGATGATGTAAGTTTAAAATACAAATTTGAAGGCTAGTGGTCCATGTCTCTGGCAATGTTTCAAAACATTTCAACTAAAAAAGCTTGGTAACTTAATCAAGGCCTCATCTTTACCCTAATATTCCTTTTGTCTCAGTTTTAATTTTGACAGTGTAAAAGTTTATTACCCAGTGATATTGCAATATGTTTTTTTTTTCTTCCCATCTCTAAGAACAGCTGTCATGGGCTAATGCCGTTAATAATTTACTTTTCATTTCCTCTCTTTTCATTATATTTTGAAAACATGAATTTGAATCTTTTTTTGGCAGAATGATTTGCTAATTAGTGTCATAGAGTGCATTTAATCAAAATAAAGATTGAAAAAAATGTGCTGAAGTAGATACATATATCCTGGAGAAGAAGGTGTATATTTTTAAGGAATGTGTTTCTTTCAAAAAACACAACTGCAGACCCTGCCAAACATACTTGGAGTCTACAAGAAATGTTATTATGAGTATGCATCTCCATCTAGTTGCCTGTTTTTTTCCCACCAGGTTTGTGATTTCCCCTTTATTTGGTGAGCAATAAAAATCACTGCAAGACAGTCATACATACATATGTTTAATAATGAAAAGCAGTCATGCCCAACCATGAACAGATAAAAATAAAACCTGGCAATAACTTGACAGTGAGATAGAATTATTGGAGGGTTGAAATTACTATTAATAATTTACTGTAGGTCTAGACAACCTGTGTATTTGGACTGCAGTGCAGTAAAACTACATCAAAGTGATTCAATGAATGTTGAAGCTTACTGTAATATTTGCTAATAGTTTTATAAACTATCAGCAAAGGACTCTCTGCTGGAAAAATGCAGCAGGATATACAATTCACAGGCAAAGCAGAAATGAAGGCTCAGATACTATAAAGGATTAAGGGGGTCATTTTTCAAAATGTGGTAAGGTGTTTTCGCCATGCGAAAAGCCCCGTTTTCGCATGCGATCGCACCATATCGTATGGTGCGATGCAAATTCTAAAAATAGGAGTAGTTAGGGGCAGAGCTGTCACACAGCCATAGTGCAGATTTTAGCTACACCTCTTTCAAATGCGTTAGCAGCTGTGACCATGTGCTGAGGTTTCATCACCATTTGTGATGTGTCCGGTAAAGCTTATTTCAGATGATTTGAAGGCTGAGTGAGAAAGAGAGAGAGAGAGAGAGAGAGAGAGAGAGAGAGAGAGAGAGAGAGAGAGAGAGAGAGACTGGCTATAATGTCATGGCCCATAGGCAGGTATTTGTATCCCTAGGGTAGGCCCACCTTGTAACTCGAGGTGGGGATTAGGTAAGTGTGTAGGGGGTTAGGGGCCACTTTGACATGCTATGTGACACCTACGAACAGAAGAGTGGTCTCTTGTGAAGATTAGCTGGCCTTCGGAGTGATTCCATCAAGCTAGGTTGAGAGAACATTGCCCAAATCTCATCTTGGAGTGAGTTTCCTCACTCCGAAGGCCAGCTAATCTTCACAAGAGACCACTGTTCTGTTCGTAGGTGTCACGTAGCATGTCAAAGTGGCCCCTAAACCCCTACACACTTACCTAATCCCCACCTCGAGTTACAAGGTGGGCCTACCCTAGGGATACAAATACCTGCCTATGGGCCATGATATTATGGCCAGTCTCTCTCTCTCTCTCTCTCTCTCTCTCTCTCTCTCTCTCTCTCACACATATGTATCTGAGATCATCAAAAAACTGGTCCCCCAGTGGTTGAACACAGGAAATACATCAGGTTTGGCACTTATTGCAGAATCTGAAATGGTATCACAATGTGCACTAACTTAGCTCTTCACACAGGTAATTATTGTGATAAATACTATATTAGCATAAAACACCCCCCTTTTGCTATCGCATGCAGTACCAACCGCATTTTGATAAATCCAGGCCTAAATATCTTATCTCCAGATATTACTGCTTGGATTGATCTCATACCTCTATAATTTGAAATATACAATTTATTATCCCAGAGCAGAGTTGATTGTTGTGCTTCTTAGGAATAGATGCTTATTTTTCTTCAATACACTATTTTTGTGACTTTAAATGTTTTATGGAACAAAATTGATAACAGATCTAAAAGTGGAAACTAAAACTTTTAAAAAGAGCAGTTGTTTTTTTTTTTTTTCTGAAACAAGTCAACAGAAATTTTGATAATTAAAATGTCATGGGGGGAAGGGGGGGAGTTTATTCGTGTGCTTGGGAAGAAGAGAACAAAATGTTCTAGAGCCTATAAATATGTTTTTAGTGTTCCATTGGCTTCCTATTCTGTACAAAAAGCTTCATTGCTCATCAGGTATTTTTAGTAGCCTAAGCTAGTCCTGGTCTTTTGTGATAGAAAATGGAGTGTTCAATTCACTCTTGCAATCTTCCTGGGCGTGCTGAAAGAATTATGGTTTAATACCTCTGAAACAGGTATCAGTTTCTCATTATAGGCTCCACAATAGGTAATTTAAATGTCTGACTTGTTAAATAATTTGGTTAGCCTACTGATATGATTCATTTCCAAATGGAACTGAGTCAACAGAATATACACTCCATGGACAAAAAAAAATATCATAAAGAAATCTAAATGAAATATTTAAATGGCTTCATATTATAATTCTCAGTCTGATTAAACTCAATTTGTATACTGCATAAAATGTTTTACTTTTAGGATCATTAGGCTCAAGCAATAAAATTCACATTTACTTGGTTTTATTTTTTTAAGATGGTATTTTATAATCCATGAATAGCAGCATCTCCTTCCCACTTCCTACACCAATTACATACATATGCCTGTTGCCCTACCTGCTGCTGTGGAATGAAGATAATATACAGAAATACAAAAGAATCTGCAGCACTCGCTTATTCTGATCCAAGCTACATGCTTTAAAGGAGTAATCTCTGCATTTATGTGCCGAACCCTTTTGGAAATTACCTCCATTGTTTGCATACACATAATTGTACGCATATATCTGTTTGTCAATCCTAAAGGGCCCCAAGTGCTATCATAAATAGGAAAACCAGGATTTTGCACCATCACATAACAAATGTTTAAATTTTTGTCAAAAAATAAGGTATCAGCAAGCCAGTCGATGTGCCCAGCAATGAACGGGGCCAACCCGGTCTTAGCAATCATTCACATTAGGATGGTGTTTATCAAATGCCTTTATTTCAAATTCTTCGAGACATTTCATACGCAAATAAAATTAAAGAAGAACAACAGTCCAAACGGTTTCTTGAGATCTGCACATCTGTTTCTACAAGACAGCAGTCATCAAATTTAATACAGCCCCCAAAGAAGCATTTTCCAGCGAAACTACGACAGTTGTTAGGCTATTTAAAAAATGTGTCATCTCTTTATACCAGTGTAGGAGGGTGAACAAGTAATTCGAGGTGAGGTTTTGATGGTGGTCTAGGGTTTGGGGGGGGGGGGGGGCAGTTTTACCTGCACAGTACACATCAGTGAAGATTTGATGTGATTTGGAATGAGGAAAGGTACAAAAAGATTATATGTGTACACTGTGTTCTTGTCCTAGCTTGCACTCTCTATCTAGCTGCTATCAAGCTAGGCCGAGAGTACATTGTACAAATCACATCTTTGTGTACATTTCCTCATTCCAACTCACATTACATCTTCACTGATGTATAATGTGCTGCTCATACTTCTGACTGTGCATGTAAAACTGCCCCAAAACCCTAGACCACCACCAAAACCTCACCTCAAATTACTAGTTCACCCTCCTACAGTGGTATAAATAGTTGACTAATATGAGTGCCATAGAAAGAGTCTCTTTCTCTCTCTCTCTCAGGGTGGCTGGTGGATGTGAGGACCGCCTGGTAGCTTGCCTGCCTGGTGCAAAGGTGGCAGACCTCACGCATCACCGAGATAGGATTATAGACAGTGCTGGGGAGGAGCCGGCTGTCGTGGTACATGTGGGCACCAATGACATAGGAAAATGTGGGAGAGAGGTTCTAGAAGCCAAATTTAGGATTTTAGGTAGAAAGCTGAAATCCAGAACCTCCAGGTTGGGATTCGCTAAAATGCTTCCAGTTCTACATACAGGTCCCCAGAGGCAGGTAGAGCGCCAGAGTTTCAATGCGTCGATGAGGGGATGGTGCAGGAAAGAGGGATTCAGTTTTGTAAGGAACTAGGGAAGCTTTTGGGGAAGGGAGAGACTTTTCCGAAAGGATGGGCTCCACCTTAACCAGAGTGAAACCAAGCTACTGGCACTAACTTTCAAAAAGGAGATAGAGCAGCTTTTAAACTAGAACAAGGGGGAAAGCCAATAGTCATTCAGCAGTGCATGGTTTGGAGCAATGTATCCTTGAAGGATACTAATGAAACAGGAGAGTTAGGGCATCCGAACAGAGAGGTTCCAATAAAATAAAACATAGCCCATGTGCCTATATGTAAAAAATCACCAAAGCTAATGATTTCCAAATTATTGCTAACAACTGAAAAGCAGGTTATTAATACAACAAAAAAACACACTTTGAAATGTCTGTATGCCAATGCCAGAAGTCTAAGAAGTAAGATCGGAGAGTTAGCGTGTATAGCAGTAAATGATGAGATTGACATAATTGGCATCTTAGAGACTTGGTAGAAGGAGGATAACCAATGGGACAGTGCTATATCAGGGTACAAATTATATCACAATGATAGAGAGGAATAACTTGGTGGGGGTGTGGCACTTTGGGCCTCATTTTCCAAGCACTTTACCACGTGCGATAAATTCGCAAATCGCGTTAACGTGAATGCAAATTAGTAATTTGGTATTCAGGGGGCGGAGCATATGTAAAGCGGGAACCTGTTTATCGTGTGCGGCAAAACAGCCGCAGTGTTAGCGCGGCTGCTATCGCGGCTAATAACTACAACCCTCAAATTTGCGTTATGGGCCAGAAAAGGATTATCGCCATCCACGATAGTTCTGGACAGCCTGTTTCAGGAGAGAGAGAGAGAGAGAGAGAGAGAGAGAGAGAGAGAGAGAGAGAGAGAGAGAGAGAGAGAGAGAGAGAGAGAGAGAAGATGAGAGAGGAGAGAGCAGAGAGAGAGAGCTAGAGAGAGATAGAGATAGAGAGAGAGATAGAGAGGATAGGAGAGAGAGATGAGAGTATCTATCTAGCTCTATAGAGAGAGCTAGATAGCTCTCTCTCTCTCTCTCTACTCTTCTCTCTCATCCTCATATCTACTCTACCCCTTCTCTCTCTCTCTTATCCTATAGTAGCCTATGCCTATCCCAGATTGGAGGGGCCACCTAAAACTAACTCGGGGTGGGGATTAGGTATGAGCCGTCGGGGGTTTGGGGGCCACTTTCGCATTCTAACATGAGACTACGGAAAGACAGTGGTCCTCTAGTGAGATTTGCTGCCGTCGGAGTGAGGAAACTCACTCCAAGAGAGATTTTGGCAACGTTCTCTCCACCTAGGCTTGCTGGACACTCTACCTGGGCAACAACAAGCTAGGTGGAGAGAACGTTGCCCAAACCACTTCTTGGAGTGAGCGTCCTCACTCCGACGGCCAGCAAATCTGCCACTAGAGACCACTGTTCTGTCCGTAGGTCTCATGTGGAATGCGAAAGTGGCCCCAACCCCCGACGCTCATACCTAATCCCCACCCCGAGTTAGTAGGTGGCCCTCCCATAGGGATTAAAATGCATAGGCACTATAGTAACTCTCTCTCTCTCTCTCTCTCTCTCTCTCTCTCTCTCTCTCTCTCTCTCTCTCTCTCTCTCTCTCTACTCCGTCTCTCTCTCTCTCCTTCTGCTCGAGAGTCTCTCCTCTCTCTCTCTCTCATCTCTCTCTGCTCCCTACTCCCTCTCCCTCTCCCTCTCCCTCTCCCTCTCCCTCTCCTGAAACAGGCTGTCTGGGACTATCGTGGCCTGCGATGATTGAAGTGCAAAAACCAGCAAATATTGTGCACTGCGATGAAAGAATCATCGCACACTGGGAAAACATTGCGTGCGGTGCTAATGTTTTCGCGAATGGCGAAAACATCGCCGCACGTGATGTTTCCCCACTGCACGAAAGAAGCCTCATTTGCATTGGTAACGCCCCCTAATGCGTTACCAATGCGATATTGGAAAATGAGGCCCTTTATGTCCAGGAGGGTCTAGAGTCCAACAGGATAAAGATCTTGCAAGAGACTAAATGCTCAGTAGAATCTATATGGATAGAAATCCCATGTGTGTTGGGTAAGAGTATAGTGATAGGAGTATATTACCGTCCACCTGGACAAAATGGTCAGACAGATGATGAAATGCTAAGAGAAACCAGGGAAGCTAACCAATTTCGCAGTGCAATATTTTATTTTATTTATTTTATTTATGCAGTTTTTATATACTGTTGCACAAAAAGCAAGTTTCTTTCTCTATGGTTTACATAATAAAAAAACAGTCATTACATAGTTTAAAAAATGAAAAAGTACAATAAAATCCAATATAAACTCAATTTGATATTCATAACACTAAAACTTAATAATGGGAGATTTCAATTACCACTGATGACAGTCAGGGTAAAGGTAAAATCAAGACTTGCTAGAGACATAAAGTTCCTGGATGTAATAAGTGACTGCTTCATGGAGCAATTGGTTCAGGAACCACCAAGAGAGGGAGCTATTTTATATTTAATTCTTAGTGGAACGCAGGATTTGGTGAGAGAGGTAACGGTGGAGGGGCCACTTGGCAACAGTGATCATAACATGATCAACTTTAAACTAATAACTGGAAGGGGGACAATAAGTAAATCTGCAGCTCTAACACTAAACTTTTAGAAGGGAAACTTTGATAAAATGAGGAAAATAGAAAAAAAATGAAAGGTGCAGCTGCAAAAGTGTTCAACAGGCATGGACATTGTGAGGCATATGGAATCCATGTGGGACATGTTGATGAATGGGATTACATGGACTATTGGCAGAACCTAGAGAGCTGAGGGGTGGGGATTATGAAGGGGAAGGGGGAGGGGGAGAGGAGGCAGAGGGCTGAAACATTCTGTGTACATGAGGGGTTGCACTGACATGTCATTGTTCCCATACTTGTTGGCTAACTTTTTCAATCTGTCATACCCTTACTGATGTGCTACATATTGCTGTTTGTATCTGCCTTTGTTTAAAATCAATAAAACCATTTTGAATTAAAAACACAATCCTAGAGGCGCAGTCCATATGTATTCCACACATGAAGAAAGGTGGAAAGAAGGCAAAACGATTACCATCATGGTTAAAAGGTGAGGTGAAAGAGAATATTTTGGCCAAAAAAAACATCCTTCAAAAATTGGAAGAAGGATCCATCTGAAGAAAATAGGATAAAACATAAGCATTGTCAAGTTAACTGTAAAACATTGATAAGAGAGGCGAAAAGAGAATTTGAAATGAAGTTGGCCATAGAAGTAAAAACTCATAATAAAAACTTTTTAAAATATATCCAAAGCAAGAAACCTGTGAGGGAGTCGGTTGGACCATTAGATGACCAAGGGGTTAAAGGGGCTCTTAGGGAAGATAAGGCCATTGCAGAAAGACTAAATTGATTTTTTGCTTCTGTGTTTAATAATGAGGATGTTGGGGAGATACCAGTTCCGGAGATGGTTTTCAAGGGTGATGAGTCAGGTTCTTGTGGCCTCTGTTGGAAACAGAATGCTGGGCTTGATGGACACTTGGTCTGACCCAGCATGGCAATTTCTTATGTTCTTATGCTCTACCTAAACCAAATCACTGTGAACCGGGAAGATGTAGTAGGCCAGATTGACAAACTAAAGAGTATCAAATCACTTGGACCAGATGGTATGCATCCTAGGGTACTAAAGGAACTAAAAAATGAAATTTCTGATCTGTTAGTTAAAATTTGTAACCTATCATTAAAATCATCCATTGTACCTGAAGACTGGAGGGTGGCCAATGTAACCCCAATATTTAAAAAGTCTCCAGGGGTGATCCGGGTAACTATAGTCCAGTGAGCCTGACTTCAGTGCCAGGAAAAATAGTGGAAACTATTCTAAAGATCAAAATCATAGAGCATATAGAAAGACAAGGTTTAATGGAACACAGTCAACATGGATTTACCCAAGGGAAGACTTGCCTAACAAATCTGCTTCATTTTTTTGAAGGGGTTAATAAATATGTGGATAAAGGTGAACCAGTAGATGTAGTGTATTTGGATTTTCAGAAGGCATTTGACAAAGTCCCTCATGAGAGACTTCTAAAAAGTCATGGGATAGGAGGCGATGTCCTTTTGTGGATTACAAACTGGTTAAAAGACAGGAAACAGTGAGTAGGATTAAATGGTCAATTTTCCCAGTGGAAAAGGGTAAACAGTGGAGTGCCTCAGGGATCTGTACTTGGACCAGTGCTTTTCAAGATATATATAAATGATCTGTAAAGGAATATGATGAGTGAGGTTATCAAATTTGCGGACGATACAAAATTATTCAGAGAAATTAAATCACAAGCGGATTGTGATACATTACAGGAGGTCCTTGCAAGTCTGGAAGATTGGGCATCCAAATGGCAGATGAAATTTAATGTGGACAAGTGCAAGGTGTTGCAGACAGGAAAAAATAACCCTTGCTGTAATTACACGATGTTAGGTTCCATATTAGGAGCTACCACCCAGGAAAAAGATCTAGGCATCATAGTGGATAATACTTTGAAATCATCGGCTAAGTGTGCTGCAGCAATCAAAAAGCAAACAGAATGTTAGGAATTATTAGGAAGGGAATGGTTAATAGAACGGAAAATGTCATGATGCCTCTGTATCGCTCCATGGTGAGACTGCACCTTGAATACTATGTATAATTCTGGTCGCCTCATCTCAAAAAAAGATATAGTTGCGATGGAGAAGGTACAGAGAAGGGCAATCAAAATGATAAAGGGGATGGAACAGCTCCCCTATGAGGAAAGGCTGAAGGGATTAGGGCTGTTCAGCTTGGAGAAGAGATGGCTGAGAGGGAATATGATAGAGGTCTTTAAGATCATGAGAGGTCTTGAATGAGTAGATGAGAATCGGTTATTTACACTTTCGGATAATAGAAGGACTAGGGGACATTCCATGAAGTTAGCAAGTAGCACATTTAAGACTAATTGGAGAAAATTATTTTTCACTCAATGCACAATTAAGCTCTGGAATTTGTTGCCAGAGGATGTGGTTAGTGCAGTTAGTGTAGCTGGGTTCAAAAAAGTTTTAGATAAGTTCTTGGAGGAGAAGCCTTTAACTGTTATTAATCAAGTTTACTTAGGGAATAGCCACTGCTATTAATTGCATCAAAGCATGGGATCTTCTTGGTGTTTGGGTAATTGTCAGGTTCTTGTGGCCTGGTTTGGCCTCTGTTAGAAACAGGATGCTGGGCTTGATGGACCCTTGGTCTGACCTAGCATGTCAATTTCTTATGTTCTTATGTTCTCTCTCTCTCCAGGAGCAGCCCAAAATGTAGAAATACTTGCCTAGGCACTTTGCAGGTGTGATAAATTTTACATGCATTGAGGTAACTCAAAAATTACCCAAACCATGCCCCCCCCTTTTTTTTATATATCACAGGCACTATTCATGTGAAATTTATAACAAAATGATGAATCTAAACTATATCAGCTAGCACAAAAAATTAGTGTAACCAGCCTTGGGGGTCATTCATCAAATTGCAATGGGTCGTTATCGCATTAAGATGTTATTGCATGTGATAGCTACCGCATCACAATTTCAAAAAGTAAATTAGGGAAAGGGGATGAGTTTTGGCAGGGTTTAGGTAAATTAGGAGCTTGTAGCACTGCGGGTGATAATGTATCACACATTATTGCCCTCAGTTGTGCCGGAAATAGCTACAGCTATTTCATTGGTGTTACTGAGGCAATAGTGTGCAGCTTGGCTGCAACCGGTGAAAATGCACCACTGCGATATGGATACCTGCTCACTATTGCTCCCTGCCCCTTTTTTTCATGGCTCATTATTCTACTATAAAAATAATTATTATAATTACAGACCCAGTTATAGACCCATTTGAAAATCTATCACCTCTATGCAGCTAATATTAACCATCTAGTATCACTAGGGAGCTAGATTTAGCCACAAGACTTGCCAAAAGCCCCTGGTGGTCCAGCGGGGGTCCAGGAGCGACCTCCTGCACTCGGGCCATCGGCTGCCAGTATTCAAAATGGCGCCGATAGCCGTTTGCCCTTACTATGTCACAGGGGCTACTGGTGCCATTGGTCGGCCCATGTCACATGGTAGGAGCACAAGATGGTGCCTGCCATCCATTGCTTCTACCATGTGACAGGGGCCAACTAATGGCAACAGTAGCCCCTGTGACATAGTAAGGTCAAAGGCTATCGGCGCCATTTTGAATACCGGCAGCTGACGGCATGAGTGCAGGAGATGGCTCCCAGACTCCCCATTGGACCACCAGGGAGTTTTGGTAAATCTTGGGTGGGTCAGGAGGGTGGGGGGTTGTAGTTCATTAAATTTTAGCTGGGAAACAAATAAGAATGAACGCATGAATGTATCAGGGGCCCCCCTTGCCGAATGCAACGTATCTGCCCCCTGACGAATATGAATACCGAATGCAACGTATGCGATCCCTCTGCACATCCCTAGCAGGTTGATAAGAATTCATCTTTCCAACTCTGTTTAAATTGCATTGGCTACTGGTTGTATGGAGAATTAATTTTTAAAATTCTGAAAATAATTCATAAGTTCGTTTATTCAAAGGTACCATACACTATTAATGCACTTTGAAAATGTATACTCCGTTCAGATCACTGCGCTCTCAGGGGTAGATTTTCGAAGGCATATGGGCGTACCCCTCGAAAACCTACCCCAACTCCCCCTGCGCGCGCCAAGCCTATTTTACATAGGCTTGGCGGCGCGCGCAAGCCCCGGGACTTACGCACGTCCCAGAGCTTTGCAAAGGAGGTGTGTTGGGGGCGTGTCGGGTGGGCGGCACAAATTTTGGGGCAGAGCGGGAGGCATGTCAGGGGTGTGACGCCGGCCCGGGGGCGTGGTCGAGGCCTCCGGACCAGTCCCCGGGTCGGGTGAAGGTAGGGGGGGTTTAGATAGGGCCGGGGGGGTCGGTTAAGTAGGGGAAGGGAGGGGAAGGTGAGGGGAGGTGGAAGGAAAGTTCCCTCCGAGGCCGCTCCGAAATCGGAGCGGCCTCGGAGGGAACAGGCAGCGCGCGCCGGGCTCGGCGTGCACAGGTTGCACAAATGTGCACCCCCTTGCACGCACCGACCCCGGATTTTATAAGATACGTGTGGCTACGTACGTATCTTATAAAATCCAGCGTACTTTTGTTCGCGCCTGGTGCATGAACAAAAGTACGCGCGCGCATAAATTTATAAAATCTACCCCTCAGGGAATGTAATACTTTGGAAATTCCCTCCCCAAAAGTTACTTACTTATGTGAGAACAGGGATTGTATTATTCTCACAGCAGGCCAAAAAATGTAGAATGCATTACCTGAATCATGGAGACCTAAATCTGATATTAAACATTTTTGTAAGACTCTTAAGATAGTTATATTACTTTACTTGCCCCGTGACTTGTGTTTCAGGTATTTTTTGACAGTTTGGTTTGTTAATGTTTTTAATATACACTGTTTTTTATTACATGGTCATTTTATGTATGTTTGGAACTCACTTAGAATTTAAGATAATATGAGTAATACATCTTTTTAAAATAAAATTTAAACTATCACCACAATCTGACTTTATGCCATCTGTTGCAGTATTTTGTGCTGTGGTAAGGGGCATCTGGGTTCTGATCACCATGCTTTCAGGACCAGTCAGGTCTGTATATGCCATGGTAATAGCATACTCAAGCCTTCAGAGAAGAAAGATGGTTCACTGCTATAGTGATGGTCCCTGCTGGGCAACCAGCAGTGATAAGGGTATGCCTCACAAGAGGTAAATCAGTTGAGAGTGGCAGAGAATCATCCTAGACAGATTTTAAAATTATGTCAAATTATTAAACAGAAAGGAAAATATGAAAATGTTAATGGTTTAACAGAAGATTTTGTTTGCAAATCATTTTGACAATAAAATCATAGATATTCAAGAATATGTGATTTCCTTATGCTGTGATCAGCCTGAATCAACTACTGTAATATTTGCTAGGGATGTGCATTAATTTGAAATGAATGGGCAAAAAAAAATATAATATATATATTTCTGCTTCATTCATAGACCTCCAAAACAAATGGATAGAGCCCACAAATGAGACAAACATTTTCTCTCATTTGCTTGTTTCCCATTGAAATTTATGGCTGCTGAATTAAAAAAACAACCTGGAAACTATAGTAACTAACTCCTGCATGTGGGACTTCAGAGCCTTCTCAGGGCCAAGACAAAACAAATTGACAAAGAAAACCACATATAGGACAAATCTCAATGCAGCATCCTTTCAACTAGCCTATAACTACTCTCTGGATCAAGCGGTGCTGAACTAATCCCACTGTAAACTCTTAGGGGTAGATTTAAAAAAAAAATAGTGCATGCCGGTGGGCACATGTTATAAAATTGTAGGCGGTGTTTGCAACCGGGGTGGGTAGACATAGGCCAAAATTGCATGGCGATGCATCGTCTAGCTTCCCCAGTTCCCTCTCAGTCCATTCCAATTAAGGAGGCAATTCCCTATCTCCTACCCTAAACTCCCTTCCCCTTTTCTATCTACCTGCCCCTATCCCTACCCTAGGTACCCCTAATTTATTTTTATCCTTTGCTTCTGCAAAGGAACTGTAGCAAGTTGTGTGCACCAACACCATGGCAAATGGCCGCTGTAATGGGGCCTCTAGCCCCACCACCCCCACCCATGCCCTGGACTGCCCCTCCCGACCTCCCCGACCACCCCTCTGCCGAGGCCTGGCTCTTGTGCGTATAATGGGTTTCGTGCACAACTGGGCCCCTTTTACAATGTGCGTGGCTTGCACAAGACCCAGCTATGTGCCTAACCCCTGTGTTTTATGCGCATGGGCCATTAAAAATCGGGCTGTTAGTATGTGCAAGAAATTCGGTATTTCCTCTCTAGCAGTTGGTAGAGAAGGACATATTTGGAGAAGCCTTCTCAGAGTTTAAATAAAGTAAATTCTAGAAACTTTTGGATTTGGCACTGGTAAAATTTTGCTTCTGATATTCTCTGTGCTATAGTGGTCTCATTCATTTTGCATAAAAACAGAGGCAATGGCACTATTACTATTTTTTATTTTTCTCTTCACTGGCGGTGGGTCATGTTAGGAGACAGTTTGGAAAATGTAGTAGTCATAGTTATTTTTTGTCTTTGTAGGAACATCAGTAAGGTGAGCTCAATAGCAGGCTGAAGAGGAGAATTGCTAGGCTGCCAGTCTTTTTGGTTCTGTTTGTGTTTAATATTTGTGTGTGTGTGTGTGTGGATTAGAAAAAGGAGTTAGCAATGAGTGAATTGACACAGTCACAAGTGTCTGTGTCTTTGTGTGAGAGAGACACACACAGTTCAACACATAAGTGGGGTACAGTTACGGTATCAATAACTAAATTCTTTTCTACTATGTTCTCTCACCCTAGCTTGATGAATTCTATAACAGGGTAACATCAAACTAGGGTGAGATAACATAGTACAAAATTTCATCTTTGTTAGACTTTCCTCACTCCAAATTACATCAAATCTTAACCAAGGTGCACTGTGCTGTTTGTACATCTCAGTCTACATGAGAAACTGGCCCTAAACCACCACCAGCACCTTACTTTGAGCTATTGTGTGGCCTTATAGAGATATAAATAGTTGCACACTCTAAGAGCCTCACCAGAGGCTCTCACTCTAATACCCAGAATGGCCACAATGCAATTCTGAAAATGTATCATGAATTACATTATAGCCCTTTCCAGCATATTAACACCAGGAAAAAAGGTGTAATATTTCCAGCATTAAAACCATGCAATATTGCCCCCCTCATTTTCCTAAATCCTGCCCAAACTGCTCTCTGATTCCAACCCTTTCCAAAAATTTGCATTGATGTCATGTGCTAGCATTATTATTGTGTGCATTAACGCCATAACACATTTTGATGAATGACCCGGTTAATAAGCTATTCACAGTTTTACTGTATCAGCTGTGAGTACATAACATGTGCATGGCTCTATCTTTACAGTTTGACAGAAGCATATGCTACTGGTAAGATCAGCCACATTACTCCTATAGAAACAGATAATCCTCCACTCTAGCTGACTTTGAGGTTCTCTTTATATCCCCTTCCCCTCGGTACTTGCCAACTCTTGGTCTTGCCCTGGACATATATTACATTGCATGCTCGCTGCACTATTCCTTAGATTGTTGATGCCATTCTTCCTCCTCCCTCCTCAGCCATCAAAGTACACTTTGGGGTTTTTCTGGCTACTCTTCTTGCCACTTTGTTCTGCTCCTACCATTTCAGTTTTTAATAATTACCAGTGCTACTGCCACTACTCCAAGACAGACTTCATACCTTAGGTTGCTGCCTCTGCTGGCTTCTTAATACTTTTTCAATCCCCTTGCCCATTTTTGGTTTGCCATCTGTTTATTTAAATGCTTGCTGCACAACTCGTCAGGCCCTTCATACCTTACCAGCTACTACTTTGCCCTTCCTAGTGCCTTTGACTATTGATACCTTCATCCTTCTCCCTTTAGCTCTCTGGATATTTTTTTTTCAGCTAATAATTTTGCTATATTGCTCTGCTCCTATAGTTTCAGTTTTTAATAAATCTCAAGCATCAATACTGCCAATCCAAGTTAGCCTTCATAGCTTAGGGTGCTTCCTCCATTGCTCCAGTTGTCTTCTTGGTGCTTTCCAAATGCCCTTCCCCTTTGGTATTTGCCAATTCTTGGTCTTGCCCTGGTTATATGATGCTTTACACAGGCCTAAACCAACCAGATATCTTTAAAGTGTTCAAGCCCTCTTGGACATATTTTTCAAACTCTATTCTCTTATGGTCCTTGTAATTATTGGTCTCATCCAGTACTTAGACTTTCATAGATTAAACCACTGCAAAATTAAATGGCTGAAAAAAAAGTGTAGGATCCAGAACCTGGTCCACATTCTTCCATGGTTATTGCTTCTGAGGTAATGGAATCCATATTTGCAATAACTAATTCAGAAGAAGATACATATCCTGGATTTCCAGAATCATAGGTTATTAAACAGCTAATAGCTAAAGATTATTTATTGTCTTTAATCAGTAGCATCTTTGTTTCCAGTAAAATCAACTCCAAGCCCAAACAGTCAACTCCTTCACTTAAGGATGCCATATGGAAATGAGATCAGGCATTCTCCAGGGATATCTTCTGGCTTCTCCATGTCTAGGATTTTCTACCAATTTGGTTGGTGCTCCTTGCTCCTCATTTTGAACCTTGGAGTGATCATGCCACTCTGAATGAATGCTTTGTGCCTCTAATGATGCTTTGGGGTCTTCATACCATTCATTCAGTTACTTTGACCCTCTATCACTGCCTTGGAGGAAATGGGTTCTGCCTCTTTTTATGCTTTGTTCACACTTCATGCTAACTTGAGCTCTTCATGCCATACTTGGTGTCTTTTTGCTATTTTTGTATGGTTTGGGGGGATTCATGCCACTGTTGTTAGTGAACTTTGGCCCTCTTTGTTGTTGCTGTTTTGCTTTTCTGATGGCACCTTGGAGAACTCCTGCCACTGCTGGTACTGTTTTGCTCCATTGTGGGTCCTTGGGCTCCTTATGCCACTTTTGGTGCCATGTTAACATAGTATTAATGCATTGGTATGCCTCCACCCTTCTGATGATATCTACCCACCAGTTTCGTTAGAAATGTTAGAAAAGACCAATATGAGATTCTAAAATATGTATATTGCTTCTCCCTTTGACTATAATGATGAATGAATGAACAATTAAAACAAACAAACAAACAAACTTATTTTTCATTTGAACCAAACCAAATGAATGATTACAGACTACAAAATGAATGAACAAACCAAATGGATTTTAAATCAGTTAGATTATTGTAATGATTTATACCAGAAACTTACAGCTGTATCTCTTAAGCATGTCCAGTTATTGCAAAATATTGCTGCTAACTATATTTTTGGAAAAAAAACCCAAAACAGAATCATATGACCACTTTGCTAGACAGGTTTTAGAGTACAGTTTAAAATTTTAACTACTGTGTTTAGTTGCTTAAATAGGAATTGTCCCAAATATTTGTCAGATTTACTGCTTTCTTATAAGCCCATTCATTCTTCACAGTTTTACCTGCTTACTGTCACTTCTCTATCTTTAATCAGACATGACATATGGTTTATAGCTATTTGGTTCCTTCTTTCTAGATCAGTGGTTCTCAACCATTTTTTGGCCGGGACACACCTGACAGATGGTTCTCACATGCGTGACACACTGAACATGTGACCATCACGGGGCTAAATGTTAACATGCATTCTGCATCCACAGGAATCTCCTCAACCCCAGCAATGAGTGCAGAGCAGATCCAGGGCATTACCCTGTACAACTCGCCGTACAAAAAAGATATTCTGGTTCTGATGACATCCCAGTAAAAGCAAAACAAACTCCTTTTACTACCAGCCAAAATAGCCTTCCTTACGAAAAGACAGTAATTTACCACTAATGCATATCCTATTGAGAAAACACAACAAATAAGATTGATACAAATGCATACATGCTAGTAAAATACCTCACCTCGGTCACACACCCTTCACCAAGTACAAAAAATCCTCAAATTGTAAATATGGAGACAGAAACTGAAATGGAAAACCAAAAAAAGTCACTCTGCATGCAGTGTGAACCTGGAGAAATGGAAAGAGATAGCACCTAACAGACTCTCATGATTTGCAATAAAGCACACAAACTAACCCGCACAAAGTTACACCTGTATTATGGAACACACTCATACAGTAACACCCTTAACTAAGAAATACAACTATTAAACCAGGCCCTAAACACTAATACATTTCCTATTGGGAAAACAGAATAAGCCAAGCTGCTATAGAGCCCCATACAGAAATAATTGTATACTGCGGGTCCACTCCATTGGAATTCGCTTCCCCCTGACTTACGCCTGGAACAATGCCATCTTTCCTTCAGAAAGAAACTGAAAACCTGGCTGTTCACACAAGCTTACCGCTGAAGGAACCTTTATCAACCAACATTGACGCCCAACCCCCCACCTCTTCCCTAACTCCTCCCCCCCCGTCTCAGTCCTTGCCCTTCCCCCTCCCCCACACCCTACCCCCTCCCTCCCCATACTCTGCCCTCCTTCCACAAGATACATTATGTAAATTACCGCCTAAGTTAAATCTACAACCAAGTTCAATCAATCTATTTTGTCCTACTATGTTATCGTTTTTCATTGACTATTTTATCATTTTATCACTCTCCAGTCACTATCGTTTACAATCTTTCCTGTCTTCCAGCTCCCATGTTTTTCGCTCCCTGTTTAATGTAACTTTACCTTCTATACAGTTGTTAATTAGTTCCCCCCTGTTATATTGTAAACCGGTACGATAAGACCGCGTCTTGAGTATCAGTATAGTAAAAGAATTTAAATAAATAAATAAAATAAATAAAGCTATACTAAAAATGTTCCAAAACAGCTGCTGAACAGAATAATATCCAACAATTAAAAACTCAAAAAATTATTAAAAATTGTCCAAATATCAATAAAATATTTCAAAACAGCAGACATCGCATAATACCCAATAATTAAAATGGCAGTCAATCAAGAAAAATAAATTTAAAAAGCCACCTTTACTTATCCTCTCCAGCAACTCTCCTACTCCTTTCCCTTCCAGGCCAATAGCACTCACCAGAAGCAGCAAGGGATCCTGAAGCTCTGTCTTCACAGTCCTCTTCCTTAGAGCCCACAACCAGTCACTCACTCACTCACACACACACACACACTCACACACACACACACACACACACACACACACAATTAGACCCCACGACCAGTCTCGGTCTCTCTCACACCAGTCATCTTCCTGACCAGTCTCTCTCTCACACACACAGAAACACATCCCCTCCCTGACCAGTCTCTCTCTCAATCACACTCATGGTCTCTTATATATAAGCTCTCAATCACACACAAATGCTCTCGCACCCATTCACACCAGTTCTCACCCAGGCTTCCATTCACACCCACACACACAAGCTCTCACCCAAGCACCCATATACACAAGCTCTCACCCAAGCACCCATTCACACCAGCTCTCACCCTGGCACCCATTCACACCCACACACACAAGCTCTCACCCAGGCACCCACATACACAAGCTCTCACCCATGCATCCATTTACACCCACAGACACAAGCTCTCACACAGGCACTCATTCACACACAGACATACCAGCTCTCACCCTGGCACCCATTCACACCCACAGACACAAGCTTTCACCCAGGCACCTATTCACACCCTCAGACACAAGCTCTCACCCAAGCACCCATTCACACCAGCTCTTACCCTTGCACCCATTCACACCCACAGACACAAGCTCTCACCCAGGCATTCATTCACACACAGACACACCAGCTCTCACCCAGATACTTATACACACACAGACACATCAGCTCTCTCCCAGGCACTCATTCACACAGAGACACACCAACTCTCACCCAGGTACTCATTCACACACAGACACACCAGCTGACATCAAACATTTCTTCTTCCTTCACTGAAGGGATGGGCTCCAGTTCCGCGGCGGCTTTACTCCGGCGGGCCTGCTTTTTTCACCACCATGGGAATGGGCTCTTGTGATGGCCTCGGTCAGGGTCGGTTTCCTCTTCGCCGCCACAGGGATGGGCTTTTGTGGTGGCCTTGTTTCATCGGGGTTGGGTTTTCCTCTTCGCTGCCACAGGAATGGGCTCTCGTGGTGGCCTTGCTTCGTAGGAATTTGACACTGCTATTTCTACCACCCCCGGGATAGGCGATGTCTGCCTCACCGGCCAATCAAAGGCTTCCTCCCTTCTTCCTACTCCCACTGGCAGGTAGAATGAAGGAGGCTTTCCATTGGGCAGTGGAGGTAGGAAGAAAGGAGGCTTCCAATTGGCCCGCAGGGGCTGGAAAAGGGAGAAGGAAAGTACAATGGGGCAGTGGGACATCGGGAGATGTGACACACCTGCCGGTGTTTGGCGACACACTGGTGTGACCGGCCAATCAAAGGCTTCCTCCCTTCTTCCTACTCCCACTGGCAGGCAGAATGAAGGAGGCTTCCCATTGGGCAGTGGAGGTAGGAAGAAAGATGGCTTCCAATTGGCCCGCAGGGGCTGGAAAAGGGAGAAGGAAAGTACAATGGGGCAGTGGGACATCGGGAGATGTGACACACCTGCCGGTGTTTGGCGACACACTTGTGTGACGCGACATACTGGCTGAGAAGCGCTGTTCTAGATTACCCTTCTATTGCAATTCCAACAAGAGAATAACTTTATAAGAAACTAGAAAAGTGTTGCGTCCGTCGGTGCTAGACGGCTTCGCCCCATTTGCCTCACCTTACCTAGGAAAGATGGCTACCGCCGCGTCAACAAGCCAGCCTCTCCGGCGTCTCCGGAACAGCTATGGTGCAACCTTCCACCATGCTCTTCCCAGGTATCTACTAGGGTGCGCGCGTGCCACCCACGCCTTTATTCCAACCTTGGCGTGAACCTCGGGAGCATTCCCCCTTGCTGACGTCACGCCATCCAGGTATATAACCTATTCTAATTTGCTAGCTCTTTGAGTTAGCAAGAACTCAAATCCATTCCTGTCTACACTACTCTGCCGCTTCCGTGCTGCCTCTGGAAGCTCTCTCTCTCTGCCCTTCGGGGTAACTGCTAACCTGGGTACCTGCTCCTCAGGGGCCCTCTGCTTTATTTCAGGTACCTTACAGGGAACAGGTACTCGCTTCTCGAGGACCTGCTCTCCCTGCCTCAGTGCCTGCACTTCCTTCTATAGAGATGTGAATTGTAACCGGAATCGGTTTAGATTCCAGTTCCGATTCACATGTGTTTTTTTTTTTTCATTGGGCCCGATCGCGGTTTTGTTTATCGGCTGCACCCGAGCCGATAAACAAAAAACCCACCCCGACCCTTTAAAACTAATACCTTAGCATCCTCCACCCTCCCGACCCCCCAAAAAAACTTTTTACAGGTACCTGGTGGTCCAGTGGTGGTCCCTGGAGCGATCACCTGCTCCCGGGCCGTCAGCTGCCACTAATCAAAATGGCGCCGATGGTCCTTTGCCCTTACCATGTGACAGGGTATCCGTGCCATTGGCTGGACCCTGTCACATGGTAGGAGCACTGGATGGCCCGTGCCATCTTGTGCTCCTACCATGTGACAGGGGCTGACCAATGGCACCGGTAGCCCCTGTGACATAATAAGGGCAAAGGCTGTCGGCGCCATTTTGATTACTGGCAGCCAATGGCCCGAGTGCAGGAGATCGCTCCTGGACCCCCGCTTGACCACCAGGGGCTTTTGGCAAGTCTTGGGGGACCCTCCTGACCCCCACAGGACTTGTGTTTATATTAGGGATGTGCCTTCATACAGAATGAAAAAAATTGGCCTGAACTGTAGGAAAACGAAATTTCCCGTGGCGGGCCGATAACGAAGGCCGAACCAAAAGGTTCGGCCAAATCACGTCTCTAGTTTATATTATTTTTGTTTGATTTTATATCTCTGTTTTTATGTACTTTTCTTTGTGGATGGCTTTGTTTTGATAGGAAAAACAGTACATTAACTATAAGTCCTGGGTCATATAGAATAGCCAGTGGTACCCATGCAAGATTATGAGGAGGGGCAGGAACAGCTGAGACTTCTGAGTGCATAAAAGAATGGGGAAATATAAATGAAATTGCCCCTCTAGCAAGCAATAAAGCAACAATGATGACTTGCTTATCATGAAATTTCCTGGACTGCATGCTGAAATGCAGTTTGATAGTTTTGATAGTGCAGTGATTTGTGTAATGATAGTGTTGTTGCTAAGGATACTTTGTTTTGAGCCACCTCAGTCAACCTTTTGATTGGCACTGCAACATTAAAAAAAAGGATTGAGAGATATTTTTGTACTGGTATTAGAATTTTATCATATGGAAAGTCAACACACTGAAGCTTTTAACTCCTAAAAAAAATAGCATATTATATTTTTATGTGGTTTCAAAGAAATGCTTGTGAATTCTGTAGCTTACAAATTGTAGCTGAAATAAATGCAAAGGTAAATGACAAGAGCTCAGTTTGAAGAAAAGTTTAAGAGAGCAATTTCAAAGCCTTTTGTGTAGGTATATAGTGATTTATCTGGGTAAATTGGCTTGGCTGAAATTACCCTCTGAGCAGCTGAAAGTAAATGTGGGCTTTCACAGTGTGCATACTGTTAGCTGTGAAAAAAAGGAGTCATTCCTGCAGGTGTGTTTAAGTTGACAGATGAAAACAGCACATGTATATTCAATTTTCAAATGTATGCACACTATTTAGTGCCTGATTGAACTCCCGGATGAATAGTAGATGCAAAGTGCATGGACACAGCACACATACTTTGTGCTTGTTGATTTTCAAAGAGAAATGAAATGGGTAGTTTCTGTTTGAAAATGGGCACAAAGTACACTTGTTAAATGTGCCAGCATACAGGGTCATTCATCAAAATGCTTTAGGCTGCTATCACAGGTGTTACGGCCCTAACGCCCCTGATAATTCCATAACGCATGTGTTATTTATCTCATCACACGCCACAAATGCAAATTTTGAAAATATATTTAAAAAGGAGGAGTTGGGTGGGGTCTATAAAAAATGAGGGGCATTAATGCAGCATGCAATAGCGTAATGCATATTATAGCCGAAAATAACTATACATTTTTTCCTGGTATTAAGCTGTGTGAGAGGAGAGGAAGAGAGAGAGAGAGAGACTCATAGTAGCAAACTATTTATACCACTATAGGAGGGGAATCTAGTAACTTGAGGCATATTTGTTAAGCATAGTAATCCCATTTTTTCTATTAAGGGTATTAACTGCAGCTCTGTGCAGTTACCCCCATGCTTAGTTCCCCAGATTGTAAAAGTCAGGGCCCTCTTTAGTTGCCATCTAAAGCCAATTCCCCTTTTTCCTTGCCATGGAAGCAGAGAGCAATGTTGGAGTTGCATCAAAAGTATCAAGTCTTATTGGTTACGGGTAGTAACTGCCATACCAGCAAGTTACTCCCATGCATGCTTTCTTCATTTCCTTTAGGACTTTGCCATAGAAGCAGTCCTGGGCTTTTTCCCTTATGTCTTATAGCAATATCCCAGACCATGGAAGTCGGGGTCCTCAGTTGTTGTCTAAATCCAATATCTCTTTTCCCCCTGCTGTCTAAGCAGAGAGCAATGTTGCAGTTGCATATTAAAGCATTAAAGCATATTGGTTAAGAGTAGTAATCTCCATGCTTTCTGCTAAGGTTAGCAACTGCCATACCAGCAAGTTACCACCCTGCTAGACTATCTTATTTCTGTCCTCTAGCCTTTAGAGATCCACATTCCCCTTTGAATTCTTTGACTATTTTTTTTCTTCACTACCTCCTCTGAAAGGGCATTCCAGGCCTCTACCACACTTTCCGTGATGAAATATTTGCTGACATTGGTTCTGAGTCTTACTCCCTGGAGTTTCATTTGGTGAATCCTAGTTCTGTTGTTTTCTTTCCAACAGAAAAAGTTCAAAGTCCATACATCATTGAAATATTTTAGATTTCTGAAGGTCTGTATCATATCTGCCCTGCACCTCCTCTCTTCCAGGGTATACATATTCAGATCCTTCAGTATCTCCTCATAGTTCTCCTGATATAGATCCCACACCATTTTGTCACCCTTCTCTGTACCACCTCTATCCTGTCTCTGTCCTTCAGAGATGAGCTTCAGAACTGGACACAATACACCAGGTGAACCTCATCAAGGTCCAGTACAAGGGCATTATCACCTTTTTTTTTCTTACTAGTTATTCCTCTCTATATACAGGCCAGCATTGTTCTGGCTTTAGCTATCACCTTGTCACATTGCTCTGCCATCTTCAGATCTCCAGACACTATCACCCCAAGAACCCTCTCTTGTTGGTATGTGCACATTAGTCTTTCACCCCACATCAGATATAGCTCTTTTCAATTACCGCATCCCAGATGCATCACTCTGCACTTCCTGGCATTGAATTTCAGCTGCCAAATCTTTGACTGCTCTTCAAGCTTTCTTAAATCACTTTTCATTTTTTCATCTATTTTAGGTGTGTCCACTTCATTGCAGATTTTAGTATCATCCACAAATAAACATACTTTATCTTCAATCTCTTCTGCAATGTCGCTCACAAAGATATTGAATAGAACCGGTTCCAACACTGATCCCTGTGGCACTATCCTTAACACAGCTTTCTCTTCAGAGTAGGATCCATTTACCATTGTATGCTGACTTCTATTGGTCAACCAGTTTGTAAGCCATGCCACCACCTTGGTGCTCACTCCCAAGCTTCTCATTTTATTCACAAGCCTTCTGTGCGGGACCATATCAAAAGATTTGCTGAAATCCAAGTAGATCACATCAAGTGCTCTTCCTTGATCCAATTCTCTAGTCACTCAATCAAAAAATTCAATCAGATTTTTCTGACAGGACTTTCCCCTGGTGAATCCATGCTACATCAGGTCCAGCAAACAATAAGATTCTAGATAGTTCATTATCCTTTCCTTAAGCACCATCTCCATTAATTTTCCCACGTGAGGATAACCAGCCTGTAGTTGCCATCCTCCTCTCTGCTACCACTCTTGTGAAGCGGGACCAGAACCACTCTTCTCCAGTCTCACAGCACCATACCAGTTTCCAGGGATCTATTGAATAGGTAATTAAGCACACTTGCCAGCACATCTCTGAGCTCCTTCAGTATCCTGGGATGTACCTCATGCAGCCCCATGGGCTTGTCCACTTTGCCTAGTTCTTCCCATATATTCTGCTCTGTAAATGGAGTTTCATCTGCCCCATCCCCATATACGATCTTGTATATTAGCAACAGTCCTTCTCCAGGGTCTTCTTTAGTGTTTGTCAACCTGAAGTATTTGTTTAATATTGCTGCTATTTCTTCATCTCTCTCCACACATTGTTCCTCGTCACCTTCCAATTTCACTATACCTCTTTGGACCTTCCTTCTTTCTCTCCTATATCTGAAAAAAATGTTTTGTCACCTCACTTTACCTCTTTGGCAATCCTTTCTTCAGCTTGAACTTTTGCTTTCCTGATTTCTTTCTTTGTCGCTCTAATTTTACCAGGTATTCTTCCCTGAGTTCATCTTTTTGGGATCCTTTATACTTCTCAAACACTGCTCTTTTTGCCTTTATTTTTTCAGCCACTTCCTTTGAGAACCAGATCAGTTTCTTTCTCCTCTTACTTTTGTTTACTTTTCTAACATATAGATTTGTTGCCTTTGTAATAGCTCCTTTTAGTTTAGTCCACTGTTGTTCCACCTCATCCATTTTGTCCAAGTCTTCCAGAATGTTCTCTAGAAACAGTCCCATTTTGACAAGCTCTTTATTTGTGAAATTCAAAACTCAAGTCTTTGTGTGTCTTCTCTGTATCTGGTTTGCAATATCAAACCATACCATCTAATGATCACTGGTGCTTAGGTGGGTACTTACTTGGAGATTTGAGACATTTTCCCAATTTGTGAGCACCAGGTCAAGCATCACACCCTCCCTATTACCATTTGTTTAAACAAAGCCTCTTGAAAAGCATGCACTTTCTCTCTAATACTTGAGATTCTGCAGATGGGATGTTCCAATCCACAACTAGCAGAATAAAATCTCTCTTCATTCCCACCTTTGGGATGTCTTCAACCAGATCTCTGTCCTGTTGTTATATTTGAGTTGGAGGCCTGTTGACCACACATACATAAAAAGAAGCTCCATCTTTGTTTTTTAGTATAGTCCATAATGCTTCTTCCCTGCTCCATGTCCCTTACATTTCAGTTGCTGGATATTGTTTTTGGCATAAAGAGCTAGTTCTCCACTTTCTATGTACTCTCTGTCCTTCCTAAACAAGTTATAGCTAGGGATGGCTGTATCCCAGTCATGAGATTCAGTGACCCATGTCTCTGTAACTATAATGATGTTGAAATCTGCTTCCACCATTAAAAAGTACAAGTCAGGGATTTTATTGCCCAGACTATGGGCATGTGTGCTCATAGCTTTCCAACTTCTCTCTCTGGACATCTTTTCTGCCCTATTCAGATTAATTTTGTTATTGTTTTCACCCATTTGTGGGAGATGTTGGGGGAGACTTTTCAAATTCCTTTTGCCTCCCCCATTCTCTAATTTAAATAACTTATGGTATATGATTTGAATTTTTCACTTATGATCCTTTTTCCTGCCACAGACAGATGTAAACCATCTCTGAGATAGAGACTCTTATTGTTCCATAGTTGGCCCCAGCCCCCAATATATTCAAAATGTCTTTCTTACTCCAGGTTTTGAGCCATGCATTGAAATTATTTATATGGTTTAGCCTTTCCTTACCCTTTCCATGAACAGGTAACACTTCTGAAATGGCAACAGTCTCCAAGCTGAACAGATCCAAACTCTTTAGCCTTTCCTTGTATGGGAGCCATTCAATCCTCTTTCTTATTTTGGTCACCCTTCTATGTACCTTTTGTGCTGCATCTGCATTCCCCTTAGATTCAATCTCATGTGTTTTCAGTGTTAGGACACATTCTAAAGATTTTTTGCTATTAAATCTCTCACTGAAAGTATATTGCCTATCTTTAAGAAAAAAAGCTAAAGCTTTTTTTTTCCTCTACAAGCATTTGATTGTTTTTTTTCTGATTTGTTGTTGTTGTAGGAATGTCATAAAAACTGGAAAATATTTTCAGGAATCCGATTCATGAAGTAAACTAGGGTGCAGCAATATAGATCTATGTTCAGTGAAAAGTAATACATAAATCAGCATTTTAATACAAAAAAACAAACCTGAAAAATAACATAGTGCTTTTTAGACAGTTATATGAAATATATATGATAGTAGAGCAAGCCAGGACCCAACATGGACTATATCCATGTGCACATACTCCTTTTCCATCTTCCTCAGAATACTTCTTTTCTCTGTTGCAGATGGACACATGCACTTTTTACAGAGAGAGAATGTGTATTGTTAGCTGAAAGGTTACAAGCTAGTATTCAGAAACAAGGTTCATATATGTACACATTTATGTACCCATGGCAAAACACAATATAATTGCATTATTAATTTAATTAGAATTCCTAATAGACAATATGGAGTAGGATAACATTACATCCTAAGGAAACAAAACCATTCATTGAATGTCCAAAAAAGTCAGCACAAGCAAGCTGAACAAACTGATCAACACTCAAAACTAGCAAATTATGGAAAGAGTGTTATTGTTATTTAGTAGAACTATATGTGAAGTTTTTTAATACTAGAGATGTGCATTAGTTTGAAATGAATGGATAAAATGCAACAAATGAATCCATTTTTGTTTCATTTGTGAACCTCCAAAATGAATGGATGCTGCCCATGAATTTAAACAAAAATTTATGTCTCATTCATTTGTTTCTCATTCAAGGCTATGTCTGTGCTGAGCAAACAACTGATAATTATAGCGACCGTCTCTTGCCTGTGTGGCATCACAGTCTTCTGGAAGATGAGGCAGGCCAAGTTGGCAAAGAAACCAGAAGGAAGACAAATCACAGTGAAGCATCTTTTTAATTAAACTATAGCTGCCATCTGGATCATTTGATGCTAATATCCTCCCTCTGAAGGATCTGACCATGTGACAATAAATTATTTAATTGCTTCTCTCTGGCAGTTTGCACTGAAAGGAGAGGAGAGGATCACCTTGCTGGTGGCTGAAAGGAATCAATAAATTTTGCTTGGGAAATGTTTTTAAAAGTATTGGGAAGAAGTAAGCTATTGGGGTATATTATTTAGTGTGTTTCGGGACAGCCGAAAACAAAAACCGTCTGGACCTGCGGGAAACAGAATTTCCCGCGGGTCCATGATCCCGAAACTGGAACCAATGCTGGTACCAGATTCACATCTCTAGTAGAAATACCTTGTGTGTTGGGGAAGATTTTAGTGATAGGAGTATACTGCCGTCCACCTCGACAAGATGGTGAGACGGACAGTGAAATGCTAAGAGAAATTAGGGAAGCTAACCAAATTGGTAGTGCAGTAATAATGGGAGATTTCAGTTTCCCCAATATTGACTGATTAAATGAAACATCGAGTCATGCTAGAGAGATAAGTTCCTGGATAGAATAAATGACAGTTTTATGGAGCAATTGGTTCAGGAACCGACGAGAGAGGGAGAAATTTACTATCTAATCCTCAGTGGAGCACAGGATTTGGTGAGAGAGGTAACTGTGGTGGGGCCACTTAGCAATAGTGGTCATAATATGATCAAATTTGAATCAATGACAGGAAGGGGGACAGTAAGCAAATCCACAGCTCTAGTGCTAAATTTCAAAGGGAAACTTTGATAAAATGAAAAAAATAGAAGAAAAAACTGAAAGAAGCAGCTACAAAGATAAAAAGTGTATAAGAGGCATGGACATTAAGGAGTAGATTTTTAAAAACCAAGGGAGAGAGAAGGGTGAGGAGGCACTCCGGCCTGAATAAACATTACTTCGTTGTTCTTTTTCCTCAATTTGCTGCTGCTGCAAAGATCTTTCCTGCTTGGTCTGACCTCGACACGACGGTGACATCATCAGGGGGCGGGACCGGTAGGGGCTTATACCGGACACCCCTGTGGCGCGCAGTTGACGCCAGTGCGCTGGCGAAGCTGCGCACGCCAAAGGGGCGCGCGGCTTTGTTTGGTGCTAAACCTTTTCGTGATGTCAATATCTTCATGAAATCAAATTGTGAGTAAACTGTGATAATCTCTCTCTCCTGACCTCCACATTTGTAAACCGTTGGAATTAGAAGGATTAATTAGAGACTTATTCATAAAGAAGAGAAAGTGTGAAATTGAATATGCCTCATACGAAACGAAAGGCCCGTGTAAGGGAGGTCTTGTCTTCATCTCCCATACCAGGCCTAGCTCAATCTCAGATTCCATCATTCTTTGTGTCGACAACAAATATAAATCCGGAGGACAGGGCTGCTTTAGAAACGGACAGAGCGAGAATCCGTTTCTTTGGCCGAAGTTATCTCTTTGAGCCCCGGAGCTCCCAATATCCCATCCCCACCAATAGCTTCACAAGATAAAAATGGTGATTTGACATATCTTACCACCAGATCTTAGACTTGAACCCTGCTTACTAACATTCAGAAAAAGGCTTAAGACTTGGCTATTTAAACAAACCTTCCCCGAGTCTAATATCCATGGAGAGACCCTACTGCAAGCAAGCCTTTCCTGAGTCTAATAACCATTGAGAGACCTTACTGCACTTTGTAAATAATATACATAAAGAGACATTACTGCACAATGTAAATAATTTACCTCTGTAAAGATTCTATTATTCTTGTCTATCCTTGTCTCCTTTCGCCCCCAATTTCAACAACCCTGTTATATTGTAACTTTTGCTTCCTCTGCACATGTTAAAAGAATAACGTTATTGCACCCCCTGTTTTTTGTAAACCGGCATGATATGATTGTATCATGAATGCCGGTATAGAAAAGCTTTAAATAAATAAATAAATAAAAATCTTCTGATAAAAGATTACCTGAAGAAGGACTGGGGATGGGAAACATTGATGTAGGGGGAGGCAAGAAGGGGAAGCCTGAAGATAATATAATTGTAACTCCAATGACATCTGAAATAACAATTTATATACTATGGGCTGCAATTAAGTCTCTAGAGACAGCAATAATAAAGCTGACTAAAACACATGTAGAAGCTCAACAAAAAGTAATAGATGTAGAGAAAATAGTTACAACTCATCATGTTAAATTAGAAACACAGGAAGAACGTTTGAGTAAAGTTGAGATCATTCAAAAAATATGGTGAAAAGTGAGATCTCAAATATGAGGAAATTAGAATTCATGGAGAATAATTTTAGATATTCTAATATAAGAATATTAAATTTTCTATTTTTGAGAATGATTGCACCAAAATACATGTTTAGAGAATATCTTCTACATGTATTAAAGATACCAGAGCAAGGTATTCCAGCTCTGGCTAAGATTTATTATATCCCCAAAAAATCTTCAGCAAAAGAAGACCACCCGGAGCAATCTATTGATTTATCAGATGTCCTTGAAACAACATTTGAGACAGTGATAACATCAAGAGAAACTCTATTTGTATTATTCATGTTTCCACAAGAGAGAGATACAATACTGCGTTTGTTTTTACGCAATAGATTGCAAAAATATCATGGCCAACAGATCTGGATCTATCCAGATCTGTCTAGGGCAACTCAAATAAGGAGACAAGAGTTTCTTAGCTTGAAACCTGGCACCCTGCTTAGGGGAGCCAGTTTTCTGTTAAGATACCCGTGTAAATGTGAAATTTGGTATAAAGATCAAAAGTATGTTTTCTTTGAGGTTGCAGCACTACAGGCTTTCCTAGAATCGCACCCCCAAAGTGCAGAAAATATGTGAGAGTGTATACAATAGAATTTGTTGGTGTCTCTGTTTACTTTGTACAATAGATGTTAGCACCTTTACCTTTTATTTTCGCTCAGCTTTGATTTTACTAACGGTTTACAATTTCCTTAGATTTTGCTGGTGTTTTGATTATAAGGGTAGAATTAAAAATTGTTATGATTATGGAATGGATTTGCAATACATGTATGCATTTTTGCTTGTTATAATTAATGAAGAAAATTCAAAATAAAGAATTAAAAAAAAAAAGAGAAAAATAGAAGAAAAAACTAAAAGAAGCAGCTACAAAGGTAAAAAGTGTATTAGAGGCATGGACATTAAGGGGTAGATTTTTAAAAACTTGTGCGAGCACGTCCACGTGCGTGCATACACAGACACGCGATTTATAACATACATGTGCCGGTGCGTGCATGTTATAAAATCAGGGGTTGGCGCATGCAAGGGGGTGCACTAGGGATGTGCAGAGGGACGCCATATGTTGCATTCGTAATTCGGATTCATCGGGGAGCAGATACGTTGCATTCGGCCGTATGGCGCCCTGATGCGTTAAAACGGCGACTTCTATTCGTGCCCCAGCTAAAATTCAAATTAACTACAACCCCCCACCCTCCTGACCCCCCCAAGACTTACCAAAACTCCCTAGTGGTCCAGCGGGGAGTCCGGGAGCCATCCCCTGCACTCTCACACCCTCTGTGCCGGTTTCATCATGGCGCCGATAACCTTTGTCACAGGGGCTACCGGTGCCATTGGTCACTCTGCACCCACTTAATTCTAAGATAAATCATGGATTTTAGGGGCAAAGGGGAACCACTTGAATTTTGGTGCCAGAAGAGTAAGAGTGATTGGGCATTGCTCCTGTCCCTAAAGCCTGCCACTGGTCAGCCCCTGTCACATGGTCATCGGCGCCATCTTGTACTCCTACCATGTGACAGGGGCTGACCAATGGCACTGGTAGCCCCTGTGACATAGTATGGGCAAAGGCCGACCATCGGTACCTGTGACATAGTGAGGGCAAAGGCGATCGGCGCCATTTTGAGTACTGGCATCGGACGGCCGGCGTGCAGGATCTTGGACTCATAAGAAGGCTGGGGTTACTGGGAGGCCAGATTATTTTGTATATCAAGTGAGGGTGGAGTTCAGAACCTGGGTGTGTGGCTTCATCATTAATCTATTAGTTTTTTTGGGGGAAATTGTATTTTGACAGGAGATGGTGAGGGCTGCATGCCTCATTGAATATTCTTTTTCTTTAGGGGGGGGGGAGGTGCTCTGAGTACATCGACAGGCACATTAGTCTGCCAAAGCTTTTGTAACTACAACTTTTGTAAATTTTGATGAGTTTTAAATTTAGCAATTATAGGTAAAAGTCTCATAGAGTTTTTTTTTCCAGAAATTCTGGCTTACACAATATTTCCTATGAGATCTTTCACTTACCTGAAGTTGCAAGAATTAAATCATTGGAAAAATATGTGCTGTTTCAAAATTGTGTAAACAAATTAACTTATACAGAATCATAGAATATGATGTCAAATAAGGACTGTAAAGCCCATCTAGTCTCCCCAAATCATTTGCTTTAGCAAATGTCAGATCACAGTTGATCTCTGGCTTTCTCTCTGTCTTTATCCCATGTCTTCTTGAATTCTGTTATTGTTTTTGCTTCCATCACTTCCATTGGAAGATTGTTCCATATATCTACCACTCTTTCCATGAAAAAATAATTTCTAATAGTAGTGCCAATTCTACCCCTTTGAGCCTCCTATCATGACTTCTTGCTCTAAAATTTCCTCTCCACTGAATTTTCTTGTGCATTTGAGTTATTTAAAGGATTCTATCATATACTTTCTTTCTCTCCTCTGTGAATTATTTATATAAAGATGTCCTCAAGTCTCATTTTATAGGGCTTTTCGTGCATGTTCTTTAAAATGTTAGCAAACTTTACATAAGCCGTCACTGTTCTGCCAGTATCTCTTAGAAGATACAACCTCCAGAACTGAATACAATACTCCAGGTGAGGTCTATCTAAATAAGACATCTCTATTTTTTTTCTTTGTTTTACTGTTCCTTTACACTTTTCACTTCTCTTACACCCTAGATTTCCAATGGTTTTTGCCAATGGCTTGTTGTATTGTTTTGTTACCTTCAAATCCTCAAACATGATTACCCTGAGGTCTGTCTTCTGCTTAGTACAGGTTAGTTTCTCATCCCATATCCCCACTGGGTACACCACCCTTGTATTTCAGCTCTGCAGATGCATGGTTCTTCACTTTTTTACACTGAAACAAAGTGAAACTTAGCTGTCAAACACTTAACCATTTCTCAGACTTAGATTATTTCTCATTATCTCTGCTCCATCAGATTTGCAAGATGTATGCACTCTCTTTGCCCTACTTTTGTCCAAAACTTGAATCTGCCCTAAATATATCATTAGTACATAAGAATTTGCTTTCTGTGCAAAACAAATATATTCTGTTCTCTTTTCAAGTCTAAGGACATCAATTTTATACAGATGAATAATAGAATCCATTAGGAAAAATACTTAGCAAAATAATGGTGGATATTTCGCATTCATTTGGTGCTAGAAAAATAAAATAATGTGCACATTGAAAGCTTTACTTGGAATATGTGTAATTAATATTTGCAAGTGTAATTAATATAGAGAGGTCAGTACATCCAATTCAAAACCACAGAGAGAATGAAGTGAGTAACTATTTGGGATGCTCAGGCAAATATCTCATTTCCTAGCCTGAGTTGGAACAATGGCTGTTCAAAAGCAAAAAATTGTGGAAAATAGGCTGATAATGCTGTATAATGAGGAATGTTATGCTTATTTCTCTCTGCAGGACAGAATGCATTATTTGCATCATTCACTATCCATATGGCTCATTATTTCTTCTTGAACATGTAAAGTGACGCTAATGATATCAGCATCTTCTTCAACTGGGTGGAGGAAAGCAAAAGGAGCATGCTCAGAGTTATATAAACATAATCAATAAGCAAGAGCCTAAAACACTTGTGCACATTTCAATTGCAGCCTGCCTTATACAAATCTGATGCATGTGCATAAGGCAGGTTGCCCATAGCTAAAAGTGATGCCCATAGGGGAAAATATCTCAAACTGTAGTTACATGATCTTAGTTCCATATTAGGAATACATCAGAGGGCCAGCCGATGACCCAATTGTAATCAAGCACAATAATATCATGCAGAAAATTATTGGTTTATTCTAAGACCCAGACATCTATTTCTCAGACCGCCCAGTTATGAAGACCGACACCCATAAACTCAGCATCGGTTTTCATAACCGGCTATCTGCCAGTAATTAAAACGGACACAGAGTTTATCGGCGCCCCCCTTGCAGGCGCCATGCGTGTGTTAGGAAAGTGGGAACTGACTTTTCAGCGCCCGCTTTCCGTGCTTTTTATTGCATCGGCCCCTATGTTTCATATGTAGAAATAAAGATAATTGAAAGCTGTTATTTTGAATTATATATTTCCCAGAAAGCAACAAACAAGGTTAAAGTAACAACAGAAACAGAAACATGTCGCTTTGGCTTTTCTTAGCTCATCTGGTTAAGTAGGAAGTTACCTGACCACATATAGCCGGTTAAGCTTTTTAGTTATCTAATTATATATAGCTGGATAACTTTAGGCAGAAATATTTTTATTCCACTGAATATACAGGACATTATCAGGCTAACTTTGTCCATTCACTAGTTTACTGAATATTACCCCCATCTTACATAGTAATTTCAAGACTAATCTATTTTATTCTCTAGATTTATTATCTACCCTACAAATAGAGTTAGTAAAGTAAACTCGTAGCTTTAATAGTTAGGGCAATTTACTCATTAGCCTGACTCTCCATTCTCTTTTAAAACTGGAGAGCCCATTTTCTTCTGTCAGCATTCAGAGCATTGTACCAGGCTTTTCTGGTTCCTCAGCTCTTTGTAAAATTATGAAAGATGCCATTATATATAGGGCCTTATCTACTTACTTGGTGCCAATGTATTTAGGGCACCATTGCAGTCTGATCTTTTTGCCAAAGTCCACAATACATTGATCTTCCAGGAACTTGATATTCATACACCTGGAGTCCAACAGTTAGGTATCACCATTTTACAGTGGCTGTGTGTGTTTTTATAGCATATCAAATTAGTATTTTACTAGCACTAAAGAGATGCCAGGAAGCTGAGGAGAACTGTTTTCAGTTAGGATGGAACTGTATTACTGTGAATATAGCAATGCATTTCAGTCTTTTGTTCTAAAAGTTTATATTGTTTTTTTTCTCTTCCCTTAGAGAAAAATAATTGAATTTATAAAACTTTTAAATTTGTGCCCCAAAATACCATTTATCCAGGCTCCAGCCTTTGCTACCATATCGTTCACAGTAAGAATGAACCTTTTTGCCATGTGTCCAATATACGTGCATGTACCTATCTGTGTATGTGTAGTTGTCCTAAAGGAAACAAGCACATCAGTTTTGCTTATTGTAGCTCAAGACTTGTATATGTGCTGTCATTTCTACACTTGTAGTAATCTTGCAGATTTACCAGATTAATGATATTGATTTCAATGGGGATGATCTTGCACTGTCACAGCAACCCTCAACAAACCTGTGAGATGCCAGAGATTGCTAGAGGAGCAGAATGTCTACCAATTTATTTCCACTTTGAAAATTTAGAGACTGAACTGCACTGTATGCATGCAGTTATGAAAATACAACCTGTTACCATATATTTGAACTATTTATATTTTAAAATATTTTATATTAGATTGGAATTCTACTCTTTTAACAATTTTTTTTCATGAGCAATTTTCCAAGCCAAGTACAGTACATAGCTTGCATTTAATGGAGATTGTTTTTCAGCCTCAGTTTTTCATTATTTAAGTAATTTTTCAAACTGTTGATACAGCATCAATTCGAAAGGAACTCTGAAAGACTTCTTATACACTGTCTCTTCTTAGTGCAGTTTTGCAGCCTTTTCATTTTAATGACACTTGTCTAGGCTCCCACAAATAGGATAGTTTTTCCTGATAGCAATGTAAGTGCTGGTACAAAATGTCTTGTGCCCTTGTTGTCTGATAAAGGGCAGGGAAAAAACATCTGCAATTGAAGAGAAGTTTATCTACAGAACAACATGTTCCTAATAGCACTGCCATGATTGCATAACACTGTAAAGCCATAAAAGAATGGTAGCATGAATGTAAATGTTGTTCATTGTCAAGGTAAATTTCAGACAGCCCGGGTAATGTGAATCGTTTTAGGACGATTAAAATTATCGTCCGATAATTTTAATATCGTCTTAAACCGTTATGGAACACAATACAATAGAGATTCTAACGATTTATCGTTATAAATCGTTAGAATCATGAGCCGGCACACTAAAACCCCCTAAAACCCACCCCTGACCCTTTAAATTAAATCCCCCACCCTCCCGAACCCCCCCCAAATGACTTAAATAACCTGCGGGTCCAGCGGCGGTCCGGAACGGCAGCGGTCTGGAACGGGCTCCTGCTCCTGAATCTTGTTGTCTTCAGCCGGCGCCATTTTCCAAAATGGCGCCGAAAAATGGCGGTGGCCATAGACGAACACGATTGGACGGCAGGAGGTCCTTCCGGACCCCCGCTGGACTTTTGGCAAGTCTCGTGGGGGTCAGGAGGCCCCCCACAAGCTGGCCAAAAGTTCCTGGAGGTCCAGCGGGGGTCAGGGAGCGATTTCCCGCCGCGAATCGTTTTCGTACGGAAAATGGCGCCGGCAGGAGATCGACTGGAGGAGGTTGTTCAGCGAGGCGCTGGAACCCTCGCTGAACGACCTCCTGCAGTCGATCTCCTGCCGGCGCCATTTTCCGTACGAAAACGATTCGCGGCGGGAAATCGCTCCCTGACCCCCGCTGGACCTCCAGGAACTTTTGGCCAGCTTGTGGGGGCCTCCTGACCCCCACGAGACTTGCCAAAAGTCCAGCGGGGGTCCGGAAGGACCTCCTGCCGTCCAATCGTGTTCATCTATGGCCGCCGCCATTTTTCGGCGCCATTTTGGAAAATGGCGCCGGCTGAAGACAACAAGATTCAGGAGCAGGAGCCCGTTCCGGACCGCTGCCGTTCCGGACCGCCGCTGGACCCGCAGGTTATTTAAGTCATTTGGGGGGGGTTCGGGAGGGTGGGGGATTTAATTTAAAGGGTCGGGGGTGGGTTTTAGGGGGTTTTAATGTGCCGGTTTTGCGATTTTTCGATTTTTCGATTTTTCACGATTTTTCACGATTTTTCACGATATTTTACCCCCCCAAACGGCAACAATACGATTCCCTCCCCCTCCCAGCCGAAATCGATCGTTAAGACGATCGAGGACACGATTCACATCCCTACGGGTAACTGCAAATTCCTTAGGTACTATTGTACCAGTGCACCTTATAACCAATTCCAAAGGGAAACCTCATACACATGGGCCCTGTTATCCGTATTAAGTACATGAAATAACGGACATGGAGTTCCCGGAAAAGGCTACAGAACTTCAAGCAACTGTATTAGTTATGGCTCTAGTGTGTTCCAAGACAAGAGGAATGGATAATACCTTTGTTATAATTGTAACCAAAGCCTGATTGTTTGGGAATAAGGACAAAAAATATAAAGAGCTGATAGGGCCAGACTATGCCAGTGTATTAACCATAAGAACATAAGAACATAAGAAAATGCCAGACTGGGTCAGACCAAGGGTCCATCAAGCCCAGCATCCTGTTTCCAACAGTGGCCAATCCAGGCCATAAGAACCTGGCAAGTACCCAAAAACTAAGTCTATTCCATGTAACCATTGCTAATGGCAGTGGCTATTCTCTAAGTGAACTTAATAGCAGGTAATGGACTTCTCCTCCAAGAACTTATCCAATCCTTTTTTAAACACAGCTATACTAACTGCACGAACCACATTCTCTGGCAACAAATTCCAGAGTTTAATTGTGCGTTGAGTAAAAAAGAACTTTCTCCGATTAGTTTTAAATGTGCCCCATGCTAACTTCATGGAGTGTCCCCTAGTCTTTCTACTATCCGAAAGAGTAAATAACCGATTCACATCTACCCGTTCTAGACCTCTCATGATTTTAAACACCTCTATCATATCCCCCCTCAGTCGTCTCTTCTCCAAGCTGAAAAGTCCTAACCTCTTTAGTCTTTCCTCATAGGGGAGTTGTTCCATTCCCCTTATCATTTTGGTAGCCCTTCTCTGTACCTTCTCCATCGCAATTATATCTTTTTTGAGATGCGGCGACCAGAATTGTACACAGTATTCAAGGTGCGGTCTCACCATGGAGCGATACAGAGGCATTATGACATTTTCCGTTTCATTCATCATTCCTTTTCTAATAATTCCCAACATTCTGTTTGCTTTTTTGACTGCCGCAGCACACTGAACCGACGATTTCAATGTGTTATCCACTATGACACCTAGATCTCTTTCTTGGGTTGTAGCACCTAATATGGAACCCAACATCGTGTAATTATAGCATGGGTTATTTTTCCCTATATGCATCACCTTGCACTTATCCACATTAAATTTCATCTGCCATTTGGATGCCCAATTTTCCAGTCTCACAAGGTCTTCCTGGAATTTATCACAATCTGCTTGTGATTTAACTACTCTGAACAATTTTGTGTCATCTGCAAATTTGATTATCTCACTCGTCGTATTTCTTTCCAGATCATTTATAAATATATTGAACAGTAAGGGTCCCAATACAGATCCCTGAGGCACTCCACTGTCCACTCCCTTCCACTGAGAAAATTGCCCATTTAATCCTACTCTCTGTTTCCTGTCTTTTAGCCAGTTTGCAATCCACGAAAGGACCTCGCCACCTATCCCATGACTTTTTACTTTTCCTAGAAGCCTCTCATGAGGAACTTTGTCAAACGCCTTCTGAAAATCCAAGTATACTATATCTACTGGTTCACCTTTATCCACATGTTTATTAACTCCTTCAAAAAAGTGAAGCAGATTTGTGAGGCAAGACTTGCCCTGGGTAAAGCCATGCTGACTTTGTTCCATTAAACCATGTCTTTCTATATGTTCTGTGATTTTGATGTTTAGAACACTTTCCACTATTTTTCCTGGCACTGAAGTCAGGCTAACCGGTCTGTAGTTTCCCGGATCGCCCCTGGAGCCCTTTTTAAATATTGGGGTTACATTTGCTATCCTCCAGTCTTCAGGTACAATGGATGATTTTAATGATAAGTTACAAATTTTTACTAATAGGTCTGAAATTTCATTTTTTAGTTCCTTCAGAACTCTGGGGTGTATACCATCCGGTCCAGGTGATTTACTACTCTTCAGTTTGTCAATCAGGCCTACCACATCTTCTAGGTTCACCGTGATTTGATTCAGTCCATCTGAATCATTACCCATGAAAACCTTCTCCATTACGGGTACCTCCCCAACATCCTCTTCAGTAAACACCGAAGCAAAGAAATCATTTAATCTTTCCGCGATGGCCTTATCTTCTCTAAGTGCCCCTTTAACCCCTCGATCATCTAACGGTCCAACTGACTCCCTCACAGGCTTTCTGCTTCGGATATATTTAAAAAAGTTTTTACTGTGAGTTTTTGCCTCTACAGCCAACTTCTTTTCAAATTCTCTCTTAGCCTGTCTTACCATCCTTCTTCTATGTCTAGCAGCATACATTATTAGTGGGACAGTCTCCAACCTTTGAAGAGTGAAGAGGTTCTGGGAGTTAGTGTGGTATGCCTCCACTCAGGGAGTGAAACAACAGCCTGAAGATGAGGAATGAACCCATAATATTAGAGGCATTGCTGAGTAATCATCTGCCTGGGGGACTGCGAATGTAATGAAGAATTCTACCCTCTCAACCCTGAGCAGTAATCAGTTGCAGGTCTAGTCAAGGTAAAGAGATTACCTTGACTAGAGGCTCAGAGATGGTTCTAGTATACACAATGGATGCTATTAGAGCAGGATGTCATCCACAGAGGGTGCCTACTGTGTGAATTGACTCTTAAATGTTCAACTTTAAGACTCCCTGATTTCCCCAGGATAATTCAACAACATTCCAAGTGTGGCAATGTATTTTTGACTATGAATGGGTCTTGGGATTATCCAAAGAGGTAGTGCACTGTATCCTTCCATGATATGCACCCTTTCTATGAAAGGTCCAGACAACTGGCCCTGGGAGACATTGAAGGTGTCAGAAAGCATTTACAGGAACCGCTGGCTGCATGAATTAGTAATGGCTAAAAAGAAGAATGGGGCATTTCAGAGGTACATAGAATATAGGATATTAAAGAAAAAAACTATTCCAGACCAGTACACTATGCCAAGAATAGATGATGTACTAGTTTGTCTGATTGGAAGCAAGTGGTACACGGTGCTGAACCTGAGGAATGGGTATTACCAGATACCCATGAAAGAAAATGAAAAGGAAAAACACCCTTTATCTGTCCCCAGGGTTCTACCAGTTTAAATGGATGCCCCACAGAATCAGAGGAGCTGCTACTACTTTCCATAGGCTCATGGAAAAGATGGTGGAGGATATGAACTTCCTGGAAATACGGGTGCATTTAGATGACCTCATCATTTTTGGAAAGAATTAAAATAGCATGAGGCCAGGTTGATGAAGATCTTGAATTGGCTAGAAGCCCAGGAACTCATATTGTCTCTGGATGCCAGTTCTTCCTGCACCAGGTAAAATATGTGGAGCATATTATGTCAGAGAAGGGCATCATTACTGACCCAGACAAGATTGGAGCATGGCTACATCGGTGAGACTCACTGATTTGAAGACCTTGAGATCATTTTTTTTTTTTTTGGCTACTACAGGAAATTTATTCAGAACTATTCTGTGATAGTACAATCCTTGAAAGTCAAATATTGTTTCATTCTATGCTGCAGTGCTGCAGACTGTCCACAGTGAGCTGGGATTTCTGTTTGCAAATAAGTAAGGATGAATATTAATTTCACTAGCTACTATCACTTACACCCCTTATGCTTCCTGTCACCACTCTTAAAGCACATAGGCAAAGGACACCTGTGGTGAGCAGCTTGCAGAATGGTCAGTTTCCAAAGTGAGTCACTACCTTTCTGGTGTTTTATGGTTGGAGGCCCTTGCTGGTCCACATGGCTGCCAAGACTTGTGGCCAAGATGGAAGAGTTGCTGTCCTATATAGAGATATGCAATCGTTTTTCCCAAATTAGGCAAGTTCAGCAAAATTGCCTAATTTGGAATGGTTTGGGAGAACCAAAAAATGATTGAATTTTTTCCAATATTTTGGAAAAAAATTCATTTTCGGGTTAGTGTGCAATAATGGGGAGTTAGCGGGCACTAACCCGAAAATCAGGGCCCCTGAAAAAAAAAGACCGAACCGCGGGAAAAATGAAATTCTCGCGGGGGGCCCTGAAACGAAGCGCAACATGATATTCCAACCCGAAGCACATCTCTAGTCCTATAGGCTGTGTCTCATGTGGTGGTTGTCGGTTTTACAGTGTGTGGTCCGCAAGGCATGTGTGCTGAGAGACTCTCAGTCATCAACTCTGTGTATAACATAACGACTATAGAAGGTATTGTAAGCTGATGACCTCAGGAGCCTACATCCTGCCTAACTGCCACTGTACTGATTGTATAGGTCAACTACTCCCAGAGATCTTATGCATTTCGCATGACGGCTTAGGCACTTTCTGTATTGAACTCTTACAAGACAAGCAGTTAGTGCCACCTGAGGGCTTGAGGGGCCCATGTCATTGCCACTGAGAAAGTGCTTATCATATATGCTTCTCTCAGATGTGTGTTACATAATAATCAGAGGAAAATAACCACTCAATGTTATTGCAAAGACTTTTAGTCTGTTAATTAACAATAAATTTAATAAAAGCATTTTTTGAGACACTATCAATATCAAATGTTATAACCACTTATATACCCCACATAATATCAAATTTCAAACCCATAAGTACCATGACCCTATATTAACAACACACATGCTTTACCCACCATTCATATCTCAAGCCACACATACGCATACATACACCATAAACACTCACATGTATAAAACCATACATAAAAAATAAGGAAAATTCCCTGAAACATTCCTTAACATATGCTATCAATTATACATCCAGAACTGATGGGTTCAAAATTCCAAAGTCCAGGATCACCTATCTCGAATCATTAAAGCTCCCTTGTAAACTTCAATTGCCAACGATTATTTATTTATTTATTTATTTATTTATTTATTTGAGTTTTTTCTATACCGGCATTCACGGAATTCATATCATATCGGTTTACATAAAACAAGGGGTGATCAAACATTATAAACGTGCATAAATATGAGAGTATACATTTAAACATTATAACAAGTTATAAAAGTGCGCAGAAAAATCAGTTACAATAAAACAAGGATGGTTCTAACTTGGAGAAGAAGCAGAGTATGATAGAAGTTTTAGCAAGAAGAAGAACAAGCAGTGTTTGGTATGTCTGTATCAGTTTAGTGGGAGCTAATCCGTCTTTCTGTATTTGGTGGAAGATTAAATGATGTTAATCAAATCAGCTCAACTCCAAAGAGAATCTCCCAACGAGGATCCTCGTTTCACCCTGATTAGGGCTTCCTCAGGGGAATCATCAATTATTAAGACTTCTTAAGTTGACAGGGGGCCTTCATTATCTTCCACAGGATGTCTCCTTCAACAATAGTGTCCATGCCATTCCAAATTTCTCTATATCCTTTTCACCAAGCTGTAATATATAAATTCGAAAATTCTAACCATGTAATACATTCCCATATTTTCTCAATACCCACTAATGTCAAAAAGTATTTGCCTACCTCTACCCAAAGAAGATATATTCGCAGAACCCGAAGTTTTACCAACATCATAGATAGCATAATCTCAACACCTACAAAACAAAACAGGCAGATAGAGCAGAGATACATTTTCACATGGAAAAAATTTCAACCCCATGGGCTTAATGAGGATATAGAATAGGATGCATTCTATGGGTGTTGAAGCCTGTGTTTGGTTTTGCAATATTGCATGTGCTATGTATTAGATTGGGGATATGGAGGAGAGACAGGTGTTATAAAATCTGTTTCATTTTGACAACACTTGTGTTGAAGGATTTATTAGTATAGGCGATCATGTTAATTTTTGGTCTGGTTGGAGATAAATAATCAGTTGTGGTGATATGGTTTGGACATTGGTTATTTAGGATAATTCTAGTTTTATAATACTTTTCCTTAATGAGAAACGCAGGCATCGGCATATGTATGAAGTATTACCCGGATGATGGATCTCTGCATATGTGTGAGTTGTTACCCGGATGATGGGTCTTGTTAATAATGTTGTATAGTATTCTGTGATTGGTTGTGGGAGTCCCTGTGTTGCTTTTGGAGGAGTGGTTAGGGGTGTGTTGCGCCATGTGGATTGACTGACCTGCATGATTTAGATGATGATGTTGTAGTTACGTTTTTAGATGCCATGGAGGCATAGGGCGTCAATGGATGGTTTTAGAAGATTCCTGCAGAAAGTTATATGGAAGAAAAGAGTGGTGTCCCATATCGTCTCGTGAGTAACATTTTATTAGGGTGCAATGTGATTTTGAAGTAATACAATATTTGAATGTATGTGTATGTTTTGTTTCATAGGCGTTGAGATTACGCTATCTATGATTTTGGTAAAACTTTGGTTTCTGTGAATGTATCCGTTATGGAACTCTATCCCCTCTAACATCAGACTGGAAACATGCATCTCAACCTTCAAAAAAAGACTAAAGACATGGATATTCATACAAGCATTCCCGGACTCAAACTAATATATCTCATCCTCGCCAATTCCTTATCTCCAATTACACCATGATTAACCATCTCCATTATTGTTTACATGTTTGAATTAATAACCTGTCCTTTCTCTTCTTTCTCTGCCAAGTTCCAATCTCCCTGTTATATGTAACTGCATTTTCCGCACCACTGTTTTTAGTTTATGTTTTATGATGCACCCCTGTTCTATGTGAACCAGCATGATGGGACTGCGTTCCCGAATGCCGGTATATAAAAACCCAAAATAAATAAATAAATAAATAAAATCCATCCTTTAGGTAGAGGTAGGCAAATATGTTTTGACATTAGTGGATATCGAGAAAATATTGGAATGTATTACATGGTTAGAATTTTTGAATTTATATATTACAACTTGATAAAAAGGTTATAGAGAAATTTGGAATGATATGGACACTATTTATTTATTTATTTATTTATTTATTTATTTATTTAAGAGTTTTTATATACCGTCGTTAAGTTATTCACCATCACAACGGTTTACAATAGAGCACCAGCAAAAATATGGGTCATACATTACATAGGAGGTGCCAATAGTGTTCGGTAACAGTAAGGCGTTAATTAGGGGGAATAAGTGTATCATAGCAATATGACCTGAAAGGTTGCCTACAGTTAAAAAAATCATTGAAGGAGACATGCTGTAGAAGATAATGAAGGCCCCCTGTCAACTTAAGAAGTCTTAATAATTGATGATTCCCCTGAGGAAGCCCTAATCAGGGTGAAATGAGGGTCCTCATCTGGAGATTCTCTTTGGAGTTGAGCTGATTGGATTAACATCATTTAATCATTGACAATTGGAGTTTACATGAGATAAGTGATCCTGGACTTTGGAATTTTGAACCCATCAGTTCTGGATGTATAACTGATAATTTATTTTAGGGGAAACATATTTTAAGGAATGTTTCAGGGAATTTTCCTTCCTTCTTATTTATGGTTTTATACATGTGAATGTTTATGGTGTATGTATATGTGTGGATTGAGGTATGAATGATGGGTAAAGCATGTGTGTTGTTAATATAGGGTCATGGTACTTTTGGGTTTGAAATGTGATATTATGTGGGGTATATAAGTGGATATAATATTTGATATTGATAGTGTCTCAAAAATGCTTTTGTTAAATTTATTGTTAATAAACAGACTAAAAGTCTTTGCAAAAACATTGAGTGGTTATTTTCCACTGATTAGTATGTGACACGTGTTTTATGTTATTCAGAGGGATTGCACATATATTGTTCTTTCTCTCAGATTTGTGTCATACTGGCAGGTGTAGATAAGCTTCTGTGCATAGTTAGGACTCTGATTCCCTCATTAGCAGTTTTGGACCAGCTGCCACAGACATCAGTGATGATTGATTAGAAACAGGGCAAGAACCTATACATTGGCATTGTATAGGTGCACAAAGTGCAGGAGGTATTTTTTTTACCCAACAATGGGCTAACAGATATATGTCAGTGTGTGCTTCAGGGTGAGTGACATGCTGTTAGCCTCTGTCTAGTTCTGTAGTGGGGTGATGTTGGTTTCATTGTTCCCTTTATTACCACTGCTATGCATACACCAGAGCACGCAGTGTGTGTGTGCATCCATTTTGTTTACTCTGCCTTTGGACACCAGTGATCCTGTGCTTGCACCCTTTACAAGGGGTGCATAATAGATATAATTGTATCAGATGGGGAGAAAATGGCCTGATGCGTAGTCAAATAACCTTTCACCTAGGGCTCACACAGTTTGTTCCTTGTGTTCAAAAGGTGGAGGGTTGTGAAGGTTGCCAGCGTCAAACCTCAGGTACGGTGTGTCACATTAATGTACTTCTTCTACCACCCCAACCCACCCCAGACCCTGAGGTTCTTCCACCTGGAGTGAACCTAATTGTCCTGATATTTGAGGAGTGTTTGTTTCCAAGAGCTACATCTGCCAGAGAGGGATGGCTGTTTTGGTATGTTGGGCTTGATACCTTCCAGTACTCCTAGAGGTTCCCTTTTATGAGATAGTGGCCTAATTACCCTTCTCTCTGTAGAACATATCCTGCACACTCAACATAGAAACTGCTACACTAGGCCACAACATTTGCAGCTTACTCTGCCTTGTGTCTAAATTACCAGAATAGGCCTCCAAAGATTCTGTCATTGACAGAATGTTTATGTGCATACATAGAAGTGGTGATACATTTTTTATGTTGCTTTAAGGAGACATGTTTAGCAGCAAACTTTCACCTCATCACTTGTCCAATACACAACCTTTGCATTATGCACCTCTATCTACTTGCAGGCTGCTCTAGCACTGTGTGAGTAGTTGTATGACAACTGAGGAGGAGTGAGGAAGTTGTGGAGGTTAGAGAATCCCTGCAGCCCAAGAGCAGACAACTAGGAGGCCTGATGTTGCTTGGGACCAGGCAGAACCCCACAGACTTGTTGCTCCCATCCTCCATCCTGGCCTGGCATGCGGTTCTGTATAATACCAGTCTGCTAAGTACATACACAACTCATCTTCTCCTCAGTTGTTACATATATGCTGATACGGTGTTAGAGCAGCCTACATATAGAAGACACTTTGTTTAGTGTGAAACTAAAAAAGGGTTTGGTCCAGATTGTCTTTTAAGTGGAGTAAGGACCCAAATAAGGAGCAGAATGTTAAGTATTATAGGGTTATTAGTATTATTTGCCCTTAACAAGACACAAGTTTTACATGTATACTCTGTACTATTTGGCCCTGAATCCTGCAGCTGCACATTTATGTTCCCTAGAGGCAAACTACCCCTAGGTATTTATGTACTTTTTAAGTCTCTCTCTGACCAAATATTTATGACATGATAGCATTCGGTGCCAGCGAGAAGGCCCATTGTTTGCTCAGAGGTGTGATATATCTTTACAATTGAAAAGGCCAATGGTTTGTAATATCTGCACTATGACCTTTGCATAGCTAGACAACCTGTTGGTCCCCAACAGAGTAAATACATAGCTACTGCACCTCTAGCCAAGCATTTCTACACCTAATCCACCAGACTGCATATGGAGGTAAACACTAGCTAGCTAGTGCCCATCTCACGCACATGCCCATGTATCCAAGAGTTAACTAAGACTATGCTCTTTGGCGAAGACAACTTGAGCCAATAGTGAACTCCCCAGTAAGGAGCTCCCTGTTTAGCTCTTGCTGTGTTCCTTGGGAGCATACAATGAGCTTTTGGTTGTATGCTATAGGCATATGGTCTTACCTGCCAGAAAAGTGCCTACTTAGAAAGTCAATGGCACCTTAGTATGCAAGATCATGTGGATCCCAAACCTCTGAATTAGTGAAACCTTAGGAGAGAAGCACACAATAAAAACAGACAAGCAGAACACGTTCTTTCAAATCTGTGGCCACTTTTTAACACAACAAATATCATCAACAGATTGAAAGCAAGTCAACATTTTGGTAATCACATTCTGCCAAGACAAGATATATTACACATGACTTTGTAACTGAAATGAACAGCACATTGGAGTAGACCTATACATACTAGAGATGTGAATCGTGTCCTCGATCGTCTTAACGATCAATTTCGGCTGGGAGGGGGAGGGAATCATATTGTTGCCGTTTGGGTGTGTAAACTATCGTGAAAAATCGTTAAAATCGTGAGCCAGCACACTAAACCCCCCTAAAACCCACCCCGACCCTTTAAATTAAATCCCCCACCCTCCCGAACCCCCCCCCCAAATGCTTTAAATTACCTGGGGATCCGGCAGTGGTCCAGAACGGCGGCGGTCCGGAACGGCCCCCTCAATAGAATCGTGTTGTCTTCAGCCGGCGCCATTTTTCAAAATGGCCGCCGCAAAATGGCGGCGGCCATAGACAAAAACGATTCGACGCAGGAGGTCATTCCGGACCCCCGCTGGACTTTTGGCAAGTCTTGTGGGGGTCAGGAGGCCCCCCCAAGCTGGCCAAAATTTTCCTGGGAGTCCAGCGGGGTTCCGGGAGTGATTTCTTGCCGCGAATCGTTTTCGTACGGAAAATGGCGCCGGCAGGAGATCGACTGCAGGAGGTCGTTCAGCGGGGGTTCCGGACCGCCGCTGAACGACCTCCTGCAGTCGATCTCCTGTTTTAGTGTGCCGGTTTTCCTGCCCTCCCCCTTCCCCCGATTTACGATTTTTTAACGATAAATCGGGGGAATTGGTATTGTATCATGGCCCTAACGATTTTTTGACGATTTAAAATATATTGGACGATATTTTAAATCGTCAAAAAACGATTCACATCCCTAATCACTACCTATCCTCCATTTCCTCTAGGGCAGTAGTTCTCAACCCAGTCCTTTGGACTGCTTAGCCAGACCGGATATCAGCATACCCCTCACGAATATGTATGAAAAATATTTGTATGCTCTGCTTTTAAGACATGCAAATATATCCAATGCATATTCATTTGGGATATTGTGAAAATCAGACTGGCCAGGCAGTTAAGAGGACCAGGTTGAGAACCACTGCTCTAGGATATACCTGTTTAGATCTTTATGTCTGCTCCTATATGCTTTAAATTGAAAACCATTGACATTTTCAGTAGTTACCCTCTAGACTGACTCCATCACTTTATCTACTTTAAGTTTAGCTAGCTCCTCACAAACACTATCTTCTGAAAATTATTTGAGATTTGAGGGTGATGAAGTAAACAGACTGCAGAGCAGAGGAAAGCTACTGTGCTCTCTAAATGTTGATTATCATTATGTTTAAACCTTAGTAGCTTTTTAAAAAAAAACAACAAAAAAAAAAATCCCTGCTGCTGGATGCCCATTAGTTGAACTTTCCAGTTGGTTGAGTGCCAGATAATAGGACTTTGATTGTAATGGGAATACTTCAGGGAAAAATTAGCCTTTCTAACCTAGTCTTTGCATTTCATTGCTCATAGAGTACTATGAATACATTACAAATCAGAAAAAGCTGGGAAAAGAGAATCAAGTAAACAGTTTTTTGAGCTTAAATTGTGAATGTTGAGCTACCTTCCATTTAAACACTTTGAGCCCTATTTACTAATTTTTATAACATGTTTGTGCAGGGTAAACACAGTTATTATTGGGAAAATGGAAATAAGGAGCAGAGCTGCACGTTTTTGCATATTTCCTGGCCTCAAAAACAGGCACAGGGTGGGTATGCTAATGAGTTGCATTGCATTCAGAAGCTTGCAAATAAGCTCATTGTCGTGCCAGGGATTAATGCATTGTCCATAATGAGGTAGATTTTAAAAGGAGCACACGTGGCCTATATGTGCGTGCACTACCCGGTGCGCACACATATTCGCCTGATTTTATAACATGTGCGTGCATGTTATAAAATCCGGGAACGGCGTGCTCAAGGGGGTGCACAATAGTGCACCTTGTGCGTACTGAGCCGTGCAGGCTTCCTCCGTTCCCTTCCCCTTGGCCTGACCTTCCCACCCCTTCCCCTAACCTTTCCCCCCCCTAGTCCTACTCTAACCCCCCCCCCCCCCGTTCTTTATTTTAACTTTTGCGCCTGCCTCCAGGCAGGCGCAAGTTGCACACACCGGCCGATTCCCAGCATACGATTTCTGACACAGTGGCAAATGGCTGCTGTGCCAGGATCCGCTGACCCCGCCCCACCCCGCCCCACCCGTCCCCAGACCGCCCCGGACCGCCCATTCCCCGCCCATGCCCTGCCCCTTTTTTCTAACCCTGGGTCTTACACGCATCCCGGGGCTTTTTGTAATGTATTGAAAATAGGCCTGGCGCGCGTAAGCCCCCTACGCACGTAAATCCTTGAAAATCTGCCCCAATATCTTTATGTGCAGTGCTACTCTGGTGTAGCTAACTTTCTGCCAAGAATATTGCCAGGCTAATATGCCTACTGATGCCACTGGGGTGCTTTCTTAAGGGGACTGCAAGGTCCTATACATTACCTCAAATCCCCATCCAAAAATCCCTGGTAATCTATGGGCAATCCCAAGACCCCGTCACCTTACCCCCCCCCCCCCCCCACCCAGGCCATAAAGTAAGGGGGGGAAAAAGTCATCCTAGTGCCCTATCCCTCTTCTCAAGGCCTTCAGTAGGGATGTGCAGAAGGAAAACATTTGTTTCGATTTGTATTTGTTTTGCCAGGACCCAAATTCATTGCATTTGTTTCATGGGGGGAAAAACAATTCGTTTGATTTGTTTTATTCATTTTATGTTTTCCCATTAAAGTTAATGAGGGAAGTATTTGCAGCCTATTTTTGGCTGCAGAATTGGGGTTTTCTTATCAATTCTGATGAAACTTCTGGGGAGCAATCATCAAAACAAGAAAAGAGCTCCAAGGTACTTAGACTGTGGCAAGGTGGCACCAAAGTGCCATGAATAACCTAAGACACTGTAAAAGGGTACCAGGAGTGGATAGAGTGCTTTAACAGAGGTGCAAAGCAGCAGCGAGAGTGTCAAAAACACAGCACAGCTTCAAAAGAGAGCACTGATAACAGTTGCATAAACCCTCGAAGGCAGCACGACAGGCAAAGTGGCAAGCAAGTGGCATCAACATCCTATAGCACAATGAAGGGGGAACATAGCAAGCAGAAAGAGTGTCAGAAAAAACCACAAGGTGCCAATAAAGGGACAAAGCAGCAGAAAGACTAGCACCAACACACTGAGGAACCATGATAGTGGCAAGAACACCACAAGGAGCAGAATCGTCTGGTGTATGGCAGCAAGGCAGAGTGGAAGAAAGTTGATATGTGCAAGACAGAATGGCAGAGCGGAGGTAGTCTGGTCCCTGTGGTTTTGATAGGGGCTAGACAGGCTGGCAGAGCTGAGGTAGTCAGGTCACTGTGGTTTTGATAGGGTCAACACAGGCTGGCAGAGTGGAGTTAGTCAGGTTGCTCTGGTGTTCATAGGGGAAAGACAAGGAGGCAAGACAAGACGAGGCTCAGCATGCGGCGCGACTGTCAACCGGGCATACTGTCCACCCGACCCATCTTGAAACATGGACCAAGGAGTCTAACACGCGTGCTAGGACCTGAAACATGATGAACTATGCCTGGGTGGGGTGGAGCATTGCTGCTATGCACAGGGCCGGTGCAAGGGTATTAGGCACCCTAGGCAAACCTTATACCCTGGCGCCCTACCCCCACCTTCCCATACACAATTTTAAATTATGCATTTAACACATATTTTACATGAAAAGTGACATTCTGAGGTAATATATACGTTATTGTGATAATTTAATGCACTATTGTGATGCCAACAAGAAAACTTTGCATCTTGGAATTCATATGGCATCATACCTATTGTGATATATTTCGGCATAGTCCTCCCATATCAACACAGTACTATCTGCCAACACTCAAAGAATAACAACCCTACCTATGAAAAACAATACCACAAATATTACCCCAGAATCTAAAATATCAATACACTTCCTATCAGGAAAAGAGAACAGGCCAAGCTAAAGCTACTACAGATCCCTACAGAGAAACCACATATTAAAAGAATGCTTCATCTCAGTCTTTGCATGCAGAACACAAACCCTCACCAAATACATAATAAAGCCACATCCAGTATAAATAGAAATGTGTAGACACAACTGAACTGTAAAATGCATCACGCCAGTCTCTATATAGTGCAACAATGGAAAAACAAAAATTTCACCATTTCTCGTGAAACAATCAATAAAATCAAGATATATAAATCATTAATCATAATAGTAAAATCATACTAAGAAAATAATTTCAAAACAGCTGATGAATAGAATATCCAATAATTAAAGACTCATGCAAATTTTGAAAGCTTTACCAAACACCAATAAAATATTTCAAACAGCAGACACATCACATACTACCCAATAATTAAAATGGTAGTCAATCAAGAAAAATGAACTTAAAAAGCCACCTTTACTTACCCTCTCCAGCAGTTCTCCTACTCCTTTCCCTTGCAGGCCATACCAGAAGCAGCAGTAGCTGCTGAAGCTGTCCTCACAGTCCTTTTCCTTAGGGACCACAACCAGTCTCTTCTGTCTCTCACACATACACATACCAGTCACACCCTCAGGACCAGTTTCTGTCTCTCGCACACCAATCATCTCCCCAACCAGTCTCTCTCTCTTTCACACACACACACACTAGTCATCTCCCTGATCAGTCTTTCTCATACATACACACGTCACCTCTCTGGCCAGTCTCTCTCAATCACACAATGCTCTCGCTCTCTCTTACTTACACACAAGCTCTCAATCACACACATGTTCTATCTCACTTACAAACAGGCTCAATCATACACATGCCCTCTCTCACAGCCACAAGCCAGCCAAAAACATGCTCCATCTCTCTTTCGCACACACACATTGACACATACAAGCACCCTCCCTGACTCACATATACACCACACACATACAGAAGCACCCTCCCTATCTCTCATACATGAAGCACCTTCCCTGTCTCACACACAGAAGCACCATTCCTTTCTCACATACACACCACATTCACTCACACACAGAAGCATCATTCCTTTCTCACATACACACCACAGACACACACGTACAAAAGCACCATTCCTTTCTCACATGCAAATATACAGAAGCACCCTTACGATCTCAAATACATATACACACAAAGGCCCCAGCTGAACAGCTCGTCAGTGGCTGGCTGCGCTGGTCTTCATTTCTTTGGCGGCGGCTGGCAGCAGCCATCTTCTTTTCTTCATCCTGGTCTCGGGCGGTGGCTGGCTGCGCTGATCTTGTTTTCTTCGGCCCCGCCAGCCTGCTCTCTGTTGGCAAGCAGCAGCCATCTTCATTTCTCTGGCAGCGGCGGCTGGCAGCAGCCATCTTCTTTTCTTCGGCCCTGCTGGCCTGGTCTCTTCATTTCTTCGGCCCCGCACCCTCAATGGCCCTGATCAGAGGAGGCCACATGATCAGCTAGTCTGGCCCACCAGAAGAAGCCCAATCCCCCGATGGGCCAATCCGCCCCTACTCTCACATGGCCTTCTATTTAAAACGGCCACTAAAGCATCGTAGTGCGAACCAAAAGAATGAAACTAATGATATGTTGCATTCGTGGGAGCTCACCATGCATTTCGCTGACCCACAAATGCAATGAATAGGGACCTGTTAGTTGCAGATTGCGCATTTGTTCAAAACGAATGCACATTCCTAGCCTTCAGGCTTATCGGCAAATTCCTGGTGGTCTTTTGGGAGAGGTAATGATTCCTACTTGCTTCTGCCCTGCTGATGCTCCTTTTCTACCAAATATTTTAATTACATACAAGAGTATCCAGTATGATATAGCAACATATACTACAGAATACAATATAGCAATATTTTGCCTATGATATGACTTTGCGGCATTTATTAAAACTAATATCAAATTATATATTAGAAATCCGAAAATACTGAACCCACTAAAAACATTTATAGAATGTTCAATACATCTCATACTTCATATTTTATGTCCTAATTAAATAACTGAACTATATCAAGGTTGACATTTTTCTTCCACCAGCAATCTTTTATCCATGTCAAGTGATTGGTCTGTCTGACTTTATAGCTCTCCAGTTTTGAAGCAGTTAAAAATAATCAGTCAGGAGTGGTCACTTCTGTCAGAAAAAAAGAAGGGTATATTGGTGAACAGTTGTCCTTTGAATAGATTATGGGGCAGATTTTAAAACTTATGTGCGGGTGTAGATTTGTTCGCGCAACCCAGCGCAAACAAATCTACGCCTGATTTTTATAACATGCGCGCGCTGCCGCATACATGTTATAAAATCCGGGCTTGGAATACACAAGGTGGTGCACACATGTGCACCTTGTGCGCGCCGAGCCTGAGGGAGAGCCCCGATGGCTGTCCCCGTTCCCTTCAAGGCCACTCTGAAATCATAGCGGCCTTGGAGGGAACTTTTTTCCAGCCCCCCCCCCCCACCTTCCCCTCCCTTCCCCTATCTAACCCAGCCCTACCTAAATCCCCCCCTACCTTATTTCTTTCTTACGCCTGCCAGAGGCAGGTATATAGGGGTAGATTTACAAAAAATGCGCGTTCGCGTACTTTTGTTGGTGCACCAGTCGCAAACAAAAGTACGCTGGAATTTAGTAGATACGCGCATAGCCGCTAAAATCCAGGATCGGCGCGCGCAAGGCTGCCGATTTTGTGCAGCCGGCGCGCGCCGAGCCGCGCAGCCTGCCTCCGTTCCCTCTAAGGCCGCTCCGAAATCGAAGCGGCCTCGGAGGGAACTCGCTTTCGCCCTCCCCTCACCTTCCCCTCCCTTCCTCTACCTAACCCCCCCCTGGCCCTATCTAAACCCCCCCCCCTACCTTTATCCGGGGATTTACGCCTCCCGGAGGGAGAAGTAAATTCCCGCGCGCCAGCGGGCCGCTAGCGTGCCGAGATGCGACCTGGGGGCGGTTCCAGAGGGCGCGGCCATGCCCCCGGACCGCCCCGGGCCGAAACCACGCCCCCGGGCCCGCCCTCAAAATGCCGCGTCCCACCCCCAAAATGCCGCGTCGATCGGCCCTACCCCCGACACACCCCCGACACAAAACCCCGGGACTTACATGAGTCCCGGGGCTCTGCGCGCACCGGCAGGCCTATGGAAAATAGGCGCGCCGGTGCGCAAGGCCCTGCTCGCGTAAATCCGGGCGGATTTACGCGAGCAGGGCTTTTAAAATCCACCCCATATTGCGCACGCCAGCAGGCGAACCCCTGACACGGCCAGAATGGAGAAGGGCTCGAGACACACCCCCGGACCCCCATCATGTCCCCGGACCCATCCCCGGACAGCCCCCTAACCCCAGACACACCCCCGGACCGCCATCACGCTCCCGGACCGCCCACTTTTGAAAGCCCCGGGACTTACACGCGCCACTGAGCCTATACAAAATAGGCTCGGCGCATGCAGAGGTATATTTTCTCAGGTTTGTATGTTACGTGCGTAGCCTTTGAAAATCTGCCCCTATGTCAATATATGGAATATACCAGAAATTATACCACTTGAAAAAGTGTATCTTCTTGCAAATAGAGGCATGGTACTAGATGGCACTAAGTCAACGTGAATGATATCAGAAGCCCCAATGACATTGAAAAAATTAGTAATTTCATAGAACCCATTTTGCTTCTTTCTTATCATCTACACAGAAAAGGGAATTAGATACATTTAGGGATGTAATCAAGGATATCACTTTATTTTAGAATTTCAATTTACTAATAAGAATAATCTTGCAAGAAACGAGGAATACAATCAAAATTATACAAAATAAAAGAAGAAAAAAACAGGAAAATCACAATGTTTCTATTAGTCCACAATCATCAGTGAGAAGAGAAAACAATAATAGTGAAAAGCATTAATTAAAGAAAGTGCTATATCTTCTTAGCACCATAAAGGACAGTGGAGCAAGGAAAAAACATGACTGATCTGTGAAAAAGAAATGATATTGAGAACCAATATACTTCACAATACATTTACAAGGATATCTGAAAATGAAAGAAGCCCCCTAGGACCAATTCTTTATGAAGGCGGCGCCATCTTTAAAGATGGTCGCCGCCTTCATAAAGATGGTCGCCGCCGTATTTAAAGATGGCCACCACCATCGTAAAGATGGTCGCCGCCATCTTTAAAGATGGCGCCGGCCATCCAGTGCTCCTACCATGTGACGGGGGCCGGCCAATGGCATGGATACCCTGTCATATGGTAAGGGCAAAGGGCCATCGGCGCCATCTTTATGAGTTGCAGCCGATGGCCTGAGAACGGGAGATCGCTCCCGGGACCACCACTAGACCACCAGGTATGTTTTGGGGGGCTCGGGAGGGTGGGGGTAGCTAAGGGGTCATTTTTAAAGGATTGGGTGGGGTTTTTTTTTAATGGGCCATCGGCGCCATTTTTGAGTGGCAGCCAAAATAGCGCTGATGGCCCGAGAGTGGGAGATTTGTCCCCGCGCCCCCACTGGACCACCACGTAATCGTAAAAAGTTTTTTTTGGGGGGGGGGGGTTCAGGAGGGTGGGGGAAGGTAAGGGGTTAATTTTAAAGGGTCGGGCCTCACTACAAAAAAAATAACGATGTGAATCAGAACCAATTCCGATTCACATCACCCACATCACCCACGATCAGATTTTTTCCCCCCTCTAGCCGAACCCGATCGTTAAGAAGATCGGGCACACGATTCACATCTCTAATGCATATATGTGTGCATATTAGAGATGTGAATTGGAACCGGAATCCGAACCGATTGGTTCACATGTGTTTTTTTTTTCATCGGGCCCGATCGTGGTTTTGTTTATCGGCTGTGCCCGAGCCGATAAACAAAAAACCCACCCCGACCCTTTAAAACTAATACCTTAGCTTCCCCCACCCTCCCGACCCCCAAAAAACTTTTTACAGGTACCTGGTGGTCCAGTGGGGGTCCCTGGAGCGATCTCCCGCTCCTGGGCCGTCAGCTGCCACTAATCAAAATGGCACCGATGGCCCTTTGTCCTTACCATGTGACAGGGTATCTGTGCCATTGGCCGGACCCTGTCACATGGTAGGAGCACTGGATGGCCCGCGCCATCTTGTGCTCCTACCATGTGACAGGGGCTGACCAATGGCACCGGTAGCTAACGCAATTGCCCATTTTTCCAGATCATTCTAAGTTCGCCCAGTCAAGGGATAGGACTTCCAAACCTCCCTACTTTAATAGCCCTCCTTTTCTCCCTGTTCAACCCAACCCTTAAAATCCCACTGATGTGTGCAATTTTTTTTGGTTTTATGACTTACATATCATCCATGGCAAAATGAAAGTTGCATGGCAGGGGACCCTGGCGTGCACTTTTGCAACTAAGTATTTTCGCGCTGGTTTCAGTATGGAAGCCAGTAACACCCATACCCCGCCCAGACCACTTCCACCCCCCATCCCTTTTTTGAGAAAAAATTGTCTGCTTACAGCAGGAGTTCCACTTGGCGCGTGTACTGCCCAGTTCCGGCACATGCTGGACTTTTAAAATTCACCTTAAAATGAATAATTCTGAGTCCTCATTCTATTTTGCTATCATTATAGAAGTCCAATTATTTTGTTTAGATAAACATTTTACTGAATGTTGTTTACTTTGGATTATAATAAAATAATTACTTACCTGCTTTCAAGAATCAATGGATGAGCATATTAAAATGATACAAAGAGAGATTTGCTGTTATATTTGAATTTTTTCTCTTATGCATTCTGAGAGTCTAATCATCAAGTTCAAGCAAAGAAAGAACCCTATATGCTTTGTTCCACAGATATTTATTACTTCAGCATACGTGGCCAATAAAGAGTCTTTCTTCTGTTGGAACCTATTACTAAATATTTCCACACTTTGATTCAAAGCAAACAGCAGTATTTCGTGCCGTGAATAACAGTTTATTCCAGACAATTAATTTCTGAAACTTTTTTTTTTATAAAGATCAGCAGGGAAGTTGAAACATGTTCTGTCAGAAGGTATACAGGTTATTCCTCATGAACAGGTACTGACAAAACAATCTTACATGAACTTTTACAAAGTTATTCATACTTTTCAATATAAAAATCATTCCATTTTTTCTCAAAATGTAAATTTCTTTATAGTGCCTTAAACGTTTCCTGTTGCATTCCATGCAGCACATTTTTCTCCTCCTTTTTTTTTTTTTGATTACCCAAAGTTGCTGGGTAGTAATATATTTATTTTTGCTAATACATGTTTCAAGTTAGAAATTCCAGGGCTTCTCTGGTTCTCTTCCATGTGAAATGTTTAAGAAGTTTAAATAAAAACCATTGCATATTCTAGTCCCTTGGGGAAGGGATGAGAGTAGCTTTGTTTCAGAATTGATTTTCTAGAGATCTGGTCCTCCATATTAATTTTAATATTATTCCTTTTTAAATATGTAAAAGCATTATTTCTCTATAGTAGAGCTTCCCAAACCTGTCCTGGGGACTCCACAGCCAGTCGGGTTTTCAGGATATCCACAACAAATATGCATAAATTAAATTTGCATATTCTGAGTATCCATGATATGCAAATTTATCTCATGCATATTTGTTGTGGATATCCTGAAAACATGACTGGCTGTGGAGTCTCCAAGACAGGCTTGTGAAGCCCTGCTCTACAGGATTCAGTATTTTGTTTATGAAGGCTTAACTTGTGTTTCATTCCTAATTCATGCATCAGTAACATGTTTACCATGGTTAAAATGCTTTGCTTCATATACTAAATTGTTACCCTGTCAATTATGACTCAGGAGGTAGATATTCAAAGATTCACTGAGTAACAAAATGAACTGGTAATTTTTACCAGTGAACTCTGTCCAGATATTCAGGCAAAAGTTGTGGGGAATATCCTTTTCAATTTAATCACACAAAATATATGAAATTAGATTTATGGTAGTCATTTGTGTGGTCAGTTTTAGGAGGACAAATTTAACATTTTAAAGCTAAATATCAATGTGCCTATGGAATCAGGATCCTATTTCCCATAGATGCAAATTAGAAGAAAACTTTAAAAGTTAATTTTAAAACTTTTATTTGTGCAAAAATGGCCATTTATGTCCATAAGTGGCCTGAGCAATGCAAATTTTAAAAAGTCAGGAAATGCACATGTATATTGATGTGGGTGGAAAAGGGACAGGACATACCAGCACTGATGCACATAACATATGTGTGCCACTTTGCTTCTGCTTCTTGTTAGAGAGAGAAGAGCAAGAGAAAGAGAGAAAACCTCTTTATAGGAGTCAGTCTAAAACTCTATATATGGACCATTGTAATGGGGCACTTTGATTTGGGGTGAGTTTACGGGAGCTGGGATGGGGTTAAGGGGGTGGTGTTACAGACACATTCAGAAGGATCCATTGTAAAATTGACCTCATTAAAGAATTTTTGACCTTATAAGTGATAAAAAAAAAAAAGAGTTGATTTGTACACTGCAGTCTTTGTGCGTGCGTGGAGAGTATTTTATAGCCTACACACGCAGTTTATAAAATAAGGCATATTTTTGTGCTCAGCGACATACACGCATTTATGGGCGCACACGTGGCTCTTTTAAAATCTACCTTTCAATAAATAATCTCCTAAATTTACAAACCCCCACCCTGCTTCATCTCCTATTTTGTCCGGTTAAATCTGTAGTTTTGTATGAACCGATTTTAGCCAGACTGGGAAAAAGGGGGGGCAAGGTAGTAATCGGTTAGATTTATGTGGTTAAAATCTGGTTATGTATGCTGATATGAAAATGGGCATGCTAATGAATGATGAGTTGTTTTGACAGCTGTACTATATGTACTAAAATGTAGAAACTGACATGTATTTCCCGCTTATTTTTGTTAAGCTGGAAAAATACTTTCCATATAGAATATGCTGGTATGTGTAGATTGCAACAGGTTTAAAAGAGAAAACATGACCAGAAGACTTTTCACTAATTTGTATCCTCTGATGTTGCATTATAGCAGAGAAGGCTATAAAAGCTATTAGGGACAGGCAGAGGCAACATTTTTGTTTCGGTTCATTTATTTATTTTGTAGGTCACCTCTGTTTGTTTCAAACAAAAACAAATCATGTATTGTTTCATTTGTTTCCTATTAAAGTAAATGGGGGAAGCAATGAAACCTAATTTGAGCTTCAAAATTGGTGTTATCTAATGAATTCTAATGAAACTTGTAGGGAGACAACATCAGAAAAGGGGGGAGGAGGGAGAACTTCATGGCACCAAGACTGTGAAAAAGTGGCAACAAAAGTGACATGAAAAGCTTAAAGGGTAAAGGGGAGCCAGCAATGGCAGGAGTTCTCCAAGGCACCATCAGAGGAGCAAAGCAACAACAAGAGTTGCAAGGCTTCTAAAGAGGGTGCCAATATCAGTGGCATGAACTCCCAAAGGCAGCAGGAAAGGGGTAAAGTGGCACCAAGCATGGCATGAATATCCTAAGTCACCATGAAGGGGCAACAAAGCAAATGTGCAGGAAAAAGCCCCAGGCACTGGCAGAGGGACAAAACAGCACAAAATGTGGTATGAAGACACCAATGTAACCACCTACAATGGCAAGAAAACCCCAAGATATAGAGTCTAATGCATGGCAGAGTGGCAGAAAGACCCAAAGTATAGCATAAGTGGTACAGCAGCAAGGCATAGTGGCAGCAAACCCCCAAGGTGTAGCATAAGGGATATAACAGTAACAGCAGGACAGATGGCAGCTAGACTCCTAATTTGTAGAGATTGGGGAATGGCAGTAAGGCTTAGGAACAGGGCAGCTTAACTTTCTTTGGTTCTTCATCCTATGTACTTGCCTTCTTCTCCCACCTCAGCTCTTTCCTGGCTACTACTTCACTCAGAAATGTCTTGGTTGCTGTGCTTGCTAGTCTCACTGCAACACTTTTCAAAGGGCCATAGACTTGATGAATGAAACTAAAATTGTGTTTAATTCATGAGCACACTCTCTTTGTTTTGGGGTTCCACAAATGAAACATAAATGGTCTCATTTGTTGCATTTCACCCATTCACTACAAACAAATGCACACCCCTTCAAGCAATATATTACTATCTTTTCTTGTCTCGCCCTTCCTTGTGAGCTCCATTCATTGAGCAGCTCACTCTTATCTGTGTCCTTTCTGTCACTGCCATCTCTGGACTCTGCATTTCTACCTTACTTTGTTATAAGCCTGTAACAGCCTTCTTGAGTAGTGTATCATGCTTCCTCTCTGGCCATATTCAAATCCAGTTTAAAATCTTACCTTTTTGAAGATAATTTTAAACCCTAAGGCCCGGATTTTAAAAAGGTTACGCGCGTAAATCCCGGGGATTTAAACGCGTGACCGGCCTTATGTGAGCCAGGCCTATTTTAAAAGGCCCAGTCACGGGCGTAAATCCCTGGGATGCAAATATGTCCTGGGGCATCGGGGAGTGTGCAGGGCAGGGTGGTCCAGGGGGTAGGGCGGGGCTAGAGGCCTTCGGCAATCATTTTTTGGATCTCCCGAATCATTCTGAATTAGGAAATTTCGTTGAAATTACCTAATTCGGGAAAAATGATTGCACATCCTTACTTTACTCTGCCTTCGACCTATCCCGTATCAGGCCAGTCTTTGGCCATTACTTAGTGGTAACATAGTACATCAGTGTTTCCCATCCAATGAGCCTTGATCTGATCATGAGTGCCAAGGAAAAGTCACCACTACCTGATGCTCAGATCCAAGCCGGCACCTGAGTTCTGCTCTCATTATCTCACAGCAACAGGCATCACCAGTGGTAGCCTTTAAACATGTAAGAGTTCTTTGCTGAGAAAATATACTTATGCATTCCTCTTCTTCCCAGCTACAGCATGATCCTTGGAGTATGGCATTTAAAAGGCAGCAAGCAGAACATGGCCAACTACGCACTAGGGATGGGCTTTGGTTTTATCTGCCAGGTTGGGCTTCCAGCCATCCATTGCTCCTACCATGTGACAGGGGCCAACCAATGACACCGGTAGCCCCTGTCACATGGTAAGGGCAAAGGGCCACTGGTGCCATTTTGTTTACTGGCAGCTGATGGCCTGAGAATGGGAGATTGCTCCCAGGACCACAGGCAACTTTTTGGGGGGTCAGGAGGGTGGGGGGTGTAATTAACTAAGGCCTGGATTTATCAAAATGCGGTAAGTACCGCATGCGATAGCAAAAGGGGTGTGTTTTATGCTAATATAGTATTTATCACAATAATTACCTGTGCAAAGAGCTAAGTTAGTGCAATACCATTTCAGATTCTGCAATAAGTGCCAAACCTGATGTATTTAACGAGAGAGAGAGAGAGAGAGAGAGAGAGAGAGAGAGAGAGAGAGAGAGAGAGAGAGAGAGAGAGAGAGAGAGAGAGAGAGAGAGAGAGAGAGAGAGAGAGAGAGACTTGCTATAGTGTCTCTTCCCTAGACAGCTATTTGTATCCCTATGAGAAGCTCACCTAGTAACTCGAGGTGGGGATTAGGTATGAGTGTAGGGGGTTGGGGGCCACTTTCACATTCAACGTGAGACGTACGAACAGAACAGTGGTCTCTTGTGAAGATTTGATGGCCTTCGGAGTGAGGAAACTCACTCCAAGATGAGATTTGGGCAATGTTCTCTCAAACTTTTGAGAGAACACTGCCCAAATCTCATCTTGGAGTGAGTTTCCTCACTCTGAAGGCCATCAAATCTTCACAAGAGACCACTGTTCTGTTCGTACGTCTCACGTTGAATGTGAAAGTGGCCCCCAACCCCCTACACTCATACTTAATCCCCACCTCGAGTTACTAGGTGAGCCTCTCATAGGGATACAAATAGCTGTCTAGGGAAGAGACACTAAAGCAAGTCTCTCCCTCTCTCTCTCTCTCTCTCTCTCTCTCTCTCTCTCTCTCTCTCTCTCTCTCTCTCTCTCTCTCTCTCGCACCTTATGGGACACATCACAAATGGTGATAAAACCTTGCTGCTATCACACTGCCTAACACATTTCAAAGAGGTGTAGTTAAAATCTGCATTATGGCTGTGTGATAGCTCTTCACAGAGAGGCTAACCCACTCTCCTCCCATTTTTGGAATTTGCATCGCACCATACGATATGGTGCGATTGCATGCGGTAAACATGTTTTTGCATGCGTTAAAGGCCTATCGCATGTGAAAACGGGGCTTTTCACATGCGATAAGCCCTTAACGCATGCGAAAACGCCTTACCGCATTTTGAAAAATGACCCCCTAAATTTGAAGGGTTGGGGTGGGTTTTTTTTTTTTTAATAAATGTGTCCCTCCCCCTGTGCTAACCTGAACAACAAATTTTCTCCAAAGTTCGGGGATAATCCGTCTCGGGATTCAGGTCCTCTGACCAATGCCGAATTGGACAATTTCTTTGAAATTTTCCAATTTGGCAAAAACGAATGCACAGCCCTACTAGGCACCTCTTTGTGATGTGCATATGTGTCACACAGCACCTCCTCATCTTCCGCCTTCTCAAACTCCTCCTTTGAGTTCTTGCAGCTTCTGTCTTATTCCCAGAATGAATGAGGCAGTGAATGTATGCACTGAGCACTGACAGTGGTTGCCAAATGCAGTAGCCAAGCTAACTAACCAAGCCGGCTGCCTACATCATTATTTATTTATTTATTTTAAAACTTTTATATATCGATTTTCATAGCAATATCACATTGGTTTACAGACAACAGGGGTAAATCATATGAACCAAATGAGAAGAATAAAGTTACATTAAACAGGACATAATACATTAACAGGACATCATATTTAATCTTCCCTTTTCCTCCGCTTGAACATAGAGAGAACTGACCCATTGTGTTGAGTTCATGTATGTCTCTGCCCCATAGTTCCCTTAGTTTTACAATTTGGAAGACAGGCTTGTGGATTATCAGTTCTTCCTTTGCTCTTTTTTTGGCCATATGAATCTTTACCTCTTCTGCATTACTTGCCCCATGGAGTTGCTCTGCCACATAACATGTTTGTTTATGTAGCTGTGCCTTGGGCCTGAAAGTAATGCTGTTGTACTTGATGGCAGAGAAAGATCACTTGGCTCATCCAGAGTCTATCCAGTTAGTTGTCCCAGCTGCCAAATATATCATGCTTTATCCAGATTAATTTTTGTCTTCTTACTGTTTTGAACTCTGCCCTCTTGATTAGAAAGGCATGAATGCACGATTACCTATTTTAATACACATCCACAATCCTTCTCTTTCTATGGCTAACCATAAAGCTTTGTAAGTAGCTAAATAGCCACTAGGCTGCAATACAAGTAGTAGAGCTCTGATACCTCTCCTACACATAAAGATTCTGCCCTGCCAGACTGGAAAACCTTTTTTCATTGGGATGATAAGGTGTCAGGAATAAGGATGGAGTCCTGCAGTACAGGAGGAGGAGCTTCTGGGAGGATTCTTCTGGTGAACGGAAACCTTTCAGAGGAGTAGAGTTCCTGCTGTGTGCTGTGGGATGTTACTCAAGGGTGAGGGGATATGTCTCACTGAGACAGTCTCAGGGGAGGAGAGTTTTCTGATATATGCCACAGGAATGTTGCTGCTACTTTTGACACTGTTAATCCTATTCTACTCCTTTCTACTCTGCCCTTGCTTGGATTATATGATTCTGTTTTATCTTGGTTCTGTTCTTATCTCATCTCTGTGCTGCAACTTTCACCTGAAATCCAGTTTCAGATCTTGGCTTGTTTATCTGACAAAACTAACCCATAGCACAGGCCACTTTATTGCTGCAAATTAATTTTTTATATTTTTATTTTTAATAAAGATCAAAAACTAATCTTCAATTATCTTGCACAGTTTGTGCTACACTGAACCACCACTCCGCCAACGATGACCAGTGTTTCACATTGCTGCTGCTTCAGGGCGATTATTAAATAAGGCAGATTTCTATAATCCTTCCATTACTGGTTTTGATCAATTTTATTAAAAAAAAAATAAAAATGAATTTGCAGTTTCAATAGATTGGTTTGGGAGGTTTTTGGGCATGTGATTATAATATCCAAAGCAAGTTTTTCAGATTTTCTAAAATCTCTCTGGATTCAGAGGTCTTTTCCTCCGTGAAATAAAATGTACATGAATCAAAGTTAAGTGATTAGTTTGGGAGAGTAACTTTTTCCTTTGTGATCCACATAACTCTCCCTTTCCCTTTTTTTGTTTTGAGATCTCTGGCAAAACTTCTTGGATGTCTCACTGCCACCTTAAGTGTAACAAGACCAAAATTTATATTTACTTTGACTTAAATTATATGCATGTAAATTACTTCACATATGTTATACCCTCTAAAGAGCAGATATAACTTTGTGTGTAGTAATGTGTTTATAGTCGGCCAATTACAGAAGTATTTCTAAACTGAACTCATGTGCTCTTTCACTGCTATTTAAGGCAATTTAAAAATTACTCCTAAAAGCCTAAAAGACATTGGTTTAAAGAATAAAAGCAAAACAAAATAGATTGGCATGCCTAATTAATGCAGATGGTCTGGGGAGATTATAGAAATGACAGATAATGTTGGCAGGTAGAACATAGCTATTCTAGACCCCAAATATCGAGTATAGTGCAGATAGATGAGGGTCAATCCCGTGAATAGTTCTTAGTGCTAGCTTAAAATGTGAGTTTAGCAAACGTTCAATGTTTCTTTGTTGGTGAGTGCTGTTTTCCAATTTTTTAAACTATTGGGTGATATGCTGTGGCCTCTTTATCCTTTTGTAAAAGACTATGGTGTTTAAACAGCAAATGCTGTATTGATTTAAAGTAGAAGACTTGACATTTCTATTTGGGGCAATATGGTGGGGTGGGGGGAGGACAAGGCTCAGCGTGCTTGTGTTATGGCTAATGCTATCCAGCTTATCCCTGGGTGGAGAAGACAGAGCAATACTGTTTCTTGAAGAGGCTACAGGAGGTAACAAAGTATGTGAAGTAATGTCATAATGATAGCTAAGTGATGAAATGGCAGAGGTCACTATTGATAAATAAAGGTGTTGTGGTGAAAGCTAAGGCAGAGGACTTGTGAATGTAAAACTTTGACAGTTGAGATCTACTGTCATATCACTCAAATAATGTGAAGTATCTTACACCTTTTGATTCATTTTTCACTGCTCCAGTTAATAGAATGCTTCTTGCATTGTACAAGTCTCTAAGGGATCAATTCACCCTATTTTAATGTGTTCTCCTGAAAGTGAATAGTGGGAAATGATCAAATATCAACTATCCTAAAAATTATATTCTGGCTGAAAAATATTTGGCAGAACTTCAGTAAAGTTGTCTTTTCTAAGTAGGAAAACAGACCATTATGCAGATTCCCATACATTCCCTAAAATCCTTCCACTAGCATGCTTCTCAAGACTGATTTTCTGGATTTTTTAGTTCTATTTTGTAATGCATCAGGGTCTTCCAACCTGATTGTACTAACTCCAGGCCACATAGTTGTGTAGCTACATTCATTTCTATGGCAGGAGATTTTTGGGCACGTTTACATTTTAAATTACTTGCAAATAATAACAGAACCTGTAATGGAAGGAACAATAACTGGATAAGGCATGGTATCCTACAAGGGTTAATCTTCTAAGGTTGGCAACTAGAATACAGCCATACCTAAGATCCTTTGGAGTTATGGGCACCCTGAGATTGTTGTTGATTTGTGGAAAGGAGAGATCCAGTTTTCTCTGTTCCACCCTCTTCCTGCAAATCCAAGCTCTCTCTGCCACCACCATTTTTCCATCTCCAGGGATGACCATGGCATTCTTCCCTTGATTCTTTGTTCCCACTCCCCTATATGTCCCTGCTCCCTGACTTGTGTTCCCTCACTCTACCCTCAACTAGGTCTCACATTATGGAAAGGCAGCTGCAGACTGAGTTGTGTTTGTTACAGGCAGTCCCTCTCCATTTTCTCCCCACCATGTTGCCTGAAGTATGAGTGTATTGCCTGCAGGCTTACTGAACGGGATTGTTGGAGCTGTAAACAGAGAGTCCCAGAGCTTTATAGTGTTTGTCCAGTGGTCTTCAGCTATTAATGAGACTCCAGGTGAAATCCTGAACATTCCCAGGTATGACTATAACTGGGCAGACTGGACAGGTCAATTAACTTTTATCTGCCATCTTTTACTATGTTATTTGTTAAGTTTCAGTAATTCAATATTTTCCATTTTATACTGTAAATGAAATTAAACTCTCTTTTTCCACTCTTAGATTTCCCTTAATCCTCTGTCTCTTATAGTACTGTTTTCTGTTTGCGTCCTGTTTTGATTGTCATTTGTCTTCTAGATAGTAGTATATTATCATTTTTCCTCATGCATATTAAAAACAAAATTCATCCAACTTGATGTGAACTCAGGTTATTCTAATTTGTCATGTACTATCCTGGGAAGTCAGCCCAGACATAAAATTAGAAACAGGTCAATGCAAAGGTATAGAGTTCAAGTGAGTCAATTTTTGAGCCATTTTTTATACATCATTCAAGACAAGGTATATCTGACCTGATACTCAGTATCCATATCTGAAAAAAATTCTCAATAAAACCAATCAGTTTTAAGAAAAAAACAGCGAAAGTCCAAGAATCATCAGACCATGCATTACTGCTCATTTCCCTAGGGGGAAATGCAGAGGGATTTGGGATGTGAGATGAGAAAGTATATAGTTGTGTGTGGAGGCGAAAGAGTTTAAAGAAGGTATTAGTGATATGGTCAAAGTAGTCTGCCCCTCTTTTAATCACCTTTTCCTCAATAGGTATCAGAAATACGGTCTTTTCTAAATGAACGAAGGAGACTCGAGGTCCTGTTAAAAGTGACCAGTTATTTCAGTGTAGTAGAGGTCCCCCACAGGCTTATCTCCCTCCAAAAAAGTGGAAACTTCAGTATATTATATTTCTCAATATGTACCGTCATTGTCAAACACATGAAGGTGTCTTGGTAATTTCTATAAAATCAATGCATTTCTGAGGTTTATTTCTTCCTAACTAAATTTATTGAAAATATATACAAGCATTTTGATGTTTAATTTATTGTGAAAGATTTTTTGGAGTACTTTCTAAATATTAGTCAACAATTATCCTTTTGGTTTCTGAAGAGTTGTATCTTGCTGATATCAACATGTACTACAGCATCACTAAATTTTGGTGTCTCTCTACCATCTTTACTTTATGCTTCTCACCTCTCCCTGTTCCTACCACTGCCATAGAATAAAGGCAGCAGATAACAAATAAGTCCATTTTATTTTCTGTGCCCAGTTTCTCTCTTGGTGCAATGCCACATAATCTAGTCAATCTCTGCCTTTTGTTTCACCAATAGAGATCCTCTGTGCTTATCCCATACTCCTTTTGAATTTTGTCACTATTTATACCTCCACTAGAAGACTGTTCCAACTCTATTTGGTAGCTAGATTCTTTTGAAAATGCTCTTTTAAGAACATACGAGATGCCATGATGGGTCAGACCAAGGTCCATAGAACCCAACATTCTGTCTCTGATAGTGACCAATCTGTTTCACAAGTACCAAGCAGATTCTAAAAAATAGTTTCTTGTTTTTCATTATCAGAAATAGTAATGACTTTCCCTAGTCTAGCTGGCTAACAATATTAACTTTTCTATTAGGAACCTGTCTAAACCTCTTTTAAATCATGCTATGCTAATCACTTTGACCACATCCTCCAGCAACAGATTCCTCAGCTTGATTGTATGTGTTGAGTGAAAAGATATTTGCTACAATTGTAAATTTTATGGAGCATCCCCTTGTTTTAATATTATTTACCAAATCCATCCCACTCATGATTTTATAAACTTATCATGTCCCCTCTGTTATCTCCTTTCCAAGCTGCAAAGCCTAAACTTATACATAAGAAACCTAATAAATACTGGGTGAGACCAAACATCCATGAAACCCAGCATCCTGTCTCAGAGAGTGGTCAGTCCAGGTCTCACATATACACCAGAATCCCAAAAAGGTAGATCCAATCCTTCTTGCTTATAACCAGGGGTAAGCAATGGGTTTTCTAAGACTACATGACTAATAATGGTTAAGGACTTTTCTTCCAGGAACTTGTCTAAACCCTTTTTAAATCCAGCTACACTAATTGCTTTCACCACCTCCTCTAGCAACAAATTCCACAATTTAATTTTGTGTAAAAGTGAAGAAATATTTTCTCCAATTTGTTTTAAATGTGCTATCAATTATCTTCATGGAGTGTCCCCAAGACCTAGTACTGTTTAAAAGGGTAAAATAATCATGCTTTTTTTGCCTGTTCCACCTCAGTTAAGATTTTATAGACCCCTGTTATAGCTACTCTCAACCACCTCTTCTCTAGGCTGAAGAGCCTTAACCTATGTAGCCTCTCTTCAAAAGGGATACATTCCATCCCCTTTGTCATTTTGGTGCAATTCTCTGAAACTTTTCTAGTTCTACTATGTCTTTTTTTGAAATGGGGCAACCACATCTGCACAAATTACACAATGTGCAATCCCAGCATGGATCAATACAAAGACAGTATGATATTTCTCTTTTATTATGTATTTCCTTTTTGGCTATTTCTGTTTGCTTTTTTGATCAAAATCATGAACTGAGCTAAGAATTTAAATGTGTTCATAAGGACTCCAAGGTCCATTTACTTGCTATTGACTCCTGTATCTAACCTAGTATTTTGCACTTGCTGTTGGGATTATTTTCTTCTATATGCATCACTATGCACTTTTCTATATTAAATCATTCTAAATGACATCTTCTTGTAGAATTCAGAAGTTTCCTTTCAGTATCCTGATCACAAGGTCATTGATGCGATGATATGGCCTGGTGTAATGTTCCCTCACCATGCTGTTAACCTTTTCTTATTTTTGATATATTATCTTTTGTTTATGCATTTTTTTCTTGAAGTTAAAGATATAAAAATAATCTACAGAGACATGGAATTCCTTGTTCATACCTAGGCATAAACATCATCTTAATACAGAGTTCTAGCATCTGTGCTGGTGCTGGAGAAAACTAGAATCATAACAGATTGTGATTGTTGTTAGAAGAGTAGTAACAATAAGTATATGAGTACTTGAACTAGATTTAATATACTACCTTGGGAAACATAACCCGGTAAAAATGAACTTTGGTTAACAAAGTTATCCATGATGTTTTATTTATAAGGCCAACTGTCAACATGTTCTTCACAGATTCCTGCATTATTGATGTTGAATGGAGTGCTGCGATGTATTTTAAATTCTAACATCAACAGTTTAACTGAGCTCTGTTTATTTAGTTATTATTACAGCTATGGAAAATTAGAATTAGAAGACATGATAAGGGTGTGAATGTTATAATTATGGAGGCTGATATTCAGAAACCATTTAAATGGATAACTGAAAAGTTATCTGTCTAAATGGCAGAGTAGTGATATTAAACATCATATGCAGCTATATTCTAGTAGCATAATGAGTTAGCCACATAATTCAGAAGCAGTCCAGGGGCTGGAGATGTTTCAGGGAGGGTCAGAATTAGCCGATACTCAGAGTTAGCTGCTTAACCTATGCAGCTAACTTTGGTCATGCCATAGGGCTGTCCTAAAGATAGCTGGATTTACTTATTTATTTATTTATTTATTTATTTATTTATTTAACGCTTTTCTATACCGATCTTCATGGTTGGAAGACCATATCAGACCGGTTTACATCGAACAGGGTAATAGTAACAATAGTAACAAAAAAAAACAGTAAAAATAGTAAATAATAGTAAAAAACCGGAAGAATAAAGTTACATTTAACAAGGTTGGTAAACTTGGAGCTGTATATTGTTGGAAGGAAAAAGGCATAGGAACGCAGTAAACCAGAAGTGTAAACAATATGATAAAGGGTCTTATTAAGTGTTGGAGGGGGTATAATGATTCATAGTTCAAGATTCATAGTACAAGACTCATAGTACAAGTTGATGTTCGGTTTAGTGTGTACCCAGGGGATCTGAGAATGCTTGGCGGAAAAGCCATGTCTTCAGCTTTTTCCTGAATGTTAGGAGGCAGGGTGCCAGCCTAAGGTCTGGAGGTATGTTATTCCAGGCAGCTGGGCCTGCTGTAGAGAAGGATCATTCTTTGGTCGAGATGAGGCGTGTTGCTTTGGAAGGCGGTGCTTGTAGGGTTCCTTTGTATAGTTCTCTTGTTGGTCGATTGGAGGTATGGAGTTTGAGAGGGTATTCCAGGTCCAGATGAAGGTGATTATAAATTGATTTGTGGATTATGGTGAGCGATTTGTGGAGGATTCCACAAATCCAGGAACTTTAAGATAGCTGGGTTGTGGAAATGGGCAGTGATGCCACCAGGACTAGAGACAAACTAGTCTGATTCCAGCCTTGCTTAAAACAATATCTTTATTATAGCTTCATACATGCACAACACTAGACTGTCTTCCCTTCAGAACAGTGTACTCTTTTTACTTACAGTTCAGTACTGCTTCCCTCAGTACTCAAAGTTTAGCTTCCTCTCAGCTCAGTGTTTGGACAGTGCTACGTTATAGGAGCTGCCTTTCTCCTCGAGACCTGGGCCTGGTCTAGTTATCCCCACCTGGATCTCAGCTCTTATTCCCCAGTGTATGGTTATGTCCTCTGAGCCCCACCTGCCCTGCAGGATCCTGTCCATAGATTGTACTCTCCTTAGTGGAATTAAGGTGGATCCAGTATCTAACTTGGTCCTGCACAGGTAAATAAGGGAACACTAGGGGCACTATCTCATATGGGTATATTCAATGGTATGGCCATGCCACTGAATATCCCCATTAAGTTACCTGGATAGCTCCAATAGTCTATATCCTGCTAAATTAACTGGCTGCTCCACAGCTGAATATCAGCCCCAATGTTACTATGTAAAGTTGCAAGCTGATATGATTGGAAAGGTAGCACATAGATGATAAATAGATCACAGTAATATGGGGATCTTTTTGTATCTGTATGTTCATAAATTAACAGGAGGTTTCTTATATAGTACTAGTAATGTCTGGTATTGTTCATCTGCTACAGTACAGCATTTTTATTTGAAGGATCCTATCTTATACGGTAACTGTGCTAGTATGTTGTTCCAACAGATGGACTTTTGTTTATTTTGGGTCCTTAGTTTCCAGTTTTTATTTTATTTTTCCTGGGAATTTCATGTTATAGCAAAAATAAATCAGTAGAAAAATGATTTTCAATTGATTTTTCTCCTATTTGTTATAACAAAGTCATTAATCGACTGATTTGTTTCTGGTATAACACTGAAAATCCCAGTAAAAATAAAATAAAAGCTGAACATAAAGGTCCCCGTGTTTATTAAAAGCTGAATAATTTAATTTGGTACCAAAAATTAAGGGTAATAATACTTCAGTTGAGGATATATGGACATCCTGCTTCATTCTGTTATATACATCTTTAAAAAAAAAAAATCACACACACCACACTGAGGATAATATTCAACACTACTACCTGGATAAAATGGCCTGGCTGAAAATGTGTCCTCCTTAACCCAGCTAAAAGTACACACTCATGCTTTTAGCCAGACTGTGTGGAGACATTCCCAGAAGAGTGTGCTATTTTCTTCTTCTTCGTCATGCACAAAAAAGAATAGGTGCAGAGTATATGGCTACTATGCTACGATTTTGATGGCTGTTTTCTCATTGTTTCAATTAAAATAAATAAGAAAATTGTTTTTAAAATATTCCTATTATTCAGGTTTAATAACTATTTGTAGCAAATTGAGGGGGGGGGGAGGGGTCAGTCATAAACTTTCGCTAGGGCCTTATTGCAGGCGTTAGGGTCCTAACACCTGTGATAACGTCATAATGCATGTGATAAATAATGCATCGTGAGATGCATATGCAAATTCTAAAAATGTATTTATTTATTTTTATTTATTTATTTATAGATTTTATATACCGATGTTCATCAGAAATATCACCTCGGTTTACAGTATAACAGAGAACATACGCTTGGAGGCGTTTTACACAGAACAAGAATTAGTAACTTAATAATAAATATGCATGGGGGAAAAGTAATAAGAAATGAAAGGCAGATATTAACAAAATAAAGTAATATGATAATAACAGCAATTATCAATTATATACATTAAGAACCATTGAAATGGCATAGAATTTTATGTGATTTCCTGTGGGGAGGACTGAGGAGGTATAGAGAGAGGGCGAAATGTGCTGAGAGGTCCTAGGGGTATGCTTTAGTAAAGAGCCAAGTCTTAAGATTTTGTTTAAAGGTTTTAAGGCAATCTTCCTGGCGTAACTCCACAGGCATTGAATTCCAGAGAGCAGGTCCAGCTACTGAGAGCACACGGGCACTAGTGGAGGCCAGTTTAGTGCATTTAGGTGAGGGAATCTGCATGGTAGCAAGATGTTGGTGTCTGGTGGGCTTAGTGGACTGGTGAAGACGAATGGAGTCTTTGAACCAATTAATTTCAGGGTTGTGTAAGGCCTTGTGTAGGATTGAGAGGGTCTTATGTTGAATGCGTGATGCTATCGGGAGCCAATGTAGTTCCTTTATAACAGGTGCTATGTGTTCATTTCTGAGTGTGTTAGTAATGATCCGGGCAGTTGTATTCTGTAAAATTTGGAGTGGGTGGATAGAATTTTTCGGTAGACCTAGAAGAAGGGAATTACAATAGTCAAGTTTGGAGAAGATAGTAGTTTGAAGTACAGTGCGAAAATCAATTTAGTCAAAAGGAAGGAGTTTAAGAAAATGAGGGGTGTTTAGTGCCGCGTGCGATAGCATAATACATTATCATGCTGGAAATAACTGCACTTTTTTTTCTGGCATTATGACTGAACTGGGATTTGCACTAGTAAATACTACAAATCCTTTTTCAGAGGAAGAAAGAGAGAGCCTCTGGGGAGGCACACCAATTAATTGACTTTTTATGCCACTGTAGGAGGATTAACTAGTAACTCGAGGTGAGGTTTTAGTGATGGTCTAGGATTTGGGGAGCAGTTTTACATGCATAATCAGAGGTACGAACAGCATAGTACACATCAGTGAAGATTTGATGTGATTTGGAGTGATGAAACTAGATCGAGAGCACATTGTACAAATCTCATGTTTGTGTACCTTTCCTCACTCCAAATCACATCAAATCTTCACTGATGTGTAATGTGTTTATTTATTATTTATTTATTTTTATATACCGATGTTTCATGAGAACATATCACACTGGTTAACAGGTATTGCGTAGGAGGTGGATCCTTGGGCTGAGGTGGGGTTGACACAATCTGTAGGCGAGGGCCTATGGGTCCCCACCGTCAGCAGGCGGAGTGGGCTGAAGCTGGAGGCCACTGGAGCTTCACCTATACCAGCCCAGGTTCCCCTCGGGTTGAGCCTTCGGGTGCCAGGGCTGGCAGGACTTGGGCAGGCCTCAAAATTAAGTACAGGTAGTAGATGGTTCAGCCCAGAGACAGCAGCCAGCAGATGGCATGGTCCTATCATGCCAAAGAGCGTTTTTTTCAAACTTTAATCAAGGAGACGTGAAAGATCAAAGTTTGAAAAAGATGCTCTTTGGCATCCTCCTGTTTGTTGCTTTCCTACGGTATCACTGGATCGCCTACCCTACTGTTTTATGGTCCTATCATGGACAGGATATGGAACAGGAATTCAAGCACAAAGGAACAAGAAGGAACTGAAGGTGCCTGAGCAAAGGGAGGCTGAAGCATTAATAGTCCGTGTCCAGAGGATAGGGACAGAGACATCACTGTCAAGCTTGTTTGGAAACTGGTGACACTTGGAAGGTGTAGCAAGCAATGTGGAACTCTGGACTCAAGAAAATCTGAGGTGAAGTCATTCATAGCAATGGTCAAGGCATGGAGGAGGTAGGCGTGCTCAGATGTAGCAATGGTCAAGGCACGGAGAAGGTAGGCAAGGTCAGACATAGCAATGGTCAAGGCATGGAGAAGGCAGGTGTGGTCAGATGTAGCAATGGTCAAGGCACGGAGAAGGCAGGCTTGGTCAGACAGAGCAATGATCAAGGCACGGAGAAGGCGGGCATGGTCAGATGTAGCAATGGTCAGGCTTGGAGAAGTCAGGCAAGGTCAAGCATAGCAGTGATCAGGCTTGGAGAAGGCAGGCAAGGTCAGGCGTAGCGATGGTCAGAACCCGGAAGTCAATCAGCACATAGATGAGACGAACACAGAACAGGAACCAGGAACTGGTTGAAACAGGAACAAGAAGCAAGGCTCACGGAGAATCAACGAGTACGAGGAAACCTGGAACAGGAGACCAAGGAGACCTGTTGCAAATGCCACGCTTCAATGCGAGGCCTGAATATTTAAGCGCTGAAGGAACTGATGTCAGCATTCGGGTCCGTGGCCAGGTTCCCGCCATGGGCGCTTTAAAGGTTTTACTGGTGTGCATGCGCGCCTAGGGAGGGGTGCGGTTCCACTGGCGGCATCTCTCCGCGAACCCCATGGAGAGGCCTGACAGATGGAGGCATCCTGGCTGGAGGTCCCGAGAAGAGAAGCAGGACCGGAGGTGCTGGTGGAAGTCCGAGGTCGGGACTGACGGCCCACTGCCGCCAGTGATGAGGAGCAGGAGCCTGAAGCTTGTGTAGAGAGGTGAGAGGGCTGCACCGCGGGGCTGCCATGGGCGGCGAGCATAACATACTGTGCTGTTTGTACCTCTGATTGTGCATGTATAACTGCCCCCCAAACCCTAGACCTCCACCAAAACCTCAACTCCAGTTACTAGTTGACTCTTCTACAGTGTTATAAATTAGTGGTGTGCATACATTTATTTTTCATTGCCATTATGTTTTTGGGTCCAGGATGGGCCATTTCGGTCCACCCCCCAGATCGGAAAATTTGTTTCAGCCCAATTTCATGTAAAAAAAACAAACAGAAAAACTGCTCCAAACCTTCAAATTTAATTAATTGCGACCCCCCTCCCCAAGACTTGCCGAAAGTCCCTGGTGGTCCAGCGATGGGTCCCAGGAGTGATCTCCCACTCTTGGGCCGTCGGCTGCCAGTAATCAAAATGGTGCCGGCGGCCCTTTGTTCTTACCATGTGACAGGGGCTACCGGTGCCATTGGTTGGCCCCTGTCACATGGTAGGAGCAATGGACAGCCCGCATCATTTTTTAAGATGGCGCCATCATTTGCTCCTACCATGTGACAGGGGCCGGCCAATGGCACTGGTAGCCCTTATCACATGGTAAGAGCAAAGGGCCGCTTATGCTATTTTGATTACTAGCAGCCAACAGCCCGAGAGCAGGAGATCACTCCCGGGACCCCCACTGGAGCACCAGGGACTTTTGGCAAGTCTTGGGGGGCTTGGGAGGGTAGTGTGGTTGTATTTAATTAAACTTGAAGGGTTGGGGTGGATTTGGGATTTCTTTTTAGTAGATGTGCCCTTCCTCTCCCCCCAAAAAAACGATAGCAATACCACATGAAATTTTGTGGGTTGGCCTTTCATATCTTGCTTCCTGAAATGCAATGAAATAGGAAATACAATCTTTGTTTCCTATTTCATTGCAAATGACTGCACATCAATAGTATGTAAGCCTTTTAAAGTCTCTGTCTCTGTCTCTCTCTCTCCCCCCCCCCCCCCCCCAGCAGCAGCCCAAAACATGGAAATGCCTGTCTGGGCATACCTATACAATGTGCTAAAATGGCAAACATTGCAGTATCTCAAAAATGATCCTAACCACACCCCTTTTTTTATCCTAGGTGCTATTCATGCAAAATTTATAGCAAAAAGATGAATCTAGGTCTGAGTGATTTGCATAAAATTTGCTACATCCATGTAGAGATGGATGCAAACAAAATATCAGCTTCGCACTTAGAATATCATGCTTCTTGGAAACTGTAATATTTGTCTCTCACTTGGCAAAGTCATTTCAGAACAATACATTCTATGAAAAGAAAAAACTACCAAGGTTGTTACAAATGAGTCAGAGCTATAACAAAAGTCACTGAAAACAATGTTTATAAAAAAGAAAGGTTTGAATAGAGAACCCGCTGTTTTGAACATCTGAAGAATGCTATAGCTCTAGAAGTCTAAACAACATTCTTACACTGTAGGAAGCTGAAGGAGGAACCTCATTTAAACACACGCAGAAGTAATTTATTGCAGTAATGTAACAGGTACATAAAATGGTTAGAGTTTAGAAGTACATATCATACTGTGTGTATCCAAACTTTATGAAACAGCTCTTAAATGCATCAGATAGAATACCTAATTCTCCATGAATCATATATTTCACTTCATAAATCATGTTGGAGGCTATGCACTAAAAGTTAAACATGCTCACTAAGAGCAGGCTATACAGTAAAGGCCTGATTTTAAACACCCCCCGTGCATAAAAAATGGGGATTACGCATGCGGCTGGGCCTTGCGCATGCTGCGTGCATTTTAGTAGAAGCCCGGCTGCGCGTGTAACCCCTGTTCCATGCACAAGAGCCAGGCCTCTATCAAGGGGTGGCCCCGGGAGCGGGGAGGGGTGGTCCCGGGGGGCAGGGTGGAGCTGGATGCTGCCAGTACAGTAACCATTTGCCACTGTGCTGGGGAATCGTGCGCCGGCAGCCTGCCAGCGCGTGCAATTTATGCTAACTCAGGAGCTGGCGTAAGTGCAAAAACAAAAAAGCAACTAAAAGGTAGAGCCTTCAAAAGGGTCAAGGAGGAGAGAGGGCGGGTAGGAGGGTAGATAGGGAGTAGGAAAGTTCCTTAATTGGAGCGGACTGGGAAGGAACTGGGGTAGGCCCAATCTCATCGCCGCGTGTAATCTGAGCAAATCTCCCCCCCCCTCCCGGCACGCACCAGCCCAGATTTTATAACATGCACGCATGTTATAAAATTGCGCGTCTATGTACGCCACCGGGTAGCGCCTCGCACATGGAGGCGCGCACATATTTTTAAAAAATCTACCCTTATGGCCCCAGCAAGCATGCTCATCCTGTGCACCTACATGCAAATAAGAATTTTGCGGGCGAATGCTACATACTGTGCTATGCTTTCCTCCATGTGCGATTTACTGTAGGGCTATAAATCTGTGCAATTTAACACCTATTCAAGAGCAAATGTTAACATGTCCACAAACTCAGCCTGCTAATATTTAACATTAGTGGGAGATCATACCCTTATGGCCTCTCTCAAACCTCTGATCAAGCCCATACCCTATTCTGGATCAACAGCGGTCCACCTCTGAATATTTGTTTCCTCCCCCCCACCCCCATTGAAGTCTGAAGCCCATAATTTAAGTCATGATTCATTAAATCAAGAACCCCTCCCCCATTTGAATCCCAACCCCATGATCAAGGTGGCTCCCCACTGAAGTCCTGTCTGTTTGAATCAATATGCTGTCCCTCATGAAGGGAATCTCTCTATGAAAACAGCCCATTCCCATCAAGGATGGTACCCCTGATCAAATGGGGGTGGGGGTGGGAACTGACATCTTCCCACCACCTGCAATGAATCCTTAGCATTCTGGAGGGTTCCAATCTTTACTGGCAGAAGAGATTTATTTATTTATTTATTTATTTATTTATTTATTTATTATTTTTATTATACCGAGTTTCATGATAAGAATGAGAGTTCTCTTGCCAGTGTTGCTGCACATCACCAAATAATACCACCTAGCAGCATTTCACCATTATCACGGGACACTATGTGGTATAGTGGTGTTTGTTGGTGCCAGCTCGAGGACTCTCCCTCCTGCCACCAAAGATCAAGACTCTCCTTTTTGATATGGATACATTCTGGGGGAAGGGGGGGGGGGATTTCAGAGTCAGGATCCTCTTAATTGACATGAGGGGAACACTTTCATTGCTGGGGGCTATCTTCAAGAAGAAAGCTCCTTGCTCAGAGGGTTCAGAATTTCAATGGTTAATGAGGGGCCAACTTTGATTGGGGGAGAGTAGGGATATATTCAGCAGAAATGATATGATAAAACCTCACATAGAACATAGAGTCCATATTCAAAAGCATTTAGCTAGATAATTCAAATGTTATCTGACTAAATGAAGATTTGGGCACTTATCAGGCTAAATTCTAAATGGATAATAAGCTAGCTGGCTAGAATTTAGACAGATAAGTCAATAGAATTCTGGGGTCATAAATAAAAGTTGTTAGCCGGCTAAGGGGGTCATTTTTCAAAATGCGATAAGGCGTTTTCGCATGCGATTAGGGCTTATCGCATGCGAAAAGCCCCGTTAACGCATGCGATAGGCCTTTAACGCATGTGATTGCACCATATTGTATGGTGCGATGCAAATTCAGAAAATAGGAGGAGTTAGGGGCGGAGGGTGGGCTGGGTTAGCCTGTTTGCGAAGAGCTATTGCACAGCCATAACGCTGATTTTAACTACACCTCTTTGATTTTACCCAGGTAGATAGTCCATCAAGCTATCTTTGAGTGAGTTTCCTCACTCCGAAGGCCAGCAAATCTTCACGAGACCACTGTTCTGTTCGTAGGTGTCACGTAGAATGTCAAAGTGGCCCCTAACCCCCTACACTCTTACCTAAACCCCACCTCGAGTTACTAGGTGGGCCTACCATAGGGATACAAATACCTACCTATGGGCCATGATATTATGGCCTCTCTCTCTCTCTCTCTCTCTCTCTCTCTCTCTCTCTCTCTCTCTCTCTCTCTCTCTCTCTCTCTCTCTCTCTCTCTCTCTCTCTCTCTCTCTCTCATTCATATATGTTTCTAGGACCATTAACAATGGTTCCCTGGTGGTTGAATGATGGAAATACAACAGGTCTGACACCTATTGCAGAATCTGAAATGGTATCGCAATTTGCACTAACTTAGCTCTTCGCACAGGTAATTAGCACTAAGTGCTATATTAGCATAAAACACACCCCTTTTGCTATCGCATGTGGTACTTACCGCATTTTGATAAATCCACCCCTAGGTTATCCAGCTAACTCCTATAATTAGTTAAATTTGGTTGGCCAGTAGACATGTCCTAAAGTTAACTGAATAAACTTATCTAGCTAGCTTTAAAGATAGCCAAATATTTTCAGTGGCACAGCCACGCCCCTGAATGTATGAGTTACCAAATAAGTTTATCCAGCTAACTAGCTGAGTCATATGATAGCTGAATATGGACCTCATTGTGTCCAGTTTTGGAGGTCATACCTCTGAAAGATAGACAAGGGGACGGGAGGTGGCAGGGGGGATGAATTTCTTCATGCTAATCAGTCGTTTCACTTTGGGTTGATGAGCAATTGTGTTAGCATGATATTTTTTGTACACTCTAAAGGTGCAAAAACATATAGTGCATCTTGTTCTAAAAGTGATTTAGTGTGTGTTTAGTGCATAGGATTCTAGTATTTTTACAGTTAAATGTTAGGAACACACTAAACTTTAATATTAAGGAAGACATTATCCAGATGTTTTGATTTTAAGAAGATAGAATACTAAATATAGTTTTAGAAGAGATATTTATTTTTAGGTTATATTCCTAAATAAATAGAGGTATATAGACAACATTTTAAACTTATAACATCGCTGGATAATTCCTGTGTTGATTCACTAAATAGTATCACAACCTAAAAATAATTTATGAGGCAACACAAACTCTAAACTACTATTTTCAGAAAATTAATACAATATTTGCAAATATTATCATCTGAGCTGAATACTCTCTACAAGTTAATTCCATGTTTTTAGGTCATATTTTGTATCACCCAAATTAAAGTGAAGGGAAAAACAGTGTATATTATCATAGCAACACAAACTCAAAATATGGTAAAAAAATATTAATATTTAGAGAATATGGCAGCATAAAGATATCTGCCAAAAAGTCAAATGTGAAAAGGCATGCAAATATAATTTTTTACCTGTGGAATTGTTGCACTTTTCTTCAAAAATCCAACTGAATCTTTACATTAATTCACAAATGATAAAGGATCATTTATTTCAAAATAGGCAAGGCAGTATTCACAAATCCCATTGAGTTTTCATCACTGGCAGGAAAGAGAACACATATTCGAGGGAGAGCTAAAAAACCCAGGTGTTTCATCATGCCAATATTGCCTTTGTCAGAGGAAGTTCTTGAACATTAAAACATAGATTGAAGTTGCTAAAATGATTTTCTACATAAAACTTATATCAATTACAGTGGACATACATCTCAAAGCAGTGTGGATCAAAATGAGAATCAAGAGGTCATTGTTTAAAAAGCCAAATATAGCTACAAAACAATCAACCAAAAGTTTAGCCTCTGTTTTGCCAATTCAGAACACTTGTTTCGTGAATGGCCCATTAAGAAAATGTTCCATCTGATAGGGATGTGCAGAGAAAAAGTTTATGTTCATAAGGCCCCCCCAAGCTGGCCAAAAGGCCCCCCCAAGCTGGCCAAAAGTTCCTTTTGGGTGCAACGAGGGTCCCGGAGCGATCGCGCGGGGAATCAGTTGACGCCGCGTCACTCCGACATGACGCCGACATCACGTGCTCCTCACAAAGGAGTTCAGAAATGGCGTCCTGACTCCCTGCTGTACCACCAGGGAGTTTTGGTAAGTCTTGGGGGGGGGGGGGATTAAGGAGGGTGAGGGGTTTAAATTTTTATTTAGGATCAACAATCGCGATTTCCAACTTATTCAACATAGCTATGTTGAATAAGTTGGAAATCCGATCGTTTTCGCCTCATCACTTTTTTAAGTTAAAAAAAAAAAAAGTTGCGTTTTACATTTAAGTTCAAAACGAATGCACACTCCTACCATCTGATCTTTTTATATAACCCGAGGTGAGAGAGAATAAGGTATAGATTCATTGTTGTTCCTGTCCCAGTACTGCCAAATTATGATCACCCCCACAAAAATTCATAAGCATCTGTTTCAATACAGCAAACCGTCAACTATTCAAGTAGATATTTTAACAACTTATAATGTTCAACTACAGTGTTTCTAACTTTTCATGTTTGATGATACATACCTGTAATAGATGAATTGTCTTACCTATTTAAGGCCTAGATTCATCATTTTGCTATAAATTTTGTATGAATAGCACTATGATGAAAAAGAGATGTGGTTAGGGTAATATTTGAGTTACAAAAAGGCATACTATTGTAGTGCTTTGCATAGGTATTTTACTGCAACACATATTAAATAGAGAGAGACTCTTTATAAGGCTCTCATATTAGTCTACATGCACAGTCAGACATACGAACAGCACAATACACATCAGTGAAGATTTAATGTGATTTGGAATGAGGAAAGGTACACAAAGATGATATTTCTATAATCTACTAGTACTCGCATCCTAGCTTGATAGCACCCAGGTAGAGAGTGCATCAAGCTAGGGCAAAAGTACATTGTAGAAATCTCATTTTTTGTACCTTTCCTAATTCCAAATCACATGCAATGTTAAACATCCCTCATTTTCATAAACATCTCCCCTTTGACTAAGTTTTCAGAATTTGCATATGCATCGTGTGATACAAAAAATAACAAAGGCATTATGGCATTATCGCGAGCGTTAGGGCCCTATCACCCACGATAATGTCTTAACTCATTTTGATGAATGACGCTGTAAGTTATTAGACATGGACACTAAATTATAGAATGAGGATCTATACCCTTAGGGGTAGATTTTAAAAGAAGCGCGATCAGCCTACTTTTGCTTGCGCATCAGACTCAAGCAAAAGTACGCTGGATTTTAGTAGATACGCGCGGAGCCGCGCGTATCCACTAAAATCCTGGATCGGCGCGCGCAAGGCTATCGATTTTGTATAGCCTGCGTGCGCCGAGCCGCGCTGCCTCCCCCCGTTCCCTCCAAGGCCGCTCCGAAATTGGAGCGGCCTCGGAGGGAACTTTCCTTTGCCCTCCCCTCACCTTACCCTCCCTTCCCCTACCTAACCCACCCACCCGGCCCTGTCTACACCCCCCCTTACCTTTGTCGGGGGATTTACGCCCTCCCGGAGGGAGACGTAAATCCCCGCGCGCCAGCGGGCCTGCTGCGCGCCGGGCCGCGACCTGGGGGCGGGTACGGAGGGCGTGGCCACGCCCCCGGGCCGTAGCCACGCCCCGTACCCGCCCCCAAAACGCTGCCGACACGCCCCCCGCAACGCCGCGCGCTCCGGCCCCGCCCCCCGACACGCCCCCCTCCGAGAACCCCGGGACGTACGCGAGTCCCGGGGCTCTGCGCGCGCCGGGAGGCCTATGTAAAATAGGCTTCCCGGCGCGCAGGGCCCTGCTCGCCTAAATCCGCCCGGTTTTGGGCGGATTTAGGCGAGCAGGGCTCTGAAAATCTACCCCTTAATACTAGCTCCTCATACTAAATGATGGCAGAAAAAGACCAGATTGGCCTATTCAATCTACCTAGTTCAGATTCTTCCACTTTGAGTAGATAAACATATAAATTCCCATGCTCACTCCAATACCGGTTTCCCCCCTCCACATAAACACATACACACACACACAAAAACCTTCCCATGTCAAACCTTTTCCTATCACTGCCTACCCTCTCATTCACAAACATGAACAAAATCTGATAAAGAACAGCTATGATAAATACTTTTTGCTAAGGAAACTTGAGTAGAAAAAAAGCCATATATTAAAACTGATGCCTTGAGAGAAGAATAAGATGGTAACTTTCAAGCCAGTACATTTGCGCAGATGTGTTAGTCTGCGCTCAGGTATGCGACCATTCTATAACATATATGTGTGTATGCGGATGTGTTATAAAATATCCTGGCTGCACAAATTTTAAATGGGCACGCTCATGTGACGGCAAATCCCACTTCCACCGCGTAAATCGTGGGATTTTAAAATGGCATCTGCCGACGCTATTCCCAGTTTTACTAGTTCATCCCCAGTTTACCCAGATAAGAGAGAGATCCTCCAAACGCCCCCTAGTTTAATAGCTTTTCCTTCCCCCAGTTAGCCCTGAACCTTAAAACCCCACAGAACTGCCTAGTTTTCTTTACATTTTAACCTACGTGGCATCAATAGCAGAAGTAAAGTTACGTGCAGGGGAACTTGGCACACTTTAGGTTGCATAATTATTTATCTGCACATCTTAGGTTCACACCCCAAAATGCCCATGCCCCACCCAGATCATGCCCATTCTCCGCCCTTTTTGAAAACTTCTGAGATGTGTGTGTGGAGGGAGATCCGTATGTATCTTGGTGGCTTTTAAAATCTGCTCGGCACGCCCGAGCCCGACTTCTTCACTCAACCCCTAATTTAATGTGCACATTGGGCTTTTAAAATGCACTCCAAAAGCTTTCATTCACATATGGCTTATGTGACTTAAAGCAAAATATTCTAGTAATTTAAAATGGTATCTTTAATCAAAGATCACTGGCATTAAAGAAAAGACCACTTCTTTCTTCCAGGAAGATCTAATAGAATATTTACGGAAACCTCACATTATGTGCTTTCAAGCATTGTTCTAAATGCCATTTGACTACTCAGATAAAAGCAGACAATTTAAACACTCCCTTATCAAAACATTTCAAGAGAATTAAATACACTAATTAATATGGTTTAGAGCTAAATGTTGACCTTCAGCATATCAAGAATTGTAGAGAAAAATATAGGGAATAAATTCATAACTGACAGCATAAATTTGTACGCTGTTATGCACCCAAGTTATACTAACTTTCTAAGTTAACTTATGCATTTAAGCTAACTTTGAAAATGATCCTGCCAAAGTGCACGAACACGTCAATTACACATATTTGGTATGCATAGTTTTGCTGAAAGAATTGACATCAAAAAATGATGTACATAACTTCCAACTTGCCGGTTTTTCTTTCTTTGTGTCTGCCTGCACCCCACAGTTGCGCACTCACCCCTCCATCTTTGCTGCCTTCCTTACTTCCAGTCCAGTTCTCAGTTGGGCCTCTCGCCCCTTTGCACTACTGCAGCTGGGCGTACAACTACCCAATAGTTGGGGAGGTGGACATGTAGCTGGCAGGGTCTCAAGCATGATTTGGGCCATGCAGTGGTGTGTAGCTATAAACTCAGGGCATAGGATAGGGAGGCAGATATCCAGCATGGAGAATCATCTCCCAGTGGCAGTTTGGAGACCCAGTGTGCAGTGGTTTAGATGTCAAAAGAGTGGGTAAATTATTTAAAAAAAAAACAAACCACATTTGTGTGATTACTGTTTGGGCCATGCCTTTGTGCCATCCACATGTGAAGGGACTGCATTCCTGGTCTGTGTGGACTGTACCAGTGCTATTTTCTTAAGCAGTCCGCTGCTACAGTGCATCCAGTGACCAATATTGAGGACCTCCAGAAACTAGGGGATGCCAATGGTGGCTCCAGCAGCCAGAATACAGAGGTGGACTATCACCCACCATTGCAGGCTATTTCAAGGCCACGGGATGGCACAGTGGAGGATCTCTTTGGGGTGACCATCCCTTCATGAGTGGTTGCTTGTTTGGTGTTGCTGTGCTTCCTCCTCCCTTCACTCCTCCATGTAGAGTTGTTACTGCCATTTGTTCTATGGCTTCAGCCTCTGTCTATTAATGGCAGTCACTGTGTTGAGCCAGGGCCAAGGAGAGCAACGGTGGATGGCCGGGACCTCTGGCCTACATGAGGTCAAATTAGTGGTGGAGCAATTTCTCTGGGAGGTGTGATAGAGGTAGTCAGGGGTGCTACAGCCTGAATATGTGGTGGTCTGATGCTTCTGCTCACAGGGCCAAAAAGAAGTGATCTTGTGGCCCCTCTATGCTGATCTGTTTGGGCAGTCAGCCATGTGGGTACGGTGGCCCAGGTAGGGTTTCAGGATTGTGTACTAATGCACTGCCATTATTAAAATAAAGAAAGTAATGAGATTTCTATAGCTGCTGTTGCACAATTGCATTTGAGTAGCAGGATCAGTGATACTTCTCCTCATTTACAAAAGAAGTGTGCTTGACCCCTATCCTAGGCAGGCGGGAATGTTTCCCATAAGCCATGTGTGCTTGCCACAAGCAGTATTCTTCCTGAGCAGAACTATCACTGCTTGCTGAGATGTAGGTGCCAGACAGACAGCCCAAGTCTTTGCCTTTAAGATAGCGCAGACATGTCAGACGCTCTGTACATGGCAATAGCTTCAAATCCAATGTCATTTGCTTTATGCTTGAACCATGTGGACTGTTCTAGGTTTATAAGAGAACCATTCTGATTTTTACTGCCACATACTGTATAGGGCATCCACTGTAATCCCTCATGCCTCTATACTTTTCCTCAATCTGATCTTGCAAATATTCTTGCAGAAGAGTACCCTGAAGACCTACCTTCTTATTTTCTCCTTGCAGTCAATATTGATAAAATATGCCAGTTTGCCACATTAATTTTATTGTTATAAATCTGAAATTTGCAAAACAATTCTCTGCGCACTGTTGACTCCATTCTCTCGGAGACTGGTAGCCTTCAGATTACCAAAATGGATAGCATAAAATGGTGCACCTCCAGCACAAATGTGCCAGTGTTTTCTGCATGTTATCTGTCTCTCTTTTCTTCAGCAGGTCATTTATGGCATCCAGGCATCTGTTACCTGCTGTGACTTGCCTCTGGCATAGTGTATATTTATTTATTTATTTATTTATTTATTTATAAAATTCATGAATCGCTTTCCTGATTTTACAATAAAATCTTCCAAAGCGATGTATAAAACATAAAATATACAGCAACAACAATACATAAAATTCCACAGTTTCATATAAAACTTCCATCTGCTGCTGTTAACTCTCAGATCACATCAAACAAGTTTTAACTTTATAGTGAAACCACAACAGATCATTCTCCTCTCTCACTGACAGGGGCAGATCATTCCATAACTTAGGAATTGTCATAGTAAATGATCTGTTCAATAACTTATGTTGAAAAGTGACTGTGTCACTTGGCCTTCAGACAGTGCGTATGTTAGGTCACTATGCATGGCAGCATTATGAAATTCATTGTCAGCTTTTGGTCCGCATATTCTTTATTAGAGATGTGAATCGTGTCCTCGATCGTCTTAACGATCGATTTCGGCTGGGAGGGGGAGGGAATCGTATTGTTGCCGTTTGGGGGGGGTAAAATATCGTGAAAAATCGTGAAAAATCGTAAAAAATCGAAAAAACGTAAAATCGCAAAACCGGCACATTAAAACCCCCTAAAACCCACCCCCGACCCTTTAAATTAAATCCCCCACCCTCCCGAACCCCCCCCCAAATGACTTAAATAACCTGTGGGTCCAGCGGCGGTCCGGAACGGCAGCGGTCCGGAACGGGCTCCTGCTACTGAATCTTGTTGTCTTCGGCCGGCGCCATTTTCCAAAATGGCGCCGAAAAATGGCGGCGGCCATAGACGAACACGATTGGACGGCAGGAGGTCCTTCCGGACCCCCGATGGACTTTTGGCAAGTCTTGTGGGGGTCAGGAGGCCCCCCCCCAAGCTGGCCAAAAGTTCCTGGAGGTCCAGCGGGGGTCAGGGAGCGATTTCCCGCCGCAAATCGTTTTCGTACGGAAAATGGCGCCGGCAGGAGATCGACTGCAGGAGGTCGTTCAGCGAGGTGCCGGAACCCTCGCTGAACGACCTCCTGCAGTCGATCTCCTGCCGGCGCCATTTTCCGTACGAAAACGATTCGCGGCGGGAAATCGCTCCCTGACCCCCGCTGGACCTCCAGGAACTTTTGGCCAGCTTGGGGGGGGGCCTCCTGACCCCCACAAGACTTGCCAAAAGTCCATCGGGGGTCCGGAAGGACCTCCTGCCGTCCAATCGTGTTCGTCTATGGCCGCCGCCATTTTTCGGCGCCATTTTGGAAAATGGCGCCGGCCGAAGACAACAAGATTCAGTAGCAGGAGCCTGTTCCGGACCGCTGCCGTTCCGGACCGCCGCTGGACCCGCAGGTTATTTAAGTCATTTGGGGGGGGGGTTCGGGAGGGTGGGGGATTTAATTTAAAGGGTCGGGGGTGGGTTTTAGGGGGTTTTAGTGTGCCGGCTCACGATTCTAACGATTTATAACGATAAATCATTAGAATCTCTATTGTATTGTGTTCCATAACGGTTTAAGACGATATTAAAATTATCGGACGATAATTTTAATCGTCCTAAAATGATTCACATCCCTATTCTTTATTGCATTTGGGGCATCTGGCCTTCAGGTGCCTGGAGTTAGTCAGCTACATTAGCTCTCTCATCCTTGGAGAAGATTGCTGCATCCCTTTGTCTTCGTGCTTGTCCCATTCTTGAGATGTGCAGATATTCTTGCAGAGGAGTACAGCAAAGCTCAAGCTTGTCAGGCGTTTTGCAGACAGCAATGCTACCTGTTCACATCTGGTACATATGGCACATCTTGTATCGAGTGTTCTGTGATCACCTCCAGCTGTTTTATCTACCATGAGCCATTGCCTCGGCTAATGTCCGATCATTTCCAGGTGGGACAGTTCTTCTTTAAATGCCCCACCTTGCTGCAGTGGCAAAGCTTTGGTGGCAGTGGGCTACTTTGTGCTTAATTCCCGTATTCTTTCTGTTTGTCATTCCTGCAGGTGAAGTAAGGTATGGTTAGTACACATTCTTGGACTAGCCACTACTGCAGGTAGGCAAACTTTAGAGGAATCTGGAAAGGCAACACAGTAACATTGTAGATATGCCACCATGTATTCCAATCTCTCTGTGTTTGGCTGATAACAGCTTTGATATCTTCCCACAGTTCCTGTGGCTCTTTCCTCATTCCTTCTGTGTACTCATTCCTGTGTGCCTACCTGCACTATTTATTTAAAAAATTTGTAAATCACAAATTACAAATAAATTGCACCAAGAGGTGTACAGCAAAAACATAAATCCTCAAATGAATATAGCAAAACAGAAACATACAAACAGGAATGAAACATTCTTAAATATTCATACAATTATAATTGAATAAATATACATTCAGTTGTTTGTGAAAACATTTTATATCTGGGATCAACCTCAGATTCCAGGGCAGATTATTCCACAGCTGGGATTCAAAAACTGAAAATGCTCTATTACGAGTGTCTGCATAATGTGTAGCCTTTGAAGGAGGGATGACAAAGAGCATATTGTCTTGAGAACACAAAGATTGACAAGGTTTATATAACTGCAATAAAGCAGGAGGTTGATACACAAAAGTTATCTGGGGCATTCCAAGGAGGAGTTGATATTTCTGGCTAACTTAGCTGAATATTGGGTACATCCAGCTAAGTTAGTTGGATAACTTTAGACCTGCATCAGAGCAGGTCTAAAGTTATCCGGACTTGGGAACTTACCCAGAAATCTTTAGAGATACCTGTGTAAGTAGTGCTCACTCATGGGTCCCAGTTCAATTTCCCCGCCCCTCCCTCCCCAAACCACCACAAGTGGCAACCGCACATTTGCCAGGAAGCCGCACCCAACCACTATAAAATATTTTTTACTCAGAAATCATAGCAGTGCAAAGCCAGGCCTCCAGCCCCCCTCCCCTCTAAGAATGCCAGTCTATTGACACGTTTCCTCCCTAAACACACTTCCCCAGAAGCTCTCCCACCAACAAGTACCCAATTTAAGTCCCCCTCTTTGCTGGGACTGCTGTGCAATGCAATCCCGGCAGTTCCCACAATTACTCTGGTAATAATACTGGAAGCATATTTTCACATTATACAGTATGCTTCCAGCCTTACATGGAGACTCCCTGGTCTCCCACTAGGTGGTCATAGATCCCTTCCCTAATAGGTGATAGGTGATGGGACAGATCATTTCCACAAGCAATGGTTCAGTCCTTGTTCAGAAGAGGGAGTCAGAGTTTTAGTGGGTGTGGTCATTTGAATTTGGGTTTTTGTTGAGAGAGGAGCTGATGTTTGCTTCTGCACTATGTTTTTGGTTGAGAGACTGCCCAATACCAGTACAACCCTTACCTGGCTGAGGTTATCTGTCCTGTGAGTAGAAAAGACTTTAGCAAAAATTTTAGTTGTGCCTGAGGGGATTCTGTTCCTGCTGGTGGGGCAACCCCTGTAACCAAGGAGCAGGAGGGAGAAGACCTATTTATACCTTTCCCATCTGTGAGAGGACTACGGTGACTCCTCATCCAGCGGTGAAGTTGGGGATTATTAAAAGAGTAATGTTTGTGGTGAGGAGGTTTTTTGTACCACCCCCTCCATGCTGGAAGCCTGGACTGGGAAGATCTCTGCTGGTATCCAGGAAGGGAACTTTTCCACTAAGTGATCAAACAGCAGAAGGAGTCTGGAAAGAGTCAATTTTAATTGGAAAACCCCAAATGAATCTCCACCCAGGGAGAATGCAGGACACAAGCTGGGAACATCTGAGACTGTTGGATGGCACGTACGAGATTTTTTGTGATTTATGGAAGCCTCTCAATAGGATTCCCTTCCTGGTTGGGACTCTTGCTCTGCCGACAAGAGAGTCATGAAAACGACACCTACACAGAGGGAAGAAGAGAATATTTTCCCATGTATGACCCAGATTAACCACAGATGTAAAGTAAGTAGCATGTAGATTGGACATTATTTTGATTTTACTAAATCAAAGTAAAAATTCTTTTGAATTCCAAGTCCTGCCTGTTCCTGCAGCGCTAACATTATTAAAGGGGACAGTATCCTCCGAGGGATATATCTACTCCACTTGGACTTAAAGGTTAAGCTTTTCCCCTTAGAAATAATCTGCTTCTAGTGACTTGACAAAAGTGAGGAAGTGGAAGAACATAGCACCACAGCTACTTTTTTGTGTGCCCTTGAAATACCATAATAGCCAGAAAATACACTATGGTTACACTTACAACCAAAAAAATGTTGGAAGCTGCCAGGATCACATTGCACAGCGATTCCAGCAAAGAGGGGGCTCCAAATCAGGTACCAGGTGAGCGCGAGGGCTTCTGGAGGAGGGTGTCAGCCTGGGGGGAAAGAAGCTGTGATAAATTGGCATCTTTAGTGGTGAGGGAGGGGAGAAACGTGAGATCCAGCCCTGACGCACTATTATTTAGATGTATAGAAAATAATTTCTAGGGATTGGGGGAGGGTTCCGGGCCAGCAGGGATTCCACTTGTGGTGGAATGATGTTATCTGGCCACCCAAGGCCGGATAACTTTAGACATAAACAGCCATATTCAAATTAAGTAATTTATCCAGCTATATCTTGTTGGATAACTTTAAACAAGTATATTCAGCTGGACATTTATCCTACTGAATATACAAGATACATTGGCTAATTTTATAGCTGGATAACATGTATACGAACCACCCTACTGAATATGACACCCCCCCCCCCCCCCCCAGATAAATAAGATTGGCCATCCTCCTTAATAAACTTGAAAACCAAAGTTAAAGTTTAATACCTTATCCTTTCTTCAATTGGTAACCAGTGTAGTTTTTTCAAACAGTGGAGATACATGATCTCTAAGTCAACCCTGCAACACTAAACATGCTGTAGCATATTTAGGTACATCAATTAACTGACCATTATTTCAATCAATCATGTTTAAAAGAGTGGCCTGTACCAATATTCTAAAATCTTCAGATGATACAACATATCTTAAATGATGCAACAATTGCAATTTCTAAAATCCAGGACATAACATCAGTTTTAAATGAGGCACCCTGTTCAAATTACAATCTCTATAAAAACCTAACAGGTAGATTTTAAAAGTGTTGCTTGTGCAAAAACGGCCCCATACATGCGTATATGGGCTGCGCGAGAGCTTTAAAAAGCTGCAAAGTACGTGCATCAAGAAAGAGGGGGCAGGGCATGGGGCATTCCTGGACAGGGCCTAGAGTTATGCGCATACCTCTGAATTTTAGAAAAGCTGACCATTGCGCATTTTGGTGTGTTATCGGTGTAACTTTACTGCTAGTCCTGATGAGGAGCAAGTCTGGAGATTTTCAAGACTGCTGAACTACCATATATATACTGGGGTGGGGGGGGGGGGGGGAGAGAGTGAGAGAGACAGAGAGAGCACTTGCAGGAGAGACAATGTGACACTCTATATATATACTACTACCTCTGTAAGGGGCCGATGCAATACAGTGCACTTAGCCCAGCGCACTGTATATAACCCGCAGTTCGAAACGGGTTGTATAGGCGCTAACTAATCTCCTTATGCAATAAGGGGCGGATTTTAAGAGCCCTGCTCGCCTAAATCCACCTAAATCCAGGCGGATTTAGGCGAGCAGGGCCCTGCGCGCCGGTGCGCCTATTTTACATAGGCCTACCGGCGCGCGCAGAGCCCCGGGACTCGCGTAAGTCCCAGGGTTTTCAGAGGGGGGCGTGTCGGGGGCAGGCCCGCTCCGCGCGGCGTTTTCGGGGCGTGTCGGGAGCATTTCGGGGGTGGGCCCGGGGGCGTGGTTACGGCCCGGGGCGGACCGGGGGCGTGGCCGCGCCCTCCGGACCCGCGCCCAGGTTGCTTCTCGGCACGCTAGCGGCCCGCTGGCGCGTGGGGATTTACGTCTCCCTCCGGGAGGCGTAAATCCCCCGACAAAGGTAAGGGGGGGGGTTTAGACAGGGCCGGGTGGGTGGGTTAGGTAGGGGAAGGGAGGGGAAGGTGAGGGGAGGGAACGGAGGTAGGCTGCGCGGCTCGGCGCACGCCGGCTATACGGAATCGATAGCCTTGCGCGCGCCGATCCCGGATTTTAGCGGATACTCGCGGCTACGCGCGTATCTACTAAAATCCAGCGTACTTTTGCTTGTGCCTGATGCGCCAACAAAAGTACGCCAAATCGCGCTATTTGAACATCTACCCCTAAGGTGATTAGTGCCTCTACAACGCTTGTCCAATGTGGAGTGAAACTAATAGCGCTCATCACAAGCATACTGCTTTTCTGTACTGCTTCCTTCTTAATATTATTGGGATATTAAGTAGGAGGAACAACTCTTTAAAAAAATATTTTTAAAAAAGTGTAAAAATAGCCCTGGCAATGGTTAGGAAAATGGACGCTTATAAGTTCAGCGTCCATTCTCCAAACCTGTCTATCAGCACCAGAAAGAGTGTATAAATCAATATTAAAATATTAATTTATTCACTCCTTCACTTATTTCCCATTAGTCTTTTTCACTGACATGTGACAGTAAAGGGACCAATTGGCAATAAGTGGAGTGAATAAATTAATATTAAGTGCTTGACACTTTAATATTGATTTATTAACTCCTTCTGGTGCCCATAGACAGGTTCGGAGAATGGATGCTGAATTTATCAGCATCCATTTTCTTAACACTGGCATGTGCGCTGGTTAGAAAACCGGGACACTGATAAATTCAGCATCTGTTTTCTTAACTGGAGGAAAGCCACCGGCAGTGGACCTCTCTCCTGCTCACGCTGTCAAGGAGGAGCTAGAGGCGTGCACCCCAAGCACCTCCTCGACAGCGCGAGCCCTAATTTAAATATTGCATTGCGCCCCCAGGAGAGGTACCTGGGGTGCATTATGAAAGCAGGCGCTGAACGCACGGTTCCCGCTTTCAGCACAACTGTTTTGTATTGGCCCCTAAGAGGGGCACTTTAAGCTCAGGCGGAGGGGGCTTGAATCATAAGAACTTTATCCAAACCCTGATTAAACCCAGTTACAATAACTGCCATAACAACATCCTCTGGCAATGAATTCCAGAGCTTAATTATGCATTGAGTGGAAAAGAATTTTTTCCGATTTGTTTTAAATGAGCTACTTCTTAACTTCATGGAGTGCTCCCTAGTCCTTCATTCTCTCCCCCATGACCAGGGTGCAACGATCTGTAGCATTTCAATATAACAACGCAACCCCTCCCCCTCCCCCCAAACCCACAGTGAGTTGAAAGTGCTTCTCTTACAGGATCTATAGGAGACACAATAAGACACTATACTTCCCTCTCTCTTTCTTTCTTTCATAAAGACATGAAAAACCTGGGTTTCCCCTTGTGTGAGCATATACATGTGGGACATTTACTCAAGCCACCTCTTAAGATAACTTGGGGTATTTTAAATGATGTGTGTATGATATAAAATTGCAGCATATCTTTTCATGTGTATCTTTTTAAAATTATCCAGTTAATCTCAGAAAAAACTGATAGAATTACCATCACAGATTAAGTTAGTGATACACTAAAGGATTCTGATATAGCATCTCAGTAATATTGCAGATGTGTCACCATATTTCAGGTCTTACTCAATGCGTTTCAATCTGCATTTGCTAATATGGCTTTAATATCTTCCTGCAGTTCCTGCAGCTTGTACAATCTCTCACTATACAATAGTAATTATGAGGTACATATTCAAAAGCATTCAGGCAGATAACTCAGTAGTTGCAGGGCTGGTGCTAGTGTTTTTGCTGCCCTGTGCAAACAATTACTGTGCTGCCTCCTCCCCTCCCCCCCCCCCCCCCCAGTTCATTCATTCTCAGTCCTGGGTCCACCAAAAATACAACCAGCTCCCTTCAGTGATACAAACTTTAAAATCTCCCCCCCCACACACACACACACAAACTCATGGCTGGTGCAAGGGTTTTAGGTGCCCTAGGCAAACTTTATAGCCTTGTGCAACGCCCCCTGCTCCATTCCATACACAGAGTTAAACCTAAAAGACAAATACAGATCACTACTACACAACTATACAGCTGACCTCAACACAGCAAAGCGCAATTTCTACACAACAAGAATTCATGAATACCAATTCAACCCAAGGACCCTCTTCTCCTACGTCAAAGAACTTACCAACCCTATCCAGAATGACACAACACCAAACTCCAACAACATCTCCAGTGACAAACTAGCACAATTTTTCAAGGAAAAAGTCAACAACATCATTGCCAAGATTCCCCCATCCCAAAACGACTCAACTAACATCCCCCCTCCCATCTACACATGGACTCAATTCACACCTGTTGCATCTACTGAAATTGAACCCATCATCAAAAAAACCAACCCAGCTTCCCACCCCGTAGACTCCATCCCCATCAAAACCCTTAAACTCATCAAAGAGATTATTGTCAAACCTATAACACAAATCATCAACCTATCACTTGAGCAAGGAATCTTCCCGGACAAACTCAAAAACGCCATCATCAAACCAATCATTAAAAAACCGCAACTCGACAAATCAGATCCTGCAAACTACAGACCAGTCTCCAACCTCCCATTCCTAGCAAAAATCATCGAGAAAACTGTCAACAATCAACTTACAGACCACCTAGACGCCCACAACTTTCTCCACCCAACACAGCATGGCTTCAGAAAATTCTACAGCACAGAGACCCTCCTCCTCGCTCTCACCGACACCATCCTACGAGGTCGTGACAGTGGCAAAACATTCCTCCTGATACTCCTTGATATATCAGCCGCCTTTGACACCATCAACCACAGAACACTCCTCACCAGGCTTAAAGAAATCAGTCTTCAAGACACTACACTCAATTGGTTCAAATCCTACCTCACTAACAGATCCTTCATTGTCAAGACAAACTCATCTGAATCCTCCCAAGTGCCCCTCACACATGGAGTCCCTCAAGGTTCTTCACTATCTTCAACCCTCTTCAACATCTACCTCCTCCCACTATGCAAATACCTCTCAGATGCCAACCTCACCTACTTTGTCTATGCAGACGACATACAAATTCTACTCCCCATAACCAAGTCCATTGAACTCACCATGGAAAGATGGAACAAACTCAGTTCAAAACTATCACAACTGCTATCCCAACTATCCCTCTGCCTTAACCAAGCCAAAACAGAAATCATTCACATCCATGACGACCGTCCCCCTTCTCCTCTCAAGAGCACCCCCTCAAACAACCCTGGGACACCAAACTTATCAAGAACCTCACTCACACCATCCACAAAAAACCTAGGAGTAACAATCGACAGCCAACTCAACTTTAAACGGCACATCTCCAATACAATCACAGATGGATTTTTCAAGCTTCAAACACTTAAAAAACTCAAACCCCTCCTCCAACCGCACGATTTCCGAACAGTACTTCAATCAATTATTTTCTCAAAACTCGACTACTGCAACTCCCTCCTCATTGGACTACCAGAAATCCACATCAAACCCCTCCAAGTCCTACAAAATGCTGCCGCCAGAATTATCACCAACCACAGAAAATCCTCCCACATCACACCCACTCTCAAAGACCTCCACTGGCTGCCCATCACACAAAGAATACAGTATAAAACCCTCACCCTTATACACAAAAAAATAAACAATAGCAAAATGGTCTGGCTAAACAACACTATCCAACCATACACCACACAAAGGAACCTCAGATCCTCCAACACAGGTCTCCTCTCCATCCCAAATCTCAAAAATGCTCACCTCAATGCAACTCACAAACGAGCCATTACAATAGCTGGCCCTACCCTATGGAACTCCCTCCCCACTCATCTCAGACACGAACCCTCACCACAAGTCTTCAAAAAACAGCTAAAAACATGGCTGTTCTTGAAAGCCTTCCCTCCGGATTCCCAACCCCTTCAACTGCATGTTCTTGAAAACCTGCCCACTTGACCCTTACATGCACTACCGCATATCACCCCCCTCACAACCACCCCCTCCTTTTCCCCCCCTATTCCCACCAGAACTAATCGTAATCATAACCAATTCAAACTGTATATATTGTATATAGGTTAGATGCTACAAATTATACGCCCATTCATTTGTATTCATATGTTACAATGTTTTTTACTTCAATAGTTTAATCAATTGTTATCTTGTTAAATGTAAAATAGGGCAGATCTCGCCCTATTCAACCTGTTACCTGGAAACCGATGTGATATCTCGATCGAATGTCGGTATACAAAAGAAATAAATAATAATAAATAATAATAATAATAATTTATGCATTTATTTTATAAATGAAAAATATCAAAGTACAGAATTCTGAGGAAAAATATCACTTATTTATATTTACAAGCACTGCTGTAATGCCATCTAGAAATCCCTGCAAAAAAGACATTTGGAACGCATATGGTATTAGGTCTATTATGATGTGTGTTGGGTGTGGGCTTCACCCTGTGAAAGCCAGAATGCACTAATACACTTCCTATTAGAAAAATGCCTCACCCCAGTCACACATGCAGAACATAAATAGATACTCACCAAATACAGAATAGAGCAACCATTAAGTAGAAAGATAAACATGCAGATAAAAACTGAACTGGAAACCGTAAGAAGCCAGACTCTCTATGCAATGCAACAATGAAAAAGCAGAACCATCACCATTCCTCAAACATCAAACAATAAAATCAAGAAATAAAATAAGTACATAATCATAATACTAAAAACATACTAATAATATTGGTTTTAAAAAGCTGGTGAATAAAAGAACAAATAATTAAAAACCCTTATACAAGTTTTTGTAAATGTCCCAGACACCAATAAAATATTTCAAAATAACAGACACAGCAAATAGGTATTCCTTTCAGTGAGAGAATTCCTCACTGGGTGGTTGGGATTTCCCTTGGTTTAATTTTGATTTTTTATACTTTTTCATGGTAAGAGCCTTTTGTAGGGATGTGCAGCCGGAAATTTTTCGTTGCATTTGTGATAAGTATTCGTCGGGGGTCATTTCCGTTGCATTCGGACGTATGGCACCCTGATATGTTAATACATGAATTTGTTTTCCGGTTCCCATTAAAGTCAATGGGGGAAGGATTTCCAGCCTATTTTTGGCTGCAGAATTGGGGTTTTATAATCAATTTTGATGAAACTTCTGGGGAGCAATCATCAGAACAGGAAAACATCTCCAAGGTACTTAGACTGTGGCAAAGTGGCATGAATAGCCTAAGGCACTGTAAAGGTGCAAAGGGGTACCAGACGTGGCAAGAGTGCTTTCACAGAGGCACAAAGCAGCAGCGAGAGTGTCAAAAACATACCACAGCTTCAAAAGAGAGCACCGATAACAGATGCATGAACCCTCAAAGGCAGCACAACAGGCAAAGCAGCAAGACAAATGGCATTGACATCATACAGCGCAATGAAGGGGAAACATAGCAAGCAGAAAGACTAGCACTAACACACTGAGGAACCATGATAGTGGCAAGAACACCACAAGGAGTTAAGTGAGTCGTCTGGTGTATGGCAGCAAGGCAGAGTGGCAGAAAGCTGATAGGGGCAAGACAGGCTGGCAGAGCTGAGGTAGTCAGGTCCCTGTGGTTTTGATAGGGGCAGGACAGGCTGGCCAGGAGAGACTTCCCTTTCCTTTGTGCAGGAAAGGGCTCCCTAGAACGGGTTCGCCCCTAGAGTGGGGTGTTTCCATTGGCGTCTTGTGAATACCCAGCAGCTACTGACTGTACTTATGCACTTCAGCTGATGACAAAGGAACTTGAAGAGCTCTCAGAAATAAGAAAAATGCTACTCAAGTCCAAATCTACAATATCAATCTATGTTGACTTTATACCCTACAGTGCCTCTGTAAACAATGGGAACACAGAGGATGAACTAGAGTACAACTACCACCAGATTTCTGTAGCACTAGAAATATTAATGTGGCAACTAAGAAACAACGAGGGAAAATGGCCCGTATTATGAACGTCATGAAAACTATATCCTAGCTCCAAGCTGAACAGACAGGCACAGTGTTAGAGGTCAAGCCCTGGTAGGGACGTAAGGCCTGGATGGACACAGCACAGCGTTAGAGGTCAAGCCCTTGTAGGGACGTAAGGCCTGCATGGACAGGAACAACATTAGAGGTCAGGTCCTTGTAGGGACATAAGGCCTTGACAGTGGACAGATAGGCACAGCATTAGAGGTTAAGCCCTTGTAGGGATGTAAGGCCTGGACATACAGGCACAGCAGACGAGGACAGAGGTCAATCCCACCTAGGGACATAAGGCCTGGATGAACAGGCACAGCAATCGAGGTCCAATCCTTGTAGGGACATAAGGCCTGGACAAACAGGCACAACAGTCGAGGTCCAACCCTTGTAGGGACATAAGGCCTGGACAGACAGGCACAGTAGTCGAGGACAGAGGTCAATCCCACCTATGGACATAAGGCCTGGACAGACAGGCAGAGCAATCAAGGTCAAACACTTGTAGGAACACAAGGCCTAGACGGACAGGCAAAGGAGTCAAGGTCACACCCTTGTAGGGACACAAGCCCTGGATGGACAGGCACAGCAAGTGTTTTGTCTTTTTTTATTTATATTGCTATTTTCAAATGTTTCCAGCACTTCATAGTCAATTACACTCAGGTACTGTCGGTATTTCCCTATCCCCAGAGGGCTTACAATCTAAGTCAAACCCTTGTAGGAAAATAAGGCCTGGACAGTGGAATGTCAGACACAGCATTTGAGGTCAGGTACATGTGCTGCAGTGCTTATATTATCTGGAGCATAGGAGGCAGTTGGTGCTGTTGCAAGGCTTTCAATTGCTTTTATTCATCTTGCCATTCACAGGGAAAATTTGGAAACCCAAGCAAAGGCAGGTTTACTTTCAAAAACACTAGCATTTCCATCAACTCTAGTGCCAGCCTTGAGCGGTGAGGGCTCATGATATCCCCTGTCATTGAAAAGACACGTTCACTGGGCATACTGGTTGGTGGACATGACAGATATCGCTGAGCCACTTTGGCTAGGTGTGGCCAGACAGTGGACTTGTGTGCCCAATATGCCAGCGGATCTCTCTACATGTTGTCTATCGGCTCTGAGAGATACTGTGACACTGACAGCTGTGCTGGTGTCTCCTTTGCTTGGGCGGGCTGAGAGTCACTCATGCCAGCTGCTTTCTCTCTTGCCTGTTGCACAACAGATGAATTTTTAGGGGCAATATGCCTTGGGCAGTCTGAAATGGAGGAGGAGGTACTATCTGTCGCTGACACAGCACTGCTTGGGCTAGCAGCACAACTCTCTGAAGTGCCCGCTGTTTCCACCTCTGCTTCAAGCCTAATCTGTCTCTGCCCATGGCGCTCCTGTTCACAGACTTTGCTAACAGCAGGTCCTTCAACAATATGAGACAATAGTACTGTAGGGCGAGTTTCCCTGTCACACGGGGATCACAGACTGTGGCGAGCATGCATGTGCGGTCTTGTGTTAAAGGCATTAATCTCTCTTTCACCTGCTGCTGCAAAACGTCCAAACAATCCAGCACCTCAACTGTCATTCCCTCTTCCTGTTTAAAGGCCTCCAAATGTTCATCCAGGAGATGAACTATAGGGATGATGTCAGCCAAGGTGGCACTTCTGGAACTCAGCTCCTCCGTGACATCCTTGAAGGGCTGCAGGATTTTTACCAGCTGACTCATGACTAACCAATTATGATGCCCTAGGTGATTCTGCACACCTATGTCCTTTCTACCAGAAAGTTCATGAAGGGGTGTCTGCAGCTCCACTAACCTCTCCAGCATCATAAAGGTGGAATTCCACTGGGTGGCAATGTCTTGAATGAGACACTTGTGAGGCATCTTCATATCAGTCTGCTTGTGTTGGAGAACCTGCCCCGCCTTCACACTTCTGTGGAAGTGCGCTGCTATGTTCTTGCACTTCTGTATTAACCTATGCAGGTATTGATTCTCTTTGTCATTGGAATCCAACCCCAGAGCTGACTTCACTACCAGGTGCAGAGTGTGTTCAAAACATTGAATGTTCTTAAAGTGACCATCGTTTATTGCCTTAACCATGTATGCACCATTGTCTGTGACAAAGAACCCTGCCTGAGTTTTCCTGTCTCACTGGTGTAGTTGCCAGCCCTCCAGCACCTGTCTGATGCATGCTAGAATATTGGCTGCGGTATGGGCCTGGTCCATCAGGTGGGTGTGCAGTAAAGCCCACCTGCACCCTGATACTTGTTCAGTAATAGAGCTGCTGGCTGCCCCTGCTTCAGCCAAGTCCCACCAGTAGGCTGTCAGAGACAGGTAAGAGTGTGCAGCATTCATGGTGATCCAGATATCGCATGTGAAATGCACTCTCCCCTCTGCCTTAGCTAGCAGCGCTTGCATGCGACTGTGACACTGCTTGTACAGGCTGGGGATGACCTTTCTACTAAATGTGGTTCTGGAGGGGACTTTGTAATTTGGAAGTACGACCTTCAGAAAACACTTGAAACCCACATTCTCCACTAACTGCAAGGGCTGGTCATCAAGGGCAATGATTTCCCCAATGGTCCTGGTTACAACTTTTGAGGCTGCCTGCCTCCTACCCCGGGATAGCATTACCGCACTCCACCCCATTTCCTCCATGGTGGATTGTCACTTCTGCCACATGTCAGGGGGTTGCTGGCCTGCCACCTGACTGCTAGAAGGAGATGAGGGCGTGAGCTTACTCTGCTGCTTTTGAACCACTGCACACTGATTGGAAGGGGTCCCTGACTGGTACTGCCACCATCCCCAGATGTCAGTAATCTTGTTGGGTGTTCCCTCTTCATATGATGGTTCATGCCAAAATTAGATAGATGTCCCATTTGCTTGCCTCTGCTAATATCCCTGCCATAGTAATTACACCGAGGAAAACACGGGTCTTCTGTCACTTTAAAGTGGCTCCAGATTGCAGATGTCTTTCATGATCCTCCCCTCTCTAAAGCGTTGGGGGTGGAAGCTGCCACTGGAGCTGAGGTAGTGGGTGCACCCTTAGAAGCAATGCCTGGAGCCTCAGTCACCCTGTGTGCTTGTGCTGACTGCTCTTCCTCTTCCTCCTCATCACGTTCATCTCTCCCCTGCTGCACTGAAGTGTAGGCTAAGACAGGACTAACTGATCTTCCCAAAGATTCTTCACCTATTACTTCTTCTGTTTCTGATGAGAATCCCACACAAGAAGATTCTTCATCTCAATCAGAAGCAAACAGTGACTGTATTACCTTGTCAACGCTAAGTGTTAGTCAAGACTTCTGTCGCCCTGCTGCTTTTGGGTGTCGACATTTTGTCTGGCATGACTCTGCCTCCCCTTCCCTCACCTCCAAAACTACAGTGCCAGAAAATGTTGTGGCGATGGCGATGCATCATGGTCAAATTTCATTTTTTTGGGGATGGAACTGCCAGCCCCTTCAAAGAGTTTACATTGTGACAGGTGCCTTTTTAACTATACTGGTGGTGTTGCACTAGTGTCTTTTGAAGTGCTTCCTCTGCCAGTCCCAATCACTCGACTACATCTAGCTTTCCCTGACATTATGGATTTAATGTCACTGAGTAGTGCCTACCACTGCCCACTGTCACGGTGCCTGGCTGTGCACTAATGTGTGTGGTGTGCACACAGACTCTGCTTGCTTGTAAGCACAAAAGAGGCAGACTCCCTGGGCACTTGACTGCAAAGACCCACCCAATAGTTAGGTTCAGTCTGTTAAAAATAACCACTGCCCCCTGTCATGGTGTCGGGCTGTGCACTAATGTGTGTGGTGTGCAAACAGACACTGCTTGCTTGTAAGCATAAAAGAGGCAGACTCCCTGGGCACTTGACTGGATAGACCCAACCAATAATAAGGTTAAATCTGTTAAACTAACCACTACCCACTGAAGCCCAGTGCACAGAGAGACTAAGTGACTTGAATTACAAAAACTCAGTTTAAAAAAACCTGGAATTTTTGTCACTCCAGAAAAATGGATGAAAATTATATATCTCTCCCAGCCAGCCACAACACCCTAATGGTAAGTGCTAGCTGCTTCTCTCCCTGGCACAGCATCTCAGTCAGATCACCTAAATAAACAGCTTGAAAGAAACAGGACTAGCTGGCACTGGCACTGCAGCAAAATAAAGAATAATTAGCTTTTTCTTTCCCTTTACTAACTAGCCTATCTCTCAGTGCAGCCCCCTCTTACACCAAGCCCACCTCCCCACAGCATCGCTGGAAAGAAAATGCGTGGCTCTCCTCATGCTGATCCTTATATAGTGCTGGCTCATCAGTAAAATTGACAGAGAGCACTGAATAATAGCGCGATTGGCTACATTCTGTGCATTTCACAAAATTTCAGTGCGGATACGCTGCAATCTGGTATCCATGCCGACCTGTCCAACCCTTTCCTGAGAGTCACAGTGACTCACAGGAAAGGGTAGGACAGGTCGGCATGGATTCCAGAATGTAGAGCATGTGAGCTGCTATTTTGTGAAAATCATGGCTAGTTAGTAGCTAATGCGGGTGAAGAAAAGTGTGCGCCACAGGGCGCACCGAATTAAATGGATAATAAGTTAAATACGTGGGGAGTCGCGATGCGTTTCGCCTCCCCACGTATATAACGAATATTACAAGATACATTGCGGATCGCCAATACGGCGAAAACGAATGCACACCCCTAGCCTTTTGAGACCCTTGTGAACTACCTGGGCCCTTGGTAGGGAAAACCTGCCCCTTCACACCCTCAATGAAGAGGGAGATATAGTAGTGACCTGCTGCAAGGAGGAACTCCAGTGATAACTTCAGTGTGAGAGGAAGAGACTTTAAATTTTGAGATCCAGGGGGAAGATTTTTGGCTGCCCCTTCCTACCTACAAGGAACATCAGGAGCTCATTGTTCCAAACTGCATTCCTCCCATCTGGGATCCGGGGAGCAAGAAACAGAAAAGTAGAAGAACTAGCTAACTGTGAGTAAGAATATTTTTGACATCTTCTAGGACGTCCACTCAGGGTCTTTGCCCCTGGGGAGAGAGAGGGGATTTGAACTCTCTGTGACAAGACTGTTTTGCTGTCTAGGGTCAGGGTTGGAGTGCTTTTTCTGCCAAACTAAAGGATATCTTTTCCACCTGGGATCTCCACTTTTTACACCACTTTCCTCCCACCCAAAAAAGGATCCAGGCCTTGAAGTTAGAGACTGTGTGTAGCTATCCTCAGGTTCCAGTCTTGAAAAGACAAACTTTCATTTATGGCCCTATCGGTGTGCAGTCTGCACTAGGGATTGGGGTTATACATGCACATGAACAATTACACAAATATTAGAAATGGGGAAATTTTGCAACCATAAAATTATGAAGGTTAATTATTGTGTTGTCACCAAAAAATAAAAAACCTTTCCTATATGATACTTGAAATTATTTTTATAATATTTTAGCCTGAAGATATAGCATAAAAGAAATTACTTTTCCTTGTATTTTTCTCATGCTGTTTTTCTCTATTTCTATATTTGTGCATAATCAATAGGGATGTGAATCGTGTCCTCGATCGTCTTAATGATCGATTTCGGCTGGGAGGGGGAGGGAATCGTATTGTTGCCGTTTGGGGGGGTAAAATATCGTGAAAAATCGTGAAAAATCGTGAAAAATCTAAAAATCTAAAAATCGCAAAACCGGCACATTAAAACCCCCTAAAACCCACCCCCGACCCTTTAAATTAAATCCCCCACCCTCCCGAACCCCCCCCAAATGAGTTAAATAACCTGCGGGTCCAGCGGCGGTCCGGAACGGCAGCGGTCCGGAACGAGCTCCTGCTCCTGAATCTTGTTGTCTTCAGCCGGCGCCATTTTCCAAAATGGCGCCGAAAAATGGCGGCGGCCATAGACGAACACGATTGGACGGCAGGAGGTCCTTCCGGACCCCGCTGGACTTTTGGCAAGTCTCGTGGGGGTCAGGAGGCCCCCCACAAGCTGGCCAAAAGTTCCTGGAGGTCCAGCGGGGGTCAGGGAGCGATTTCCCGCCGCGAATCGTTTTCGTACGGAAAATGGCGCCGGCAGGAGATCGACTGCAGGAGGTCGTTCAGCGAGGGTTCCGGCACCTCGCTGAACAACCTCCTGCAGTCGATCTCCTGCCGGTGCCATTTTCCGTACGGACCGCCGCTGGACCCGCAGGTTATTTAACTCATTTGGGGGGGGTTCGGGAGGGTGGGGGATTTAATTTAAAGGGTCGGCGGTGGGTTTTAGGGGGTTTTAGTGTGCCGGCTCACGATTCTAACGATTTATAACGATAAATCGTTAGAATCTCTATTGTATTGTGTTCCATAACGGTTTAAGACGATATTAAAATTATCGGACGATAATTTTAATCGTCCTAAAATGATTCACATCCCTAATAATCAATACTTGTTCCAATCACAGGAGGCAGAGATGGAAGATCTAATAGGTCTAATATCTCCAGCTGTGGCATCCTCTATCCATTCTTCCTTCTCTTGCATGTCTGGTCAGGAAACTCAAATTCATGATGAATGAGAAATCCTACTTCCAATAACATTCTCTCTCTCAAGCTGTAACCTCAGTTCACTTCCTAAATAATGTTGCTTTATTCTAGCAGAGGATTGCCAAAAGACACAGCTGAAGAGTAATGCCTATAATTCAGTTCAGTCTGGGTACTTACAGCACTGCTTCCACATCATGGCCACTCTCACTTAACAAGTGGGCTGGGAACCTTAGGAGGCATAGTAATTTTTCAATGTTATGAGGCCGTATTCAACCTCTTAAGATATTAACCCTTTTAGGTATTACTACCCAGTGTTTGTACATTTTTTTTCAAGTTTTAATTTGCATGTGTATTACTGTTACATGTAAGAACTCTGTCAGTAATGCTAATGCATATACAAATTACCTATGTTACTGCGTTAATTAGATAATGCCCATGATAATAATAATGCCTCTACATGTTTATTTTATATTTGTGATAGGAATGTGTTGTCATTTTTTTTTCACTTACTACGTACTAAATCAAATATACACCTTCTAAATATGTGATTCCCAACCTTTTTTGTTTTGCAACAAATGTGGCACAGAGTTCATGTCATTGTGGCACTCCACCAACTTCATCATCACTTTCTCTTCTTTTCCATTGGTACCCACCCCACTGGCATCATGATCATCACCTTCCCTCTCCCTCCACCCCTCCTCCCTAGCTAGTGGCATCATTATCAGCTTCCCTCTCTCTCTACCTTCCCTCCCTATCCTCAGCATCATCATGATCATCTTCATCATCATCAACACCTTCCCTTTCCCTCCAACTCTCATCCCCAACCCCTGGTATCATCATCATCATCATCATCTTCCTTTTCCCTTAATTTTCCTCCCCACCCCCCTGGCATCATCGTCATCATCACCACTTTTTTTCTCCCTCCATCCCTCTCTCTCTTTCTCACTTCCTGGCATCAATATCACCTTTACTCTCCCACCCATCTCCCCTGCCCCCTGGCATCATCACCTGCTCTTCCCTTCCCTCTCCCTCCATCCTCACAGACAATCATCTTTCTCTTCACTTTCCTCTACTTCCTGCCATCAATTTCCTTCTCCTTCACTTCCTTCCATCATCATAATCCCTCTCCCTTCACTCCTCTTCCCTGCATTATCATCATCTTCTTTCTCCCTCATCCCCTGGTATCATCATCACCTTCCCTCTCCCACCACTCCTGCATCATCATTAAATTTCCTCTCCCTCTATCCCCTGGCATCACCTTCCCTCTCTCTAACTCCCCAGCATCATCATCACCTTCCTTTTCCCCTCTTCTTCCCACACTCTGACATCATTAACACTTTCTACTTCTCTCTTTCCTTTTCCCCTTCCCATGGCATCATCATCTTATTTTTCTTTCCCTTCTCTTTCCCTCACCCTCCTGGCATCATCACTTACCTTTCCCTTACCTCTCCCGTCACATCCTGTGGCACATTCAACTGTCCATTTTATCACCCTTCACCCCATGTCCTGAAATTGACAGAAGTTGGTGAGCAGTGCTTACTTAGTACTACTTCTTCCTCCTCTGCTGGCTTCCTTCTGAAATTGGAATTGCACAGGGCCAGCAGATCTTGCAAAACTATAGGGTCACATATAGTTTCTATTGCAGAAGGGAGCCAGAAGGGAAAGTAGGAGCAACTGCAGATAAGTGCTGCTCACCATCTCCTCTACTGGCGGGAGGACATCCTGCAGGCCAGGAAGGAAAGAGAAAACGGAGACTGTAGCTGTTGCACACCTCACTTCAGCCTTGGCATACTAGGGTGCCATGGCACATTGATTGGGAAATGCTGTACTACATGAATATGCATGTATTAAATTGATTTAGTGCATACTAAATTGTTTTGTATACACATTAAAGTTTTGTGTGCACTCAAATAAAAGGACATACAATGAAAGAAAAAAATGAAATTAAACCAAAGAAGAAAGGTTTAGCTGCACATCCCTAATTTTTGAACCATTAAGGAAATAAAAAAAAAAAAAAAAGAAAATATATGGTGTTTTTACTACTAGAGTAGTTGGTACTACAGAAAATCTAGATAATTAAATGCACTTGGAGCAGAGTTAGTTTAACCATTAGGAGAGTTAGGCAGTTACCTAGAGTGCCAACGTTTTGGGGACGACACCGACACACAGTCAGAAACTGCCAACCACCCCACACTTCTTCCTGTACGGGGCTGAAAAAGCAGCCATCGTCACCACTATGTTACACTTTTCTCCCCTTCTATCCTCCTAGAGCCTGCCCTGGGCAGAAACAAAAAGAAGCAAAGCCACCAGCCCCTCCCACTTACTGTCCCCTTTATTCCCTCCCCAAAAGGCTTGAATTGACCAAAGAAACAGAGGACTGCTGGCTGCAAGCTCCTCCCCTTCCCTCCTGATAAACCTAGTAAAGAGCTGCAGCAACAAAAAACTGTGACCTCCGCCCATGCCTCTTGCTCTATTCCTCTCTCCCTCCTTCTGTCCAAGAGGGCTCACACTAGGCCAAATGAAGACCCGAGCAACCTGCCACTACCTCCTCATCTCCTTCCTGATATGGTCCGGATGGGGTTGAAGAGAGGAAGATCCACTGCCAGTGCCAAGGGTGATTGGGGGGAGGGGGGGGGACAGGACACATGCCCTGAGTGTCAGCATCATCCAGCAGGGGACCTGTGATCCAGCACTTACTTAAGAACCCTGCAGCATTCCTTTCTCTCACACACAGGTTTCCTTCATAACAGGAAGCCCATGGGGTTGGACATGGTGGGGCAACCGTGGGGGGCCTTTGAACACGCACTGTATCGCAGGTCTCTTACTAGGTTCTGCCTTTTTTTGTGCTACAGCTGAAAGCCTGGTGACTCTGGGTCCTCAATTAAGAAAGAGGGAAGGAGCAGAGAATGTTAGGTGAGAGAGAAGCCAGAGAGAAAGGGTTGGATGGATGCTGCTGTGCATGGGGGATGGGGGACAGATGACTGAGTGTTGTTGGATATGGAGAGGAGGGGACCAGATGCAGGGTACTGGGTGTTGATGTGCAGAGGAAAGGGGAACAAGAGAAGGGGAAACTGAGAAGAAGGGACTAGTAGGGGTGTGCATTCGTATTGAACATAAATGTAAAACGCTACTTATTTTTTTTTTTTAACTTAAAAAAGTGATAAGACATAAACGATCGGATTTCCAACTTATTCAACATAGCTATGTTGAATAAGTTGGAAATTGCGATTGTTGATCCAAAATAAAAATTTAAACCCCTCACCTTCCTTAATCCCCCCCCAAAGACTTACCACAACTCCCTGGTGATCCAGCGAGGAGTGAGGACGCCATTTCTGAAAGCCTTTCCGAGGAGCAAGTGACGTCAGCGCCACGTCGGCGTGACGCAGCGTCACGTGATTCCCCGCGGGTTCGCGCCGGAACGCTCGTTCGGCCCAAAAGGAACTTTTGGCCAGCTTGGGGGGGTCAGGAGGCCCCCCCAAGCTGGCCAAAAGTTCCTTTTGGGCCGAACGAGGGTGCTGGAGGGAACTCGCGGGGAATCACGAGATGCCGCGTCACGCCGACGTCACGTGATTCCCCGCGGGGTCGCTTCCGGGATCCTCGTTCGGCCCAAAAGGAACTTTTGGCCAGCTTGGGGGGGCCTCCTGACACCCCCAAGCTGGCCAAAAGTTCCTTTTGGGCCGAACGAGGATCCCGGAAGCGACCCCGCGGGGAATCACGTGATGTCGGCGCCACGTCGCAGTGACGCGGCGTCACGTGATTCCCCACGAGTTCCCTCCAGCACCCTCGTTCGGCCCAAAAGGAACTTTTGGCCAGCTTGGGGGTGTCAGGAGGCCCCCCCAAGCTGGCCAAAAGTTCCTTTTGGGCCGAACGAGCGTTCCGGCGCGAACCCGCGGGGAATCACGTGACGCCGCGTCACTCCGACGTGACGCCGACGTCACGTGCTCCTTGCAAAGTTGGTCAGAAATGGCGTCCTGACCCCGCTGGACCACCAGGGAGTTGTGGTAAGTCTTGGGGGGGGGGGGATTAAGGAGGGTGAGGGGTTTAAATTTTTATTTGCACATATGGACATAGACTCAACTCATTGAATTCTGTTTATGTCCATATTGACCGCAAATGGGACCCCCTTTGGACATATGGACATATGAACTTAAACATTTGCTCTGCACATCCCTAGGGACTAGGTGCTCTTGGGCCAGGAGTGAGGAATGGGGAAAGAGGTATGCTGTGTGGAACTGCCTTTGTATCAGAGGGAGCGCTGTGCCTGTCATGACTGATAAAGTGGAGGTGATGGCATAATTCTGAATATCTGCCCCAGACAGAGAGAAAGCTTGGCTGCTACTTTCTATCTCTGGACCCACAGAATGAGCAGTAACCCCCTCTCCACTTGGCCAGCAGGAGAATGGTCTAACACTTTTTTTTTTAATGTATACTTTATTAACTTTTATAACATCAAATGATACAAAACAGGAAAATAATGTTGAAAAAGGAAAGCATTAACCCAAGAATTCAAAATCATAAGAAAGCTTCCAGAAACAAGGCCACATTATAAAAGGGGACAACAAATAAGAAGAAAAATAACAAGGGAATCCCTGCCCAGGGACCTCCTAACCCCTGCACCATTTTAGTCTTATCAACCAGAAATACGTCCAAGTGTGCAGGATCTAGGAAAATAATTTATTCCCCTGAAAATTAATCACACATGTACAGGGGAACTTCAAATTGAATGAAGCTCCTATGGCTAGTACACAGGATTTCAGTTGGATAAATTGTTTCCTCCTCAGCTTGGAAACATCAGGAAAATTTTGAATCTTTTGTACACAAAATACAATCTCCTTATATTTAAAGTATTGGCAAAAGAAAATATCTTTATCAGAATCGTGCAAATGTGATGATAATAGTAGCTCTTCTTGATTACATCATAGGATTCTAAAAAAGATGATATATCAGGACTAGATATAAGGGCTAAAGTATCAAAAACCCCTTCTTCTGAACTAGTGACTCTCTTTTTAGTGGGCAATAATAGGAATTAGATAACAAAACATTTCTATCAGGAGAGAATTGTAGAACCTCTATTACATATTTCTTAAATAACTCGGTTCCTGAGATGAAGCCGAGTAATAGGAAATTTAATAAGCGTAATTTTTTTTTTACGTAATCTGTTCTCCATTATCTCAGACTTTTGATGTACAATTAAATTGCCCTTAATATTTGCTACTGAAGCTACCTGCAAGTTAGCTATTACTCCAGCCTGTGAACTAACATTACATTCCAAGCTGGAAGTTCTTTTTTCCATATCAGAAAATTTCAAAGAGACTGCTACAGTAAAGCCACATAGTTCAGTCATCGCATTTGACAGTGAATTATCAATCTGAGATATTGCTCTCCATATGTCTCTCGGAGGTATTTCAACTGGTTCCTGCTGGGCATTAACCTCTGACCCTCCTTAGCAGATTAAATTGCATGGGGGCCAGGATTGTACATCCTAGACAGTCCATAGACTTGATGGGGGTCTAACACAGATGCAGCCAGTTCCCTACCACCTAACACATGTACATTTCCAGAGGCTGCCAACTCTCTTGGGTCTCCCTTTACACCCTTAGAGGCATTATATTTTTGAGGGCTATTGGAGGTAGAAGAGGAAACACTGAGATTCCCCAGCAACATACTTGGTGAAACTTGGGGATTAGATGGAAGTAAAAGCATTTTGGGAAAAATAGAGATCCCACCTAATTCTGTACTCAGTTCCAGCAGTGATGAATTAGCTTTGTGGACATGCAAGTCCATTGGCTCATGGACTAGAGTAGGTATTAATACTGATGATAACTGCTTTCCTTTTCTTTTATTCCCCATTATGCTGCAATTTAAAGGCCCCAAGGTCCTGATGTCCTCCATTACGGTGTCCTCAGATGTGCCCATGGCAGGGATCTCCTCCAAACTGCTGGGTCCCAGGCGAGGGGTAGGAAGGCTGCTGTTCCCTCAGTCTGATACTTTTGCTGTTCCTGGTTTCTTTCCTCCACTTTCTGCACTGATTTGAACTGGGGAGGGGGCAGAGAGAGAGGAGGAGCACTAATGGCAAGAGGAGCAGTAGAATTAGATGCAATCAATGGCTGGCACTGCTCTTCTGTAGGGCTGAGGAGTGGGGAGAAAGGTGATGAAGAGTGCCACAAGAGGCAGGCAGTAAGATCAGCTTTGATGTTAGCTTGAAGGAAGTAGAGACATTGGAATTCAGTCAGGTAGAGGGAGAGATGAGAAGACTCAGGGATTAGATCTGGGGGTGGCTTACAATGATGATTTAGGGATTGGGTTATGGTGAGCAAGACTGGAGTACTGAGGGGAGACCAGGAACTAGTAGACTGAGTGGGGACTTCAGAAGAGTAGGAACTCAGGGATTGGGAGGGAGAGCAGAAACTTGGGGATGAGATCTCAGAGACTGGGAGGGGCTTGAGAGACCAGAAAATAAAGTATTTTGTAGGAGGGAAACGGCAGG